>NC_056407.1:19085979-19717312 GCF_905147365.1 Aricia agestis | reverse complement strand
GGAACAATAGATACTTATGACGACAATAATTTATTAATAGAGCCCGGATCTTGGAGAGGAGAAGTGGAGAGCACCTGTGCTATTCGAAATTCGCGACATATTCCACGCCGAGCGGCTCATCACGCAACAGAAATAAGAGACGAATTTGCTAAATATTTCAGTAGATAGGTTATGTACTGGTTGTCAACAGACATATTAAATTGATTGTGTAATAATTAATAAAGGAAAACTTGCTGTATCGTCGAATAAAGCGCTTTCGTACTTTCCTATATGTAATAATAATTATAAGTAATAAAAGTTGCTGCTTACCGTATTTATTGTCTTCTTACATTTCGTAGTATCCCCAAAAAAAGAGTCTATTATTTCGTATGCAAACCATATCGGCTTGTAAACATCGTCGACACCTGCTCCAGAGTTTTCTGATTTCTTAACTTTATTTTTGTACCCTCTGTAGCTTGCAAATAACGAAGTTTTTTTGTTTTTTAAGACATCAATGGGTACTCCCATCAATTCACTTAGACGACACCACGCATCATGGTGTTTTAGTTTATTTTTGTAGTCTTTTAAATTTGTATTCCATAGCACGGGTTCCGCTTGGAAATATTCTAAAAATTTCAACTCAAGTTCGTTTGTCCAAGTTACGCTCATATTGACGCCACGCGGTACACAATATACAACCGTTCAAGTCCGCGGCTCGCGCGCTACTGAGAAACATGCGAGTGTGGAGTCAATACATGTTCTCCACTGTTCTCACGTCCTCGCGCTCCTTTGTCTCGCGTCAAAAAACCGACAAAAAGTGGAGAACAGCCGGAGAACAACGCGAGAACTTGAGAAGAATATGCGAATCGCTTCCACATTCACGTTTTTCGCATGTTTCTTGCGATCTCGCGAGATTCTCTTGAGAATGTGGAGCGCCCATAACAGTCGACCTTGCTTAAAAATTGTACAGATTATCCAACTTAGTTTAGGTGCTATAAATTTGGAACCCAATTATTTTTTGGTTCGAAAGTTTCACCCACCGGTAGTGAGTAGTGACTACTGACTAGTGAGCTGGCAACACAGTTGAATGCTTTCGTTTGATCCATGATCGTTTGTAATGTCGCCATCGAGTTTACAGGATCGTCTTTTATAAAGTTATATCAAGGTAAATATTGTTTATTTCATAAATTCCTGTTTCTTTAGAGTTCCTATTGTTATGTGGATAATATGTAGAATTACCAAGTTACTATTTCAATTTGAAAATTATTAGTAGGAAAGTGCTAGCGGCCATATTTAATGTAAGAGTTAAACTAAAAATTGCATCGTCTCTTATCTTTGCAATCAAATAATTAAATGGCCTACGAGTAAATCGATTACTTTATATCTATTAGAACTTCATTTTCAACGATTTAGTTAAAATCCAGCTATTTATAAACTGCGTTTATTTTGCTTTTTTGTGTCGTTTATTTATAGGCTTATTATCTACTAGCTTGTTGACGCGTCTTGTTATCCCTACAGTGCCATTTTATATCTTGTTTGATAATGATATTTTCTGTTTCAGATATTTCTGAAAAGTTTGTGGACGTGATAAGACTTCTAAAGTAGCTTATGCATCTAAAGAGAACTTTTAGTGAATTTGTTTAGTGTCGGACTATAATAAATATTTGTGATAAGTTTCTAATTTTAATCGCCCCTGGAGGGTATTTTTGGCAAAATGATGACCGAAAACAGAATAAGTTCAAGTAATCACGTCGGAAACATGAGCAATCAAAAGGGGTAAGTTTCTTTTCTTTGTTTCCTGACTTGACCTACTCAAGCGAGTGTGGTCCCCTGCCGTTATCGATTTGCATAAAATGTTAAATTAACGATATTTTCAGAGACGTCGATAAAACTGTTGAAGATATAGGGTGGAAATCAAAATTAAAACTACCCCCTAAAGACCGAAGAATAAAAACTAGTGTAAGTGTTCAAATCTTATATGCGTAAGTAGTTCATATTTATTTTAAAGGACAAAGCTTTATATTTTATTGTTTTATAGGACGTAACAGACACAAGAGGGAATGAGTTTGAAGAGTTTTGCTTGAAAAGAGAAATTCTGATGGGCATTTTTGAGAAGGGTTGGGAAAAGCCATCACCCATTCAAGAGGCTTCAATTCCCATTGCCCTCAGTGGTAAAGATGTGCTCGCAAGAGCTAAGAATGGAACGGGCAAAACAGGAGCTTACTGTATCCCAGTTTTAGAACAAGTATGTGTTGCTTTCATTCTTTAATTTTAAATAATATGTTCTTTGCTAGTACTTCCAGGCAACAATTTTGTTTTCAATATTATGAGTTTTTATTTCTGCTGACAACATGAACTTTAAAAATATTGTCATACTGCATATAATATTATGGAGATTTATATGATGATAATGTTTGGATTCCCCTTCACTTGCTGATAAGTGAGAAAAAACTGCTCTGA
Source organism: Aricia agestis (assembly GCF_905147365.1). Taxonomy (NCBI): domain Eukaryota; kingdom Metazoa; phylum Arthropoda; class Insecta; order Lepidoptera; family Lycaenidae; genus Aricia; species Aricia agestis. Next base: position 19,714,873 of record NC_056407.1, on the reverse strand, counting down.
TTTTTATAATTTTAAAATAATATCTTTTTAGTGATTGCTCACATTTCTAAATGAAAGTTTATTGTTTATAGGTGGATCCAAAGAAAGACACTATACAAGCTTTAATTGTAGTTCCTACTAGGGAGCTAGCACTACAGACATCACAAATTTGCATTGAGCTGGCAAAACATACAGATATTCGTGTTATGGTCACCACGGGAGGCACAAACCTTAGAGATGACATAATGCGTATTTATCAAAATGGTAAGTTGATCAATTTATTAATATTAGGGCCTGTTTCACCACTTTTTGATAAAGTGCCTAATAGGCTATTCACAACTTTTTTGACAGATTCTCCATACTTGATCTGTCAAGTTAATTGGTGGATAGCCTTATCAGGAAGTGGTAAAACAGGCCCTTAGACTGAGTTGCACCAGAGGCGTGGGTCCAAACACCCCATATTCTCATACGTTAAAGTTAGTTGGTGCAACCCAGTCTTAGTCTATTTTCTATGTCCTTGATATCATAATATTAATACACGAACGAAAAACTTTGTAACCCTTTTTACGAAAAATGGGGTAATGTAGGTGCATGAAATTTTGCACAGTTATAGTTTGGTGGTGAAGAAGTGCATCGAATTAATATTATTTTCAAATTATGCTTCTATCATACATTTTTTTAACAAATAAAACATTACACACACTACAACACAGATTTTTTGAGTGACAAGCCTATATATAAAGACGGTGGTAGGCATCATGTAGGACTTTCTGAAAACATTTATTTTAAATTTATTCAGAAATAAAACAATTTTGATTTGATTTGATTTGATACATATGAATTATACTCTTTTATTTATGGTTAAGTCTGTTGACAACAAGTTGACAAATTGAAAATGGATTATATATTTTTTTATTGAATCTAAGATACTATTAGACAACGCTTACACGGCCAGTCTGAGATCAGCTAAGTCCCAGAGACAAGAGTTGAAAAAAAAGGATAAAATCAATATTTTTTACAAAATATAGCCGAAGTAGTCCTAATGTCGTTGAGGTCGAATTTCGACCATTGGGCGATCTTAGTATGATTAAACTTGCTAATGTCCGTACTATTTACAAGTAATGATGTTGAATAGAGTTAAGCTAAATATCTGTTTATATCATTATAAAACAAAATTAAAATGAAACAAAAATAGCAAAATATTTCTACTACAATAAAAACAGTTGTTTGTGCACAATGCTTGAAATTATTATTCATAGCAGGTTTATAAATACTATGGTGCTCTAAATGTTAAGTGATAAGATAATTGTGTTTTATAAACATTGAGTGAAACTGGATCATTGGTCAATTACAGATAATTAAAAGTTGTTAAAATGAAATCTGTTAAAATCATCATCATGTGTAAATGCGCTTAAAGGCATTAATATTTTTTTTGTTGAACATAAAATATATACTAGCTATTTGACCGAGCTTTGCTCGGTATTCGATAAAACACGAATAAAATGACATTCTTTAAAAATCATTCCTAGCTAGATCAATTTATCCCCCCTGAAACCCCCTGTATACTAAATTTTATGAAAATCATTGGAGCCAATTCTGAGATTCCAATTATATATTTATATACAAGAATTGGTCGTTTAAAGATGTAAGATTATAAAGTAGTTAGCCACTGTTATGTACAAAGTTGTTAACAGTAGGCTTGTTTCAGTTCAAGTAATAATTGCCACTCCGGGGCGTATGATTGATCTCATGGACAAGCAGGTAGCTAAGATGGAGAACTGCCGAATGCTGGTACTCGATGAGGCTGACAAACTCCTATCACAAGACTTCAAAGGAATGCTAGACACAGTTATATCAAGGTGAGAAAATGAACAGTTATTGTTGTCCCTGGGAGTGGCTTTGTGTTTGTCAGTGACTAAAATGAATTTGAAAATAATGCAAATATCTTCTAAAAATAGAGACTGTATGTTTATTTTAATTTAAGATGAGATTTTACACTTTTATTTTCTTTTAATAGTAATATATTATGTGATTGTATTAATTCTTCAAGCCCCATAAGAGCACCGGTGATCGCGCCAACAATAGAATACATTTCCTGGAATTTTTTACCAGGAAATTCTATTGTATTCTATTGTTGTGATCACCGGTGCTCTTATGGGGATGCTAATGAAATTTTTATATATTAATATTGTTTCAGATTACCTAGAGAAAGGCAGATACTGTTATTCTCGGCGACTTTCCCGCTAAGTGTTAAACAGTTCATGGAAAAGCATTTGAAGGAGCCGTACGAGATTAACCTCATGGAGGAGCTGACATTGAAAGGAGTGACCCAGTACTACGCGTTCGTGCAGGAGAGACAAAAAGTTCACTGTTTAAATACACTGTTTTCAAAGGTATATAAATTGAACATTCCAGTTGGCTTTATGAATAAATAAAATAAAATAAAAAAAATCCCAATTCCCAATATGAGCCTTTCTTTACAACAAAAAAATCAGATGTTGACAGCAAAATTTTCCCCTTTTCAGTTACAAATAAACCAGTCGATAATATTCTGCAACTCTACTCAGCGAGTGGAGCTGCTGGCCAAGAAGATAACGGAGCTGGGCTATTGCTGCTACTACATCCACGCGCGCATGGCGCAGGCGCATCGCAACCGCGTGTTCCACGACTTCCGCGCCGGCCTGTGTCGCAACCTCGTGTGCTCGGACTTGTTCACGCGCGGCATCGACGTGCAGGCCGTCAACGTCGTCATCAACTTCGACTTCCCGCGCATGGCCGAGACCTACCTGCACCGCATCGGCCGCTCCGGGCGGTTCGGCCACCTCGGTATCGCCATCAATCTCATCACGTACGAGGACCGCTTTGCCCTGCACCGCATCGAGCAGGAGCTGGGCACCGAAATCAAGCCCATCCCCAAGGTGATCGACCCCGCGCTCTACGTCGCCCGCGCCGACGAGGACGACTCCAAGTAACGCTGAGACGCTCGCGCGCTCGTTACGCCCCCGCTATCTGGACGTTAGCCGACTGGTGAAAGGAATTAGTAAATTACGAAAACCTACTTGTAAAAAGTTTAATGAATTTATTGTACTAAAATGTGCGTGTAAATAGTTTATTGTGAATAAGACTCGAACCTGAAAAGATTACTTTTTTAAAGTGTACATAAACATCGGGACTCACGGAAGGCTCCCTGTGCCTTTGTCCATATTGGATACTGTGCGTGGTTTCCTACACTCGTTAAAACATAAAATATTTATCTGTATATCTCTACTACTGTGTTTGGAGTCTATCTAAATTTATTTTTGAACTAACCATAAATTGTGATAGACTTTCGTCGGGTGCATTTACGCACCCCACCTGCCCATACATTTGCTATTTGAGCTAGCACCGGTTTATTTTGTTAAAAAAAACATAGGTGTGTCAGTACTTTTGTTACTTCTGTGGTATGGGTAGGTTTCAAGACTAGCTCAAATGAACACATTTATTCCATTGTTTTTGCCCCAATGTGTGAGAACATTGTTCCTGTCCGCTTGGAATGATGGTATTGATGAGCCTTTCATTTTTATTAAAATTAAATTACCACAACAATTACACTTATTTGCCAATACTCCTCTCGGGAAGGTATTATTTATTTGATATAGGTTGTTCTGGTAATTTATTTTTATAGTTTTTTTTTGTTATATTTAAGCGGTAAAGTCACATTTAAAAGCGCCTAGCAGCTCCGAGAACAACAAATAACGAGTAGTTTGATTTTTTCACAATCATTTCGAAAAATCTTAAATGTATCTGCTAAATATCTGTTGCGCTTTAAAATCAACTTATGTGTGACCAGTAACGAGGTGAAGCAATGATCTGTGGTGTTTCACGGCTCGCACTGCGGACATTGCTTTGTCTGGGGGATTCAATGTGAGAGCATAGTGTTCAGCGATAGAGAATTTGCTCTCGGGGTGTAAACTTTTTGGATGTCAAGTGAAGAGTTACATATTCTTGGTCAATGCTGACTACTCGTGAAATATTTTCTTTTGTTTGCACTGCCAATAAATCGGCTCCAGAGTGATTAAGTGGATCTGTATTTTGTAGTGGTTTCTTGCCATTTTCCGCATAATATTATTTTCCTTGGAAGTGTCGGTAAAATCACAACTTGTGTGTAAATCTGAGAAAAAAAGTATCTTTCATATCTGTGATATATTTTAACTTGTGAAAAGTATGGGCATTGATAGTTTTTGGGATGAGATGATTCTGTGTATTTATTAGTTGTCTTCCGAAAGAATTAGATTAAGAAAACTTATTTAAAAGACGGATATCAGTTTGCAAAGACTTTGCAGTGATTACATTAGTACAAAAAAATGAATTTCGATTTATCATTCTGTTGATGTTGTCTGTCTTAGTCTCATCTCATGTGAGTAAAAATGAACATACACCATATCATAGATATTTTTGAAAAGCTAACTATTATTTAAATCATGCTCTATTGAATATATGGGAGAATTTTTTTCATGAAAAATTTGCATGATGTTTTAAATCTTGTAATCATTGTCCTAAATTATTTTAAAAGTGCTTTCCAGTCGAGAATGTCAAGAAAATAGTTTGTCATAAGGTTACTGTAATTTCTGATTGCAAGATTTGAAAATAAAAAATGCATCCAAGTGTATATTTTTAACTGCGAAATTCGTTTGAAAATGTACTGTTGAGTAAAGACCAAAAATAAACTCTTCACAAAAAAACATGGTTTTATTCATTGTTATGTAGGTTTTCAATTTTCTTGCCACCTAGATATAATATGCGCCATGCAATACTTTCCGAATTGCAAGCTTACGAGGACAAGTGTGTTTGTGTAAACACCGTTATCCTTGAAACCATCAAATGAGACCGTCAAAATAAACAACTTTTTCTATGAGAACAATGCTGGGAACTCAAAAAATCCGTCTTCATACCCATACAAATTGCTGATCCGGGCATCCGTATGGGTATGAAGACGGCATTTATTTTTCGAGTTCCCAGCATTGTTCTCATAGAAAAAGTTGTTTATTTTGACGGTCTCATTTGATGGTTTCAAGGATAACGGTGTTTACACAAACACACTGTATTATGCGTGTTCTAAATTCTAATGTATCACTATTCACTGCCAGCCATAGGCAAGCAATTTTCAGAAAGGGAAATGTACCCTCCATCCATCATTCAATGAAAATAGCCAAGTGGAGAGCCACCATCGCGTTATTCTAGTGTCGTAACTTGTATCGGACTTTCTGCAGATGTTGCGCTACAATCAATGCGATCAAAATAACACAAATCTAATTGTTTAATATACTAATGACTCCCACACCTGTTTCGGTGACGGTTGCCGGTTTCATTGAAACCAGGCCAGTTACGCAGGAGTAATTTTATAGTGCCCAAGTGTGTGCGCAGTACGTGGAGCACTCTCTATTCCTTTTACTTCTCATAACCCAGTGGGACGGAAGACCGGCACGACTGACTAGAGATCAGGCGCAGGACCGACTTTTTACATGCTCCGACGCATGGATCATCTTACTTGTCAGACAATTAGGTGATCAGCCTGCATTGTCCTAACCAAACTTGGAAATAACATGTTTTCAACGCGGGAAATGAACCCACGACCTCCGAGTCAAGATTCAAGAGCCACACTCTTAAGGCTGCAGTCTTGCAAAATTCACTCGCTGCGAATTATTTAATTTTTTTGGACAAACTAACACTAACTAATGAAATAACACTAAATATTATTGCGTATAATATAAGTAATAGCTAGTTATTTTTTTTAAGTTCATATATGTGGATAATGTTAAGTAAATCAAGCGTTAAAAACAGCTCTTCGTGCCCAATGTCATTTCGAGTTGTGTTTGTGCGCTTAGTTTATGGCAATAAATAATATAATTTAAAAATCTGTTCAGCGCATAATGAGCTCAACATTCTCATCTTCAAAATGCGCAGATTAGTTTTTTCTAATTATATTTCATTTTCTTAATTAAGCGACCACAGTTTCATCAAAATTCTCTGTTTTTATCTCTTAATAAACGGGTTATTTCATAAAAACTATGCGTCGTAAGTATGTAATAATTAGATTATTTTGATGCCAAGAGTATAATAAAGCAATTAATACATAAAAAATCACCTAAATCACCTTACTCCAACAATAATAATAATCTCAAAAGACCTGCAAAAAAAGGGCTTATAAACAAGAATTGCAAGGGAAATTTGTGTAGGTCTTTGAGATTATTATTATTGTTGGAGTAAGGTAATTTAGGTAATTTTTTTTTATATTAATTGCTTTATTAAACTCTTGGCATCAGTATAATCTAATTATTACATACTTACGATGCATAGTTTTTATGTAATAACCCGTTTATTACGAGATAAAAACGGAATTTTGATGAAATTGTGGCCTCTTAATTAAGAAAATGAAAGATAATTAGAAAAAACTAATCTGCGCATTTTGAAGACGAGAATGTTGAGCTCATTTTGCGCTGAACAGATTTTTAAATTATATTATTTATTGCCATAAACTAAGCGCACAAACACAACTTGAAATGACATTGGGCACGAAGAGCTGTTTTTAACGCTTGATTTACCTAACATTATCCACATATATGAACTTAAAAAAAAAAAAGTAAGTATAGCTATTACTTATATTATACGCAATAATAATATTTAGTGTTATTTTATTAGTTAGTGTTAGTTTATCAAGAAAAAATATACAAAAATGCGCAAATAATACGCAGCGAGTGAATTTTGCAAGACTGCAGCCTTAACCACTGGACGACGGAGGCGTTTATTTTAACGTTTTTATTATAACACTAGCTGTTGCCCGCGACTTCGTCTGCGTCAGTATATTATAATAGCAAACATAGATAATAGACGTTCCACGCGGCTTCGCCCGTCTAAATTAGATATTTCAGTTTTCACAGACAAATTAGTCCACAAAAAATAGCCTATGATCATTCCCGTGGTCTACTTCTTATCTGTGCTAAATAACAGAAAAATTGCTCCAATAGTTCGTGAGATAAGCCCTTTCAAATAATTTCCCCCTATTTCTTCGCTTCCATTAGTGTTAGCGTGATAAAATATAGCCTATATCCTTCCTCGATAAATGGACTAGGTAAGATCTAACACTGAAATAAATTTTCAAATCGGACCAGTTCCTGAGATTAGCGCGTTCAAATAAGAACTTTAAAATAATTTCCCCTGTTTTTCCACATTTTCCTCCATTTCTTTGCTCATGTAAGTCTTAGCGTGATAAAATATAGCCTACAGCCTTCCTCGATAAATGGGCTATCTAACCAGTGTTAGATAGCCCATTTATCGTGTTTCAGTAAACACTTTTTCAAATTGGACCAGTAGTTCCTGAGATTAGCGCGTTTAAACAAATAAACCCTTATTTGTTTGAACGCGTTATAATACCTACTAGCTGTTGCCCGCGACTTCGTCCGCGTTAGCATAGTAGATCACATCCCCAAGTATTATTTATTGTACAAAAATATTCAATATACAGAATTGACTTTTCTACGATTTTATTATATATAGATGTTCTGCGCGACTTCGCTTGCGTAATTTAGGAATTTCACGCAACCGTAGATTTTGCAGCAAAAAATAGCCTATGTCCCTTCACGTGGTCTATTCTTCATGTTTGCCAAATAACATAAAAATTTCTCCAGTAGTTCATATCCCCAGTTTTTTCCACATTTTCATCTATTTCTTCGCTCCTATTAGTCTTAGCGTGATAAAATGTAGCCTATAGCCTACCTCGATGAATGGGCTATCTAACATTGAAATATTTTTTCAAATCGGATAAGCAGTTCCTGAGATTAGCGCGTTCAAATAGGCCCTTTCATATAATTTCCCCCGCTTTTTCCACATTTTTCTCAATTTCTTCGCTCCTATTAGTTTTAGCGTGATAAAATATAGCTTATAACCTTCTTCGATCAATGGGCTATCTAACACTGAAAGAAATTTTCAAATCGAACCAGTAGTTCCTGAGATTAGCGCGTTTAAATAAGCCCTTTCAAATAATTTCCCCCCCGTTTTTTCCACATTTTCCTATATTTCTTAGCTTCTTTTATACTAAGCGTGATAAAATATAGCCTATAGCCTTCCTCGATAAATGGGCTATCCAACAGTAAAAGAATTTTTCAAATCGGACCAGTAGTTCCTGAGATTAGCGCGTTCAAACAAACAAACTCTTCCCAATTATAATATTATTAGTATAGATTAGTACTTATAGATAACGAAGCAGGCAGTGTACTATCAGAGAAGTTGATTCCTATGCAAATCGGGGACCTAAGTAGTTTGGTTGCGTTACGTCAAACCCAGCTGACAGATCACAATTAACATTGAATTGACATATTCGTCCAAATAACGTTGGTCTGTCAATTGCATAGGAATCAACTTCCTCGATGGTACATACAGTGTATAATCTCATCACCCGTGATAAGTTTTTCCATCTTGTTGGTAAAATATTGCCCCGAGCGAGTTCCTTGCCCGGTTCTCGCCGGGTTACTTCCCGGACCGGTGCTAGACATAGTAACGACGTTCAGAAAACATATTTTGTAAAAAAATTGAGTTTGAGTCAAACTTGCAAAAACGGATGCACGCCGAACAATATCCTACAGTACCTAAGTATATTATCTTTGTAGGACGTAATGTAGTTGGTGCAACCCAACCAAGATAATATGGTTGTCAGTAATGGCAGTTTCAGGTCAGAAGCCAGTTAAACCAACATGTAGGTATCTCTTGCCGAACTTAATATTATTGATGATAAAATATGCCATTGAAACAACTTATTAGGTAAGGTCATAGAAAGACTTTAAGGTACTTATGGTATAATGTTAGTTCTTACAACTTATACACAATAAAAATACCCAATTTATTTTATTAAGTATATTTTATTGAAGCAATAAAGTCTTACTACAATTAAGTACATTCCGTAAGAAAAATCCACAAACATTAAAAATGTATAAATTCGTTATAATTCATAACTCAAACACTTAAGTAAGTCTAAATAAATAAAAAAAAATACCAAAGTTAAATAGGTACTTACTATGATTAATTGAAGAAATATATTACTTTATAAGACGTGCATATTTAATATTATTTATATTATTGTGTTTTAAGAGTCTGTACAAAAATAAAAATAAAACAATAGAAAATATTATAATTTTGAAAATTGGAAACCACAATCTTAAGTTTAGGTACAATTGGTACTAACACGATTTCTCATTCCATAGTTTACAGCCCGAAAACTATTATTTTATAATAATATGATAACCGAAGTAGGTATGTACTATCTATCAGGAAGTTGATCCCTAGGCAGATGGCGTACCTAATTTGTTCGCATTAAGTCAAACTCATCCGACCGATCACAGGCCACAGCTCATTGAATTCAGAATTGACATAATCCGACCAAACGACGTACGTCCGTCAACTGCCTCGGAATCAGTTTCCTCGATGGTACATACCTACATAAAAAAAATTATGGATGCAGTTATATTGATTAATCATGTCACACTGTTTCAAATCAAGAAGGTGGTTTCCATTTTCGTTTTGTTATACATTAAAATATAAGCCCATAAGCCCAATAAATCATATTGCCTTTAATATAAAAGCTTCCTGTCATAAAAAAATCCTAAGGTGGGGTATGGAATATATCAGTTGCCATTTCAGGTCCCTATAATTTTAATTAAAGGTATTAATTAACACTTTCACAGTTCACCATACAAAAACAAATTCTAGTCCCTCAATTCCACACCATTATTCATTGTAATTTGTAAAGTATTTGTTTATAATGGGTTATAACTTATAGGAATTATTATTTTATTAAGTAATCTTTTTATGCTTCAATGCTCTTATTTTTCTATACTTTTTTAAAGTGCCAATGCATCCTTTTGGATACATGGACTCCACGGTAACCACGTTTTTGTATCCGTTTAATACTGTGAACTGCGAAAGTGTTAAAACATATACTTTGATTAAAGAAAATATAATATAACTTGCCTTCAACTAAAAACATCTTAAATGTTATTTAAGTACCTAATATTAATAATTGAAATTTGTTCGTAGCCCTATCTAAATGATATATTAGTTAAATATAAACATTCCGTAATAATAAAGTCGTATCACTACAATAATATTGTCTATATTAGGACTAAACGACTGAGTGTTAAGTCGGTATGAAAAAAGCTAGGCTGTCTGCGAACATTGGCTATATTAATATTGTTCTCGTTTTTTCTCATTGGTCAAGAAATAGTAGCAATCGGTCTATGGAAAATATTAATACTTCATACTAAATGCTAAGACTCGCCTATATATCTACGAGTACTATAACTGGAATTAAAAATAGCATCTATAACGTCGGCTACTAGAAACTATTGTCAATGTTAAAAATGTCATAATATGCTATGTCATACAAATAATCTGTATACAACACACATACTGCTGACTATAGTCTGTACATACACATGTATACGTGTATGTACTATGTACAGTACTCCAAAATTAAAAATGCGCATAAATGACCGTGAATAACGACCGTGTTACAAAAGCTACATGAATATCACGACGAACTTTGACCAATGCATGTATCTTAAACGCAATGCAATTAGAAAATGCAATATCGTCTACCGTCGCTCTGGAGATACGACCGTTGCCGAAAATTGTCGAAAACTTCTATGCGCATTATCACTTTGGGAGCACTGTACAGTGTACATACTATAGTCCGCATACATTATTTGTGAGCAACAGGATTCTTAATGATATTTTATGTGCTAAAGAGTTTAGCTCTTTTCAGTTTATTTATAAACGAAAAGCATAGCCATGAGCAAAATTAATTTTTAACAAGAATAAAAAAATTGACTACCTTTGCAATCGATAGTCGTTAGTAGATTAGAGTCGATAGTATTAAAATGGTGTTTTTTAATTAGGCGCAGTATAAATATTCGATTCGACTAGTATGTACAATGTAGAATGTACTTGTGATTGTGATAAAGTAAGAAATCACTTACAATGTGCGTTATTCATTTTGAAGACTGGAATATGTTTTTGTCTTCTGTTTGTTCGTAATTTACGATTTATGTTGGACAATCAATATGTTATTGCATCATGCAAATGAAATTAATAATAATTAAGTAAAGGAAACAAAAAAAATCACAGTTAGTCATGGCAGTTGGGACGTATCGAAGTTGAGCTTACGTAAACATTATCAAAATCGTGGCAGCCTCAAATCAATACCAAATTATATTGAACACATGTAAAATATGACTTTGGGAGAGGTGATGATAAATTTATAATTTCTTCTATATGCAATAAGTCAATACGTAGGGAAATGACCAATTATAATCATTCCCGGGAGGCAAGTCAGGTAATCGAGTCTTTTAGTCAAGAAGTTTTTCAGTCTAATCTGTTCTCTTTAGAGTTTAGACCAATTCAAAGCTAAATATGAACAAAATGTTTCGATTTCATGAACACACTCTTGGGAACTTCCTGTTTACAAAGACAACTTTTATTACGCATGTCAAAATCATGTCATGTCAAAGCCAACGAACACGTTGTTTACAACTTGAAAAGTAACCGAATATAAACAACTATACTCAAATCGCGGAATTCTATCTGTAGCGGTCATTGACTCGCTGTCAAAAAACTTGTCATTTTCTATACAAACCGCGATTGACAATAAAGTGACAGATGTTTCTAGTCTAAGGGTGTTATCCTATTTTTCATACTCGATGTGAACTGAATATGAATTATATCACTTCAAACTCATAAATACTTAGAGATTATCATATGAAGAGGTAATCAAAACGTTTTCCGATGAAACTATAATAGTCTGTTTCTTTACAAGAATTCAATTTTATTCTTAAGATAAGAGAATGCAGTGCGGGTATTTTTTACATAGCTCCTAGAAAGGTCAATGACCGCTGGTGCCACCTTCTCCTGATAGTCAGGACAATTTAAGGATAATTTAAGGTGGCACCAGTTTGTGGCACTGACATGACATGATTTTGACATACGCAATAGAAGGTTTCACCGAAACTAGCGTACCTTCAGCGTCATTTACGTTTACTCTTTTGACCGTGACCGAACTGCAATAATCACGAGTGCATCAGAAGTTAGGCGGTCATTTTTTTTTACTTAGGCGGAGCTAGATTTATAGTCGAAAATTCATTTTGGTCAGTTTCTCTCGCTGGGTCGCCGGTCGTGGTCAGACAAAGACGGGCGGGGCTTACTCGAGGCTGAGAGCGGTGAGGGGCGGAGGGGCGGGGGCGAGGGAGTCGAGGTCGGGGGGCGGCAGGCCGGGCTGCAGCGTCACCTCCACGCCTCGGTTGAGCGATACCGCCGGGTAAAACGCGCCACGCAGACCGGTGAACGCCACGTCACCCTGAAACGTGACATTACAATGTTCTGTCAGGGAAGTCGATACCTAGGCAGTTAAAATACCTACGTCATTTGGTTATGTCAATTCAACGTTAGCTGTGATCGGTCGGTTGGGTTTGACTTAACGCGATCAAATTACTCAGGTCCGCCATCTGCCTAGGAATCAACTTCTGATAGTACCATCGCAGAAATGGATTTATTGGCGATCTTACACTCTACGGTAACCGGCAGCCACAGTACATGCTCATGTGCGTGCGTATGTGCGTACATACACGCTCATGTGCGTGTATGCGCCCCCATGTGCGCGTGTGCGTACCTGCGGGCGGTCATCCACGGTGAAGCGCAGCGTGCCGCGGTCGAGGTCGAGCAGTACGCCGACAGTGGCCCCCGGGGCGATGCCGCCCGCCGCCCGGCCGCCGTGCGCGCCGCCGTGCACAAACCACGAGCGCGCGCCGTCAATGTACATCGCCCAGCCGAGCGCGTCCGCGCCCAGCATCTTGTCGCGCGACACACCCGCGCGCGCCACGCCGAACGCCGGGTCCGCGTCGCCGTCGTATCTGATTAAAGTTATTTATAATACAATAAGTTCATTGCTCACAGAAAACGTTTAAAGTTACAAAGATGGACCTAACGTTACCTACTGCTAATATCTAAAAGAATGATAATGGAATCGGCACAATATCGACAAAATTATTGCACGAAATGCCTAGGATCAGCAACCTAGATAGTACTACATACTTTGTTACAATCTGTCATTACGCATAAAATTATAATACAAATTTCTAACCTGTCAACCCGCAGCCGCCAGTAGTGTACGCCGCGCGCGAGGGGCGTGTCCGCTACGGCGACGCGCGGCTGCCACCCGCCCGCGCGCGCGCTCAGCCCGTCCGCGCCGATAGTGAGACCGCCCTCCGCGCCGCTGCAACGCGCGTCCCACGCGAACCATGCCACTACCCACACATAATAATATTATGGTCACTTAAAGTTTCGAGTTAATACAATAAACGAAGTAAATGAGTAACGAGAGAATGACTATTCTGATTGCTTGACAATCTCCACTTTTTTGTGAACATTACCAATGGCGGCCGAAAAGGAAGATCTTCCGACCGAGCGAAATAGCATGCTCGGTTAGGCCGAAGACGTCATTTTCAGACGTTGTATACATCTTGCCGTTCTGCGAAACTGCGATAGCGCGATGCAGGATTGTAAGGCGAATTGTGGGTACCGCCACAATAGGAAAGGAACAAGCACAAGACTGTGCATTAATGTTGCAAAAAGTGTACAGAAGTTTACAGAATACGGAAGTTATCCATAGTAAAAAAATATTTAGTATACCTGAAGCGGTCTGCAAGCCGATGACGTCACTGTAGGGTCCCTCGCCGGCGCCGTTGAAGGCCTTGACCCGCGCGCTGTACAACGACGCGTAGTGCAGACCGTCTATCGTGCACACCGTTTCGCGGCCGCAGTACACCTCCTGTCAATATTGTTACGTGTTAAGCGGGGAATTCACTACCGGGCGGCCCGCGGGCCGCCCGGTCTGGCACAAGTCTGGCGCTTGCCCCTATTGAACACACACAGAACAGGCAAGTCAGTCGAATAGATAGAGGGCTGCAGCTCGGTCATGGACTCAATCTTCTTTGTAACAAATGATAGATCAGCATCGGCATTGATTTCTTTGAATTTTTCAATAACTTCGTTGTATTAGTGGCATTACGTAGATCGGTGTTCATGTAATCCTTACTTTGAACTTTCCACAAACAAGGATACGACCGGTAAATGGAAATAAACGAATGTCAAAATTGTTTTGTGCCTTCATTCCTAAGTTTAGTGTTTGTATTGTTTACAATAATATTATGTTTTAAAATAATATTTTAAGTGCACTCCAATCGCTCTCCAAGGCGCGAATGACGACGGGCCGCCCGTCGCGACCATTCATGTACAGACTTGCCCGTGCCCGCGCGGGAAAAATGCGCGTAGCGGGCGGCCCGGTAGTCAATTCCCCGCTTTAGGATTGATTCAGACCGCAACGCGACGCGTAGATGCATTTCTAAATTTGTATGGATTTGACAGATTTCAATTGCGTCAGACGTCTTGCGAATCTGTCAAATCCATACTATAGTTTGTGCGTTTTATGATGATATGCGTGACACATTATAATTGACAATAGTAGGGAAGTTACCTAACGAAAATTAGTCGATAGTTTAAAAATATCGAATCACATCGTAAAGGAATTGCAATCGAAATTATCGATTTCGTACTGACATTTCAGTGGTGCCGGCGATTTAAGATGGCCGCCCTTTTTTATCGATTTGATTTCGATTCAACAGAGTCAATATTTATTAACATAAGTTCCGTTTCATGCATATGACATTTTTCAAATGTTTTCGTAACAATAATTTTATACTCCTATTTCACAGTAAATATTTATAATTTTTATTAATAAGTTAGCATTTAGCATCTTTTCATTTTTATTCATTTACAATTATAGGAAACATTTGTTTTTGCAGATGGAATATAATTTATTACATTATGATTTTTTTTTGTTTTCTTGTAAAAAAATCCATAGCAAGGAACATGAAAACTGTCACCCATATCATCTTAGAACGCACAAACTATAATTTAGAAATGCATCTATGCGTCGCGTTGCGGTCTGAATCAACCCTTAGAGTACGGTTACACGGTCAGTCTGGCATCAGTCCGAGACTGTCGCCTGAATGATGATCGCAAAGTACATAACAAAAAAAAAAGTCAGTCCGTCAATCTAACGGTTACACGCTTACCTCCCGTCAGTCTGGATCAGACTGTTGGAGTATTAAACTGATGCCAGACTGACCGTGTAAACTACATTTTAGTGTTACAGTGCTACCTATCATGTAGTAATAACCGGTCACAATAATACGTACTTAAAGAATATTTCCGTCTCATACGTGGTTAAAGGGAGCGCTTATTTTTTAATTTCACAAAAACTTTTGGTCTAGCAGTTATAAAATATGGAAAAAAAAAAATTCATTAATGGGCCTAGTTCAGAGTAATGAACTAGTTAATATGTTTGTTGTATGGTGTTATACGAAATTAAGAGCCCATATGACCCTAACTTGACTACATACTTTAACCTAGATCTCAAAATCTGTAAGGTCTAGAAATCTGATTTTTTGACACAAGTAACTTCAGTTCATAAAGATTAAATGCTCAAGACGAAAACACGATTACCTACTCAAAAAATGCTCGATATTTTCTTTTTTACAAAAAACCTTGTTTTAGACACATTTTTGCTTGAATCTTCGAAGTTTGCTGTCTTTTCTTTAATATTTTTTTAATATCTAAAAAGGTATTGATAAAACCTAAATTTGCTCAAAACACTTTTTTCATAATCATTATAGTTCGTCTTTTATTCAAGTAAAACTAACTCGGCGATGATTCCGCGCCGTCCTTTTTCACCTGGCATATGAAAGACGGGCGTGAGTGTGAAGAGAGAAGGACGATGTTTGATTTTTAGAGTCAGGTGAGCTCTTAATGAAAAATCCTACTTTATCAAAATTAAGAACCAAAGCGCTGAATTTCGTACAAATAATATATGAATATGAATATTTATGCCTTGATTCACCGTTTGGATGTTAAAGTCAGTACACAACAAGTACACTACACTCACCCTGAACGGCCCGCCGCGGCCGTCGTCCAACTCGAGCACGTACCCGCGCACGGCGTGAGGCGCGCGCGGCGCTCGCCACGCCAGCGTGCACGAGCACCCGCGCGCCGCGCACGCCTCCACAGCCAGCTCCGGCGCGCCCGGCGCTAACATAGTAAAAGTCAGTAATCCATACTAATATTATTTTTTATTTATTTATTTTACCATTTATTTCAGGCATCTAGGCCCATAATACCTTACAGACTAACATACATATTTATATTATAATATAATATAATATACCTTAATGTCTAACATACATATTATTATTATACACTTAAAAACTACACTTTGTCACGTGTTTACGGCTACGTGACGCGCTTATAAATGCGAAAGTGTGTCTGTCTGCCTGTTACCTCTTCACGCCCAAACCGCTGAACCGATTTTGCTGAAATTTGGTATGGAGATATTTTGAGACCCGGGAAAGGACATAGGATACTTGTTATGCCGAAAAAGGTACGGTTTCGGTGCGATAAACAAATTTTGGCGCAACGGAGTGGCAGGCATCATCTAGTAGGTCATAAATCATAATTTTCTGAATATGAATCCACTTGAAGACATATTTTCCCTTACACCGAATAAAATTAGAAAACTTTTAACTGATACCTATTTTAATTCTATTCAGTAAACTCTTTATTTACATTAAGTATTTCTCTAATTTTCTTTCCCTTTTTATCGTAATTTACTGCATATTAAATTGTTCTATTTACCGTCAGAATAACAATTATATTTAAAAGTATAACATGTGAGCGCTTGCTTAGAATTCACATATCCTTTTCTTGTGGTTTAATAAGCATTGTTGCTTATTTTAAGTTAACACTTTTAAATTTATGTAGCTTATTGTAAGTCATATTATTGTGTTTTGTTGGTCATGATTTGATGCTTCGTATGTTAGATTTAAGTGTAACTTATTATACACTAGTGGAAACTTTTAATTGGCATATCGCTGTGTAACATGTATCTCACTGTTGTCTTAAAATGCTGTAAGTTTTTCTAAGAAAATAAAATAAAAAAATAATTAAGGAAATGCTATTAATTATGTTATAAAAAAAGTAGAAAATGACAGCATAATCCCTTTTAGTATTCCAATAACTACAAGTATGTACAAAAATGTTTTGTACTTGTTGTTTAAGTTCTTTAAATAAGTCACACGATGAATATGATACAATTTTATAGCATATTCCTAAATCCTAGCATAACTTTTTTATTAGTAAGCAATAAGCGCAAAAATTAAGGAACTGATTGAACTAAACTTTTGTGTACTCCTAAGTACTTAAGTGCATATTCGCTATATAGCAGGAAGCTACAACCATTGAACTGATTTTGACCAGGGCATGGTATAATATAATAATTCAAAGCCTATGCATAAGATATATTATTATGAATTAAATTTATAAATAGGCAAATTTTTATTTTAGTGTTGATTAGCATTCAACATTGAATATAAAAAATTACTTAAAGATTATTCCAAAACAATACCTGATGTTTTCATCTCCATTTCCGGTGCTGCATGTTAATACAGTCATTATTTCAATACAAAATTATAGTAAATCAGATATTAGATTTTTATTAGTTTTCAACTAGAAAATCATTTTACAATTATTGCAGCAGTCTGCCACAACAGTTATAGTAAAAGTAGGATAATTTAAAAACATATGTGTTAACATTCAGAAATAACTGATTTCTCCTATAATTTAATTACTTTCAGGGTCTACTTACGTATACACTCAATGAAGTTCATAGACTTGACTGTCCGTATGACGGGTTCGATGTCAAGCGTGAGCGCGGGCGGGGACGGCGGCGGCTCCAGCGACGACCGCAGGTGGGAAGCTGTCTCCTGAGCTCGGACGGACAGAATGTTACCAACCTGAAATAATAAAATATAATAATTTCAAGGGCATCATCAGTAATAAACAGTTTATTGGAAACCATGGCATAGGATGCTGGACCAAGGCGAAACATGCAAAAAGCTAACGTTTTGCACATGATAAGTAGATTGTTATAAAAAGTATTAAAAAGAATATTAACAAGACCCGTAACTCTTGTTCTCAACAGTTGACAATAATTGCAGATAATTACGGTAGAATGTAACTACGAATAATAAAAACTAAGGAAACATAACTCCGATACTATTACCATTTTAAATTTCGTTCCTTTCGAACTTTCATGTAAGTGTAACCTCTGCCTAATACCACTCAAGGCCACCTAAATATTGCATTATATTAAAATGTGTACGTAAGGTACACATTTTTGACAAGTATTGTAAAGCCTGTTTTTTGACAGAGTTACTTTTCCTTAGCTTTTATTATTCGTAGGTAGATAATAAATCAAATGAAAATACCTGCAAAAATGCTGCATGGTCGGATTCTTTTAATGCCTCAATAGAGAAATGTAAGAGGGCTGTCGCCTCGCGTAGTTTCTGCGCAGCCTGCGACGTCAGGGTCTTGGTGTTCGCAACAGCTTGACATCGCGTGTGACGGGCCGCTCTGATCAGTTCGTCGCGCCTTCTCTCTATGGCACTAGTGATTTCTGAACATGCTTGATCAATCTGCCTCTCCAATTCTTCACATGATTCCTTAAAAATAAATAATAACGAATAGAAGTGATGCTTGCAACTGTTGCACCAAAATTTGTTTGTCATACAGAAATACTTTTCTGGCATAAAAACTATTTTGTGCATGAAGTGTTCCATACCAATATAGATCATTTATAGGTAAAAAAATGTGTTTTTTTGTATGGGAGCCGTCCTTAAATCTCTAATTTATGTTGTTTTTAGTATTTGTTGTTATAATGGCAACAGATATACACAATCTATGAAAATCTAGCTATAGCCGTTCTTGAGATACAGCCTGGAGACAGACAGACAGATGGACAGTCAATCAGACAGATAGGGAGATGGACAGTCAGACAGGCAGAGAGACAGACAGACCGACAGACATCGAAGTCTTAGTAAAAAGGGGTCCCTTTTTTACTTTTTGGGTATGGAACGCTAAAAAATACCTAATTTCATCAAAACTGGGTTTATCGGCTTACATGTAGTGGTCAGACATCTTTATATATTGTTATGGATATTTCTCACTAAATCAATAATTAAAATAAAGGTATTAAAAGTTGATCACAGGAAATACATCATAACAAGGCCCAAGGTTAAATGTGACTATTAATAAATGGAAATCAAATATTCTTGAGTAGGGCAAGGATTAATTATAAAATATGTATATCAATTATATTCTATTAGTTATTAATTGTAAGGTTACATTTTGTACAAACCGAGTCCTAATACAAACTTACATTAATTTTGTCTCCGGAAGATTTGACTAGCTGTATATATTCAGTCATTGCTTTGGCCTCTTCAGATAGTTGTGTTAATACTTGTGATAATTCAGTCTGGAACATAAAAACATATAGCAATATAAACCTAAGCCTTTTAAACAATAATGTTATGAACAGTAACACCAATAATATTCAACATTGTATTGAATAAAAATATCATAAAAGATTACAAAAGTATATAAATATAAATGCACTAAGGAATGCACAAAAATACCTTATGTGCTCTAGCAGCATTTGATAGTGGATGTGTTTCATGGGTGTGGTGTTTCTCGGCATGGCACCGCTGGCATATGGGTACAAGGCACGTGTTGCAGTAGAGAGCCGGCGGAGAGCCGTGGTCCCCGCAGGTGGTACCGAGCGCACGCAGTTCATGCTGGGCGAGAGGCCCGCGTATGGGGTGCCAGGCGTCGCGGCAGCCGGCGCAGTACCGCACCGAGCACTGCTCGCATCTCACTACTGCCGCCCGCCTCTCCCCCTCGCACATCTGGCACGCCTCCTCTGCGGGCGGCGCGACGCTCGTTCCACCGAAACGCTCCACGATCGTCCGCATGACTCGAAAAGGGGGCAGACCCTCCGCCCCATTGTCGTCCAAATATGTTTGCTTATTACAAGTCGGACATGTAATACTGAATGCGGCCGGCGAACAGGCGAGCGTGGCGGGCGTTCCGGCGTAGCTGTTCGGCCTCGACCCACATACCACACCGCTGTCGGTCTCGCTCGACACCGATGCTTTATCTGCCTCCTGATAATCGGTTGTGGTACTCGAGGAGCTGTCAGATTCGTGGACATGAGTTTGTAAATTTACTGCACAAGCGCGGCAGAGCGCGTGACCACAAGGGAGTAGTACTGGTTCTCTATAAAATTCTTTACAAAGAAAACACCTCAGTTCTTCTTCCATTTTACGACGGGTTCTTGTGTTGTATCTTGACACAATGTGACAACCATGTATAAAAGATTGGATTTATTTTCTAGTACACATTGCAACACAATATCACTTTATATTTATTTTATTCAAATTACATTTCTGTTATAAAAGTTTAAAGATAAAGAAGTTTTAACAAAAAATAATACCTAGTCTACAAACACTTTTTATAAAAAAATATATGGTTGACATTTGTTTTTTTTTCCATTTGCTACCACAGATTAATATTATATGTTTGCTACTGCCTATAAAAAAAAGTACTCTGTCTGTCTGTGGCCTATTAAAATACCGGCCGGGCGCGGTGACGCGGACGGACGGACGACCGACGCGGGTCCGGACAGGCGGCAGGCCTTTCTTGACATTTCCCGGAAGTGTACCTGGCAACATTATTTGCCATTTTTTTGTTATTGTTTGTTTACGTGCGTGATTTTTAATGTCATTGTACAATTTTGTGCATAAATAAATACAAGTAATAAACTATAAAGTGTCTAAATTGTGCCCAATTACCACTTTTTATGGATGATTATACCTAAGTATATTCAATGCGTTCACCTCATGAAGATGTACTAAGTTTTTCTGTATGAAGTCATGATAATTTACCTTGCTACTATAAAACCGATGCATAAAATTTACCATTAATTCCTAATTCGCCTTGTAATTAAAGACGCCCAGATAACGCACTAGGTTTCTTTATAAAAATGGAATCCGTCATTTCATCAGATGAAGATACTGTTGGTCTGAAAAATCAACTCAGTGGTATATCTTTATTCTAAGTATATTATTTACTTTATACTTTATACATTTCATTGGATTAATATTAATAAATAATAATTTAAATTTTAGATTTTGGCCTTGAAGAAGAAAATTTAAGCAAGGAAGAAATGAGAGAATTGTTAAGAGCACTTAACTATTCAAAGAAAACTGTTGAAGAGGATGAATTATTACGGCAAAAGGTAATTTACTGGATGTTTAATCATCGTGACTAAGGTCCTGCAAACTGGCTAAATTTGTTAATGTTGTACTTATGTCAAAATTGCATCTGCTTTGTACTTCTTTTGGACTTTAGACCAGGGGTTGGCGAGTAGTTTTAGGTAGGGTCCGGATACTCTGGGAAAATTTTAACGAGGTCTAGAAAAAAACATTTGTCCTATGTATTTTAAAAATATTACTAGCTGTTTGACCGAGCTGTGCTCGGTATCCGATGATAATAACATTTTCTAGAAATGATTGCTAGCTAGATCGATTTATCGCCCCCGAAACCCCCTATATTAATTAGTAGCCTTTTCCAAATTTTTCATGTGAATTAACCCTTCGATCGTGGGTAAACAAGACACAATAGAATTTCTATTGTATCTTGGTCACCAGTGACCATATGGGGCTTGATGACTTACTGCATTGTGCTTGATTTAAAGCCTAAATTTTTTTTATAATATGATCCTAAGCTAAAAGTTCTTAATATTATCACCATATTTAATTTTTTATTTGTGTCATTCACAGACCGAAGACACCAGTACCAGCACAATATCTCCAAAAGTGAATATGAAAAGGAGATACATTAATGTCCGAGACAGAAGATTGCCTTGGAGTCTACTGCCCACCGACATAACTCCAGCTGAAAAAGCGCGTACACTAGCTGTGTACATAAAACTAATGTCTATAGATAATTATAGGCAGGCCAGACAACGCACAAACCTGGCCGCCTGGCCACCACCAATAGAAATCATAGAAACCACCACCAAATCACACCCTGTGAGGTCTACTCGCAGCGGACGCTCAGTTCCTATTTATGCCGATTTTGATGAGGATTCCTCCGACTTTGATTGTATTGTGACAAAAACAAAGAAGAGAAAAGTTTCTAGCTCGGATGATAAAGATGCTACATACTCTGGAAAAGTGTTAAGTTTGAAGCGAAAGACCAGTAAAGATGAGAATATAAGACCTATAAAAGAACCAAAACTAACTAGTGACTCGGTAAAAAGTAAATCTGATTCTGGCAACAAACCTTTAACTGATAAACAGATAGACCTTTGTCTATTAATTGAAGATTAAGGCAGTTTTGATCATTATCAAGACTACTGTTTGTTATGTAATATAATTAGCAATGGTTGGCTAAAATAGCTTTTATTAATAAGAAAACAAGATCTATGGTGTTCTGATTTGTATAGAATAGAAAAACAATATTTTATGTTGCATTTTATGGTGATTGTGTCTTGATGATCTTGTCATGTGATCGCTGAAAATTGTTAATATTTTATAAATTTGTAGAGTATATTAAATTTACTGCAAAATCCTATAGAGTAAGAATTTCTGTTTAACAGCTGTTTCTTAGAGAGATTTATTTATTACTCTTAAATTTAATAACGATTTTCTGTGAAACTCGTCATTGAAGTTAGGTAATCATTAACCCGTTGATCGTGATAAAACGAGACACAAATCACAATAGATATTCTATTGTGTCTCGTTCACCGGTGAGCGTACGGGGCTTGATGACTTAAATGTGTCTTGAGAGTGGCCGAAAGTTTTATAGGTTGTATTTGTCGTTATTTTGTCTGTTATTGGTATGTTTCCTTTTTTTTAATATAATTTATGAGCATAAGCTGATATCTAAAGAGGATAACATGTTATTTGAGTTATTTTTATTTTTACACTCAAAATAATAATATTATAGCTTCGTGTGTTAGTAGCCTAAACAGCTAGGTACTAATATTGCCTGGTGTCGTTAAATGCCTTGTATTTTACTTGTATAAAACCTAATTTTTATTTAGCTATATCTACAATTTTACCTAGTCGAGATTTAAATTAAAATAGTAAGTACTCGTGTTTGATTATAATTTTATTTTCTACAATATTTAATAGTTAATTTGGTAGCATCCTTGTATTGTTTTGTCTTAAATTTTGCTTGAAAATGTACACATAGCTATAAATAAAAGTTTTATAATCATTAATCAGTGTCTTTGTTAATATAGCTCTAATTCCTAGAAAAATACGACATTAAAAGGACTACTTACCTCTTTTTAATTTATTTTCGATCTGTATGTGAACAAAATAGTACGGTCCCCACTCCCCAATATCAAAAAAGTATACTTCTATTTAACCCATCTTCGCCCATTGCCCAACAAATTATTGGTAGGTATGTACTTATTTGGCATATTTTCCCGAACACGAAAAGTGCTGTTGTCACTTCCTAAGTGTATGGAGGGGGTATCTATGACGTCACAAAGATGGCCGCCGGGTGAGTGGTGGGTCTATTGTGTGGATTATTTATATCTACCTACTGAACCGATTTACTTAAATAGGGTGTCAAACGAAAGGTTCTTAAATAAGCATCATTTTATTCCTCAGAACTATCAATGTCAATTAAGTAGTATTTTTGACGTGGGAGAGCCATGCTTCGGCACGAATGGGCCGGCTCGACCGGAGAAATACTACGTCCTCACAGAAAACCGGCGTGAAACAGCGCTTCCGCTGTGTTTCGCCGAGTGAGTGAGTTTACCGGAGGCCCAATCCCCTACCCTTTTCCTTTCCCTACCCTCCCCTATTTTCTTCCGTACCCTCCCCTATTCCCTTCCGTACCCTCCCCTATTCCCTTCCGTACCCTCCCCTATTACCCCTTAAAAGGCCGGCAATGCACCTGCAGCTCTTCTGATGCTGCGAGTGTCCATGGGCGACGGAAGTTGCTTTCCATCAGGTGACCCGTTTGCTCGTTTGCATATATTTCATAAAAAAAAGTACCAAGGGAAATATTTCGGAAAAACAATTAAAAAAATATATGTTTTTCTTCTTATGTATATAACTTGGTAACCGTCAGGGTAATGGAAATATAGGTTATTATAAAATATTTGGCTACTTTTATCAGGTTTCTAACGAACTTTAAATCATTACAATAAGGCAATAAACAACGGAACTGCAGCCGTTTGAATGAGCCTCGGTAGCGCTCACTGATCTCCATTATATAATGGAGGTCAGTGGTGGCGCTCAACCCATAGCGGTAGCTAAGCTACCATGCTGCTTTTCTATAGAAAAGTTGGTAATTAAAAATTTATTATATAAGTGTACGAGCTTTTCCCCGCTGCTTCGCTCGCGTTAAAAAGTATTATTATATACAAACATTCATCCCCTATTTAACCCCTTGGAGGTAGAATTGATCAAAATCCTTTCTTAGCGGATGCCTACGTAAGATGATATGACTCATATCATCTACCTGCATGCCAAATTTCAGCCCGATCGGTCCAGTGGTTTGGGCTGTGCGTTGATAGATCACCATGTCAGTCAGTCATCTTTGAGTTTTATCTAATATATAAAATTCTCGTGTCACAGTTTTCGTTGCCATACTCCTCCGAAACGGCTTGACCGATTCTCATGAAATTTTGTGAGCATATTGAGTAGGTCTGAGAATCGGCCAACATCTATTTTTAACCGACTTCCAAAAAACGAGGAGGTTATATATTCGGCTGTGGATATTTTTTTTTCATACCAAAAATTATTTATATGGCAAAACAACGTTTGCCGGGACAGCTTGTATATTATAATATAGATTTACTGGGAGAGCCATGCTTCGGCACGAATGGGCCGGCTCGACCGGAAAAATACCACGTTCTCACAGAGAACCGGCGTGAAACAGCGCTTGCGTTGTTTCGCCGAGTGAGTGAGTTTACCGGACGCCCAATCCCCTAGGCCCTACCCTTTTCCCTTCCCTACCCTATTCCCTTCGCTTCCCATTCCTACCCTCCCCTATTACCCTATTCCCTTTTAAAACGCCGGCAACGCACCTGCAGCTCTTCTGATGCTGCGAGTGTCCATGGGCGACGGAAGTGGCTTTCCATCAGGTGACCCGTTTGCTCGTTTGCCCCCTTATTTCATAAAAAAAACGTATGATGGTACTTATTCATAGTAGGTACTTATTATTTATTTAAGTACAGTTTTTTAGGGTTCCGTACCCAAAGGGTAAAAACGGGACCCTATTACTGGGACTTCGATGTCTGTC
This sequence comes from Aricia agestis, assembly GCF_905147365.1. Classification (NCBI taxonomy): domain Eukaryota; kingdom Metazoa; phylum Arthropoda; class Insecta; order Lepidoptera; family Lycaenidae; genus Aricia; species Aricia agestis. The sequence goes on along the minus strand of NC_056407.1, from coordinate 19,689,595 downwards.
CGTCTGCTAGTCTGTTTCCAGGCTGTAACTCAAGAACGGTATTATAGCTAGAGAGTTGAAATTTTTACAGATTATATGTATTTCTGTTGCCGCTATAACAACAAATACTAAAAACAAAAATAAATTCGCCCCCCCCCCCCCCTGCCCCCCCTCCCCCTTCGGTACGCCCATGTATTTAAGGGTAGCGTCCCATACAACAAACGTGTTTTTTCAAAAATGTTTGCTCGGTATCAATAGTGACAACAGGTAGGCACTTGAAATGTACACAAAATACTCAGCTGTATTTATACTTTAAAAATTAATAATAAAATTTAAATAAAATAAATAATTAAGGGGGGCTCCCATACAAAAAATTACTATGTCAGTCAGTCAGTCACCTTTGACTTTAAATATTATACTTACATAGATTGTTACGTAACACAACTCAACTAAGTCAAAACTCGGTACTCTCTAATTATTGTGTACCAGTGGGTCAGCAGGCGAGATTTTTATACAGAGTGTAACAAAAACAAGTGATAGAACTTTAGGGTGTGTACTACTGTACACAGGACGCCGGCAGCGTCTAAGATCTGATAACATATTTTCCTCCTGGAGTGACATTTTTGCTGGTGTGCCACAAGGCAGCGTGTTGTCTCCTCTCTTATTCTCTATTTTCATCAATTCTGTTTCTCGCCACATCTCTTCTTCATATTACTTGTATGCTGACGACCTTCAGATTCATAGACATGTCTTGCTACCATTACTCATGGAATTGCTTTAACTAATGCCGATCTAGATAAAATTCTGAAATGGAGCCAGGCTTATGGCTTAGACCTCAACCCTAAGAAAACTCTGTGCATAATTATTGGTAGTAGACAACTAATATCTAAAGTAGACTGGAACCACCTACCTGACATCACTCTTAATGGATCCATAATCCCTTATAGCTCTTCCGTACGCAATTTGGGTGTCTACTTTATCGCAATTTTACTTGGAATATCCAAGTTGAGGAACTACGCAAAAAGATGTCTGCTGCCACTGCTTCCCTCAGACGCTTAAGTAATTTTCTACCACTGAAGACTAAAATAACTCTATCCCAATCCCTCTCAAGAGAGAAGGTTATCTTAACGATAACCTTCTCTCTTCACTTCAACGTCTTCAAAATTTATGCGTTCGATTCATATTTGGCCTCCGTAAATTTGATCATATCTCAGAATATAGGTCTAAGCTAAATTGGCTTCCTATTAAATTACGCCGAAATTCTCACATACTTCACTTACTCTACAATATTCTCTTTAATCCTACAACTCCTAACTATCTCAAAGAAAAATTCTCTTTCCTTGGCCATACCATCCTTCTCTTCGCTCAGCTAACAACAAACTCAGTCTTGCTTTTCCTTGTCATAAAATCTCTTTCTATGACTCTTCTTTCACCATTTCCGCTATTCGCCTTTGGAATTCACTACCCGAAACCATCCAAAAATCTAAATCAATCAATATTTTCAAGAAACAATTAAAAGAATATTACTTAAGCCTTGCCCCTTCAATGTAATCCCTTTATTTTTGTCTCCCTTTCAGTGGTTTTTACTTCTATTCATTGTTCTGTTTGATTGATTCGTGTATTTTTTTTTTAATGAAAGAAGGGGTAAACGAGCAAACGGGTCACCTGGTGGAAAGCAACTTCCGTCGCCCGTGGACACTCGCAGCATCAGAAGAGCTGCAGGTGCGTTGCCGGCCTTTTAAGAGGGAATAGGGTAATAGGGGAGGGTAGGGATGGGAAGGCAAGGGAATAGGGGAGGGTAGGGAAGGGAATAGGGTAGGGGATTGGGCCTCCGGTAAACTCACTCACTCGGCGAAACACAGCGCAAGCGCTGTTTCACGCCGGTTTTCTGTGAGAACGTGGTATTTCTCCGGTCGAGCCGGCCCATTCGTGCCGAAGCATGGCTCTCCCACGTATATTATGTTGTGTAGTTTATTTTATATATTAAGTATATTATTATAATATTATATTATGTATATATTAATATCTTTCATACAATATGAAAGATATTAATATCATTATGAATTATAATATTGATTATAAATTCATTAGGTTATTTTTAGTTTTAAGTTGTTGTACTGTTCCTATTGTATGCCATATTTTCATCTCTGTTGGTACTTGGTTGTCTGGAAGAAACCGCTTGTAGCGGTAAGACCGCCAATTTGCGCAAATCCTTTATTTTATATTATTTTTATTGCTATGTTTTTAATGTGCAAATAAAGAATTTTATTATTATTATTATTATTACTGTGTACATGTTCCTTGTAGAGAATTCACTGTGCCTTTATGTATACCAAGAGGACTATAATTCTCATATTAAACAGTGTGTAACAAAAATAAGTAATAATACTTTAGGGTGTGTACGTGTTCCTTGTAGGGAGTTCACTGTGAAAATAGCAGCTCTGAAAGGCCAAAATTTTTTTCACTTTTGTATGGGAAACTCGTGGCGCTCGGGCCAATGCCCATACAAAAGTGGAAAAAAATCGTCTTTCAGCGCTGCTACTTTCACAGTGAACTCCCTACAAGGAACACGTACACACCCTAAAGTATTATTACTTATTTTTGTTACACACTGTTTAATATGAGAATTATAGTCCTCTTGGACCTTGGTATACATAAAGGCATCGAGTTAATATACAGGTGTAATTAAACAAAGTGATAACAATTTAGGATGCGTAAGTATATTAAAGTATTACCTAACACTGTTTTGGTTTACCCTGTAAATGCAATTAACACAACAGTTATCATGAATTTGTAAATAAACGTATATTATGCTTATCTTATCTAAAACTCAGGAACAATATTGCATATAGGTACATTTAAATACTTATCGTATAAACATCTATTCGTTATAATATAATTATTATATCTAGACAGATCTAGACGGTGTTTGGCATTTGTTTATTAAGTATATATACTTAAATACGATTTTTTGTGGGTTAATATATATTAACCCACAAAAAATCGTATTGAATATGAACGCAGTCATGTTCTATATTAGTATAGTTCATAGATGATTTAGAAGTTAGAACAAGACTGTATTCATAACCCAACACCAATTTTTATCGAGGGTTAAGACTTAATGGTCAATTCAGACGGCAACGCGACGCGTAGATGCATTTCTAAATTTGTATGGATTTGACAGATTTGCATGACGCTCACGAAGTACTTTAGAAATGCATCTACGCGTTGCGTTGCGGTCTGAATTGAACCTAATACACAAATCTTTCAATCTATCAATTCCCGTTCTGCTTCGTCTGTTCCACAACTGACTGTATGAGAGCGGGCGAGGCCTGTTTCCTGTCGTACACCCAGCCGACAGCCGCGAAGGCATCCAGGGTCAGAGTCGTGAAGTTGAGGAAGTAGCTGAGCTCCGCGGCCTTGTAGTCCCAGGGGAAGGTGTGGTGGTAGTTGTGCCAGCCCTCCCCCATCGCCACGAGGGATACACCCCAGTTTTCTACCGGCATTATGTTGCTGAAAGAAGTTTTACGTGAATTTCATCAATCAGGCAATTGTTTATGTAAAACGATTTATCATAATAGCGGTGTTGCCGTGTTTCGACAATGATATTCTATGTTACTAACGTAACTAGATTGGAAGTTTACGGTAGCAACGCGTTGCCACTTCGAAGATGCCTGCAGGCATATCTCACATACATAATGACATAACGAATATATATGACTTGACATTGTCTTTTGAACAAAAAAGTGGTTACGCATTTCTGAGAATCTTTTGTAAAACATTGCTACTCTAGTATTTTAGAAACTCATTGTGTTTCGATCTCATCGCCGACTGAAGCATGGCTGCTCGGTCAGTGCCTGACGCCTATGTGAGGCGGAAAGTATATTATGCCTCCGGCCCTGTATTTGCGTCTCGTCCATTCTGCCAGCGGCCACAAGCGACCACGGGCGGCCGTAGATTTCTCAAGCGATAAAAGTTTAAAATCATATGACACTGAAAGTGCTCGCCGTTCCGCTGCCATTCCTGTGTGGCGCGGCCCTAAGGGTCGGATCGCCTCGATCTTGTGGTCTCGCGGTGTTGCTGCTAAACCCTTATTAGCTTTCCTAGTTGGGGCAGGACTCGGGTCGCATGAGAACGTGCTACAATTTCGAGTGCGAGCCTGTTAGACAGTCAAACAAGACGTAGGTAGCGATGTACCATAGATTTTTGTAACATAAATGCAGATTGGTTTGTTCGATCTATCAAATTACAAAGTTAGATTCTCATGAAATATTAATGGACTTGTTGGACGTTGGTTTGGCAAAAAGGCAGAAATTCCTTTTAAGTTACACAATACACACACGTTAACTCTAGGTAGTACAAGAGTTGACGTGGTACGCTGGGCACACTGTACAGGTTCACTCACGGATCATAGGGTTTGTTGCCCCACAGGTGCGCGAAGCTGTTGACGGCCCACGTGAAGTTGAGGTTGAGGGTATACCGCGTGATGTTAGCGAGGAAGCTCAGCAGCCACCCCTCACCCCACCACGCTACTGGCACCACCGTCGGGATGATGATGCAGCAGATCAGCTGGATGAGAGTGAAGTGTCTAGAAACAAAATACTGTTTAGGTAAAACCTTGGGCTCTAAAGGTCACTGAAGCCTTTAAAGGCATTCGCTGGCATTGGCAGCTTTCTGGATGTATTGGGTCTAGTGAATTTTTGTAAAAATTGGGCATCGAATGTCTAGAAAAGTGCATACTAACAGCAGAAAACTTTACCACCTAATTGCAAAAATATCCAGTGCAACATCGTCCTTACGCAGCTCATGTGCGACATCCCTAAAGGAAATGTGATTTGATTACGCTGATGAAAAGTAGTTTATTGTTAATATAAAAACATAAGTCTTAACTATAAGCTAGCTCGTAATACTTCACTTAGAGAAAAATTTAAGGAAACTGGAATCTTAACTGTTGCTTCTCAATATGTCCTATCAAATGTATTACATGTTAAAAAGAATATAATATATGAATTCAAGAAAAAATGTGATACCCATGGGAGAAATACTCGTAATAAACATAAGCTTGGAATTCCGGTGACTAGACTTACTAAAGTCAAAAATTCTTTTAAAGGTCAATGTATACGCCTTTATAATAAGATCCCAGAAAACGTTCAAAATCTGTCAATTAATAAATTTAAAAAAGTTTTTAAAGAACGATTGTGTACCAAAGCATACTGTTACTGATTTTATGAATGATAGTACACCGTGGGAATAAGGTCGCCCCCTGCAGAGCTGTTTCTGTATATTATTTTATTGTAATATTGTACACTGGTTGTATTTAGTTTTTTATTTAGTCATAATGACGAATTTTCCATCTTTTTGGTAAAAGATGGCCCCGTGCGAGTTTCTTACGCCGGTTCTTCTCGCCGGGTTAGTTCCCGAACCGGTGGTAGGCCCCAGTAGCAACAACGTTCGGAAAATGTTTGAAAAAAACTTATTCTGAATAAAAAATTGTTGATTTTGACTTTAAATGTAGGTATCATTCCATGACTGTTAAACCCTTTCATGAAAACCCGCCATAACGTGTATACAAACAAATATCCAAACAAACCTCCAAGCTCAAAAGCCCAAACAGACCTGGTACAAATCTGCACGAGTGTATCGTTGTGGATATCGTCCATGTAGATCTTCCGGCCTTCAGCGATGACGCGCGGGTGCTTCTTCATCATCAGCCAGCCGATGTGGGAAAAAAAGAACCCGCGGCGGACGTCGTGCGGGTCCGCGTCCGACTCCGACAGCTTGTGGTGCACGCGGTGGTCGCGGACCCAGTCGAATACCTTGTTCTGGAACATACCAGATGTAGGCAGTGGCGGCCTTACCTATTACGAGGTCCCGGGCGGCAGGTCTTTGCGAGGCCCTTTGGCCGTCTGTCCAGTGCCCACCACCGCCGACAACGGGACCTCACCGCCATAAATTCAAATAAAATGCCATATAAAGTGGCATTGGATTAGGGATACTTTTATCCTGAAGAAATGTACGGTTCTCGCCCGTTAAACGAATTTTGATGCAACGGAGTTGCAGGCGTCATCTAGTTTGACTAGGTAGTAGGTATACCGTATAAATGTTGCCACCGGTCTGTTGTAGGCAAAGATACTAATTATAAAAAACTTCCATGTGCCATTTTGCCTCTTTTGCCTATACCCATAGAAATAGTAGGTGCCGCAAAAAAAAAAAAAAAACCAGGGTGGTTCGACGTTTGTGGAGTTTACTAAAAAATTGTGTACTCCATAGAGAAAAATAAACATATACCGGATAGTATACTCTTATGAAGTAAACATAGAGTAATTAAGTAAGTAAGTATACAATGTTTGGTCTTCGCCTGTCGAGGCTTAAGCTGCCAGGGCCCGATCTAGCTATTTAGCCGCTCCGGGCAAAGATAATTTTCCGGCCTTTAGCTACATACAGAAAACCATAAGCTAGTTTTATTGGAAAGGGAATGTTTAAGTAAAATACTCTAATATTTCCACTGTTCAACCTGAAGTAGGTTTGAACTTGTAAGGTAAAATACCCGGCTCGCCCCCCTTAGATCGGGCCCTGCAAGCTGCCTGGCGACTTTTGTAACAAGTTGTTATGTCACTTTAAACAACAAACATTAGCGTAAATACCTGTCCAGCTGAAGCGAAGCAGTACATGAGTATGATCTGGAAGGGCAGGGTGGCCTTGTAGGAGCGGTGCGTCCAGTAGCGGTGCGCGCCCGCCGTCACGCCGAAACCGCCCACGCCGCCCATGAAAAACGCTACATCCAGTAGTTTATATTAATTCCTTTGAGTGTTAAAAATCTATACTAATATAAATATAATATTATAAAGCGGAAGAGTTTGTTTATTTGTTTGAACGCGCTAACCTCAGGAACTACGGGTCCGATTTGAAAAATTCTTTCACGCTAAGACTAATAGCAGCAAAGGGCTTATCTCACGAACTACTGGAGCAATTTTTCTGTTATTTGGCACAGATAAGAAGTAGACTACGTGAAGGATCAAAGGCATTCAAAGGCTATTTTTTGTGGACTAATTTGTCTGTAAAATATCTAATTTACGCGGGCGAACGTCTATTAATCATCTTAATATTAATTTATTATCTATGTTTGTAATTAGATAAACTGACGCAGACTAAGTCGCGGGCAACTGCTAGTCAGCAATATTTACAAGTTACAATAATATTATCTATCCACAGAGTCGTGGCAACGTGGGCCTGGCGCCCCTTGGAAGTTGTAACACGAGGATTTTTTAGGATTTACGGATTTTGATAGTAGTATTTTTCTCCGAACAAAATTCGTCTTGTGTCATCTATCAGAGAGCCTCACAAAAAATATCTTGCCCACAGTTGCCCACATCAAATTTAGGTCTTGCCACGCCACTGTCCGTCCACCCCATAGATCCTCAAACTTTCACATTAATTGTGTTCACAGTAGTTAATCAAGCCTCAACAATGACAGTGAAACAAAAAGGTAAGTACTCACAGAATAAAATTAACTTCCAAGATATTATGTTCCAACAGAGGAACGGCCATATCAGTCCTGCGGCGTGGAGTGAGGCCAGGTAAAACACGTGGTCCCACAATATGGCCGTCACGAACCCCATCCTCTTCTCCCACCGTCGGACGGGTGCCAGGAATTTTGGGTCATTCCGCGGAATCGTCGCGTCGTACACTATTTCTTTACTTAGAACATGGCATTTTTTTTCGTCGTCATTGTGTTCTTTCACTTTTTCATTACGGGAAGTTGCCGTCATGATCTAAAATTTAAAATAACTGTACAATACACAAACTTAAATTCATGAATGTAGTAAAAAAAAGGAAACGAAAAAGATGTTCCGTCCGTAATTTCAGCGGCGCGCGGTATAGCGGCCCCTGAGTCTAAAATTATTAAGGGAACCCAAGTAAAGTTTACTTTCTTCCAAGTTCCTCTTAAACCAAATAATAATTCATATTTTATGCGGCTGATACACCATAGCCAGTATCCACATAATAAATTATTCTAAAGGTAATTTTGTTCTATCACTAACGCGGGATAAGCACTGCACTCAAGGATATTAAGAACAAACACAAAGAACTTACAATTTAAAAACAAGAACAGAATATAAAAGTCGGTACATTTGCACTTCGTCACTACTCCGGGTAGACTCAGGAGCGGAACCTCCGTAGGGTCACGTAGAAGAACCGTACGTGTCTTTCGCCGTCACACCACGTAGATAACGGCGGCACTCATCACGTAAATCGTATCGGAATTTGATGTTACTCATGTTATTGCTAATTTCTCGTATATCAATTAATAAAAGAGGAAACATTTCGTAATAATTATGTTTCAAAGAACTGGGTCAATTTCGATTTGTCAGAGATATAGCAGAAGCTGCAGAACACAGGGAAGAACAGAGGACCCTGATTAAAACTGCTTTTTTAGGGTTCAACAAGGAACCCTTATAGTTTCGGTCTGTCCGTCCGTCTGTCCGTCTGTCCGTCTGTCCGTCTGTCCGTCTGTCTGTCTGTCTGTCTGTCTGTCTGTCTGTCTGTCTGTCCGCGGTTTTGCTCAGAGACTATAGGACCTACAAAGCTGTAATTTGGCATGAATGCACATATTAATGATGAAACCTTAAAAAATATTTTTTTATGGTACCTTTATGCTACCCTACACATCAAGCGGGGATGAATTTTTTTCGCGTCCACCCCATCGTGTAGGGTGTCGTTGGAAAGTTTTTTTTTAAATAATATGAGTATTAATTTTTTAGATCATTTTCATTCATTTAGATCATTTAGGGATCCGTTTGTGAAATATTAAGTTTTATAGTGAAAAAAATCGTCATTCTACCAGCTAAACGGTTGCTTCTGAAAATGTGAAAAATCTCACGGGAGTAGGAAATATGCTGAATTTAAAAGGGAAACTATCACGGCTAACAAGACTTCATATTAAGTTATTGAGTAATAGTCGATCAACTAAAAAAAAATATGTATTCGGCGACGTATAAAGGAACATTTCGTTCAAATTCCTTTGAAAGTAACTGAGATGATGTTGTTAGTAGTGGTACACGTTATAAATGTACATTCATTGACCATACAAAAATTAAAAACAAACTAGTGGTACTACGGAACCCTGTATTTCACGTGGCCCGACACGCACTTGGCCGGTTTATATTATCTCTTTTGCAGATACATATTTAAGGGCCTGTTTCACCACTTTTTGATAAGTGCCTGATAGGCTATCCACCACTTTACTTGACAGAAAAAGTGTGGAGAATCTGTCAAAAAAGTTCTGGATATCCTATCCGGCACTTTATCAGGAAGTGGTGAAACAGGCCTACGGGTTCCATTGGGTGACATAATAGGTATATATCACGTGATTTTAATAAACGCTATCAGCAGCACGTGTTAAATCGTGACGTGGGAAAAATCGTGTATGAGATTTTGTGGATTTATAAACGAGTGACACAAATCCAAGTTTCTTTGAACTGGGTTTGTTAGACCAGTCAGATGCAGCAGTAAAGGCTGTATCCAACTATATTATACTTACTATTAAGCTTGACTTAGAAGTCAAACAGTGAGCAGTTTCCTTAACACTGTTTATTATTTTCATAGGCACGCACAGAGGCGTCATTTGATTGATAGCTGAAAAGCCTGAGGGCCTAGACAAGCGGCAAGTGGGCAAACGATTATCGTAAACGCCAACGCCAACGCCACAAAATGTATGGGATTTGACATTAGTATTCACTAGCGAAGCGATGACTTATGTCAAATCGCATACATTTTGTTAGCGCTTACGATAATCGCTTGCCTCTTGTCTACTAGGGCAGTACATTCACTGTATTATAATTTATAGTACATTTTATGTAACATAATATTTGTATTTCTTTCAGAGGAAAGAAATACAAATACATATATTAATAGTAGAGACTGGCAGAAAATCGAAGCAAAGCGATTTTGACTCTACGCCCGTGCCAGTGTGGGTTGAGAACTTAGGGCCGCGCTACACCGAAACGGCGGCGGCGGTCGGCGACGATTTCTCAAGCGATACTATGTATTACAATAATGAAGATAATGTTTAAAATCATATGACACTGAAAGTGCTCGCCTCGCCGCTGCGTAGTTATGTCTATTGTGCCGCTGCCATTCCGGTGTGGCGCGGCCCTTAAGGTATTCTATTAATAATTGTCTAGATCTAGATATCATGTTTTCTCAAAATTTTATAACGCAAAAGATGAAATGCGTATCTTACTTTACCTTCAGGGAATAACAATCCAATCCTAATAATAGTGAAATGTATTATATTATATTCACGATAAACTTGTGAGTATGCTGTATGATTAATGATATTGTGCCTCACCTTTATAAAGGGTTGCCACTTGCCAGCTTCGACAATAGTAAATAACATCACGAATTCGTCCCTTCCCTTTACAAACGACCTTTGTTCACGTATTCAATCGTCCTGACTCTTGACAAATTGATTTTAGATATTTCTATCGTCACAATTTCTATAAAGTTTCATGGATTACTGAACAATCTTGGAGGATAGCTTATAGTTTATACCTTTGCTATGCCACGCAAGAAGCGTTATTGTCCTGTTAGTGTTATATTCCTGACCCAGTGTTATGTGTGTTAAAGAACCTTAGAAGTCACAACTTACGTTTTGGAACGTTTGTACTACTTAATATAAAATACATAGTACTAAATTCTTCGTCGTTTACGTACACTACTTTTATTCAAAACTTATCTAAAAATGGCATAGGCAATTAATAACAAACGCCGGTTGGAGTGGGTTGTGTTAGGTTTTTTCGTTACGGAATTTCTTGACTCGGTCGCCACACTCAAAGCCCGCGAGTAAAGCTTTACAATAGCTTAAAAGTCTAGCAATTTATTTTGATAATGATGACTTATCCGATAATACATATTATAATGTTAATTTGCTTGATCACACAAAACTCAGCTTGTGACCTTGAGATCCAGAATTCCCTTAGTTTCACTCTGGAGTACGCGGTATGGAGGGACTGGAGACAAGCTGTCATACAAACCCCAGATTTGAATCCAGGTAAAAACTGTCCCTAATATAAGACAATCATAATATTTTATATGCGACGCGATATTTCCACCACTTTTGCCATATGAAACTTGATACACCACTGGTCATAACAAAATTTATCTTATAAGTTATAACTAGCTATTTGACCGAGCTTTGCTCGGTATTCGATAAAACACGAATAAAATGACATTTTCACGAACAAAATCGGTTCTCAATCGGCGGAGCTCGGAGTAATCGTTGAACATAAATATAATCGGCCAAGTGCGAGTTGGACTCGCGCACGAAACTTTCGCCTTTATAATATTAGTAGGAAGGATAGTTCTTTTACTAGAATAATATTATTTTACCTTGATCAGTCTTCAATATATTTTGCTTATTATTCACCCGAGAGTCTATTACCGTACTAAACCAAAATTACGATGCGCTTCTGCACAATACTATAAACTGTACACAATAATAAATTTATACTAAGCGTTTTTTACTAAATATAATATTTTAAATAATAATTTATTTACTGTAATAATTACTTTTTTAGCAGTGTAATAAAAGGATACTTAAAATTTTTATTAATGTGGTCTATATTATAATATTATACAATTAGGTACCGCATCTATTTTTTCCAAAACTCGCGTCATTCGCACGATCATTAAGTTTTAACAATAGTCTTTCACACTAGATATTGATAGTTCACAAAATTATTAAGTTTTATTAAAAAATCTTATATTTAACTAAATTGTAGTATACTACTCAACTAATAAAAATCGCGAGTGTCAAGTAGGTACCTAATCAAGTGCGTGTTTTTTACTTATAGAAATTCGCGCACGAAGGGTTTCGTACCATTATAGAGCAAAAATAGGCAAAAATAGGTTTTTTGTATGGGAGCCCTTCTTAATTATTTATTTTATTTAAAATTTATTACATATTAATTATTATTAAAGTGTCAATTATACAACTGAGTATTTTGTTAACATTTCAAGTGCCCATGTGTTGCCATTATTGACATCGAGCAAGAAATAGCAAAAAACACGTTTGTTGTATGAGAATATTTAATTTATGTTGTTTTTAGTATTTGTTGTTATAGCAGCAACAGATAATACAGTCATAATGTTACAAATACAAAATTTTCAGAAATGTAGCTAAAGCGGTTCTTGAGATAGAGCCTAGAGACAGACAGACGGACAGACAGGCATTAAAGTCTCAGTAATAGGGTCCCGTTTTTAAGCTTTGAGTACGGAACCCTAAAAATCGAATGATAGACGGCTAGACCATGTAATTATAATATTTATGATTATTGTTTATGTCTCTCTTATGATCTCTATTCTTTAAGAGGGGTCACCAATGATTTTCTACTTATACAGATATGTTACGTCCATACTATTTTCCGACTTAAATCTCTTCCGAACAATTTTCAAATTCAAAATTGCAGACATTGACAAATTTGACAGATAAGTGAAACAAAAGATACGAAAAACCATTTACATAAAAGAGACAGTTTTTAAACGTCGAATCGTATCGCTGTCTCTTTCTTCGCCTGAGCTATGACGAAAATTCGATTTTTCGAGATTGTTCGAAAAAATAATTGAAAATGTAAATAATCGAGGTATTTATTGCAATCAAGACATGTGGTAAGAGATTCCATGGGTTTTGTTTACTTTCGAGTCATAATAATTGGTACATTTTCGAAACACGCACGACGTCATTTTCAATTTATTTAGGTAAGACAAGACGCGGCACGTTCGTGACTGCGCTCGATGCAGACTAAACAACAGACGGCCCAATTGGGCCGTATTTGAAGCTTCACAACGCGCGCAGTGGTAACATATCTGGTTTGAGTATTTCATCAGTGGGGGTCACCAATTAGTTTCGCTCGGGGTCCATTTTAAGAAATGAAATGACATTCGCGGTCCGCACATTTTATCAAAAAAGAATATATGAAACAAAGGTAACTACGGAAATTACAAAGTTATTTACATTACTTATCGATATTGGGCATTGTCCAAAAAAAAATCACATGTACTTTTTATATATTTTTTTCGTTAAAATAGGGTATTTTAAGAATATAAATTAAATAATTTTGAAATTCATTGGCTAGTTTTTTCTCAATAAATTTTTAAAGTTTCGCTCTGACGTCATCATCGGCCGCAATTGACCTCTGCAGTATGTTTTAAATTTCCTTTCAATCTTATTTATAATGGCTGGTTCGTCAAATGCATGTTCTCATTGTGTGAAAGCTGATACGAGAAGCTTTAAATAACAATCTGGAAAAAATCGAATTTTCGTCATAGCTCAGGCGAAGCAAGAGACAGCGATACGATTCGACGTTTAAAAACTGTCTCTTTTATGTAAATGGTTTTTCGTATCTTTTGTTTCACTTATATTCTGTCAAATTTGTCAATGTTTGCAATTTTGAATTGGAAAATTGTTCGGAAGAGATTTAAAATAGTATGGACGTAACATATCTGTATAAGTAGAACACCATTGATAATGAATATATTTTTAAATTACTTTTTTAGATATTTAGTATAATCCGATATAATTATTATTATATTAATTTCATCCTGAGACAAAAAATGAAAATAAAAACTTATTAAGCACTTGTAAATTTGAGATAGGTACCTCCTTCTATAATTAAGAATTGTGTTTGGTGTTAAAAAAATATCTTGTATCGAAGCATAGGTTAAGTTACGGATTGTTACTAAATAGTAAATACTATAACACATTTACTTACTAATAATATTTTTATGGGTTTTTTTTTAATCCTGAAATAAACATATTTTATTTATTTTAATAAAGCTTGCCAATGGGCGCTGACCAGGCTGTCGAAGTGTCTGAGCGTCAACGGCATAGCATCAGCCATGAACGTGGAGCAAAACCCGCACTTCACCGCACACCTGGGCTTGATACTTCTGGCTCCCAATGTCCGACAGAACGAAACTGACAAGTTCGTGAAGACTATAAACCAGGTACTAACCTAAATCTGTAACTTTGCTGTCAACTGAGCGCCAGATTGCCTTCGGATGCAGGGACAATGACGTGAATCGATTTCTAAACTCGAACGTTTTACATTTTTTACAGAGTAGTTTTTTGCAGTTTACAAACAACACATAATCACCAAATATTTAAGATAATAATATGTATAATAGTAAAAATTATAATCTGATCTTTATATGTTAATTATAAAAATAGCCTGCCACTAAATCTGGTAATACTTTTAGATGATAACCTGGAAAATGAACATGGCTCCTTACGACTGGCTGATCTTGGCGCGTTCCGTGCGCGACTTCGACAAAATGAATGACATATTGAACGCGACCGCTATACGCTTCGACCAGAACATAGTCGTGGCCTACCCGGACCCTCAGTATAAGATACAACCATTGAATCTTTGCAAGAAGAACTTCGTATACTCCAAGCTAGATCCATTGATACATAAGAAACGAAATAACGTCTACATCAAGAAGCAAAGCTACGATTCAAATAGAGCTCTCTTCGAGAATAGCTACTATAGGACCTCGCTAAGATTCCTCAATATCACCAGGCACAAAACGTATAAGGATAAGATGCCTTTGCTAAGATCGGGGGTGTTGAACTACAACTATTCCAGGGAGTTTCAAATGACCAACATCAGTCAATACTTCTTGAGGAGAGCTATCAGGACTTGGAGTCGAAAGAATAATATGACGGACTCTTTCAAAATAAACTTGCTACAGTATTTCAAGCTGCGAACAAATACTACATTATTTGCGTCGTACTTAGGTAGGAATTTTGAAAATCATAATAATAATGTTATCTGTACTAAAATAGTTATAAATGCTGATTTTGAGGAAAGAATCCCAGTCCATTTATTTGGTATTTTCATAAAATCAGTCATCAGTGGAATATATACAAGCATCGGTATTTATAGAATTCTGTCGTTTACTGGTCCCTACTAACAATAGCAAGTTACTCAACTAAAAGTTCTAAAGCCAACGAGTTTTTTAAACTATAACGTTGTAGGTGCTTGGAGCACAGACAGATCTATGTCCCTGGTGGACAGCCCGTACCCGGTGGAAGCTCGCCAGTTCATGGGGGAGAGGCTGGTGGTGGGGCGGTGTAACGCCACGGAGGAGAAGTCCCCAGATGAGGACACCACGTCCTCGGCAGCGCTCATGGATGACGTACTGCAGTTCCTCAGCGTGCAGCTTAATGCCACGTAATTTTACCTTTGGTAACATATTTTATGTCCAACTAGGTTGAAGAGTAACTCCTTCAGCGTGATTTTCCAATGTCAGCAAATTAAGGAACAAACCCAGCGAGAAGAACTTCAGTACGACGAAAGTCGCAGGGCTCTCATTTTGGTTTTAAAATTAAGGTTACCGATTCGATTGATCAATAAATCCTTACTACAAAAATATACGAAAGCAGTTCTTGATACGATTTTGGTCAGTCAGTTTTATTGAATTTTGTGTGGCTACGATTTTCGCTTGATTGTAAAAGATTACAATCGATCGACTTTCGAAGTTTAATCCTCGCCCTGACAGTTCAGTGACGCGGTACTACAGCAAGCTCGGGTTCCGCACATACGAGGGCGCGTGGACGGGTCTCCTGGGTGCGCTCATGGACAACTCAGCGGACATCGCGCTGGAGGCCGTCACCGCGCTGTCAGCACACCACGAGGACATGGACTTCGTGTTTCCTATCGCTGAGACCATGTGAGAGGACTTATAAATAAAAATAACTACCACACCGGTTTCGGTGACGGTGGCTGGTTTCATTGTAACCATGCCAGTTACGTAGGAGTAATTTTATAGCGCGGTACACAAGAGCACTCTCTATTACTATACTCTTATAAGTGTCATAACCCAATGGGACGGAAGAACGACACAACTGCCGAGAGATCAGGCGCAGGACCGACTTTTAACATGCCCATCCGACGCATGGATCATGTTACTTGTCAGACAATCAGGTGATCAGCCTGCATTGTCCAGTGTCCTAATAAAACTTGGAAATATCAAATAACATGTTTCATGTCACGACCTTCGAGTCAAGATTTACACCAAGGACGCCTTCGATTTAAAAATATGCTATTCGTATCTATACACACTACGAATAGCTGTAGCTGTAGAGTGTAGTAGAGAGTCTAGGGTGAAGTGGTGTTGGACTAGATTGAAACGTGGATGACGACGCTGAACATAGTTCCGACACCGCGCTGGAATCTAGTGACACTGGTAGTTTCATGACTCTCGCTATTATAAATCTTTCAAAAATATTTCAAGTTTGCTTTGATCTTCAAACTTTAACCAATATAGATAATATAATATTTATGTATGCTTTTCAACGCGAGCCTCTAGAGCCGTGGTGAGATATCAAAGAACCAATTTGGTGCCAATATCATGTCCTTTCAGGTGTAACATCTACATACGTCACCAGGAGACTTCGGCGGTTCGGGACATATTCCTCGCGCCCTTCAGCCCGCGCCTTATCGCCTGCGTGCTGTCTGTAGCTCTGGCCGCGTCTGTGGCTATAGTCATCATCAGTCGCCTTACTTCGGCGTATAGGAATGTGCGGCATATGAGCTGCGGCGAAGCGCTTATTTGGGCTACGGGGATTCTTTGCCAACAAGGTCGGTTCAAGGATACTTAATTCATTTGAAATAAGTATAGCTACGTTTTCGAAAAGTGTTCAACGCAAACTTTCGCTACGACAACAGTCTATTTAGTAATTTGACCCGGTATATATCTATCGTCAGATGTAATGAAAGTATAACAAAAGTTTAAAAAGTTAAAACACGATATCTACACGATTGTGTTACAGCACATCAAAATGTTGAAATGTTTGCAACGTAATCGTGAATAATTCCACGTGAAAAATATACCATCCTCATCACCTTGATGAGTGGCAGTCTTCCCTGTCTCCCACAGTACGTTTTTCGCATAACTTTCTGCCGCGCACTGTAAAACCAGCAGTATTTCCGGACCAACACGACTTATACGACCTGCGAACCTTGAAAACGAGAGCGTAATTCCTCTTAGAAGGCTGGCAGCGCACCTGCAGCTCTTCTAATGTTTTTTTTTAATTTTTATTTTTTTTTATTTAAAGATACACCAACAACATATTGTGACAGCATTAATAACTTAAAAACTAATACATTTTTGTCTAAACTAACACAATAGTTAATTACAGGCGTATGCAACTGTTTTAGAGGTATTTGCTCCTTTCATTAAAAATAAGTTTCTAGAAGTGTGTCATAAGAAATGCTTAACTTACTATAATATTTTATGTAATAATTAATATAGTAAACAAACTTACAATTAATTAGAAGAACTAATATTTAATTTTATTTCATTGCAATTAAGAAAAAAAAAACAATATAATTATTTTTTTGTGAGAATAACTACAATTTTAGTAACAAGGTGTCATCGGTTGAAACTAATTAGCAATAATATTATAATGTAGCGAGTGTACATAGGCGACGGTAGTTTTTTTCCATCAGGTGACCCGTTTGCTCGTTTGCCCCCTTATTTTATGAAAAAAATATTTATTCTTTTAACTCTGATTTCGCAGGCGGCACCTGGACTCCACAGAACCCTGCGGCCAGTATCGTCCTGATCGTCTGTCTGCTGTTCGCTGTGGTCATCTTCAACGCCTACGCAGCCTTCATTACTTCAGGTAGAGACGACATTATATCTATCCAATATCCATACTCCTCACCTCATAAATTCTATAAGTATATAGCTTACGGCTATAGTCAATGTTTGTGTCATGTAGTCAACCTTAAGAAATCTTCTGATTAAAATATTTTTTGTTATTTTTAGTGTTATCGGTGCGAGTAGCCAGTGTTGGTACAGTGGCGGATGTATTGCATTCGCCAAACTTGAAGATCGGTTACGTTAGAAACGGGGTTGACCAGATGTATCTAATGGTAATTCTCAAAACTAAAAATATATTTGTTTTAGTCAATTAGTCTTGATTAACAAGATCAAAATCGACACTCTTGTTCCGTCGACAACATCAGTTCAGCAGTTTACCAAAGCAGTTCTCTTATTCTCTTTTGACAACTTTGAACATGGGTGGAAAAATAAAGGGGTTGACTATAATAAGCTTTCATATTCTCCCCAGTCAACAAAGGATTCTCAGCTCAACGCGTTCTACATCCGGGGCTACTCCGAGGCGGAGAACCTGGTGTCTACAGCGGAGGAGGGTCTGGCGCGGGCGGCGAGCCAGGATTACGCCTTCTTCGCCGGTCAACAAGTGGCCAGACATACGATTAGGTAAGGAATTTGAGCTATTCGCGCATTATAACGACTGCTTGAGAGGATTTGCTACAGGCTTTGTGCTCGAGGAATCTAGCTCTACCCCACGATATTATGGAGTGTTTAGTATGGAATATTTTGCGCTGTGTTTCGCCGAGTGAGTGAGTTTACCGGAGGCCCAATCCCCTACCCTATTCCCTTCCCTACCCTCCCCTATTCCCTTCCCTTCCCTAATCTCCTCTATTACCCTATTCCGTCTTAAAATTGCCCCCTTATTTCATAAAAAAAAACCTATTGCAATAAAATTCAGCTTATTGATTTGAGCGTTTCACATTTTAAAGATAAAATAAATGAAGAAATGACTATATTTATAGTATTTGTACTCTAGGTCCCTGTCGCAAGCGCGCGGGCGGTGCGCGCTGCGGGAGCTGCCGGTGCACTCGACGCGGGCGGACATGGCCTTCCCCCTGCCCAGACACTCGCCCTACTCCAGACCCATACTCGTCAGGTACTACCCATACTCGACAGGTCGTGTAGGCCCCTGTTGCAGGCGCGCGGGCGCTACGGAGCTGCCGGTGCACTCGACGCGGGCGCACGCGCCCTGCTCTAGGTCCATACTCGTCAGGTTTTGAGGCTATTCACTTATTACACAAGACGAAAAAAGTTAAAAACACCCCATAACACGTTTTATGTATATTATTTATTCTATGATCCAGCCGGCAGTTCCAAAATGGTAGAATTCTCGTGCAGCACTAGTCTAACTCAGGATGCTAAAGCCCTGGTCTTCAACAAGTGTTCCTTGCCTGCTCAGACCAGCGCACAAGAGCTCTATCGTCTTGCCATAGAGCTCTTGTGCGCTGGTATGACCCAGGATGGTAAAGCAATAATAGGTAAGTAAGTATAGTTGCGGCGGGTTGATCGTGCCCGGAACTATACCTTAGCGGGGAGTGGTGCACTATGGGGTTTTAGTGGGTAGACCCTACGGGGAGTCTCACATACTCCGGCTGATATCCCTAATCCGCCGGAGATGCGCAAAGCATTTCCCCATGTAAAAAAAGGATGGTAAAGCCTTGGTCATCTGCTCCCAGCCTGCTGCGTCTTCGCAGTGGCGGTGCGCTGGCGCGGCTGGCGGCGGCACTGGTGCCCAGCATGCCGCAGTGCACGCCGTCCTCGGGGTTCGCGTCGGCGCGCGCCGCGGACGTTCGCACCGCGCTGTTTATACTACTGACTGGGCTGTCTACTGCTGTTATTATAGGTCAGTAATTCGCGACCCCCCAGAGGGTCTCGACTCACAGGTTGCAAAACACTGCCGGAAATACATAGCTGATGGTATGATTTCCTGATTGTCAAAAAAAAACTAAACGTAAAATTTTGGAGTCCGTGGAATAAAGTGTTGTCAATGACAAATATATTTTGACCGCAGGTATCGGCGAATACACGTGGAGGAACCGCAAGAAGTACCGTCGGAATTTGGGAAAATGTTTTAATCGAATGTTGAATTTAGTCCTATTCAAACTTTAGATGATAGTTTCTGGTTGAAACAAAAAAGTTATTAGTTACTTTAGAAAAATAGATTCATATTACGTAGACAGCGAATCTACGTTATACGATCATGTCAAGCCTAGCCGACAGAGTCAAGTAAACACCACCAAATAACGTAGATCCGCTATATAGAGCCGTTGCAGATAGCTAAGAGCAGATGATATTTTAGTTCGTTTGTCTGTCTATTCTAATATAGTTAGATTCATTTTATGTGTGTTCTCATACGTATACTCCCGTACTGCTTTTTAGCGGTGGTTTTTGTAGAACTCGTGTTTATTAGATGAGCAATCTTAATAAAAACGATAGCAACATTACAACACCATTTTACTAAACTATAAATGTAAAAAATATGTCAGACACAAAATGTAAAGTGTAAAATAAAACGTACTAAAAATATATATATATTTAATTTTAAAAATACATTTAACTAGTTCTTTAAGTAGTGGTCTTCTGGAAGGTTCTGTCGGTTGACTCCCTCCGTGATGCACTGGAGTAGGGGTTTGTTGGTCTTGACCTTCTCGGCCAGCGCCAGTTGGAGGGTCCTGGTCTGCAAAGTGTTCAGCTTGGTGGCCAGCCCCAAAGCCGCGTATACCCTGATGAAAGCTGTCGAGCAGCCCGACCCTGAAATACGAGACGAGTTTGTCAGACTTGCACTAATTTAGCTATAGCTAGAATTTTGTCACTAGTGATTAGTGAGAAACACACTTTACAAATAAATAATAAATGTTTCGCAGGCTATAACCAGCTATAACTTTCTTTCTAAGCCTAGCTGCAGGTTTCATTAGAAAAATATATAGATAACTATCAACGAAAATACGCCTCCGATAAGGGGGCTTTGGCCCCCGTCACAGTTATAACTTAAAGGTTTGCGATCTGCGTCGCCACTGATTTGCATCATATTTTGGCCAGCGTTGTCAGACGTCCCGATTTTGGCGGGACGTCCCGATACCCGCTTTTCGGGGATAACTCGAATGTACGTGCAGCGTGCTGAGAAAGAAAGATGCGTAATGAAGATAAGAGTGTGGGAGATAGAAGGGTGGAATTCTATGGCTAATTTTGATAACTGTTGTCTCGTAAACGTAATTTTAGGTCAAATAAAAATATTAAAATTCGAAAACGTTTGATTTTATAGGTTTTATACTATGTCCCACTTTTGACGGAAGACTATGTTACTCAAAAACCGGAAGTTCCTAAGTCCCGACTTGTCACAAAAAAATCTGGCAACGCTAATTTTGGCCCCGGGTCCTCAGCTACGCCACTGTACCTACTCACCGTAAGTGCCGTACTCGCCGGACTTGTAGTCGTGGGGGTAGATGTAATGGTACTCCGGCCACGACGACCGGTTCAGGATGAACACCGTGTTCGAGTCCGGCGGGTATCTGGAATACATAACAAATTGAAAATAATAATACTATCACACCGGTTTCGGTGACGGTGGCGGTTTCATAGACACCGGGCTAGTTACGTAGGAGTAATTTTATAGTAGGGGAAGCCAGCCCAAAGTGGCCACCTTAACTGCCAATTTAAAAAAAAGACGAAATATTATATATTTAAAAATAAAAAATGTACTACCAGATAGTGTATTTATTATATTTCTGTTATGTATAATTCATATTGACCCTAATCTTAAAATTAGCTCATGATTTACATATTACGACAATCTGTCAAAAAACCGCTTTGCCCGAGGGCCCGCCTAAAGCGGCCATAGGGGTAAGGGCAAAGTGGCCAGCCCAAATGTTCACAAGAAATGGATTTTTTTTCTTATATTTAAATGTAATTTTTTGGTAAAATGAATACAAAAAAGGTAGGTAGTAAAAAAGGTATTTATTAAAAACAAATTAACAATTAGTGGTATCAATATCAGTCTCCAAATTATCATAAAATATTCTTTAAACTATAATTTAAACTTTTTAACTTTAAATATATATTTCTTAGAGCTTCAGTCTTTAATGTAGTCCCATGACCCATGTTTACCTTTTGTTTTATATTTGTTCACCATCTAAAAAAATATTTTTAAGTTAATATTAAATTTGATGATCTTTGTGGCTCAGTAGTTGAGCGTGTTGCCAGCGCTCAAGCTGGGGGTCGCAAGTTCGAATCCCATCGATGGAACAAAAAGTTTTCAATGTTCCCGGGTCATGGATGTGTTGTATTAAATATGTGTATGTTATAATAAAATCTTAAAAATATATCATATAATTATTAAATATATTTCCGTTGTCTGGTACCTGAAACACAAGTCCTTAAAGTACATAGCACGGGGCCAGACTGACGTGGTGTGAAACGTCCATAGATATTATAAAAAAAATGAAATATAAAAATTTTCATAGAAAACTATATATAATGGTGGACCGGGCAAAGCGGCCAGCTGGCCGCTTTGCCCGGTCCACTTTGCCCTTTGGGAACAGTTCTGTTTTAAACATAATTTTCTCTCACATTTTTTATCATACTCAAGAATAAAAACAATATACATAAAGCTTAATAGATAAGAAACGACACCGGGACAACAGAAGCATTCAAACATACAAAAAAAAAATGAAAACAGGAAGAATTTACCTTGCATTTTTTTAATAAAACGTGCAATTCTAATGTTTTAGTCACAACAAGCGCGCGCCTTCCCCAACCGCTCCCGCGTCACTGCGCGGGGCGGGCCGGGATGTTCACAATGCGTAAGAGCGGCAACGTCACACTGCCTTCACAAATAACCGAAATATTAAGGGTGGCCACTTTGCCTCCTATGGCCACTTTGGGCTGGCTTCCCTTACTCAAGTGTGTGCGCAGTAGTTTAAGATAATAGAGCACTGTCTATTCCTTTACTCCCTCTACTATTCTCATAACACATAGGACGGACGACCGACACAAATGACGAGATATCAGGCGCAGGACCGACTTTTTACATGCCATCCGACGCATGGATCGTCTTACTTGTGATCAGCTTGCATTGTCCTAACCAAACTGGAAATAACTTCGGTTAGGACTTAGGACAATGTAGGCTGATCACCTGAAACTTTCCAACGCTGGAATCGAACCCACGGTTTCCGAGTCAAGGACAGTCAGTCACAGGGAGGCGTTAACGTTAAAATAATAATTACTTATTAATATTTAAATGTGGTTGCAACAAAAACTCTGTTTATTAAAATTGCGATAAAATTGCGGTAAAAAAATAGCTACAATACTGTTAATTAATTGTTATTTTTTATTGTTTGAGTACAAAAACGACTACTCCGCAAAGATATTAAAAACTTTATATAAGTATGTATGTAGGTACATTTTGAATCACTTTTATTGCCATATGTATTAAAAATTTTAGGAAATAATAAATAATTAAAAATGAGAAATTAAATACGAAACGAAACGCTACGAAAAGTGCGTAGACCATAATAATTATGTTCTGCTAAATGTAATAATTTACCCCTTAATAATACAATCAAAAACTTAAACGTGGTTAAAATACTATTGCACGTTAATAATATTATCGTGCATTATTTACTATATTATCTATACTAATATTATAAATGCGAACTTTCTCTGTCTGTCTGTCTGTCTGTCTGTCTCGCTTTCACGCCAAAACTACCGAACCGATTGTAATGAAATTTTGTATACAGATAGTCTAAAGCCTGAGAAAGGACATAGGCTACTTTTTTTTACTGGAAAAAAGCGTTAGCGCGATGTAAGATACGAACATTTGTTCAAATTAATTTAGTTCCAAAAATTCATACTAGATGACGCGGTGCGTCTCTTACATCGCGCTAACGCTTGTCCAACATCTTTCTATAAGAGGTGGTATCATCATACACTCGAGTTACGATATTTATCGATTGTTATTTCTTTTTTACGTTATTTAATAAGTCAGTACTTTATTATTATATACAGTGACGTAACCTTAAACCTATCAATGATAAATAGTTTATTGGTAAAGTTGTGTAATTAGGGGGCTAAATGAGCTTTAAAATTTGGCATAAAATATAAAGTTTAATTAAAAAAAATGAAATATTATGTGCACACTGCACAGCTGTTTTGATTTAAGGGGTACCTACCAGGGTTTTTTTTTTATAAAAGCCAATTTTGTTGACATCGCGCGCTATAAACTGAAGTCCACGCGGACGAAGTCGCGGGCAACAGCTAGTAGTAAATAACTCAAAGTAAAATAGAAGCCACCTTGTAATTAATTTGTAGGGTATGAAAATAACTAGGAGCGACGTTATAAATAAGTTAGTGGTTAGGCACCTAGGTAGGAATAACTCATTCGTTGATTAATACTACTACTATGAGCTTATGATATCATAATCCATAACTGTTTTAATCGCAATAGCAATCCATAATTGAGATTTGAGAATATTGCAGTCTCCGACTAGGCCGTAAAGAAATATTATTACGCTAACTTTAGAGCTGTGCTCGAATTAGTAATAAAAGCTTGTTAGGCCGCGTTCAGATGACACGCGTCGACCACGCGAAGGACCCGCACAAGTGTTGTGCCCGTATTACACCCGCGCTCGCCACGCGCACGCATAAAC
Organism: Aricia agestis; assembly: GCF_905147365.1. NCBI lineage: Eukaryota > Metazoa > Arthropoda > Insecta > Lepidoptera > Lycaenidae > Aricia > Aricia agestis. Next base: position 19,665,284 of record NC_056407.1, on the reverse strand, counting down.
TAGTAAGTGACCGGAATACTTTGTTCAGCGGGCGCAATTGTGCAGCGCGTATGCGGGTGAGCGCGAGGCGGGCGCGGGGCGGGCGCGGGGCGGGCGCGTGGCGTGCGTGGGTGGAATTCTATAAATACAATTTGAGATCTATAATTGATGTGCCTAAAGACTCAAAAGAAATCAACAAATTTCAAAGCGAGTTTGACGCGGGTGCAGAAGCGGATGGCGTGGGCGGGGCGGGCGCGTGTCGTCTGAACACGGCCTTATGTGTTTATAAATTCTCGTAGTTATTATTGTGCTAGCAGACCTCGACATAATTTAGTGGAAAACTTTGATCCTTATCGTCCGCTTTCGGACAGGGGTATAATGCTTGAGTGAGGTCATGGCTAATAGATGTGGGCACTTTCCCAAAATTAGGAAGATCAAAATTAGTTTTGCGCATAGGATTTATAGAGTATTTTGAATTAACTGTCCACGATGTAAATAAAACAAAAATTTACATGGTTGGCGTTTGACGTGTCCCAGAAGTCCATGTTATATGTCACAGTCAAAAAGTTAATATACCTAGCGGAATAGAGAAACAAAGGCCTGTGCAAGAGAGATGTCACTATCAGTAACACTGCGTGGTAAAAAGAGACGTGTGATACATGACAGCAGCACTCTTTTTTTGACGTCCAGTCGGCACATGCCGCACGTTGACAATTTAATCTCATAGAATTCATGTTCAATCATGCTTGTGTAAGTGTATACGTACACATATTTTTCACACAGAAGAAATCCAATTTCGGTTTCGTTTGACAGCTCGATATTGTTGCTCTATTCCGCTAGGTATATTAACTTTATGGTCACAGTACTGTTTTCTCGGAGTTTAAGTTATTTTAATTAATTGACATCCCTGCTCCCACGACGTATCCGTTATTTAATTCTTTTTTGTAAGAGTCATCACCATCAGGCATCTAGGAAGCGGCTTTTACTTTAATTGGAATGAAGTTCCTTATCGCGCTTTGCGAAAGGGGGCTACACGGAAAAAATTGTAACGACACCTTTTTATTAGTACCTGAATAGTAGGGGCAGAGGGCGTTGATAGTATTCCTGGGTGTCAACCACATGTCGTTTTTGAGAATAAACAGCAACATCTACCGGACGTCGGAATAAATTGTATTACAATTCCACAAAAGTGTCGTTGTTAGTATTCCTGGGTGTCAACTAGGTGTCATTTTTTATAACTTCGTTCCATCCGGTGGTCCCTTGACACCTCTCAAGTTTTTATTTCTTTTTTGAAATGCTTAGCTTGCATTTACAGTTGCTTTAGTATAAAATAATTCACAAACTAATGCAATGAGAATTGGTCGTCAAAACATCTAACATTCCACAGGCCTAAACCCAAATTGAGCCAAATTCTGGTAACTAAAACTATATGTAACTGGAGCCCGTGATAATGGGACAGGTCCTTGAATATTAAATCTTTTTAAAAATGAGGGCGAAGGGAAAGCCGCTACATTCTGACTGCATACCCTGCGTGGTGCATACCCAAAGGTGACAAAATCTGACTTACTTCTCCCCCTCCTTAAGTCGTCATACACTGACGCCTCTTAAGTTGCACAGTGATATTTGCAAGGAAACGTGGAACATGCCCAAATATCTCGAAATCTGACTTACTTCTCCCCGTCAAAGTCGCCACACGCTGACGTCTCTTAAGACGTTCAGTGAGATTTGCAAGGTCACGTGGAACATACCCAAAGATGACAAAATCTGACTTACTTCTCCCCCTCCTTAAGTCGCCATACGCTGACACCGCTCTCGGCGAGCCAGGCGGCGTGCAGCACGAGCGCGTACCGCAGAAAGCCGATCACGAAGAGTGCGGTCAGCTCCGACTCGCCCCAGTACTCCACAGGTGCGACCAGCGGCGCAATCACAAACACCAGTGCGTACAGCACCCAGTAGAATCTGTAGAAGATGTAGCGTGGAACTTCTTAGAAGATCTTTGTGGTGCTATTCATATTAATTTTGTAAGTATGCATGTGATTACCGAAATTTAAAAGACCCTTTAAGGATAAAATCGTTCAATTCAATGTTCAATGAAGACATTCACGATTGTTAGATCTTAACTCTATTTATGTTCGCTGCCTATGACAGAATTACTAGAGATCCTCACAAATTCTAGCGCAGATTTGGATTTCTTGTTTTTCTTATATTTTAGGAAAGCAATAACATAAAATTTAACCGAGGGCTAACTTTAGGCCAAATCTGATAAGCGTAAGAATGTAGACTAAAGAGCTTCTCACTTTTTCTGGAACATAACAACGGAGTCGTTCTCAAGGTCAGACATGTTGATTGTCTGCTTGATGGCCTCCTGCTGCGGGCTGAGCTTCTGCATGCGCGTGAGCAGGTGGGCATAGAGGAAACCCTTGCGGCAGTCATGCGGGTCGTTGTCTGTCTTGAACGTGGCGTGGTGCAGTCTGTGGTGCTGCACCCAGTCGTAGATCGAGCCCTGGAAAGAAGTCGTGGAATGTGAGATGACAGAAGAGAGATAAGTTTTTTTCAGAAAATATTAGTAAGAGTATGAGTTCGAGTTTGTTAGACAACAAGACTGCAGGTCGCAAAATGCAACAGACAACCGTAGCCATGTTAATAAGTACATTTTTTATTGCCATTGATTTAAGAAAAATGCACTCACCACTCCTGCAAGTGTCTGGAAAATCATCAATGCGATCTTCAGTTCTTTGCTGGCTGTGTAAGTGTAGTGGGCCCATAACCTGTGCGCTCCTGTGGTTATGCCCAAATTAGCGAATGCGACCAGCGTAATCACTGAAACGTAAAGGAATATTGATTGCTATATTTTATAACTGAAAGGAAAGCTGATAAGTGTATTCAAACCGAATATACCTTAAAAGGCCCATTCACGGCAGGACTGCACGGCAGTTCTGCAATGAATGGGCCTCACTGATTGGTTCACACTCGGTGTTTCCGGCCGGCAACACCGAGTGTGAACCAATCAGTGAGGCCCATTCACTGCAGGACTGCCGTGCAGTCCTGCCGTGAATGGGCCCTTTTAGATTATAGGAGTCATAGACAATAAGGCCATATTTAGTTGGAGTTGGAGGCCTCTTGAGAACTTTTCTACAACACGCAACGTACCATCGAAAAAATTGATTCATATGCAGATGGCTACGTCATTTGGGCGGGTTAAGTGAATTCGATGAACTAATCGTGTTCAGCGGACCTAAAATGGTCATATTTTGCAAATCCTCTCAAATCAATTCAGAAAACGAATAATTGTCAAAACTGTCAAACTGACGAATGTCAAATTAGTACGAATTACTAGACATGAATTGCAAGCAGAATGACCATTTTGCGATTTTTTAAAAATGAATCATATTATGATTCATAATAATAATATGATTCTCCAAAGCGACCATTAATTTAGCCCCGCAGTTTAACGTACCGGTTCCAAATTAAGTAGGTCCGCCATCTGCCGATGAATCGGCTTCTCTGATAGTACATTGAATAAAAATATCAGTGTAAAACTTACAAAACATAATGGTGAGGATCTTGGCCTCAACGAAGAGCAGCCAGAGGCCGTAGATGGAGAGGAGGTGGACGTGGATGTAGAACAGGACGGCGGGCCAGTTGGCCTCGCGCGCGCGGCTCATCTTGTCGCTGCGGGTTTCCATCTGGCCTGGAACTGCAATCCATACTAATAATATTATAAATGTGAAAGTGTGTCTGTCTGTCTGATATAATCCATACTAATATTATGAACTAGCTGATGACGCCCGCAAGTCTGTTGCGTCAATATTCGTTTATCACGCGGGAACCGTACATTTTTCTGGGGTAAAAAGTAACCTATGTTCTTTCTCGGGACTCAAAGTATCTCCATATCCAGCAAAGTCGGTTCTGAAATTTGGTATGGAGATACTTTGAATATCGGGAAAGGACATAGGATACTTTTAATTCTGGTAAAGTGTACGGTTTCCGCGCGTTGTAAACTAATTAAAAAAAACGGCATCTATTGACGCCCAGGAATACTAACAACGCGTCGCTGTTTATTTTCAAAAAAAAAAACGCCATCTAGTTGACGCACAGGAATAATAATAATAAAATGTTTTATTCAAACATAAATACAATGCACTGCACACACTAAGCAAAAAAAGAAACAATAAACCAAAAGAAAAAACTATCATCGCCCTCTGCCCCTACCATGCAGGTACTAATAAAAAAGTGTCGAGGTCAAATATTGTTCTATCTAGCCCCCTTTACGCCGAACGCGCGATAAGGAACTTCGTTCCAAAAAAGTTATTGGAGTTTAAGTTTTATAACCCTTATACATATTATTATGAAATATGAATGCGTGTCCGTCTGTTACCTCTTCGCGTTGAAGCTGCCTAACCAGTTTTGTCTAAAATTACAATATTATGGTCTAATTAATTATTATTCTTATTATTATTGGTGCTTGTAGAAATATGACGTGATCCATAAACCTATAAATATATTATAAGTCTATGACGTGATCACTTCATTTGACTTTTTAATACGAAATAGGCCCACTACACATTCCCGTTGAGTTATCTGTTATCTATATCGCCACTATCAACACTACTGTGCTGATGGTGTCGATGTTGGTAACCAACTACAAAAACACTTTCACGTCTCAGGGGTATCCGAGGCACATGCTAAAGCAGTTTTTACCTGATTGGAATTTTCCGTTCATTTTCCGGGATAAACAGTCCTTTCCCAGGACTAAAGGTACCAAATAGCAAAATCGAATTTATAATAGTAGTGGGGATGTATAGGTCGGTTAAAATTAACACGTTTACACAAGTAAATACAATATAGTACACCGACAATGGTAAGTTATTGAAATTTATACGACTGCGTGGCCAGTGGTAAAATGCAAATCATCTCTACCGCACTAACCTCTATTAATTCAATGAACTTGCCATAAAGTCGATTCTGAGAAAATATAAATAACATATAAACAATACTAAGCCACTGGTTCTCATAGGCTATTTGCACTTACATCAGGGGCATTGATGTTCAAGTGCCAATCGGGAAGCTCTCTCTGAATTGTTTGTACAATTTAGTACAAGCAATTAAGAGCTCGGGCAGACTGCAAACTTTTAGGGAGATCGCAGACGACAGACTTTTTGTGCGATCGAGTCTGCGGCGCCCATACAGTTGGCTTGGCGCGGCCAGCCTACCTAGCATACGCCAACGAGATATCTCACTCTACATGTTTTCTCGATGTTTGGTGGTTTGTCTCTTCATTTCTATTGACCCTAACATGACAAGCATTTTTTCTCGCGTAGATCTATCATCGAAATAACACATTTTTATAGAGTTTTGTCGAGATAATGTCGAGATTTTGACATTATGAGACGAGTAGTTTTTAATTATCTCGAGAGTGAGATATCTCGTTGGCGTATGCTAAGCAGGCTGACCGACTGTCAGGGTAGCTATTCCTATCTCTAGTAGGGCAAAACCAGAGATAGATCAAATATTGGCAATGGCCGTTAGTCGGCCGATAGTTTGATCGAATGCTGATGTATGAAGGTGCGCAGATTAATTGTATCGGCCGATAATAATGTACTAAAAATCCCAATTTCGTCAAACTATCGGCCGACTAAAAGTCTGTAGTATGAAGTATTATACTACAGTCTACAGACTTTTAGCACAGAATAGATAATAGTACCTACAAGCTTTTAGTCGGCCGATAGTTTGATTAGAGCCTCCGCATACTACTAGTATGCGGGGGCTCTTAGAGTGAAGTTCGAGCTTGGCATTTGCCAACAATAAGACGTAATTTCGTCTATAAACACACACTTAGTTCTGTAGTGGATTTATAATTTTAATTTTATAAGTACGATACCTTTTTTTATATGATTTTTAGGGTTCCGTACCCAAAGGGTAAAAACGGGACCCTATTACTGAGACTTCGATGTCCGTCTGTCCGTCTGCCTCCAGGCTGTAACTCAAGAAAGGTAATAGCTGGAGCCTAGAGAGTTGAAATTTTCACAGATTATGTATTTCTGTTGCCGAGCTATAACATCAAATAGTAAAAACAAAGTAAATTAAATATTTATTAGGGGAGCTCCCATACAACAAACGTGATTTTTCAATCATTTTTTGCTCGGTATCAATGATGACAATTATAGGTAGGCACTTGAAATGTATTTACATAAAATACTCAGCTGTATTTATACTTTAATAATTAATAATAAAATTTAAATAAAATAAATAATTAAGGGGGCTCCCATACAAAAAACATTTTTTTTACTATTTTTGCTCTATAATGGTACGGAACCCTTTGTGCGCGAGTCCAACCCGCACTTGGCCGTTCTTATTGATATGCAAGCAATAATTATTATGAAAGGGAAAACCACATATACGAATATCATACAGTAGTCTAACTAAGCTGTCATTGTCATTGTGTTGTTTTGGTTTTTATTTATTTTTAAAATAAAATAATTATTAGCTTTAAAAAAAAATTGAAGGGCCGGCAACCTTTGTATGTGCATAATATTATTATTAGATTATTATAGCTTTACCTTTCGATACTCGGAACTTTTGTTTATATTTATAATTAGTTAATGTGAATGGTGTTGGGTACTTTTAGTTAAATCTTTAGTTTGTATCTTGTTTTATTTCTTTGATATATATTTTTAATTGTCTATTTTCTAAAGTACAACAAAATTTTATTAAAAATGGAATCTTGTAGAATCTAATATTTTTTGTTTCGTTTGTTTTGACAGGTGACAGATTTCTTGACCATAGACAAGAAGTCTTGCGTGTTGCCAATATAATCATTGTGGTGACAGCGCGCGACAGCTGTTTGTCGTGTGCGACAACATCAGTCTAGTCGTGGGCTGTCGCGAGATATATTTTATTGTTGTTGTATGTTCTATGTTGTTTTAGTTGTTTGCAATCTGTTGTAATTAGTTAATAATGATATCCATGTCGTCATTATTGGCTCTTGCGGAAGACCGGCGCTGAATATGCCCCTGGGTGTACCAGCACATGCCGAGCATGAGCCAATTTGCGGCTGCAATTTGGAATTGTCTTGTTTTAAAGTATGTGTGCATGTATCATTAATGTAGTTGCAAATAAACTTTATTATTATTATTATTATTATTAAGCTGAGACGGCTCAGTTTAAGGTGACGCCTTGATAATTTGGCTGCAGCGATACCTATCGATTTTTCTCAACAATGACTAAAGCTAATAAATTAAAGTTCATTTTCAGTATTCATCATGTCTGTATCTTTGAATTACCCATAGCATAACACGATTGGTCCACTTTTATAACACAAAATAATTAATCAAAAAGACCTCTATAAAAACAGGGATTCTAATTTTGCCAACAGAGGAGAGTGATTTAAGCTTCCAAAATTTGTACACAGATTAGTTCAAGTATACACTATAATTTGCCTATAGCTTATATATATTTATGGTTTTTTAAATTACGCGACAAAAACCATTTTTTCGCAAACGCCATTTCCAAGAAAACAAGCGATGTAAAACATATCCAAAACGATTTTTTACTTTAATACGGCGTCACCTTAACTCATTCAACACATAAACAGAAAACATGCGCATGCGACGTCATGCTGCGTCATAGCTGTCAAGCTTATGTGTGCGTGCGTCCCATTCGGGCGGTCTAGTGTGAAGGTCTACTGGACACGATTTATATTATTATGATTTATGACTGTGATAAAATTATTTAACGTTAAAGAGTGTTAATGAATCAAAAGTTGCCGAATTTGTATATGATGATGCGTAAGCGCAAATCAGTTATCGCTTTTGTTTGGCTCTCACTTACCCCAAATTTGTTCCACAATTAAAAAAAACTTTGTCCGTTAAGAATCAAATATTTTGCATTGAGGATAAGTATAATATTTTATAATATTAACTAAACCCACGTGTGTATTATACAATTTCGCTAGAGTCCACACAACACTTAATACAATGCAGCAACCATCAGCAACTGAGAATTTTGCGAACAATGCAAATATATTGCAACGTGGAATCGATTGTAGTTTGTACTAATTAATGAAATACTACACTCTGCCTGCGACTTTGTTTGCGCAGAAACTTGTTAAAATACAAAAATCTACTTACTTCAAAAAAACTTTATGCTAATTTTTTTTTCTCCTTTTTCCACTCATTTTTTAGGGTTCCGAACCCAAAGGCTAAAAACGGGACCCTATTACTAAGACGTCGTTGTCTATCCGCCTATCCATCCGTCTGTCTGTCCGTCTTTCTGTCCGTCCGCCTGTCTGTCCGACTGTCTGTCTGTCCGTCTGTCTGTCTCCAGGCTGTATCTCAAGAACCCCTATAGCTAGACTTCTAAAATTTTCACAGATTGTGTATATCTGTTGCCGCTATAACAACAAATACTGAAAACAAAATAAAATTAATATTGAAGGCTCCCATACAACAAACGATGATGATTTTTTCGGCCTTTTTCGCTCTATATCAATAATAGCTAGAGGTAGGTACTTGAATTTTTCACACATTCTTTTGTTATATTATGTGTACTTTAATATTTAATAATAATATTAAAATTTAAAATAAAATAAAAATTTAAGGGGGGCTCCCATACAAAAAAAACAACATTTTAGCCAATTTTTGTACTGTATCGGTACGGAACTCTTCGTGCGCGAGTCCGACTCGCACTTGGGCGAATTTTTCAAATCGTTTAGCTATATTTATACAGGGTGTAAATTGTAACAAAAAAGTGATAATATTACTTTAGGGTGTGTACCTACTACCTTTGTGTCCGGTGTCCCTTATATAGAGTTCACTTATCGTTTTCGGCATCTAAACTGCCCCGGGGCAGGGTGGGCTGATAGGATACGGATATAGCTGAAGTTTAAATTAAGAACATAACAACAACTACGTATAATTTCACTAGTACTACGTAGTTTATGTTCTTTTTTTTTATGAAATAAGGGGGCATACGAGCATACGGGTCACCTGATGGAAAGCAACTTCCGTCGCCCATGGACACTCGCAGCATCAGAAGAGCTGCAGGTGCGTTGCCGGCCTTTTAAGAGGGAATAGGATAATAGGGGAGAGTAGGGAAGGGAAGGGAATAGGGTAGGGAAGGGAATAGGGTAGGGGATCGGGCCTCCGGTAAACTCACTCACTCGGCGAAACACAGCGCAAGCGCTGTTTCACGCCGGTTTTCTGTGAGAACGTGGTATATCTCTGGTCGAGCCAGCCCATTTGTGCCGAAGCATGGCTCTTCCACGTATAAGCATGGCTCTCTTAATTTATTCTTCCAACGTTTCCGGTCCTGTCGGCCCACCCTAACCCGGGGCAGTTCAGACTTCAGATGCCGAATACGCTATGTGAAAGTAACAGCGCTGATTTTTTTTGTGTTTTGTAATTTGTGGGCAAGCACCCCAGCGTGATACAGTTGCCCATACATACAGTTGTCCAGTCGGCACGTGCCACACGTTGACAATTTAATCTCATAGAAATCATGTTCAATCATGCTTGTGTAAGTGTATACGTACACAAATTTTTACACACAGATGAAACCAATTTCGGTTTCGTTTGACAGCTCGAGATTGTTGCTCTATTCCGCTAGGTATATTAACTTTATAGTACAGTCTCTACAGTAGAAGTGACAGGCAGACACTCTAGTAATAATTAATATAGTAAATTATGTTGTCTTGTGTGTTATCAGTTATGCACATTTACAACTTACGCAAGGTTAATATTTTGGCGCGCTTAGCAAAAATCTTCTAGAAAATTGAGGTTAGTTGGAAGTTGGAGGTCATATGGATTTTGAATTATTATATTTGATTATTTGCCATTTATAATTTATACATATTTGATTGTTTTTGTAGTAGTATAGCCATAGAGTAAATATCGTATTGGTTGATTAATGACATGCCGGATATATAAGTTGCTATAAAAATATAAATAGGTAGGTACTTACCTACATATTATTTATTTATATTTTTATAGCAACTTTACTATTTATAAGGCGACTTTAACTATAAGTAAGTATTATAGCATGCATTAGTTTATCCCAAGGTACGATCGAAGAAGATCCGATTTTACTCCGACTTTAGCTTTTTTAGCCGTAAGGGATCTGACTTCTAGTAATAGTCTACTACTAATTTTCTCTGAAGGAAAACTTATGGTAATAGACTACTACTAATTTTCTCTGAAGGAAAACTTATGGCCAGTTTACATTATTCCATTCCAGTAATCCAATCCAGCGCTGGAGCCTGGATTGCTCTGCAGAATTATGTAAATTGTAAACGGACCAGTGCCCGTTTACATTATTCCAGTAATGATCAAGACACAAGAGTAGTGGTCTACGGCATACTGCGGTATTTTATAAACAAAGGAATTAAATTAAAACAATTCTCAGGCCTATAGTAGGTACACAATTTGAGCTCCATATTTAAAATTGTAAGTAAATTAGTATTTTGAACTTGTGGTCGTAGAGTTCAGTATTTGTATTGTATGTTAATTCAATTACTTTTTGTATTATTTTGTATGTGGTTATTTAAAGGTGCACCAATAAGAAGTGCTAGGTCATAATATAATGGGTACGGGGTAGTATGCAATGACGTCACTGGCAGACGCCACGCTTTTGGCGTAACAGACACCATGGACAGGCCAAGTTAGGTTGAGTTAGCCTTAGTTCTGTGTGGGGGCTACTAAACGCCTCCACATAGACGTGTCTGCCGACGACCAGGCTGATAGAACTGCGGTGGCCCCACATTTCCCGTGGATCTGTGATCTGTCAGTAGCGGCGCAGAAAGGAACACGGTCAGATTTTAGTGGGTAGAGCTGCGGCCACTTATCATCTCATCGGTCCCACATACCCTGGTTGCCCTCCCCAGCGCTGCCAGGGATGCCTAATAGCATTTCCCGACCAAAAAAAAGATGAGTTAGCCGGCCGTAGACGATAAATGTATTGTGCGATATCACGCTTCAATTTTATTGAACAGTTTATTTGACAATTAGATTGAAGGCGCGACATGTTCATTATCAATCCTAGACGGTTACCTAGACGGTAGAATAGATAATAGTACAAGCGTGATATTGCCATAAAATTGTTCGTCTAGGGGTCCGCTTATTGGCTAAGGAAATTGACCCCCGTGTTCCAGAACTTTTCTCGTATTCTCCTTAAGGCCTGTTTCACCACTTTCTGATAAAGTGGCGAATAGGCTATTCACAACTTTTTTGGCAGATTCTCCATACTTCATCTGACATGTCTAAAGTGGTGGGTGGTGTGGGTATTCGGCACTTATCGGGAAGTGGTAGAACAGACCCTTAATCTTCTTTAACAAGGGCATTGATATCAGGCAAGCAGTTATTTTTCAATCAATATTGTAAGAAAGAGAATTATGGGAAATACGCGATGCGTCCGATATGACTCTCAATAATTCAACCACTACCATTATCTACGTGGTCAAGTATCAATTACATTCAGTAATGCACAAATCAACTGTAAAACCTGTAAAATATCATGACCGTAATAACTTTATAGTAGGTACGTGAGAGCGTAAAGAAAGACACAATATATTATACCTAAAAAACATAAGATTACCCCGGTAGAATACCTAACTAAACTTTTTCTCTTCCGAAATCTAAAATACCTTGCAGATATTGCAAAGAATTATAGCCTAAATAGAAATCGTTTGTACTTTTTAACCTTTTAAAAAAGTAAAACCACCATATTTAAATGTGCTCTAGACTATTCTAAAAAAAATTTAAAAAAAAAAAACACTTACCAGCAGCGTTTCTGACTGAAGCGCGGGCGAGAGTGTCCGCAGGTGAACTATTTCAGCGATGACTGGCAGAACCACTGTGACTGAGTGCGGTGGGCGCGGACAGTATCGAGGGATTTGTTTCAGGGTTCCGTAGGCGGTTGACAGGTGCCTTAATTGTAAGTTCCGAAATATAATCCTGTAACTGGCCAATGCTTCTGACGTGTACTCACTCTGTCTGACTGTCACTGAATATTGAACTGGTCTGCCAGTTGCCATCATAATTTTACGGTGGCATTATTGATACATTAAGTGTAAGTAAGGTATTAGTAAATTATTATTTTTAACAAAAAATTAAAACCGACTTCCAAGGTAAAACAATAATAATATGAACTAAAAAGTATTAAATAACTCTTACTCTATAATAGTGCCTTTTTCAGAATTCGTCTAAATCTCAACTATTTCTGTAGGTACATACTACAGTCTTCATTATTTGAAGTAAGCGAAATTGTGGTAAATGCTTGCAGTTAACTAAGCGATGCTGCAATTTAAAAACTTTTATCTTTAAAGGTTCAGGAGTTCTGTTCAGTGCCTTTGGACCAAGAGACACCTTTGTATGAACTTTCTCTTATTCGTAACATATGTTTAAGTTACTAGAAACAATATTTTAACGACTATGAGTCTTTTGACCAATTTCAAGGATTTCCCTCGATTGCTCATAGTTCCCATCATCAGCTCACCACTTTCGTAATTATTATACAAAATCAAGATTATATCCTATACAACAACACAAGAATTTGGAAAATCGGTCCACAAACAGCGAAATAATCATCAAAAACATCTGCTTCGATGCAAAATATCACGAAAAGCATCAATAATTGGGTCATAACGTGATGACCCATGGCATAATTATGATTTTGATGATGATGATCAAATAAATTGATGTGTTGGCTTATGCTTTCAGTTGTTTAAACAACGCCGAAATATATCTATAAGGATTCAAAAGTTCTCTTGGGTACCTTCGGATCCAGGGTATAACCTGGTGCGAAATCTTACTTTTTGATAGCATTTACCTCGAATGCTTCAGAAAAAATTGAAATCACTATATGTTTCCATACAAAGTTTGTTTTGTTGTAGTTTATTTTGTTTTGTTGTATGAGGTTTCACTCCAATTTGGTCCCATTTTCACAAAAGTGGTGACCTGATGACCTGGCCATGAGTAATCGAGGGAACTCCTCGAAATTTATATGGAAACATATGGTGATTTTGTTTTTATGAGAAGCATCCTAAGTATATGCTACCAAAACGCAAGATTTTGCACCGAAGTATACTATGGTTCCGAAGATACTAAGAGAACTCCGGATTCCTTATAGATACAAGTTTGGGGGCTTAGGCGCTATTTTAAGGCCTGAAAGCATATTATGCTACTATGCAAATTACATTCATCATCATCATCATCATTACCACGACAGGGTCACCAATGTCACAAAAATTGAACATAACAAATTCAACCTTAACTCGAGAGCGTAAGGCACACATTTGACATTACTTCTGAGAAGTAAGTTGCTTCGATAATACAAGTAACATCGCCTGTCTCACTTCCATACAAACGGCGCGAAATCGCCGAGATATTTACCTACTATTCTGGAAAACAACCTAATTTCAACTTTTTGCATTGCGTCTAGCGTTCATAGTACAATAACTGTCTGCCGTCTCTAGGGTATGTTATTCGAATATTCGAATAGTCGTTTTATTCGAATATTCGACGATTTTATTATTCGAATATTCGCCAAATAATTTTTCGAATAATTCGAATAATAAGAATATTTTTATTTTTCTTTAAAATGCTATTAACACATAAAATTAATATGAACTAAGAACATAATTAAGTTTATTTTAGAAAAATAATATTATTTATGAATATTCTAGATCTTTTATGATATAAAAATCTGTTTTTAGTCTAACAAATTAATATATACGACCATTCATCGTCGCCGTTGACCATGTTTTAGTCGTTAGGATTCAACTTGGACTCAAGGACTTATTGACTACAGAACCCTAATACGGAACCCCGAACCAGCAGATTTTTTGTATGGTGATAGGTTATTTTATTTAATTTAACAGTAGCATTGTCGTTACAGATAGAACAATCCATATTTTAGGACCATCAAATCGAAATATTTAATCCTTTCTATCTCTGTTAGCTACATCTTTCGAGAATTTTCGCGGAGGAAATTGATGTTTTTCTTACACCTATTTTCTAACATACCCATTAAAGAATGTATAAATATTATTGACGAAAATTTTTGCACTTCAAATTTATTTTGAAACCGGTCGTGTAATTTGTTAAAATTTATAATTATTTCTGAATATAGTGGAAAAAGTGCACGAAAAATAGTGTTTTAGTGTTCAACATGAATTTCGGTGCCAGATCTCGGTCTTGGCCGAGAACGGAAACCCCGTCTCGGTCGGTGGCTCCCTAATATCATGTTATTAATGGCATTAGCAAACTTCAAGTTACTAAAGTCACCAGCTCCATGATTATTTCACCCTCCCCAGAGCTTCGTTGTAATTTTTTTCTTTGTTCGGTGTTTGTTTTCTAGCGGGCCTTTTTTATAGTTTCGAGCCACGTTGACACAGGCGAAGCCACCTACGTGAATCAGAATGTGGCTCGAAAATATCAAATAGACGGGTGAGCTGGCTCAGTATTATCCTATCAATCCCTAAGCGGCAGCCGGCTGCCGCATAACAATTGAAAATCTATTGTGTCTGCGATACCCACGATGGAGGTGTTAAGGAACAGATACCATAACGTCGTTAGACTAAGCATAATCACATTAGAAAGTAAAAGGTGGTACGATCGAAAACGGTTTACAATTTACAGCAGTTCCTTTGCCCAGCTGTAACCTTATATTATAAAGTTTTAAAGTGTTTAACAATGAACATTAACTGTTGATAAAAGTAAAAACAAGAATTATTTACTTTATACTATTAACAAAAAGGTTGTACAAAGCTTCGTTTTACTTTTAATCAGAGTTTTCAGCATTTTTCAGAATTTTCCAATTATTCGAATAATATTCGAATTATTCGAAAATTTTTGTAAAATATTCGAATTATTCGAATAGTAAATTTGTCGAATAATAACATTCCCTAGCCGTCTCGCTTCAATATGCCAGCTTACTTTTGTTTCTTTTACCACGTGTTCACTTCGATTTTTTTTTAATGTAAGTATTGTTTAAAATTATCTGCAGCTGATATTATAATATGATATTATATGTATAATATAATTATATACAGTATGTAACAAAAATAAGTGATAATACTTTAGGGTGTGTACGTGTTCCTTGTAGAGAGTTCATTGTGAAAGTAGCAGCGCTGAAAGACGAATTTTTTTTTCACTTTTGTATGGGCAAGGGCCCGAGCGTCACGAGTTTCCCCATACAAAAGTGAAAAAATATTTTGGTCTTTGAGCGCTGCAACTTTCTCAGTGAACTCTCTACAAGGAACACGTACACACCCTAAAGTATTATCACTTATTTTTGTTACACCCTGTATAATTTTAAGTAAGTATGTGTGACTGTTAACAAATTGTAATAACTAATAAGATACGTAGAATAATATGCACTGTGTGTTATTCTACGTAAGTATAGTACGCGATGGTTTACTAGGTAAGTAACTAAAAAGAGTGAAATTATTATGTATTTTTAACAAAAGATAGGTAAAATTATTTAATACTTTTTAGTTCATATAATATGGATGTTATTATTGTTTTTATAAATTAGATAAGAATTGTTGTGCTTAGAACAAAAAATATTCTTTCAATTTAAGGGCATTCCCTACGGAGAATCCGTAATTTACCGTATTCAGAGCCTTATAAACTCATAATTTGAAAGCTACAGAGTTATAACAAAAATACAGCAATAATCTTCATTATCTTAACATTCCTTTCCACGTTTCAAATTTTCTATTTTCGTTTATTATACTCATGATATCAGCTTCCAAAGTAGAGCCAATTTATTAAAATTCAAGCCTACATTCAGCATCTCCTTAGTATTTAAAAATTACTTTTTAACCGACTTCCAAAAAGGAGGAGGTTATATGTTCGGCTGTGGAGATTTTTTTTTTGTATGTTCAACAATTACTCCGCCGTTTGTTAACCGATTTTCGAAATTTTTGTTTTGTTGTATTAGGTTTCACTCCAATTTGGTACCATGTTCACAAAAGTGGTGACCTGATGATGGGATCCATGAGTAATCGAGCGAACTCCTCGAAATTTATATGGAAAAATATGGTGATTTTGGTTTTATGAGAAGCATCCTAAGCATATGCTACCAAAACGCAAGATTTCGCAACGAGGTATACTATGGTTCCGAAGATACTAAGAGAACTCCGGATTCCTTATAGATACAAGTTTGGGGGTTTCGGCGATGTTTTAAGAACTGAAAGCATATGCTACTATGCAAATTATATTCATCATCATCATTACCACGACAGGGTCACCAATGTCACCAAAATTGAACATAACAAATTCAACCTTAACTCCAGAGCGTAAGGCACACATTTGACATTACTTCTGAGAAGTAAGTTGCTTCGATAGTAGGCGGCCGAGCCGCAGCGACCAGGCCGCGGCTGCCATCGAGATAGTCATATGATATTTTTTATGGTAGTTGATACCTTAGTATGCAACCACCATAGACCATGCGCACCTGGGGCCGAACGGTTCTCGAGTCGAACGGTGGGACCGGTTATAGATGTCCCAATTCGTACACCACATGTGGCCGCTTGGGAGTTGAAGCGTTCGAGGCCGGTTTCCTGCACGATATAATTTGTTGCTAATAGTTTGTGTATTCTCAAAACTTCACACTCGAAATATTTCGTGTAAAGTCTCGTTTCGAACGGTGGGACCGGTTATAGATGTCCCAAACTCCCAATTCGTACACCACATGTGGCCGCTTGGGAGTTGAAGCGTTCGAGGCCGGTTTCCTGCACGATATAATTTGTTGCTAATAGTTTGTGTATTCTCAAAACTTCACACTCGAAATATTTCGTGTAAAGTCTCGTTTCGAACGGTGGGACCGGTTATAGATGTCCCAAACTCCCAATTCGTACACCACATGTGGCCGCTTGGGAGTTGAAGCGTTCGAGGCCGGTTTCCTGCACGATATAATTTGTTGCTAATAGTTTGTGTATTCTCAAAACTTCACACTCGAAATATTTCGTGTAAAGATCGCTCGAGTCATACAAATGCTATGGACCGGTAGATGTCCGAATTCGTACACAAATTCACCCTCCTATTGGTGGATATGTAGCAAAGTAGTTCATAGTTGTCAAATAAATAAATTACGAACAAATATTCGTGCTTGTGTTTCTTTTACAATATAATTCCCTACTTATAAGTTAATGTGTTTAATAGAAACTTAGTTAAATTACAGTAGCGTGTACAAATGTGAATTCTGTGGAGTAGCTGAATTATGCCCGGTTTCTGAGGAACTTTTAACGGCAGTTTATCTATTCGTTAGCGATATTGGTTCGATAGACTAAGAAAGTGCGTTTCTGAACATCGCAATGTAAGATAAACTCCGTTTAAGCGCAAGTTAACTTAACTGGCCAATGTGTGCCGTTTATCGATTTCATAACTTTATTTGACGTTTTGCTTCAAGCAAATTACATAAACTTTTAGGTTTTAGCGTGCAGCTCCCCACCAAAACAAAAACAAACACAATCCAGAAAGTCCAAGAGTAGGTTAGGTTAGGTTAGAACTTAGATCACAACACAGAGGGAGCCGAGCGAGCGACGCGAGCGTGCTGCGGCAGCAGCCGGCGACCGTCTTACTTTCGCTTTATAATGGTACGGAACCCTCCATGGGCGATTTCGACTCGCACTTGACCGATATTATTATATTTTACCGCCTCATTGTTTAAAGAACTGCTTAGAATGAGATTTCTTACTCACAAATTCCGATTCGTTACTGCCCACACGTAACCGCTCATTCATTAATTTTTACCGCTCATTTAATTATTTTACTGTTCAATAATGTTTTCAATGATCCATTTCATTATTTTTTACAACTCATTTTTGTTTACTTTACTGCTTAGTTTTAACTGCTAAACTAGTTATTAAACGTGCCATTTATAATTTTTAACTTACCAAAACTGCAATTTACATCTGCCCCTTTAAATAAGTGCCTTATAATCATAGCTGGGCAACGTTAATCAAATAGTTAACTTCGTTAATCGTTAATCCGTTAAAAAAAATGTTAGCTTCGTTAAACGTTAAGCGTTACATTTCGGACGAATTAACGCAAGTTAACGTTAATCGTTAATCCGTTAATATGTGTAATAATGGCCTTGTAATTTATATCATTGCGTTAGTGTACATACAAAACTTGTTGGTTTAAGGTGTTGGAAGTTAACAGGTTAGGGACAAAACAAAATCTATACTAATATTATAATTGGGAAGAGTTTGTTTGTTTGTTTGAAGGCGCTAATCTCAGGAACTACTGATCCGATTTGAAAAATTATTTCAGTATTAGATAATCTATTTATCGAGGAAGGCTATAGGCTATGTTTTATTGCGCTAAAACTAATAGGAGCGAATAAATAGAGGAAAGTGTGGAAAAAACGGGAGAAATTATTTGAAATGGTTTACGTGAACGCGCTAATCTCAGAAAGTACTGGTCCGATTTAAAAAATTATTTCAATGTTAGATATCCCATTTATCGAGAAAGGCTATAGGCTATATTTTATCACGATAAGACTAATGAGAGCGAAGAAATAGAGAAAAATGTGGAAAAAATGGTGGAAATTATTTGAAAGGGCTTATTTGAACGCGCTAATCTCAGGAACTACTGGTCCGATTTGAAAAACTCTTTCAGTGTTTGATAGCTCATTTATCGAGAAAGGCTATAGGTTATATTTTATTACACTGAGACTAATAGGAGCGAATAAATAGAGGAAAATGTGGAAACAACGGGGAAAATAATTTGGAAGGGCTTATCTCACGAACTACTGGAGCAATTTTTCTGTTATTTGGCACAGATAAGAAATAGAGCATCATAGGCTATTCTTTGTTGACTAATTTGTCTGTGAAATATCTTATTCACGCGGGCTTAGCTGCCCGGACGTGACCACACGAAATATAACGTTATTTCGTGTGGTCACGACATCATGCGTAAGTGGCTGGACCCAGTTTGCTGGGTATAAAGATACTTTGAGTCCCGAAAAAGAATATAGGATACATTTTGTCCCGAAAAATTTACGGTTACTGCACAATATACTTTTATGATTTACGCGTAAACTATTAAATCTATTTTAATGGAATTTGGTATGGAGATACTTTGAGTCTCGGGAAAGGACAAGGAATACTAATTTTTTCCCGGAAAATGTACGGTTACCGCACAATAAACTTTTATGATTCTCGTCTAAACTTATATTTAATCTATTTTGATGAAATTTGGCATGGAGATTGGAGATTTACTAATTTGAATCTGGGACAAGGAATGTTTTTTGTCCCGGAAAAATGTGCGGTTCCCACACAATATACTTTTATGATTTGCACGTAAACGACTCAATCCATGTACGGGAACAACTATATAGTATAAAGTAAAGTCCATGCGGACGAAGTCGCGGACAAGTGGCAACAGCTAGTACTTCTATAATTATTGTATTCTACTTAACTAAATTATACTGCACTCTTCTTTATCAACATGCAAATGCAAATGATTTATAATAATAATAATAAACAAATCACCCTCTCTATAAGCACCGACGCTGAGTAATGAAATGATAAAACGAAACAAATCTCTTCTCACTCGCATGCGCCTGAAAATGTATCTAGTATTGTTTTTGGTTCGCTGCTGCCGTGCCGCGGCGCCGCGCCGCGTGATTTATTATTATTATTATAAATCATTTGCATTTGCATGTTGATAAAGAAGAGTGCAGTATAATTTAGTTAAGTAGAACTTGCCCGCGACTTCGTCCGCATGGACTTTACTTTATACTATATAGTTGTTCCCGTACATGGATTGAGTCATTTACGTGCGCCTGAAAATGTATCTAGTATTGTTTTTGGTTCGCTGCTGCCGTGCCGCGGCGCCGCGCCGCCCGCCCGCCCGGCACTTGTCGTTTCATACTGTTTGAACCTGTTTTCAATTGGATTAACGATTAACGGACTTCTGCATATTAACGGAAGTTAACGAGTCCGTTAATATTTTAAAAAGTTAATCCGTTAATCAAAATGTTAACTTCGTTAATTAACGATTAACGGATTAACGAGTTAATGCCCAGCTATGCTTATAATATTAACCGAACCAAAGTTACGAGGGTGCAAGAATACGACGAAACGTTTCGAGAAAAGGTAGGTAGTGCCCGTGCGCGCTTCGCTTGGCTCATCTTGGCGGGGGCACTCCCGTGCACCCAGATATCTATACTAATATTATAAATGCGAAAGTATCTCTGTCTGTCTGTCTGTCTCGCTTTCACGCCAAAACTACCGAACCGATTGTAATGAAATTTTGTATACAGATAGTCTAAGGCCTGAGAAAGGACATAGGCTACTTTTTTACTGAAAAAAAAGGGTTGGAAGGGGGTGAAAATACGAAAATTTGTTCAAATTAAGTTAGTTCCAAAAATTCATACTAGATGGCGCCGTGCGTCTCTTACATCGCGCTAACGCTTGCCCAACATCTTTCTATAAGAGGTGGTATCATCATACATTCGAGTTCCGATTTTTTTCGATTGTTATTTCTTTTTTTACGTTATTTAATAAGTCAGTACTTTATATTATATACAGTGACGTAACCTTAAACCTATCAATGATAAATAGTTTATGGGTAAGGTTGTGTAATTGGGGGGCTAAATAAGCTTTAAAATTTGGCATAAAATATAAAGTTTAATTTAAAAAAAAATATTATGTGCACACTGCACAGCTGTTTTGATTTAAGGGGTACCAGGGTTTTTTTTATAAAAGCTTTTGACACCAATTTTGTTGACATCGCGCGCTATAAACTAAAGTCCACGCGGACGAAGTCGCGGGCAACAGCTAGTTTAATATAATAAATAAGTACATCTTCTTATCTTTCTCGTGTCACAATGTTAGTTACCTTACTCCTCCGAAACGGTTTTACTGATTAAAGATTATACTCCTATTAATCCTTCGATCGTGGATTCTTGGAAACCTATTGTTACTATTGTGTCTCGCTCACCGGTGAGCTTGTAATAAGATACGTAGAATAATATACAGGTGTATTTTTCTACGTATAGTACGCGATAGTTTACTAGGTAACTAAAAAAGTGAAATTATTATTTTTAATCAAAAATTAAAACCGACTTCCAAGGTAAAAACAATAATAACATCCTTTAAATAATATGAACAAAAAAGTATTAAATAATTTTTCCTATCTAATAGTGCCTTTTTCCGAATTCGGCTAAAACTCAACTATTTCTGTACTCAATCTTCATAATTTTGAAGTCGGTGCCAGTTACAAAAGTTTCAAATATTCTGGCAGACTATTTAAAGGATGTTATTCGACTTATTCGGCCTGACCGAGCACAACACCTCGCTCGGTCGGAAGATCTTCCTTTGGCCACCACACATATCCCACATTGGTGACCCTCGACAGAACACGCCTCCTTCATCATCATCACTCCCCGCCCCTCCGCACCGCGCCAGCCAGCATTGCCTCATCGGGTACATCGTCCACTAGCCGCAATGTACCGCGGCCTGGGCGACTCCGCATCGGCATCATCGGGCTTTCTCACTACACCGACCGGTCAGCAAGCAGAGCACATCTCTCCTGGTCAGCACGTAGCATCGGCCCCGCACGGCAGCTATCCGACTCACTGGATCCCGTGCAGCAGCTTACAGTTCCGACTCACTGGGACTCACTGCAACAGTTCCGACTCACTGGAACTCACTGGCACTGGCGATTCAAGCGACAAGACTTCAAGATTCGACCTCCGGTCTTCGGGGGGGAGTGATGTGGCGGTACCCACAATTCGCCTAACATTCCTGCATCGCGCTATCGAAGTTTTCTGAGCGCGTCGGTATATATACGACAGCTGAAATGTATCACGTGGGCTTCGGCCTGACCGAGCACAACACCTCGCTCGGTCGGAAGATCTTCCTTTGGCCACCACACATATCCCACATATCTAACACAGTAAAAAACTTCTCACGAAACCGAAGTCGTGGTGACTTCGGTTTCGTGAGAAGAGTAGTTCTTCTTGTTTCCATATAAATTTTGAGGAGTTCCCTCGATTACCCATGGATCCCAGCATCAGATCACCACTTTTGTGAGTATAGTACCAAATTGGGATGATATTCTGTATGCCAAAAGAAACATTTTGAAAATTGGTTCACAAACGGCGGAGTAATCGTCGAATATAAAAAAACGAACATAACACCTCCCCCATTTTGAAAGTCGGTTAAAATTGTAGCCTATGTGTTATTCTGATGTATAAGCTATATTATTGTATAGTTTCATTATGATACATTGAGTGGTTTTTGCGTGAAAGAGTAAAAAACATCCATACATCCACACATCCAAACAAACTTTCGCCTTTATAATACGAGTATTATGCCCGTTTTCACCAACGACACCTAAAATTTAGGTGTCCCTTAAGCGAATATAAGGGTCACCTAACGCAAGTTTTGTTTTCACCGACGTTTAAGTGACACCTAAACCATTATAATTTAGGGGATGAGTTGACAAGCCCGTAAAGCTTAGGTGACGTATATTTTGATTAAAACAACCTATTATGCGATTCATCCGTCAAACCATTAGGTGACCCTTATAATTTAGGGGATGAATTGACGACCCCGTAACACTTAGGTGACGTATGTGGCAACGACGACGACGTTAGATGGCGGTTGCCTCGACAATGAATCTGTTATCGAATGGCCGTCTGATATTTTACTTGTAAAATAGCGAACTCCCATAAATATCTTCATATTTATCACAAGCCTTCCTCTTTAATCACTCTATCTATTAAAGAAAACCGCAATTAAAGGGAACAATCCCTTTGTTCCCTTTAATTGCGGTTAAAGATGTGGACAGAAAAAGCGACTTTATGTTATTCTATGTAGTGATATACGTCACCTAAGAGTTACGGGATTGTCAATTCATCCCCTAAATTATTGAAACAAAACTGACGTTAGGTGCCCCTTATATTGGCTTAAGGGGCACCTAAATTTTAGGTGTTGTTGGTGAAAACGGGCATTAGTAGGATATAATATTTATTATGTATATTCTAAAGCGGAAGAGTTTGTTTGTTTGCGCGCTAATCTCAGGAACTACTAGTCCGATTTGTAAAATCTTTTAGTGTTAGATAACCCATTTATCGAGGAAGGCTATAGGCTATATTTTATCAAGCTAATACTAATGAGAGCGAAGAAATAGAAAAAAGTGTGGAAAAAACGGGGAAATTATTTGGAAGGGCTTATTTGAATGCGCTCATCTCAGGAACTAGTGGTCCGATTTGAAAAATTCTTTCAGTGTCAGGTAGCCCATTTATCGAGGAAGGCTATAGGCTATATTTTATCACGCTAAGACTAGAGGAAAGTGTGGAAAAGACGGGGGAAATTATTTGAACGCGCTAATCTCAGGAACTACGGGTCCAATTTGAAAAATTCTTTCTGTGTTAGATAGAACATTTATCGAGGAAGGCTATACAGTGTAAACTCCATGTAACGTCACTCTATTTAACGACAAACTGTCTAAAACGTCGAAATCAATTGACTTTGGTTGATTTAGCTGTTCTACCATACAATGATACACTCTACATAACATCACACCCACTCTCAATAGCGACAAAATCACAACGATTGATTAATAAAAAGTACCTTTTAAGTTACTAAAATTAGTTAAAAATGCGCAGCTATGCACGTTTTTTTGTCACATTGTTATCCTAGCCCGCAATAAACTCGACTTTCGGCATCATGCATTCCGAACTTTGTAAGAAATTCGTTCTTTTGTTTACAAATTGGGATTGCTTGCACGTGTAGGCTGTTTTTGACCATAACTATTAGGAGAAGGAGTCATGGCTTATTACCTATCCATTATCATATTCTCAGTTGAACATAACCTTTCAAACTGAAAATAATTATGGTTAGTAAAAGAAAATCACTACAATACATTGACGAAAAAGTTTCGATTTTTCTTCTCTCCATTTAACGACAACTCTATATAACGTCATAAAATGCACAGTCAATTCAGTGTCGTTATATAGAGTTTACACTGTATTTTATCACGCTAAGGCTAATAGGGGCGAAGAAATAGAGGAAAATGTGGAAAAACTAAGGAAATTATTTTTATGTTATTTGGTACACATGAAGAATAGACCACGTGAAAGGACTGTATAAGTTTCTTTTTTTGCGGAAAAAATTACGGTTCCGTGACATTCTTAAATTACGCGGGCAAAGCCGCGCGGAACATCTAGTTTTTTATAAAGTAGGCAACTACTTAAATAAAAAAAGTGAAAAAAAAATGAGTATACAATTATAAAGGTATACAATGAATGAAGTAAATATTTATATCAATTTCTAAAAATTCCTTTAAAAATTTAGTTTAATAATTATTCTATTATTAATATTTCTTGAGTTTTAATACGAATTTTATCTGCATATTCAGGTGTACTATATTTACGATTTCCTGTGGCATTTAAAATAGTACCGTAACTTTACTTACGTATTGTAATTTATACTTACCTAAGTATATTTTTATTTTTTATGGGTTCCGTACCGATACAGAGCCAAAATAGGCAAAAAATTGTGTTTCTTGTATGGGAGCCTCCCTTAAATTTTTATTTTATTTCAATATTATTATTATTAAATATTAAAGTAAACATATAAAAATCATGTTTGTTGTATGGGAGCACATCTTAAATATTAATTTTATTTTGTTTTCAGTATTTGCTGTTATAGCGACAGCAGATATTATGTAACACAATCTGTGACAGAAGTCTAGCTATAGCGGTTCTTGAGATACCTACAGCCTGAAGACAGACAGACGGACAGACAACGAAATCTTAGTAATAGGGTACCGTTTTTACCCTTTGGGCACGGAACCCTAAAAAGGTGACTTGATGATGGGATCCATATTAGTCATCGAGGGAATTCCTCGCTATTAATACTGAAATTTATCTGGATGATATTGTGTATTTCGATTCATCCGAAGTATTTCAATTTAAATGGAAATATTATATTATAGTGATTTGGATACATATGAAGTATTCCAAGTAAATCTTAACAAAAAGTTAGATTTTGCGCCAAGATATACCATGGTTTGAAGATGGTGATTGGTGAACAGATCTCCGGCCTCCTTACAGATACGTGTTTGAGGGTTTCGACGTTGTTTAAGAATTGAAGGCATAATATGCTATTAATGGTACATTAGATTAATCATCATCATCTTCACTACCCTCACACCTTGCAACATTACATTTTGACTCTATTATTAGAATTATTAAGTAATAGTTGTTTTTCATAGTTTTTTACATCGAGACTTGGATCATTATTCCGCTGTTTGTGGACCGATTTCGAAAATTCTTTTGTTGCTATGTAGGGTATAATCCGAATTTAGTACAATGCTTACGAAGGATATATTTCGCTAACAGTAACGTATACTGTGAATAGTTAACGTTTGTAGTGGTTATCTACATATAAAGCCTTGTGGTCTCGTAGATAACTAAAGGGAGTAAAATTATTATTTTTTAACAAAAAAATTAACCCTACTTTCAAGGTAAAAATAATATTTTTAAAATTGTCTAAAAAGTATGAAATAATTATTGTTATTCTTCATTAGTGCCTTGTTCAAAATTCGACTAAACCTCAACTACTTCTGCACCCAATTTTCATTCTTCTGAAGTCGGTATCGGATAAGTTCTATCATCTATGTCAAGGATATCAATAACAAGACAAGTGCGTGTCGGGCCACGCGCAATATAGGGTTCCGTATGTCCGTCCGTATTCCGTCCGTCAATGAATGTACATTTATAACGTGTTTTACACTACTAACAAGTCTAACAACATCATCTCAGTTACCTACTTTCAAAGAAATTTGTACGAAATGTCCCTTTATACTTCGCCGAATACATTTTTTTTAGTTGATCGACTATTACTCAATAACATATTATGAAGTCTTGTATGCCGTGATAGTTTTCCTTTTAAATTCAGCATATTTCCTACTCTCGTGAGGTTTTTCACATTTCCAGAAGCAACCGTTTAGCTGGTAAGAGGGGGGGACATTGGACTCTAACGATTTTTTCCACTTTAAAACTTAATATTTTACAAACGGATCCCTAAATCGGAAAATGATCCTTAAATACTCATAATATTTTTAAAAACCTATCCAACGACACCCCACACAATGGGGTGGCCGCGAAAAAAAAAATTCATCCCCGTTTGATGTGTAGGGAAGGTACCATAAAAATATTTTTTCAAGGTTTTATGTACCATTTTGTCGGCATCATTAATATGTGCATTCATGCCAAATTACAGCTTTGTAGGTCCTGTAGTCTCTGAGCAAAACCGCGGACAGACAGACAGACAGACAGACAGACAGACAGACAGACAGACAGACGGACAGACGGACAGCGACAGACGGACGGACAGACCGAAACTATGAGGGTTCCTTGTTGACTACGGAACCCTAAAAACTGGGTGCAGAAATAGTTGAGGTTTAGTCGAATTTTGAAAACAGCAAATACAATTACTTATTTAGAGAATTTTAAGAATATTGTTTTTACCTTGGAAGTCGGGTTCAATTTTTTGTTAGTAAAATAAAATTAAGAAATTTAAAAAAACCCCCGCCAAAACAACTTTAAAAAGTAACGAAATAATATTTACTGCCTTTAAGTTCAAATAATTCCTAACTTGTGTAAAGTAATATTTTAGTCCATAATTGTTGTCACGGTGTGTCGGGGGACCGAGCAATTCTTATCTTATATACAAGAATTGCTCGTTTAAAGATATAAGATAACATCATTGTAACATCTTATTGCAGACGGAACCATAGATTTTGAACAAGTAGAGTAAGTATATTAAAGTAGAAAAATAAATCTTTGTGTTGTGTGGAATATGTATGAAATCGGGAATAGCATTAACCCTTAATTAGGCGCATTAAAAAAGTCATACAAGTAGTCGCATGGGGTCTCCACTGACCCCAAATAAAAAATGAAAATTAAGTTGCAAGAATGAATAAAACGAAGTATTAATTAAGCGAATTGTTAGAATGATTTATGACAATTAATCTTAATAAGCAAAAACCTTCCTTCGCCTCTATATTAACTAAAAAAATCAATCAACTACTACTATATCTCGAAATCTCATAGACTATATCACTATGGTTGAGATCGAGATTAAAAAAAACGATTATTCACTTTAATGACCAAATTTTTTTGCAGTACCGAAGGAAGTAGGTCCTGTGCTAACACTGACAAACATAATATTTTCCTTATTTGTATGATTTGTTACGCACTTGTGGTCATCACCATCACCATCCAGTAGTCAGGAATTATTTTAGGCACCTCTGGGCTCTAAAATCTTGTCTACCGATTCATGCCCGTCACAAATCGGTGCATATAGTTTAAAGTTAGGAGGCTAGGCTCGGAAAATCTCTTTTATCTTCAGAAACCTTCCAGCTGCCAGCGTATTTCACTATCTTGATCTATACTGGCATTTTTACAGAGCAATTGTATAAAAAAATGTTGTCAATAGAATGATATACTTACTAATATATTTATTAATTATCCTAAATTATATCAAAAATAATTTAACAATTAAACAATATTTTATATTAATATTAAAAAATATAAAAAAAAATAATTAAAATTGAAACTTGTCTTGTGACAAAAAAAGTCACGTAAGTGGTCGCATGGGGTCAGTGCGCAAGAGAGTAGCGACACATGCACCATCGTTAGCTAACTGGCTACCGCTTATTAGGATACCTCAATAGGAGTTAGAAAACTACCTAAACCGACGTTGCATTCCTGGAACTCTAGCATATTTTTTTGGTTTGAAAGTGATTTGACTCCATGCGACCAATTAAGGGTTAATAATGTGAATTTCGTTACACGGATGAAGAAACTTTTTTAAAATCATTAATGTAATGAGGATAGTTAACAAAGTGTGTCCTATTTTATAAAGCATTGTCATCTGAAAATAACGAAATTGTGATCTATTGACCCTGAAAATAAAATTATTGTTGAAAATTACAATAATATTTTACATTTATGGAAAAAACCTAACGCTTTATTGTGATTCGTGGCTAAACTAATATGTAACTACTATCAGAGAAGTTGTAGGCAGGTAGCCGACCTATGTAATTTGGTAGCGCTATGTGAAACTCAGCTAACGCTTGAAAACTTCAAAAAGGCGCCGCGAGGTGCCTCGAGCACTTTCCGCCGATGGACGCGCGGCGCTTTGGAGTAGTCTGTAGGTGGCGCGCGGCCGCCAGCGGCCACGAGCGTCCACAAGCAGCCGCCCGCGGCGACTCGAGCCGCCTCTGCCGGCCTCACCGCGCCTCTGCCGACCGCTGCCGGCGCTGCCGGCCTCTGCCATTCCGGTGTGAATCGGCCCTTCAGATAATTCGACAAAATGACGTGGGTGCGTCAACTGCCTATGAATCAATTTCTTCGATGATAGTACCTTCATGTTCAAATACAAACATAGGAAAACTCGACAGTATGGACAGCATGCAACCGAATTAAATAATTGCACGATAAGGATTTTTTTTTATTTGTAAGGAAGACTTACATTTTATTTAGGTTTACGATTAAATTGTGAGTTGTTTTTTTACATTTAGATACAGAATGATTTGAAGTTAGAACGCAACTTACTCCGTGGCACACCACATAACTTTGTCGGCTGTTGAACAAAGAAACTTCTGTAAGACCAAAGTTTAGGACAGGATAATCGCATTAGTGGTTGAAAATGTCCGAATGCTTAGGGCAATAGACTTGTTAGGGTTCCGTAGTCAACGAGGAACCCTTATAGTTTCGGTCTGTCCGTCCGTCTGTCCGTCTCTCCGTCTGTCTGTCCCTGGTTTCGCTCAGAGACTATAGGTTCTACAAGGCTGTAATTCGGCATGAATGCAGATATTAATGGTGCCGACAAAATCTATACTAATATTATAAATGCGAAAGTATCTCTGTCTGTCTGTCTGTCTGTCTGTCTGTCTGTCTGTCTCGCTTTCACGCCAAAACTACTGAACCGATTGCAATGAAATTTTGTACACAGTTATTCTAGAGTCTGAGAAAGGACATAGGCTACATTTTGATGTGGGAAAATATCTTATTTCCATGAAAATATCGATGAAAATTACTTCGCATTGCGCGTGGCCAGCGCTCATCCCGGGGGTCCTGGGTTCGAGTCCCGCAGGCGGAACAAAAAGTTTTCAATGTTCCTGGGTCTTGGATGTGTATTAAAATAATATTTCAAAAATCTTAAATATATTTTATGTATAATATTATAAAAAATCCAGAAATATATCGACGCGATGCAATGAACATTTTAGTTCTAATACGATTCAACAGATGGCGCTTTTTTTTTTACTTCGTTGTAACATAGAACTAATCATACTTATTAGTTATTATGTTTTTGTTTATAGTTTTTAATACGTTAGAATATTATGTTTAATAATATTATCACTTGCTATAATAATAATCAATCTATCTGATCTTATAGAACTCCTACTGCATTTCTAAGGAGTTCGAGTGTGTTGTGTTGGCCTATATTCCATCCAGAAAATATTTTTACATTTTAATTCTAATATATGAAAACAGATGGCGCTTTATTTTTTACTTCATTATTATAACAGAACTAATCATACCTACTTTATTATATATTATTGTTTTTATTCATAACTAGCTGTTGCCCGCGACTTCGTCCGCGTGGACTTTAGTTTATAGTGCGCGGTGTCAACAAAATTTGTGTCAAATTTAAAAACTTTTTAAAACCCTGGTAAGTGGTACCCCTCTTAGGGCCGCGCAGCGCGCTACACCGGAATGGCAGCGCTGAAAGTGCTCGCCTCGCCGCTGCCATTCCGGTGTAGCGCGGCCCTTAATTAATCAAAATACCCAAAAACAGCTGTGCAGTGTGCACATAATCTGTACTAATATTATGAATGCGAAAGTATCTCTGTCTGTCTGTCTGTCTGTCAGTCTCGCTTTCACGCCAAACGCCAAAACTACCGAACCGATTGTAATGAAATTTTGTATACTGATAGTCTAAAGCCTGAGAAAGGACACAGGCTACTTTTTTACTGGAAAAAAGGGTTGTAAGGGTCGTAAATTTGTTCAAAAAATTCATAATAGATGGCGCCGTGCGTCTTCTACATCGCGCTGACGCTTGCTCAAAAGTCTTTCTATAAGAGGTGGTATCATCTTACATTTAAGTCTCGATTTTTTTCGATTGTTATATCTATTCTACGGTATTAAATAACTCAGTACTTTATCTGTGCAGGCAGTGACGTAACCTTAAGACCAAATTTCACCAACGACTGTTAAAGTTAATGCTCGAATTAGTATCACGTTAGCTGTTTCGTTTTTCATATGAATGAAAGAGAAGACAGGATATTTTAACAAGCTGTTAACACTAACAGACGTTGGTGAAATTGGGGCTAAACCTATCAATGATAAATAGTTTATGGGTAAAGTTGTGTAATTGGGGGGCTAAATAAGCTTTAAAATTTGGCATAATATATAAAGTTTAACATACAAAAATGAAGTACTTATTGTTTGCACACTGCACAGCTGTATTTATTTAAGGGGTACCAGGGTTTTTTTATAAAAGCTTTTGACACCAATTTTGTTGACATCGCGCGCTATAAACTGAAGTCCACGCGGACGAAGTCGCGGGCAACAGCTAGTGGTATATATAAATTCTTAAAAAAATATTTTTTATCTCCTCTACACATCAAGCGGGATGATTTTTTTTTCGCGTGGGTGGACACCGTGTGGGTGTTGTTGGATTTTTAAATACTTGTCGAGTTTTTTGAATACTTAAAAATATTACGAGTATTCATAGACGATTTTCCATTTTAGGGATCCATTTGTGAAATAATATGAAGTTTTAAAGTGGAAAAAATCGTTAGAGTCCAGTGTCCCGTGTGTACGAAATCTTAAATAACTACTAAAAATCATAGTAACAGTGTTAAATTCATAGAATGGGCAGTGTCCAAAAAAATCACATGTACTTTTTATATTTTTTTTCGTTAAAATAGGGTATTTTAAGAATATAAATTAAATAATTTTGAAATTCGTTGGCTAGTTTTTTCTCAATAAATTTTTAAAGTTTCGCTCTGACGTCATCATCGGCCGCAATTGACCTCTGCAGTATGTTTTAAATTTCCTTTCAATCTTATTTATAATGGCTGGTTCGTCAAATGCAAGTTCTCATTATGTGAAAGCTGATACGAGAAACTTCCCAAAAGTTCGAAACGTAATGTTGGTCGAATTTATTGCTAATTTAACGCCATTGAAGGTCAAACAAAGGTTAAACATATTTGTTCAAAAATATAAGTGACTAATGGGTATTTTTTTCGTTTATATACAGAAAAACGATCACTGACCTTTCCTCGAAATGTTTTTGTAATAAGCAAAATTAAAAAAAATGGACAATCCCCATTAGTTTAAGCCAGTTTAAGGTAAGTATAAAAATTTAATAACCTAGCTATTGTAAATATATTCATAGTTCTAGCCGCGCATTTTTTTAAACCAAAATGCCTAATGTCGTTCCAGAAGTCTAGCTGTAACGGTTCTTGAGATACAGCCTGGAGACAGACAAAAAGACAGACAGAAAGACAGACGGACAGACATCGAAATCTCAGTAATACTCTTTTGTTTTTACTCTTTGGGTACATAAAATTTACCAAATTATCTATTGCCGCTATAGCAACAAATACTCAAAACAAAATAATATTAATTTTTAAGGGGGGCTTCCATACAACAAACGTGATTTTTGGGCCTTTTTTGCTCGATATCACTAATGGCAACAGGTAGGCACTTGAAATTTTCGTTAAGGCCTAAAATATATGTGTCCTCTAATAATTAATAATAATATTTAAATTAATTAAAAATTTAAGTTTATTTAATTTAATTTAAAATTTAATCTCAAATAAAAAACATAATTTTTGGCCAATTTTTGCTCTGTAACGGTACAGAACCCTTCGTGCGCGAGTCAGACTCGCACTTGGCCGATTTTATTGTTACCTCTTATATTGTTAATCATATAGACCAAGTAAATTATAGCAGGGCCAGGCTCATGTATGTTGTCGACTGGCAGTAAATTATATTGTAACCAATGATGAAAAACTCAAAGCAGATATGTTACTACCGGGGGCGTTGTGAAGATTCAAATACGGCCCAATTGGGTCGTCTGTTGTTTAGTCTGCATCGAGCGCAGTCACGAACGTGCCGCGTCTTGTCTTACCTAAATAAATTGAATATGACAACACGATTCGACGTTTAAAAATAGAACTGTCTCTTTTATGTAAATGGTTTTTCGTATCTTTTGTTTCACTTATCTGTCAAATGACATTGGGACCTTTATGACCCGCTTTACGAAATTCAGCAAACACGAATGAAACTTATATTAATTTTTAGATAACCTTGCATAAGTTATAACTGTGTAGTTTTTTTTTAAATAAAGTAATGGGAATGTAGAGATAATGACAAAAATATGTTTTAGTTTTTGCACATTTTCAGGCTCAATAATATTAGTAATTAACTAAGATTTTATACACAGTGCCTAAGACAATCATATTATATTAGGCGTGGAATGCGGTGAGAGGGCTACGATTAATATTAATAAAGATTTGTGCATAAAAACGACACATTTTTTTCTTTAACACCTACATCGTTATTGAGATATTTGACATGATTTTATACAAAAAGATAGTGAATAGAGTAAATGTAATCATTCTTTGTTATTATTATAAGAAACAAAGTGCTTTCCGTAATGATAATTATTATTTTACTTTGATATAAAACTGATACATTTAGTCACTTTTTTAATTTAAAATGCTTCATATTCCCATACCCCACAATAATGAGCTTTAAATCAGTACATGTAGAAGTCTCGGGCTTTAAAATAAGGTATGAATCATAGTGTTTGCCGTGGGTATTTTGTCCATAGTAAAGGTCCCAATGCCCTTTGTCAATGTTTGCATTTTGAATTTGAAAATTGTTCTGAAGAGATTTAAGCCGGAAAATAGTATGGACGTAACATATCTGTCTGTGTAGAGTATCATTGATTGTAACTAATATCGAAGACATGAATTGAGACGTATTAGGCTATTACACCTCAGGGCCCGACTAATTGCGCCACACCCTGTAGTTTAGGGGTGTTACTCATAAACCAGACAAACAAATGAAAATCTAGTGAGAAACTAGAGACAAATTAAGTAGTGTGTAAACGAAGCTATATTTTTTGTATACGTTATTGAATTTTTTTCAAACAAGTGAATGACAAAAATGCTTTTTTCGAACTTTCAAATAAAATCATTTTTTTAATTTATTGAATTCTTTTAAGAATAGTACATTACGCACCAAGGGAGGAAAGTACATAGAAAGGAGGACATTTCAACCCGCGCGATATTGTCATCCGAGCCTAAGGCGAGGGTGACAAACCTACATCGCGACACTGCGACCTACGTGGGCGACACCTACATCGAGGACGCAGGCCTACCCAGGAAAGACTCGGTCAGCAATATTCCCAGGTCATCATTTTGCTGACCGATTCTTTCCTGGGTAGGCTTTTTGCAGCGGTAACCGACATCCCCGCTGGCGGAGCCGCGGGCGACCGCTAGTTATGCTTATTCTAGATAAGGGCTCCCACACAAAACTGCGAATTCGCATCGCATCGCAAATATCTGCGACAAAACTCATAATAAAAATGACATTGCGATGCGAATTCGCACGAATGTGCAGTTATGTGTGGGAGCCCTTATACTGTATTATAAGGTATATGAAAAGAAACAAACAAAATGTACTTACAAAAATTAATAAATATTTTATTCTAAACAACAACAACAATACGACAACTTGTAGTCGGCAAAACACCAAAGCACTTAAACTATTACGTAAGTAGGTAGAGAAGGCGCATCCAGATGAGTATTTTGTAAATAATATGTATAGTTTAATAGGTCATGTATTGCAATTTGCATAGATACATTTAATGATTACTTAACTTTAATTTAATGAAGAGTTTGACAGGAAATGTGGGGAGCGTCAAAATCTTCACTAAGTTAAGACAATCACTAAGATTTGCCCTAAATAACTAAGTTAGTATAATACTTATAAATTCTTAGGCCCTAACCATATTGCTAATCGATGTTAACAGTTTGATGTGATCGTAGCCCAAGGCTGAATAATAATAATATACAGGATTTAACAGTATTACAAAATGCATAAAATTACAAAATCTGGTCTAGATTACGCAGTACGCACACCCGTTTAGACTATTCATTACCCTAGAATCTAGATACCTAGACTTTCATCACTCAACCTAGTAATAAAATTAATGCATCACAAAAAACTAAAATATCCATAGCCGAACATAATATAATACCTTCACCTTTGGAAGTCGGTTAAGAAGTCGAATATTTGGGATTATAATTATTTCTTTTAAAATTTGTGTATCGGCACTGGAACCTAGCGTTTTACGCATTATCACCGGTTCCCATTTTGAGTGCCAGCGCCGGCAACCGTTGTTTTATATCTCGGCTGCCGGCAGTATACTTACCGCCGGTTCCGATTATTGATATTTTTGGGAGCCGGCACCGGCAGCGGAGGCACTCCCTAATGTGTAATACAATATTTGGTACAAAAATATAATTTTATACAATTTCGGATGGAAGTGTCACTAAAAATTAACGGAATGTTTTTGGCAACCATACAAACTTAGGTACAGACTACAGCGTATAAAACATGATCTAGGAAAATTATTAACAATACGTGCAATATGATCCTTTGCTTTTATTTAGGATTTTTTTTATTTAATAAACAAAATATCACAATACTAGTTGATGTCCGTAACTCCGTTGCGACTTGTACATTTTTTCGGGACAAAAAGTATTCTATGTCACTCCCTGGGACAAGAATCAAAATCGGTTCAACGGTTTGGGCGTGAAGAGGTAACAGACAGTCATATTTTCGCATTTTTAATGTTAGTAATTACTAATTAGTATGAATTATGCATTAAATATCATGAATGACCGGTTTACGTTATTCCAATCCAGTGTTTCAATCCAGCGCTTTTTTTGCAAAATTGCATTCCAGTACCCGTTTACATTATTCCAATGGTAACCAGCGCTGGATTGGGTCACAGAATTGTAATAATGAAAAATTACCCATAATTTATTTTTTTCAAGCCTCATATAAAAAAATACAAAGCTTTTCTTTATAGAATTAAATGGATAATGTTTAAACATAGTTTGATTCGAAGATAAGCAGGTACCTGTTGTTGAGTAGATTTTTTTTATCTTAACTTAAATAATAATTAGATATTATTATTATCAGCATAAATGCAAATGTTTGGATAGATTTTGAACACAGATTACCAAGTAGTAAAATATCGTTACTATGCTTTGGAATTCAGTAAGACACGGATTGCTTTATGAGTTCAGTGGATGAATTTCCCCAAAATATCTTTTTCGTTGATATAAAAAAGGGTAGGAAGAAATTATTGTGCTATTGAAAAAAATCTATAATTTTTCTAGTCCGTTCCATTTATTCCTATCAATTTCTTATGCCAAGTTTCTTAGTTTTTTCACGAAGCTTTTTCTATTCACAAAATTCTAATTGTGAAAAGAAAAATCTGAAGAATAGGTCCTCAATATGAAGGCCAATATAACATTGTACAAAAT
The DNA here is from genome assembly GCF_905147365.1 of Aricia agestis. Classification (NCBI taxonomy): domain Eukaryota; kingdom Metazoa; phylum Arthropoda; class Insecta; order Lepidoptera; family Lycaenidae; genus Aricia; species Aricia agestis. Next base: position 19,629,693 of record NC_056407.1, on the reverse strand, counting down.
ATAGCTGGGGAAACCGTAGTGCAGGTAAAAATTTCTGTATGTCTCAGTTGCCTCAACTTAGTATCAAAATATATTATAAGTACTATTATACTATGTGAGTACTGTAGTAAAAAAAACACCGCTATAATTATTATTGTCACACGAGAGTCACACTAGCAACGCGCAGAAATTAACTTGGCAGCTTTTTTCATAGAGTTTCCTTATAACGAGATGCCTAATTAATTTCCGAGTGTAACACAATCATAACGTATACAATACACCCTTGGTATCCCTTTAGTTTATTTCTATTTAGTATACTTACATTTCAATTAAATAACAATTAGTTTAATAATATCATACTAATTATTAATACTTTCCCATAACACTGTTTTGGCATGATGCTTAAATGCTTTTGTACTTGGCTCTATAGTCTATTGTTAAAATTTTCTTTTATTCGTTTAACATTTCACTTCTATTTATCCAAAACTAAATCTTGAAGTTTTAGTTTTAGACCTACGGGGTTGGGCTTCTTTTTTGTGCGACCAGTCTTATGGTCGGTTTACATTATTTCAATCCAGCGCTGGAATCGATCACTGGATTGATCTATCTATTTATTTTTAACATTACATTCAATAAATATGCTCAATAAAAATTTGTTTACTTAAAAATTATAATGTATATTATATACAATCAGATCTTGTCATCAGATTATAGAATTATTAGTAACATGGTCAATTTCCTAATAAAAGTTATCAGTAATTGTTAGGACTAAAACTTACTGGCCAGGCAGGGTACGCAAAACCCTGGACTTGAATAATTATTATTTGTATAATTATTATTTTGTATAATTATTATTTGTATAATTATTATTTGTATAGCTCTAGATGTTGCGCTTTGAAAACCTGCGGGAACCATACATTTTCCAAAAAAAAAACAGATTAGATAACATCATCCAAATTCAATCGAAATCGGTCCAGTTCTTCAAGTCTATTTAACGGAAACATGCCAAAAATGTTCCTTCTTTATATAGTCTGTATAGAAATAGTATTATTCAAATACATGCTAACTACTGTTAGCATGTGAATTACTGGTAAATTTATTTACGCACTTATCTTACAATAGTTTACCATATCAGTTCCAAATTCACTAGAGTTCGTTCACTTCCACAAGTTGCTTGCTCATCCGCTGTGACGTCATATCCCGTGATTTTCACCTCTCTATCATCAATATCCATCACATTTAAAAGCACAACAAGCACTAATCACCATAAGTCTACAGAAAATCCATTGTTGGGCCTAGGCAGTAGGCAGATTTAATAGAAACTGGTCCATTTAAGGTCACAGCACACATATCAACTCGGAAAGGGATCGGCACCGTATCGCCTCGAGCCGTTCAATATTGTTTGTATGGCACTCGACCCTACTGCAACGCACACTAAGCGGAACCGTAACGTAATCGCCTCGCCTCGACAACAGGCTCCGAACCGGGATGCGACGCGTGGTCAACCTAGCGGTTCCCCCCGCTTACGGGTCGTCGTCTCCCCGCTTACGGCTCGTCGTCCCCGTGCTTACGTCTCTCCGTACTCAAGCTTACGTTTCGTCGGTGGACACCCATGCATGCCCCTTTCCCCTTCTCCGAGCCGTGAGCGAGGCGTCGCCTAGCCGTAGCCGAGTTGACCTGCAGGCGCTACTGATACGCTTTGGTTACGTGCATACGTTAGGTTGACGCCTGGTTGACGGCGAGGTGAAAGGCGATACGGTGACGATCCCTTTCCAAATTGATATCTGTGCTGTGACCTTTAATCTACATACGTTTACTTTTTTCACGTAAACCATTTCGTTTAGACAGTCACTACTTCAATCTTGTGTCCTTTTCTTTTGTGAAAGTTTACTTAATTCCTGTATACTGTTTCGTTCTGTCCGTTCACAGCTACTCAATTCTTATGAACTGTTTCATTTACTTTAGGAACAGCTACTAAATTCTTGTAAACTGTTTCATTAACTTCGCTAACAGCTTCTGAATTCTTGTTAACTGTTCCATATTGTCTGTTAACATTTGCTTAATTATTGTAAACTGTTTCATTTACTTTAGTAACTGTTTCTGAATTCCTGTAAACTGTTCCGTTTCATAGATCAACAGCTTCTCAATTCCAGTAAACAGTTCCATTTGGGCCGTCGGCATGCCGACAATTTCTGTTGTCGTCGCCCGGGACCGTAAGGGAGTGTTTGCACATCTCACACACTTGCCACACCCGGGGTGTCACGTCACCAGGCTTGCTGCTGAGGTTGAACTCCTTCAGACTGGACTGTTGCCGCAGCGAGCTCCCTGGAATAGAGATTAAAGAGTTTAGAATATAAGCCATAAAGCATTAAAAGGAAAATAGTATAATAGCGAATTAAGGCACACAAAACTTCTTATAAAACGTAAGTTAGACGTCCCGCGCATGAATTTAACGGAAACCGTACATTTTCCCGGCTCATAATTATTATTATCATGGGACGATACATGATATAATATGGTAGTGATGATGATGATGATGATGATAAACGTAATTTGCATAGTAGCATAATATGCTTTCTCTTGTTAAAACAACGCCGAATCTCCCAAACTTGTATCTATAAAGAATCAGGAGTTCTCTCAACACCTTTCGAACCTCGGTGCAAAATCTTACTTGTTGGTAGCATAATATGCTTAGAATACCTACTTCTCACGAAATGGAAGTTACCACAATACAATATGTTTTCATATAAAGTTTGAGGGGTTCCCTCGATTTCGACCTTTATGAATATAATACCAAATTGGGATGATACCCTATACAACAAAAGAAAAAATTTGAAAATCGGTTCACAAATGGCGGAGTAATCGTTGAACATAAAAAAAACAAACATAACACCTCCCCATTTTTAAAAGTCGGTTAAAATTGTAGCCTATGTGTTATTCTGATGTATAAGCTATATTATTGTAAAGTTTCATTAGAATCCATTCAGTAGTTTTTGCGTGAAAGAGTAACAAACATCCATACATGATACATACATGATACATCCATACATACATACAATCTTTTTAATATTATTAGGATATTCTTCATTTTAATTATAAAAAAAAATGTGCAAAGGTAGGTTTTGCTATTTATGTTAAAACTTAAAATGTTAAGAAGAAGTTAAACAATGACGCGTCCGTAACAATAGAACGGCTTACAAACCGAGAGAACAAAAACACGCCCCCGTCTTGATTTGATCAATTACATAATATGATCAAATACATTACGTTGATGCTCCATTAACTTCTAAACGCAAAAATTTTCATACTATAAGTTTTTCATTTATTTACAAAGAAGCGAAATATCCGTTTTTATTTTGTGCCTGCAAATAACTTGTGACGATGTCGATTGAACGATTGCTCGCAGAATTACCTAAGTGAGAGCCAATTCACAGTTGCGTTGTTTTACATACAAATCATCAAGGTATTCACACGGCGCGCTGCGTCGTGAGCTCGTGACAGCAGCGCGCAACGCACACAATATGACGGACAGCAACCCCTGAGACGAAGCGGGAGGGTGTTGACGGAATGCTTCGTAATAACGCTGCGATGACGCAGCGCCTGTGAGGCCGGCTATGCGTCTAACGGCAGCGCTGCGTCGACGCAACGCCCGTATGGACAGGGGATTTCACCGTACCCATAAATTAAGTGGGTGCCTAATTTACTCAATTCCTTAAATCTTGTGACATCGCACTCAATCAGCGAAAAAATATTATTTTAGTTTCCCTTGAGATCGTAGTACAAGTTTGCTCCATTGGAATTTGGAGGCCAATAGTTCGGATCTCTGTGAGGCCATGGTACCAAGCTGGCCCATACATGCCATTATTGCTATACCGTACCTGACTTGATGGAGCCGGTGGTGGTGAGCTGTCTCGAGAAGGGCACGGCGGTGTAGGAGCAGCGCTGTGCCGGCATCGCCTTCCTACAGCACCACGACATCATGGTGCTCTAGAAACAGACGTGGAAGCTATGGTTACACGAGACCAGACACTGATCTTCATATGGGCATACAAAGAGTATGTCCTTAAATTGACTCCATACTCTTGATTCGTTCCAAAATGTACGCCAGTGCATCGGGACTTTGTTTGGATGTCATTATAGTACGTCACACTTGTCTCACCTACTCGTACCGACGCCATATTGTACTCAATATGGCGTCGAACACATGACTGACATTGAGATAGAGCTCAAGCTCAAGGCAAAGCTTATTGAACGTGGCGAAAAAAGTAACTAACGCTGCCATCATAAATCATTAAAAACCGGCCAAGTGCTTGTCAGGCCACGCGCAATATAGGGTTTGGCAGTACCGCTAGTTTTTTATAATTTTTATACAGCATGACTAGTGAGACATGATCAATACAGGAGTACTCGGTACTCGATTCTCATTATAATTAAGTAACTTAACTATAATGAGAATCGAGTACCGAGTACTCTCCTGTATTGATCATGTCCTATTAAGTACCTAATTTTATAACATACTTAAATGAATCATGGACACTTATAGTAAATTACTATGTGGCCGGCGCGGCTGCGTTTGCCCCGTGCCGCGCGCTACCCTTCCCCCGCGCGGTGTCCATGCGTTGGGTAAATAATTATATTTAAGTAACTTTAAGCTACATTTACTCAGTGATCAGTTGATATTATTTTTTTATATTATTTTTTTCAACTAATATAATAGCCAAATATCACGTCCTCGAGTATTGAACATGTCTCACCACTCACCAGTCATGATGTATGGTCAATGAATGTACATTTATAACGTGTTTTACACTACTAACAACATCAACTCAGTTCCGTTCATAGGAATTTGAACGAAAAGTTCCTTTATACTTCGCCGCATCCATTTTTTTTAGTTGATCGACTATTATTCAATAACTTTTGAAGTCTTCTTAGCCGTGAATCGTGATAGTTTACTTTATAAATTCAGCATATTTCCTACTCCAAACTCTGACAAAACTCCACGTGCTACGATGTAAAGAGCAACAATCAATCAAACTTATTATTACGATATAACACCCCCTAACCAAAACCACATGTCATGCTCGTGCATGCACGATATTGATGTTATTTATGGTAGTGGGGATTCACACTAGAGATAAGATACATTTTCCATTTCCCGAGGAGCTCGCAGCTTGCTTGGAGTAATATTGCGTGCGAAATTATAGACGTGTGCAAAATGCGTTATAAGTCCCCAATCACTAAGTCCCTAATCTTTGGTGTTGGAACTACTTATCGGATAGACACAATAGAATAAAATATTTTTTTTATTCAGAATAATTTTGTTCTAACGTTTTCTGAACGTCGTTACTACGGTGTCTAGCACCGGAATACTATTCAAGATATTCTTACCATGGATCAGCTAAGTTGGGATCTAATATCAATTAACGAGCTTCTTGACATAATTATATGACACATTATATTATCTATACAATCTATTAAGGCTCGACCGAGATGGGTTTTTCGTTCTCGGCCGAGACCGAGACCGAGACCGAGAATAAAATAATATCTCGGCCGAGACCGAGAGCCGAGAACGAGAATAGAAAAAGCGTGTTTTTTTTTTTTATACTGTTTGCTTTTTAATACACTACTAATTGTTTAACAAAATTAATTGTTTTAATAATCAAAGTTAAATAACATTATATTATAACATAAAAAAAGCAATTTTTCGGCATTTTCGCCCTTCAAAGAATGTCGTCTCTCGTCATACAATTGTCCAGCTTTGCTATAAAGTTGTTCACTTGCTACGCTAGTAGGCGGCGCAGATAAAAAATTATTTGCTGCGGGCTTAAGCACCTTATAAGGCGACGAAAACCAATACTCAAAAATATTAGCATTTCTTTGCAGTCTTGGCTCTCTAAGAAAGCTTTCTAGCGCTATTTCGATCACAGAGCTTGAACTGTATTCGTCATTGGTCATTGGCTCGTCTTCCAACTCTATCGAATCATGAGCTGCCCATAAGTTGGATTGACTTGTTGCAGCCATGTTTGACGTGTTAGTTGAAGATGCCCATGTCGTCTCACGAGAATCTGATCCTACATTTTCATTGAGAGTGAGAGTCTCGATAATATGAAGTTTGGCTGAGTTAACTTCGCTTTCAGTTAGATATTTAGTTTTAAACCGTGGATCGATCAGTGTTGCAGTAACTAGTGGCAAACAACTTTTAACAAATGAAAACCGCTGATTAAGTGCATCCAGTAGCTTGCTCTTCATCGTCTCTGCGTGATTTCCAATTTCATTATCATCTTCCTGGTCATTAAAGGACTGAATGCTGCCGCAGTTCGCCAGCCGGGACTTCAACCAATCACAATTCAGCTCTCTCACGCACTTACACCAATCGACTACGCGCTGCGGCGCGTTGCCACGCGCGGTAAAATTTGAATGCCGATCCGAACAATGTTACAATCTCGGTCATGACCGAGAATCTCGGCTATAATTAGCCGAGAACCGAGACAAGTTTCTCGGTTGGATTTGTAGCCGAGAATGCCGAGACCGAGACCGAGACCGAGATCTCGGTCGAGCCTTACAATCTATACTTACGCCTCCATGGTCTAGTGGTATAGAGCGCGGCTTTTGACTCGGAGGTCGTGGGTTCGATTCCCGCGTTAGAAACATGACGTTATTTCTTTTTATTTTTTATTATTTTTTTTTTATTTATTTAACTCAGGCATCTTGGCCCATATTATAAATACCTTATAGACTAACATACATACAATTATACTAAAAACTAACACTAACACTAAAAGACTAAACACGTATTGTCTGCGACGTGGGGCGCGACGTGTTCGGAAGTCGTCCTCGGAACCTCCTGTAGACGACTCCAATCGGCCAGAACTCCTCCTTCTCGAAGGTCGGTAGATGGTGCGTCGGGACTCTCACCACAAAGGAGCTAAAATTCACTTTGTGGCGGGACTCCAAGCGCTCGACCCTCAAGACGAAGTGGGTCTTGCTCCTGATGTAGTCCACGACCTGCTCGACCGTCGTGGACCAGTGCAGCCTGGACACGTACAGCGGCGTCGCGGGAGTCTCACGCCGCAACAGCTGCTCGGGTCCTTCGGGTCCAAGTTTGGTTAGGACAATGCAGGCTGATCACCTGATTGGCCCCGCCAACGGATGAATCTGAATCTGACGAGGAGGAGGTGCCACCGGTGACGTCCGCCGAGCTGTCAGCAGCAGTGTCCAAAATGGCAGAGAAAAACACGGCGCCTGGACTTGATGGTGTGCCAGGGCGCCACAGCTACTTGGCGTTTTGACTAGTTGCCTAGTCCAAGGCCAAGTGCCTCGCCGCTGGAAAACGGGTAAATTGGTACTCCTCCGAAAGAACGGGAAGCCGGCAGATCAGCCGTCGGCATACCGCCCCATCGTTCTCCTAGATGAGGCTTGCAAAATATTGGAAAGAGTCATCGTTGCTCGTATCAGCCAGCATTTGGACAGAGTCGGACCCAATCTTAGCCCCAACCAGTTCGGCTTCAGAAGAGGTCGCTCAACGGTCGGTGCAATCACGCACTTACGTAACATTATAAAAGAGGTCGTGCCCCGGGGTGGGGTAGTTGTGGCGGTGTCCCTGGACATATCTAACGCATTTAACTCCCTGCCTTAGGCCACAATTAAAGAAGGGCTTAGGTACCATAAAGTGCCTAAATACCTACGCAAGACCGTCGCCAACTATCTCAGTGATCGTTCGGTGCAATATCCGACACGGGAGGGGTGGGAGATAAAGGAAGTCGAGTGTGGTGTCCCACAGGGGTCGGCTCTTGGGCCAAAGCTGTGGGACATTGGATACGACTGGGTGCTGCGGGGTCCCTACCTTCCTGGAGTAGACTTAGAGTGTTACGCCGATGACACACTCATCGTCGCACGTGGACAAACACGTAGAGATGCAGTGATCCGTGCAACAGCAGCGGTCGCGCAAGCCGTGCACCGTATCCGCGCGCTGGGCCTTGAAGTGGCCCTTGGGAAATCGGAGGCGATCCTTTTCCACGGACCGAGACGAACACCGCCACCGGATCTAGGCATTACTGTGGGTGGAACCAGAATTGCGGTCAAGTCAACCATGACGTACCTTGGTCTGGTTCTTGACAGTCGTTGGACCTTAAAGGACCACTTTAAGCAGCTGTCCGAAAAGGTAAAAAAGACCGCCGGAGCATTAGCGTATTATAAAATTACATGTCCTAACTGACTGACTGACTGACTGATTCATCATCGCTGAGCAAAAACTGTAAAAGTTACAGCCACGAAATTTGGTGAGTAGGGTTGTTTTATTAAGTAGACACCCACTAAGGAAGGAATTTTGAAAATTTTACCCCGAAGGGGGTGAAATAAGGGTTGAAAGTTTTAATGAAAGTCCGTCATTTCTTGAGTTAGAAACATGAAACTTTATTTTTGGGTTACTGATTAAAAATGAATGGATACGAATTTAAGCGTTTTTGGAAATTCTACCCCCAAGGGGGTGAAATTGGGGTTGAGAGTTTGAATGAAACTCCGTTATTTCTTGAGTTAGAAACATGAAATTTTATGTTTGGGTTACTGATTAAAAATGATTGGATACGTGTTTAAGCGTTTCTGAAAATTCTACCCCCAAGGGGGTGAAATAGGTATTGAAAGTTTAAATGAAAGTCCGTCATTTCTTAAGTTAGAAACATGAAAGTTTATTTTTGGACTGCTGATTAAAAATAAATGGATAGGTATTTAAACGTTTTTGGAAATTCTACCCCCAAGGGGGTGAAATTGGAGTTGAAAGTTTGAATGAAAGTCCGTCATTTCTTGAGTTAGAAACATGAAACTTTATTTTTGTGCTACTGATTAAAAATGAATGGATACGTATTTAAGTGTTTCTGGTAATTCTACCCCCAACGGGGTGAAATTGGGGTAGAAAGTTTCAATGAAAGTCCGTCATTTCTTGAGTTAGAAACATGAAAGTTTATTGACGTTTGCGTTTGACGTTTGCTTAAATAGGGTCCGTTTTTACCCTTTGTATAAGGAACCACAAAAACAAAAAGGAGAAAACTATCCATCTTTGTTATTATACTATGTTAACGCGGATGAAGTCGCGGGCAACAGCTAGTAATATTATAAAGCGGAAGAGTTTGTTTGTTTGTTTGTTTGAATGCGCTAATCTCAGGATTCAGGAACTATTGGTCCGATTTGAAAAATTATTTCAGTTTAAGATAACCCATTTATCGAAGAAGGCTATATTTTATCACGCTAAGACTAATAGGAGCGAAGAAATAGAGGAAAATGTGGAAAAACGGGGGAAATTATTTGAAATTGCTTATTATCTTAAGAACTACTAGAGCAATTTTTATGTTATTTGGTACACATGAATAATATACCACGTGAAGGAAGATAGGCTTTTTTTCGGAAAAATTTACAGTTTCAGCGAAATTCCTAAATTACGCGGGCGAAGCCGCGTGGAACATCTAGTTGCTTAATATAATATGAATACGTATACGTATAAAGTAGAAAAAGTTGTCGTAGGTATACTCGATGAAAAATCAATAAGTGGCTCTACGTCGAACGCAAACTCGCCCATAAAAAGTTGTCTTTTTAATATGGCAATTATTTCTATGTCACTTCTTGACGTATTTCTAAAAGTTCGTAATTGATTCACATTATAGTACTACGTGATTTACAAACTCAGTTTCGTCTTCGGATAACTTTCAACTTCCACTTTCTTGTTTAAACAGTGTTACATTTCCCATACTTATAACTTTATTTCCCCGTTTTACCCTCCTCAAAATTTCGTGAAGAAAGCTCTCAAAGTTTTACGTGGCTTCCGAAATTCATCAATTTTCCGCGACAACTTTTGCACGTATCAGGTATTTTTGCAATTTTTTTTAAGCGTATAAAGCTTAAACAATTTAACCGCCGTCCTCAGAGATATGATTACTGACCTTCAATTTAATGAAGATTTGACAGATAATGTAAGGGGTTTATGTCAAAATTTTGAACTAATTAATAATTATATTTAATTAATTAATGTTAAACGCTGAGTGCGGCAGTAAGATACCTAAATTGTATTGTATGTACTAATTTAATTTTAATTTAACAGAGTTTGACAAGAAATGTATCAAGCCTAATTGAATGTCAAAATCTGCTAATGAAGATTTTGACATTTATTAAACTTGATTATTTATTTATAAATTCTTTATTTGCATTATAATAAATATAAAATAACAAAAACATAAGCAACATTAGGCAAGGAATATAGCAAATAGGCGGCCTTACCGCTTTCAGCGATTTCTTCCAGACAACCAAAATATGAAGGCAGAAAATAATGTTAAAGTGTTAAACTTAAACAAAAAAAAATCCTTATATAGGTATCTATAAAATATACAGTTTGATTATATATAATTAGTACTTAATTTTAATAAATTAAGTACTATAATTAAATCTCTTTAAATGGGCCTTATTAAACTTTTACCGTTTACCAAGAGAATCTACAGATTAAAGACCATTTAATGTTTTAATCACTTTTTGTTACCTTGAAAGCCTCTCTGAACTTGTTGGACATGATGTGGTAGAATATGGGGTTGATGCAGGTGGACATGTAGTAGAAGATCCCGGAGATGTAGGTGAGGAAGTAGTAGACGGAGAGTAGGACCGGCGACTTGGCGGAGTGGTTCTCGCTCGTGCCGTATATCGCGACCAGACGCTGCGCGTGGAACGGCGCCCAGCAGATGAAGAATGCCAGCACTACCGCCACTGTAATAAAAATATAATCTATATACTAATATTATAAAGCGGAAGAGTTTGTTTGTTTGTTTGAAGGCGCTAATCTAAGGAACTACTGGTCCGATTTGAAAAATTATTTCAGTGTTCGATATCCTATTTATCGAGGAAGGCTATAGGCTATATTTTATCACGATTCACGCTAAGACTAATAAGAGCGAAGAAATAGAGGAAAATGTGGAAAAAACGGGGGAAATTATTTGAAAGGGCTTAATTGAACGCGCTAATCTCAGGAACTACTGGTCCGATTTGAAAAATTCTTACAGTGTTAGATAGCCCATTTATCGAGGAAGACTATAGGCTATATTTTATCAGGCTAAGACTACTGGTGCAATTTTTCTGTTATTTGGCACACATAAGAAGTAGACCACATGAAAGATCATAGGTTATTTTTTGTGGACTAATATTTTGTCTGTGAAAAATCTAATTTACGCGGGCGAAGCCGCGCGGAACATGTAGTATTTAATATTTTCATGAGCGTCCGTTGCCTAGTAGGAAGACCGTTGGTTCGCACTCGAGAGGGTGCAGGGGCCGTACCACTAAACCGTTTTGAGACTCAAACAATCGTACGAGAATGCCGCGTCCTATTCTAACAAACGAGAAATGACATTGTTAAAGCAGGACGCGGCATTCTCATTCGATAGTTTGAGCCTCAAAACGGTTTCGTAGTAGGCCTACTGGTGCGATCTCGGGTGGAGGCGTGTACCAATGAGACATTTTCAGATCTCAAGTACATAATACGGACACTCATACGGTGAAGGAAAACATCGTAAGGAAACCCGCACATGGTTGGTCCCAGACGTATTGACCTGCTCAGTGCTCATTCCTTTAAACTAGGCCGACTATGTTTTGTATTCCGTATGTGCTTTGGAAATCATACGGAAATTTCAAATATTGTCCTAGGCTCTTAGATCTATAGTATTTGAAGAGTGGTTACTTCAATCTGAAAAATACTGTTTAATCATCCACAATGAATGCAAATGCCTTGTTTTTTTATATTTATTTTATAATTTAGATAATGGACGCTGCACACCCACCTTGTATAAATAATTATAGTAGTATGAATATAATATTATGTAAGTTAATTAATCTATCTTTTTTACATGGAGAATTAATGTTTTGCCCGGTGGATTGGAAACACGTCTATTTAATAACAATGTCATATTTATAGTTATTTAATTAAAACTACATCTATCCGTTCATGAAATTTCTCTCACGTAAATCTTCCACTTTATTTTGATTAACATGTTTATTTTGCCAGACATATTATTATTTAATAATTAACCTTTTACTTCTTCATTTTCATTTAAGTTTCTAAGCTTTTAACTCGACGTCGACCTACTGACTTTGATAATTATTAAAATATTTAATCACTAAATATTAAAAAAAAATAGAATTATACAGTATATTACTGAATTAAAAATCGGCCAAGTGCGCGTCGGACTCGCGCGCGAAGGGTTCCGTACCATTATAGAGCAACATCAGGCCAAAAATTGTATTTTTGTATTGGAGCCCCCCTTAATTTTTTATTTTATTTTAACATTATTATTAAATATTAAAGTACACATATAACTAAGAAGTTTGAGAAAAAATCAAGTACCTACCTGTTGCCAATAGTGAGATAGATCAAAAAAGCCAAAAAAATCACGGCCCCCCTTAAATAGCAATTTTATTTTGTTTTTTTTCAACTCTCTAGCTATTACCGTTCTTGAGTTACAGCCTGAAGATAGACAGACAGACAGACAGACGGACAGACAACGAAGCCTTAGTAATAGGGTCCCGTTATTACCCTTTGGGTACGGAACCCTAAAAAAGGAAAAATTTAAAGGTTAAATTCTCTGTCCCGCCTCTACTAGGTACGAGTTTGTTATTTATCATAGAATGGTCATATTATTAAATGACTGTAATTGCAAATGAATGTGCATATTTTGTTCCTTCTTATTAAAATTCATCAAGCCCCATACGGTCACCGGTAAAGGAGACACAATAGAAATTCTATTGTGTCTCGTTTTTCCACGATCGACAGGTTCATAGGTCTGTATAAACTATAAATTAATAATATTAAAGTGACATTAAAGTGATAACAATAATATGATGATCGAGTAAATAAAGCGAAAACTGCAATTTGATTAAGGGATAAATATGTAAATGTATGTGTTATTTACCTAGCATCTTCACAACCCGCTTCGTAGATTGAGTGCTGTTTTTCCTCTGTATTCGCTGTATAATTCTCTTGTTTGTTTTCACCTGCTTGCCGGCCTGTATCGTCTTGGCTATGCTGGAGTTGTTGAGTCGCAGGCCGATCAGCGAGTACAGGACGGTGATCAGAACCATCGGCGCGAAGAAGAAGAAGAAAGTCGACAGCTCGAAGGAATGCTCCAGTATCACTCTCGTCTGCAGACACATAGTGACTCCTCTGTGCACCTTGATCCCGAATTGCAGGGCCTGGGGTAAAGCGAACCCGAGCGCCACCACCCATAGGAGTATCACGTGTCGAATCGCTCGCGACAGCTTCGACATCTTATGCGACACGAACGGGTGGCATATCGCCAGGTAGCGCTCTATCGTGAACAACGTGATCGTCAGCACGCTGGCGTTCGTCGACGTCTCCGCCGCCAGCCCCCGGATCACGCAGAACACCGGCCCGAATATGTACGGCCACTTCGACCAGATCGAGTACATCTCCTGCGGCATCCCGCTCACCAGCAGCAGCAGGTCGGAGACGGCCAGACTGAACAGGTAGTAGTTGGTGGCGGTGTGCATGCTCTTGTTGCGGACGATCACGGTGCACGTGAAGATGTTGCCCACGACGCCCGTGACGAAGATCACCGAGTACACGATGGTCACCGGGATCACGACGTACAGCGGGTCGCGCTGCGGCCCGAAGATCCGCGCGGGGTCAACCGGCCCCGGAACCGTGCCGTCCGATATGTTCATGTTGGAACGACGCCTCTAACATTACTTCGGCGACTCTGAAACAAAACATTATCGGTGAGCGAGGTAATGTATGCACATAACATACATACTCGTAGCAATCGGATCGACTAATTGCATCTTATAGAATAAAAAGGCGATAGAATCCGGAGCGTATTATGGCACCATTTGGAGTATTACATTATAATATTGTTTGTGTAATATATTACCGCTCGGCAACTGAATACAAACAACGCGCTAATGGGAGAAATATTATTTGCATCGGAAAACCGTGCGCGGTTATTTCTCTCATACCAACCCATGTGTCAAGCAATGCGAGCACGAGTATAAGAAGAACAGCTTTCTTGCAATGTTTGTCAACACATTTTTTTTTTTAATAATAATATCTATGGACGCTTCACACCACGTCAGTCTGGCCCCGTGCTAAGTACCTGAAGGACTTGTGTTACGGGTACCAGACAACGGAAAATATATTTAATACTTTTATACTATACATATATTTAAGATTTTTATTATATCATACACATATTTAATACACATCCATGACCCAGGAACATAGAAAAACTTTTTGTTCCGTCGGCGGGATTCGAACCCGCGGCCCCCGGCTTGAGTTGCCACACACTCTAACCATTGAGCCACGGAGGTCGTCGGGTATTTTCTATTGTCACAATAATGCATCTAGCTTATTAGGGTGTAATGTTTAAGAGGAGTCCACACCGCCCTTTTTTCCATACAAACGTTGTCCCCTGTTTCCTCCCTGGATAATGCTAGTAGAGTTATAATTTTTTTCCTGAATATCTACGGCCACTAATACAATGTCCCTATGTTTTCTTTTTTTTCATAATTTAATTATTAAATAAGATATGAACGTTCAAAAACCCAAAAAAATGGCCGGATTTTCCACTGTGTTCAAACGTCCAGAAAACAGATTTGGCTAGATTATACAAAAAAAGCAAAACATAGGAACACAGCTCAAGCCTTTTTTTAATCTTTAATGAAAAAAGTACTTAAATCGGTTAAGTTTTGGAGAAGGAATCAGGGGACAACGAATCGTTGATTTTCTGGATTTTCTGCAGTTGTCTCTATCGCGTTCTGCGGTATAGGCTTGAGGTAAGGGAGACAGCTATAGATATTACACGTACTTTTTTTTCATTTCTCTAGCCGCTGTTGTATCCTCTTAAGAGGATTCCACACCGCCATTTTTTCCATACAAACGTTGTCCCCTGTTTCCTCCCTGGATAATGCTAGTAGAGTTATAATTTTTTTCCTGAATATCTACGGCCACTAATACAATGTCCCTATGTTTTCTTTTTTTTCATAATTTAATTATTAAATAAGATATGAACGTTCAAAAACCCAAAAAAATGGCCAGATTTTCCACTGTGTTCAAACGTCCAGAAAACAGATTTGGATAGATTATACAAAAAAAGCAAAACATAGGAACACAGCTCAAGCCTTTTTTTAATCTTTAATGAAAAAAGTACTTAAATCGGTTAAGTTTTGGAGAAGGAATCAGGGGACAACGAATCGTTGATTTTCTGGATTTTCTGCAGTTGTCTCTATCGCGTTCTGCGGTATAGGCTTGAGGTAAGGGAGACAGCTATAGATATTACACGTACTTTTTTTTCATTTCTCTAGCCGCTGTGGTATCCTCTTAAGGCCTCATTTGCCGTTCAAGAGTCAGGATATTCTTACTATCACACAATAAATAAGTGAGAGAATCTCGATTATTTTAGCCATGGTCTAGCCGCCTTTATGTTGGTGATATATCTAATGATGTGACAAAATTAGTTTTAATTAATGGTAAAGTACTTAAAAAGTAGGACTCAGGAGTCCTCTTATTGTATCGGCGAATAATAGAGATGCCTAGTAGCGACAATCAGAATGAAAACCAGTCAAGTGCGCGGGAATATCATGAAGGGTTTCTCACTGGCCTCTTTAATGGCTAAGGATAAGGAATACATTATCTATACAGGGTGTAACAAAAATAAGTGATAATACTTTAGGATGTGTACGTGTTCCTTGTAGAGAGTTCACCGTGAAAGTAGCAGCCCTGAAAGACCAACTTTTTTTTTCACTTTTGTATGGGGAAACTCGTGACGCTCGGGCCCTTACCCATACAAAAGTGAAAAAAATTTTTCGTCTTTCAGCGCTGCTACTTTCACAGTGAACTCTCTACAAGGAACACGTACACACCCTAAAGTATTATCACTTATTTTTGTTACACACTGTATATATAAAAATGGATTTTCAAATATGTTAGTAACGCTAAAACTCGAAAACGGCTGAACGGATTGGGCTGATTTTAGTCTTAAAATATTCGTAGATGTCCGAGGAAGGTTTTAAAGTGACACGAAGTTCACCGGGACAGCTAGTAGTTTACACAATTTACTCAAAGTACCTATACATCAACTAAATTGTCTGGTACGAATTCTCTACTAAGCCACTGTCGATTTTCTTCATGTATCTAGTTCTAGAGCACACAAATCTTAGAAGTTAGACAAGCCATATTATATAGTTTTGTTTTGCACGCTATTCCATACTAACTTCATCACTTCATAAAACATTAGTACCACGAAAATACTTCTGGTTCCCTTCTTAGGGTTCCGTACCCAAAGGGTAAAAACGGGGCCCTATTACTAAGAGTTGTCTGTCTGTCTTCAATAAGTTTTTTAATTGTTACCTACTTACCAAAAAATTTAGAAAATTTTAAAATTACATATTCTGATGACCTCATCGCTTTACAACTTAGGGTGAAGCCAAACGAGCGTAATTTTGTGAGCCGTGAGTCGCAGAATTTCGGTTGGCAGAATATGTAGGTCCGCGGTTGTCATAAGATATTCGTCCCTCAAATTAGTCCCATAAGTAAGTATAGTAGTAGAGAAGTAGGTCATTTCGCTGACATTACATATGAGGGTACATTATAACTAGTGAGATTCGTTTATCATCCCAAGACAACACATAATAGGAAATATAATAATGTCCCATGTGTAAAACGAGATAAAATTATTCAAAATGTAACAAGGTTAAAAAATGACAAACTACATAATTATTACATTAGGTACTTAATATGTGTTATAGGTCGCGCAAATCTTTAAGATCACTCAGCAAAACTGAAAGGGGAAGGAGTTCGATTTTTAGGTCTCTTAGGTGGTGCAAAGAGAAAACGTAGTGGGTGCATGCATGGAGATAAGTAGGTAGATAGGTAAGTCGTACCTAATTGGTAAAATATAATAAATATATGTAATTTGTACGTACATCTCAATATGCTTTAATGTTATCATTATTATTATTTTAAAAGCTTTTATTTAACTTGCTCTGTATGTATGTAAGTATGTATGTTTGGGTGAAATCTTGGAACTCAATTTTGGAGTAGATATATTTAACCGATCGAGCTGAAATTTTGCATACACGTTTAGTTTGGATGTCAATACATGATATTCTATGTGATATCACTCTAAATCCAATATGGCCGACCATCCAAGATGGCGAAATAGTTATTTTCTATACAGTTCTACAATATGGATATTAAATGAAAGTGCTTTTTGAGAGTAACTCGAAAACGAATGTAATGTCATACTATATCCAATATGGCGGCCCATCCAAGATAGAGGTATAGCTATTTTTAATGCACTTCTGCAATATGGGTATCAAATGAAAGGGCTCATTGGGAGTAACTTGGAAACGAATGTAATGTCATTCTACATCCAATATGGCGGCTCATCTAAAATAGGGGAATATAGTTATTTTTAAAGCACTTTTGCAATATACCCGATCAAACAAAAAGGCTTATTGAGAGTAAATTGGTGTCGTGTCGTGTCGTGTCGTGTCGTGTCCTGTCGTGTCCTGTCGTGTCCTGTCGTGTCCTGTCGTGTCCTGTCGTGTCCTGTCGTGTCCTGTCGTGTCCTGTCGTGTCCTGTCGTGTCCTGTCGTGTCCTGTCCTGTCCTGTCCTGTCCTGTCCTGTCCTGAATCATTTTTGTTAGGTGATATTAAATTTTTTAGTCGTAAAATTAAGTACGCGATTCCTAAAAGACTTAAATTAAGTTAATCAGATTTTAACTAATTCTTGAAACAAAACAAACTACAATCAAGCAGACTCAAGAAATCTAGTCAGAGATTTAACTAAAAAACAAAATATAAATTATAAGCAAAAAACTTTTTGAAAAAAAGCTTTTATTTAGATACTTTAAAAAGAAGAAAATAAATTTCCCCTTAAAATTCTAACCATTAAGTTATAACCTCAATATATTATACAATTTGCATTATAATAAAAGCTTGTCGCGAGACTTAACAATCTGTCAATATTAAAATTACTTTAATAAAATAAAAAATATAATATCAGTTTACTGAGTTAAATTGGCATTTACTAGTTTATTATTAACAAATCACGCGACAAGCTTTTATTATAATGCAAATTGTATAATATATTGAGGTTATAACTTAATAGTTAGAATTTTAAGGGGAAATTAATTTTCTTCTTTTTAAAGTATTTAAATAAAAGCTTTTTTTCAAAAAGTTTTTTGCTTATAACTTATTATCAATAAAGCAATGTAAAAATTACATAATATTCAAAATGTCAAATTAAAGTAATTTAGCAGACCACCATTACTGTAACCACCATTGTCACATTTTCCGGTCAGCACATATAATATAATATTATGTAAGGGACATAATGAGTGGACTGTCCACGCGCTGGTACGTAGCGTATAATTCACCGAACGTCGTGAGGAACATAACAGATAATTACAATCGCATACGAAACGGTATCGAACAAGACAAAATAATATGTAATATTGACAAAAGAGTAAGGTAGCTTTATATATAAAATAAGGAGAAAACAAAAAGGGCAATCCATATTAATAATTAAGCATATTATAACCAGATATAACTTATATATTTAATAATATTTATATCTTTCGTCCCTACTTCTTATAAACTATACTTCCAACAAATAACTATACTTCCGCTTACATTAAAGTTCTCCAGTTAACACAAAGGTTGTCTGGAAGAAATCGCTTTTAGCGATAGGACCGCCTTTGCCCACATATTTTAGATAACTGTTTTAGTTTGAGCTTGTGTTACGTGTAATTTCTTACAATTGTGAGCAATAAAGTGTTTTATTATTATTATTATTATGAAATGCGAAAGTGGGTGTCTGTCTGTCTGTCTGTCTGGCGTTTTCCTTCACGCCCAAACCGCCGAACTGATTTTGCTAAAATTTGGTGTGGAGACACTTTGAATCCCGGAAAAGGACATAATGTTATTTTTTATACCGAAAAAATGTCCCGCGCGACAATCTCATTTTGACACAACTAAGTTGCGGGCGTCATTTAGTAATAAATAGCAAATTAAGCGCGTGTGGGCAGCCTGTGGAATCAGGGGCCATACCACGAAACCGTTTTGAGACTCAAACAATCGGATGAGAATGCCGCATCCTGCTCTGACAACGTAATTTCTCGTTTGTTAGAGTAGGACGTGACATTCTCGTACGATTGTTTGAGTCTCAAAACGGTTTCGTGGTACGGCCCCAGGCCCCAGGCCAAAGCCTATCAAATTGCTAATTAACTGCATGATGATTATAAGCATGCGTGTTAAATGACAGTGTAGACAGAGCGTTTGACACAAGGCTAATGATAATAATAATAATTAACTAGCTAAAAGCCGCGCTTTGTGAGTGCTCTCGTCGTCACACCGCGACTGACTGATGATGAAACATCAGTCAGTCGAGGTGTGTCTTACTGTGTGTAAATATTATTTGTAAATGTTTCTTGTGCACAATAAATGATTAAATAAATAAACACATCAGATATAAAAAATCTTAACTGACTGATGATAACACATCTACATTCTACATAATATAAATGTTAAAATACAAATCAATACGCCTGATAGTTTTTCCGTAAAATGTGCCACAAAATATACGCTTTGCTCGCCCTAAAAAGCTCTAATTTAAAAAATTGCGTACTATGTAAACTACCAGGTTTTCCTATTATTAAAGTGTCTTATTACTTATAGATTTATTGATCGGGTTACAAGGAAAAAACACCATCTCGTGAGTGTTGGAACGTGTTATAACTTATAATACAATTAGTTCTAAGTAGGCACTATACTAATTGCCTTTAACCATCACAACTATTGCGGATTAGCGGCGACAGTTAAAAGCTTTGTTACATTATAGATGAAAGACAATTATTTATTTATTATAATACTAACTGTCCCGGTTACTTCGTGTCACTTTAAAACCTTCCCTGGACATCTACGAATATTTTAAGACTAAAATTAGCCCAATTCATTCAGCCGTTTTCGAGTTTTAGCTTTACTAACAAAATTGTTATACGTGGGAGTATTAATATAAAGTATAAATAAGTACAATAATTTATACGTGGGAGAGCCATACTTCGGCACGAATGAGCCGGCTCGGCCGGAGAAATACCACGTTCTCACAGAAAAGTGAGTGAGTTTAACGGAGGTCCAATTCCCTTCCCTATCCTCCCCTATTCCCTTCCCTTCCCATCCCTACCCTCCCCTATTACCCTATTCCCTCTTAAAAGGCCGGCAACGCACCTGCAGCCCTTCTGATGCTGCGAGTGTCCATGGGCGACGGAAGTTGCTTTCCATCAGGTGACCCGTTTGCTCGTTTGCCCCTTTATCTCTTTAAGTTGAAATGTGTTCTCTACAAAGAAACTGTAATGCACCTGTTCTATGCACTCTTCACCATAAAGGAATTCATGACAATAACCATGGAATAATTCACATATTGTGTCATTCCATACAGGTTTAACCTAGGGTTATACAATATACAGGTGTAACGTGAAGGAGCGCGTGCAGGTTGTATCTTTCACGACTACGACATTATTAGGGCGATACCGAACATTAATGGGCTATAAAAACTCTCCATTCATAGTTATTTTATACCCGTTTCTATAACAGTGATCCTTATAATATGATCCACGCAACGATCCTGTCACAGGACTCACAGGCAAGATAGCTTTGAACAATAAGTAGTTTCGATTAGAGCGTGGGGGCGCAGTATGTTGTATTGGTTGTGTCTGCGGAATGTAACTTTTCAGAAACGGACGATTCATTGATGCTTAGGGTCAATTCAGACCACAACGCGACGCGCAGATGCATTTCTGTACTGAATGGACAGATTTAAATTGTGTGAGACGTCTTGCAAATTTGTCAAATCTATACAAATTTATAAATTCACCTGCGCGTCGCGTTGTGGTCTGAAATGACCCTTAAACTGACTGATGCCTTTCGACATCGACTCTAGAAAAGTATATTAAGTAATTTTACTAGCAACATCAAAACAAATCTTTTATTTAATTCTACGTTGCAATCGTATTAGGTAGGTATACAAGAGTGGCTACATTTGTGTGAGAGTCCTGCAATAGGCGTAGCCTATAATAATAGGTCCCCCAAAAATCATATTTAACATTTTACAAAAACTTTTATTAAATACTAGCTGTTGCCCGCGACTTCGTCCGCGTTAGCATAATTATTAGATCACATTCCAAGTATTGTTTATTGTACAAAAATATTCAATGTACAGAATTGACTTTCCTACGATTTTATTATATAATAGATGTTCCACGCGGCTTTGCTTGCGTAATTTAGGAATTTCACGCAACCGTACATTTTTCCGCAAAAAATAGCCTTTGTCCCTTTACGTGGTATATTCTTCATGTTTGCCAAATAACATAAAAATTGCTCCAGTAGTTCTTAAGATAATAAGCCATTTCAAATAATTTCCCTCCGTTTTTTCCACATTTTCCTCTATTTCTTTGCTGGACTTGACTAATAGTCTTAGCGTGATAAAATATAGCCCATAGCTTTCCTCAATCAATGGGCTATCTAACACTGAAAGAATTTTTCAAATCGGACCAGTATTTCTTGAGATTAGCGCGTTCAAATAAGCCCTTTCATATAATTTCCCACGTTTTTTCCACATTTTCCTCTATTTCTTAGCTCATATTAGTATTAGTGAGATAAAATATAGCCTATAGTCTTTTTCAATAAATGGACTACCTAACACTAAAATAATTTTTCAAATCGGACCAGTAGTTTCTGAGATTAGCGCGTTCAAATAAGCCCTTTCATATAATTTTCCCCGTTTTTTCCACATTTTCCTCTATTTATTCGCTAGTATTTGTCTTAGCGTAATAAAATATAGCCTATAGCCTTCCTCAATCAATGGGCTATCCAACAGTAAAAGAAAGCTTTGCTTGCGTAATTTAGGAATTTCACGCAACCGTACATTTTTCCGCAAAAAATAGCCTTTGTCCCTTTACGTGGTATATTCTTCATGTTTGCCAAATAACATAAAAATTGCTCCAGTAGTTCTTAAGATAATAAGCCATTTCAAATAATTTCCCTCCGTTTTTTCCACATTTTCCTCTATTTCTTTGCTGGACTTGACTAATAGTCTTAGCGTGATAAAATATAGCCCATAGCTTTCCTCAATCAATGGGCTATCTAACACTGAAAGAATTTTTCAAATCGGACCAGTATTTCTTGAGATTAGCGCGTTCAAATAAGCCCTTTCATATAATTTCCCACGTTTTTTCCACATTTTCCTCTATTTCTTAGCTCATATTAGTATTAGTGAGATAAAATATAGCCTATAGTCTTTTTCAATAAATGGACTACCTAACACTAAAATAATTTTTCAAATCGGACCAGTAGTTTCTGAGATTAGCGCGTTCAAATAAGCCCTTTCATATAATTTTCCCCGTTTTTTCCTCTATTTATTCGCTAGTATTTGTCTTAGCGTAATAAAATATAGCCTATAGCCTTCCTCAATCAATGGGCTATCTACCGCTGAAAGAATTTTTCAAATCGGACCAGTAGTACCTGAGATTAGCGCGTTCAAACAAACAAACAAACAAACTCTGCAGAATTATAATATTATAATATAATATATAATATTAGTATAGATTCAAATGTGCTAATTGCAAAAGTGCACGAGGGGCAAGGGGATTTCCTCTAATAATCAATCAATTTTACTACCAGACTGTATATTATTGCAATTGTAATTTGTATCATTGATAGTTTTATTTTAGTGATACCAAAATTATTATATAGCCTATGTCCAGCAGTGGACGAATATAGGCTGATATGATGATGACGATGATGAAATTATTATTGTCTATTTTGCTAGTGCCAGGTGGTGCTAGTGTTGAAACAGTGATGAAACACGGACGCGGACCGCTGCGCCCTGTGAAGGGCGGAAAATCGGCTGGCAGCCCTACTGACTCAATTGTAAACGTGACTATTAGAAATATACTCATAAATAGTTTTTCAGTTCACTTATCACTGCTTCATATTAGATTATTAAGCAGTAATAAATTAGAATCACTGAAAATATTCCGTTACTTTCCCAGCCGTAAATTTGAATAACGTTTAATAAAGGCGCATAGTGTTATTGGCACCTCAGGATATTGTTTGTTGTTTCCGACTACAACGACTTATTTCGAAATATAAATATGTCACGATCTAGGTACTTAATAATTGGCTAATATAGTACGTATATGTACTGTATATATGTGATCGAAGTATGTACTACATAGTATTGATTTGTGAGTTGGCACCGCATGCCCTTGTCAACTTTCAGGCAAAACTCAGTCTGAGAGCTCCGTGGACTGTGGAGCTATTGTATTCAAATCATTTGTCTAAGTATTGTTGTATTTTGGGAGGGCAAAGGTTAATATTGTTTGGCGTATGTTTCCCTGAACAATCTTGGATTAAAATATGCTCGTTAATTCGGCTTGTGTTGCATTTTTACCTTTTATTGTAATAACATTTTAAAATGTATCGAATTTCTTCATTCGAATCCCTCATTTTAACAATAAGAAAAACAAATGAAAATCTCACATTTACTTACCTAATTTTCTTTTGAAGCAAAAAAATCGATTTTTTTAATCGATCCTACGCATTGAATCGATCTCGTAAATCGATCTTAGACACCCTAAAATCGAGTTACGATTTTTCTGTTTTGAAGGCCCGTATCTTGTGAGTGAAGAGTGCTGCTGGTTAATTACTCAGAAACTCACAAGATGGCTATATGTTTAGTATCCTTCGCCTCACTTTTTTTAGGGTTCCGTACCCAAAGGGTGAAAACGGGACCCTATTACTAAGAATTCGTTTTTTTGGCTTTATCGTTGCGACAGGATTTTGGGTTGAAACTTTCAACCCAAAATCCTGTCGCAACGGTAAAACTCTGTTTACCAGCACTCAGCAACCCAGACTCTATGTTATGAGCAAGATTAGTAATAAATAATAATTATATTCAATAGCAGTATTATAATGTAATTTATAACTCCTTTACAATATAATGTCACGCAAATTGTAGCTAATGGGCCTGATTGGAAAGTAATTGCTTCATTAATACTAGATATTTAAAAAAAAAACTAAATTTTTAATAGGGTCAAAAGAATCACTTACATTGTCAATTGACATGTTATGATAACTTAGTACTAACTAGTAACTACATATTTTATTTGAATATTATGGGAGTAGTCAGTAGATGTTGCTGCGTCTTCGTGCGCGCTGAAGAGAGTCCCACAGGAACCGTACAAATTGCACTTGACAATTTTTGACGTGGGAGAGCCATGCTTCGGCACGAATGGGCCGGCTCGACCGGAGAAATACCACGTCCTCACAGAAAACCGGCGTGAAACAGCGCTTGCGCTGTGTTTCGCCGAGTGAGTGAGTTTACCGGAGGCCCAATCCCCTACCCTATTCCCTTCCCTACCCTCCCCTATTCCCTTCCCTTCCCATCCCTACCCTCCCCTTACCTATTAACCTATTCCCTCTTAAAAGGCCGGCAACGCACCTGCAGCTCTGCTGATGCTGCGAGTGTCCATGGGCGACGGAAGTTGCTTTCCATCAGGTGACCCGTTTGCCCCCTTGTTTCATAAAAAAAAAAAAAAAAAAAAAAGTACTAAGTCCTTCCTCCATAATGTAAAGTATAAAACTTAATCAAAATTAGTCCAGTAGCTTCCGAGCTTGGACAAAGACATAAAAATGAACAAATCTTCCCTATTTATAATGGTACAGGGGTAGGACATTTCCATACAATGGCAAATTTTGGTAGCATACTCTGTGAATTCAGGTTTAATCTGTGGTTTTTGATCGACATCTGTAATCTTATGCCGAAATTAAGTTGAAAACTAGTTGCTTTGTGGTATCACAGATGGCACCATAATTCATAACATCGTAGACTATACATCCTATTTTTTTTTAAAGATTTTATGGCCTTGTAATAAGACCTATAAGCCATGTCTTTCTTATACCGCATTTACACATTATTTTACTGATTGTTGCGTTTGCATTGATGATACGTATCATAGAAGTAAATTTCTTGGATCTTCTATGTATTACCAAATTTGTATACGTTGTATGTTAATGGTCACTCAATCAATTTTCACTCGTAAATGGGTATTGATATATACTCTACATTCTCTATAAGTCATGACAGTGACGTTGCCATGGTACCACGGTTGTTTACTTCACTTCGATATATCTTACAAATAAAGTGTTTACTACAATACAAATGGTATTTCAAATATACATTAGGTATATCCAATAGATTCGCTTTTTTATACGTTTCATTTTCAAAAGAAGTACAAAAACCAACGTAAGCAGTGTTGTCTCAACCGACCCGTTGTACAACTAAACAAGAGGAGTCTATGATCAAACCGAAAGAGACGAGCGACTACAACGCATCTGTATCGCTGTATGCACGTATCTGCGCGTTTTCTGCATGTTTAAAATACGACGTGTACAGCTATGGTCTATGAGTCTAAATAAATGCGGTATTAAAGGGTTTGTATAATACATCCTCTTTGATTATGTCCAAAGAGTTTATTTATTAAGAATATTAAAATCAATGTTTTGTCATATTATTGTCAGAAATATTTGACAAATATGGCAAATGTCCTTTACGTTTGTGCTTCTTAATAGTAGTTTTGTTTCTAAAAACGGATTTTGTAATGGTATTTGTGAAATTAATCCGCTAATCCAAGTTGAGTTGAGTGCAGTGTACGAACTTTTCGAAGATATACCTATTCTAAATAAATCATTAGCATTTCGGTGTTTTCCATACAATAATGATTATTGTCAACATTCCGTGTTCATTTGATAAGTAAGTGTTATGTGTCGTTTAATTACTTATGAATAAATAAAATGTAAACTGAAATTAGTTTTAATTTATGTACTT
The DNA here is from genome assembly GCF_905147365.1 of Aricia agestis. Classification (NCBI taxonomy): domain Eukaryota; kingdom Metazoa; phylum Arthropoda; class Insecta; order Lepidoptera; family Lycaenidae; genus Aricia; species Aricia agestis. The sequence continues at coordinate 19,603,789 of NC_056407.1, read as the reverse complement.
ATGTTTCACTTTCTGACTTCGTGCCAAGTTTACCTTCAAGTTGATTAATGTCATAGACAACGTCGTTTGTCTCTATAAATTATTAATCATTATTATTTAAATATATCATTATGTAATTAAATCCAATATTAAATAGTGTCAGTAATTGCAGAATGGAGCAAAATACTTTTCACCTACCTATCACAAGTCGATCAAGCGTTTAAAACATTTGTCCAAATTATTATATTTCATTTAGTCATATAAGCATCATTTATTTTAAAAGATTAATGTACAATTAACGGCAATTTATAGAACAATTAGCATATAATGGCATTAAATTCTACTATTTCGTATGGAATTAAATGGTAAATGGACATGAAAATTGATCGTAATGGGCACTATCTAGTTCTAGTAGTTTCGGTCCCACTCCCATCAGTAAATTGCTAGTTCTAATCATAGTTTCGGTAACAGATAGCTATCATTAGCGAATACGAAAACCCCGTTATGTATGGCGAATCCGATACCGCGGACGGGATAAGGTCGAATTGTCACACGAAAGTTCACGCGTAGCACACAAAGGCAGATGAAACAATCAATATTAATTATTATTAAACTCTCCGTTCAATATTACCCGGGAACTGGCTCATATAAAAGGAGATTTCAGTGTCTAAACACACTATGCCGAAAAGTTCGGCTTGATTCCAACTGCAATGCATTTTAAATTACCGATGACACATCATGCCGAAATTCCGTTGCGTTATATTATATGCGTTTGACATTGCTGACGTAATCATGCGGAAATTCCGCCTCGGAACTGGCCTGCATTCACTCTGATTAGTGAGAAGTGCAGGTAATTAGTGCAGGTGATTACTAATCAGGAGAAATTAAGTGTGGACAGCGACTGATTAGTGCAAGTCCTTTATTTTCTCCTTATTACAGATCACTTATCACCTGTACTATTCACTTGCAAGTTGCATACGCTTTAATCAAAGTAAATTCAGGCCCATAGTGTGTTTAGACACTTAATCTCGAGATAAGAAATCTCCTTTATTTTTAACCCCCGACAAAAAAGAGGGGTGTTATAAGTTTGACGTGTCTGTCTGTCTGTCTGTCTGTTTGTCTGTGTGTGTATCTGTCCGTGGCATCGTAGCATCCAAACGGGTGGACCGATTTTGATCTAGTTTTTTTTGTTTGAAAGCTGACATGATCGAGAGTGTTCTTAGTTATAATTCATCATCATCAGCCTGCTCAGTGCTGGACAATCAGGGTTTATCTGGTTCATGAAAGGCCGTTAGCAACTTGTAGTTGTTTGATGGGTTTTATATTTCATTCTAGTTCGTGACATTTGTGAATATACAATATACGTATACACATAATAATGGAAAGTTGACCTGGTGCTGCAGCATCACCTGGTAATCAATAGGATATTCAATTCCTCGCCAACTTAGAGCAGATGTTTCGTGTTTGGGCTCATTTTAATTGCGACAACCAGTAAGAAGTAGATAAAGTATAAACAGTAAATATTTACATGCTGCTGCTGCAGCATCACCTGGATTCTATAGGAACCGACCTTCGTATGAACCCAAAGTGGAGGTTTCATGTTTGGGTTCATATTAACGGCCTCATCGAAAAGGACATCGATAGATGGTAATCATGAGAATATGATTCTGTTGATAGGAATTATTCTGCACTATAATCAACACAAGTTTAAAAAGTATGAAATAAAATTAAATTAAGAAATTTAAAAAGCCCCCGCCAAAACAACTTTAAAAAGTAATGAAATAATATTTACTGCCTTTAAGTTCAAATAATTCCTAACTTGTGTAAAGTAATATTTTAGTCCATAATTGTTCTCAAGGTGTGTCGGGGGACCGCTAATCTAGATGTTTGATTTCACATAACAAGTTTAATGATCAATTCGAGATAGGTAACCAGCGACTTGGCGGTTGTAGGTTGTAGTTCACTTGGCGGTCCCCCGACACACCGTGACAACAATTATGGACTAAAATATTACTTTACACAAGTTAGGAATTATTTGAACTTAAAGGCAGTAAATATTATTTCATTACTTTTTAAAGTTGTTTTGGCGGGGTTTTTTTTAAATTTCTTAATTTAATTTTATCCATTACAAATACTTTTCTAACTAAATGTTTTAGATCGAATTGAAACGTCGGAAGTTGGGCCCAAGGGGGCCGATTCCCGTACCTCAAAAGTCACTTCAGATCCGGGCTATCGCCTATTCTACTCGCGCGCACACGGCCTGATCACACTTACCTAGAGTGGCGAGACAGTGCTCTCGGCCGAGCACTCGGTTATGTTAATATGGATGCGCTCGCCGCTCGGCCGAGGGTACTGTCTCGCCTGCTCGGGCGCATGCTCGCTTACTCATCACACTCGCATGCTGCCCCATGCGACTTAGAAAGCCTACGAACGAAGCTACATTCAAGATATTATGAGAAACTAACGGCTGACCCCTGTACTAACAAACTGTAACACCGCAATTTATGCTTTACACTGTACACGTGTAAAGTATAAATTGCGAGAGAAAGTAAATATACTCTAATCGATAAAACAAAACGAATGAGCTTTTATTATTACAAGAATGTCGTTTATGGTGAAGCAAAAATTACTTCGCTCGATAATGACTGCCAAGTGCCAACTGCCACCGTTTAAAGTGGTTCCTGTACAAAATTACATCGTTTTGTCGGTACGAAAACGGGATGCTCAAACCTGTCATTCTTCTTACTATAGTTACTGGAAGATAATTATCTTTGTTCCGTTTAAGTCGAGTAATAGCAGCTCACCTGTTCGTAATATAGGGTGTAACAAAACTTAGTGATAATACTTTAGGGTGATAGGGCAAGCGCCTCAGGGGAAACTCGTGAGAGTTTACCCATACAAAAATGAAAAAAAAATTGGTCTTTCAGCGCTGCTACTTTCACAGTGAACAGTGAAGTCACACCCTAAAGTAGTGAAGCGCGCGTCACGTCGCCGTTAATTCGTGATAATGTGTAGTTGTTAAGTTTATATAATTTTTATGTATGTTAGTCATTAAGGTATATATTGCATGGGCCTACGTAGCCTGATTTAAATAGATAAATAAATTATCACTTAGTTTTATTACACCCTGTATATAGAAGTCCTTTTCCAGGGAAAATTTGCGCGCACTGCAGTAGGCCTTCTAAGAAACGCATTTCGACTAAAGACCTCTAATGAATAATTAAGGATAATTTAAGTGCTTTACGCGAGTGTAGACGCTCGCGATCAGAAGATAAAAAATATATACTTACAGAAAATAATATATTATGCTAGAAATGTATGGCACTTTATTATTTATTTATACGTGGGAGAGCCATGTTTCGGCACGAATGGGCCGGCTCGACCGGAGAAATACCACGTTCTCACAGAAAACTGGCGTGAAACAGCGCTTGCGCTGTGTTTCGCCGAGTGAGTGAGTTTACCGGAGGCCCAATCCCCTACCCTATTCCCTTCCCTACCCTCCCATATTCCTTTCCCTTCCTATCCCTACCCTCCCCTACTAACCAATTCCCTCTTAAAAGGCCGGCAACGCACCTGCAGCTCTTCTGATGCTGCGAGTGTCCATGGGCGACGGAAGTTGCTTTCCATCAGGTGACTCGTTTGATCGTTTTTATTTCATAAAAAAAATTGGCACGGTATGGTAATGAATGACTATTCCATATTAGGCTGTGGTCAGATGTTGTGTCTCTGCATGAAACAGTATCGCACTGTTATGTGCACGTCTTTAGACCAATTTGTATCGTGTTGTCGAGCTATGACCGCTTTATAGAAATGTTATGTGATATATTATCGCTTTCGTATCGTGTTCTAGAGTTTGACATCAATTCTGTAGCTTTACCATGAGTTTAAAGCTATAGTATTTATCGATACTTGATACCGACGTAAATATTTAGTATGGCGGATTTATTTCCGCAAGTTACTGCTAGAGGCGCTGTAAAAGTCATACTAAAAATTACGGTAGTCGGTATTGAGTATCGAAAAATACTATTGGCTTTAAACTCATGGTAGAGCTAGGCTGAAATCATCAAATCATTAGGCTGCAATCCATACCTGTGGGCCCCCCTATCCTTATCTCAACTAGAATCGGTCTTTGAACTTTTTCCTCTTATGGTGCCCCCTCAGACGTGATGCCCTAGGCAATTTGTTAATTTGATTAAAGGCTAATCCGTCACTGGGTGTTTATCGGCACTGTAAGGGACAGGCCACACGGTGCGGCTCCAATACGTTGCCCGAGCGGTGTCGCAACGGGTTCCTTATTTCTATTTCCTGCATAAAGGTATGGTATGCCACACAGCGCACCGAACAACGTTGAGAGACGGGGAGGAGTGCAAGCAATGCGGTGCTAGCACCACTCAGCAGTCCCGTATTTACAAATGGGCCGTATAGGCTGCGGCCCAGGGGCGGCAGCATCCTAGGAAGGCGACAGAATTCGTACATGGGGCGGCGGTAATAAGGCAGCATACACTTATAAAAAATGTAAATCCAGGGCTTAAAATAACTAAGTGGCCGCAGTCAAATTTTTAAGGGTTCCGTACCCAAAGGGTAAAAACGGGACCCTATTACTAAGACTTCGTTGTCTGTCCGTCTGTCTGTCGGCAGGCTGTATCTCAAGAACCGCTATAGCTAAACTTCTGAAATTTTCAAAGATTGTGTATATCTGTTGCCGCTATAACAACAAATACTAAAAATAAAATAAAATTAATATTTAAGGGGGGCTCCCCTACAAGAAACGCGATTTTTTCGGCCTTTTTCGCTCTATATCAATAATGGCAAGAGGTAGGCACTTGAATTTTTCACACATTCTTTTGTTATCTGTTTACTTTCATATTTATTAATAATATTAAAATAAAATAAAATTTATATACAAAAAACACAATTTTTTGCCTATTTTTGCTCTGTATCGGTACGGAACCCTTCCTGCGCGAGTACGACTCGCACTTGGCCGATTCTTATTATTCGTAGAATTCATCTGATAAATTACGCGTTAGCCTCTGATAATTTAAGCATAAATCTATTTTTTATTCGCCTTTTGATGAGAACATGATAAATTGGTATTGTATAGTTGATTAAATACTCAACTGTCAGTCAATAATAATTATTATAGCTGTTAAACATCAACATTGACTAACGAACGCGACTTTACAAGTACAATATAGTCTTTGATTAAGTATATATTTGTACAACTTGTTAACTTAAAAATAAATAAATAAAGCTTTATTGATTCAAAAAAATAACATAATATATAAAATTGCATCGATACATTTGATTTTAATTAACTATAGAGCATTTAGAGGTAACAAACAGACAGACATTCACATTTATTATGGTTTTTTTTTAATTACGCTTTACAGAGTACAGACTCAGTAGTCAGTATACACTAAATAAAAAAAAATCGGCCAAATGCGAGTCGGACACGCGCTAGTCGGTTCCGTACTATTATAGAGCGAAAGTAGGGAAAAATTTGTTCTTTTTGTATGGGGCTCCCTTAATTATTAATTTTATTTCAATTTTATTTTAAAATTTCTAGTGTCCACATGTTACCATTATAGATTACGAGCCAAAAAGGCCAAAAATAATATGACGTTTGTTGTATGGGAGCCCCGTTAAATATTAACTTTATTTTGTTTTTAGTATTTGTTGTTATAGCGGCACCAGAAATAAAAATTTCAGAAGTCTAGCTCTAGCGGTTCTTGAGATACGGCCTGGAGACAGACAGACGGACAGACATCGAAGTCTCAGTAATAGGGTTTTTACCCTTTGGGTATAAAACCCTAAAAAGCTTTAATCGAAAAAATTAAGCGAGCATTATTTAATTTCTTGTGTGTTACATTATAATTTTTAAAAATAATCTTTTGTCTTCTGTGTTTCGTTACTTCGCTGGAGAATATTCAAATCTTTTAAAAGTAACTAGAGTAATTTATTTACAACTACAAATATATAAATATAAGCCACTTTAACTTCGCGTCCTTCATTATCACGAAGTTTGGTCATCGACATTTTCGTAGAGTTTTTGTCGGTCTTTTTATTGAATGTACAAAAAGTGTTTGAACTTTGAACTAACAGAATTTCAATCAATTCAGCAAATGAATTGTCAAAACTGTCAAACTGACAAATGTCAAATCAGTACAAAAATACAGAAATAAATTGCAAGTAGAGTTGCATTTTACGATTTTAGAAAAATGAATCATATTATTGTGATTCTTATCATGATTCTTTAAAGCGACCATTTTAGCCCCGCTGGTGCTAAGTCGCCACTTTGAGTTGCGGTTACGGTTGAGCATATTATATTACGCTACATTTACATTTTACAAACAGTAGGTTAGTTACTTACGTAACAGTCAATAGTCATACGAGTAGGCAACCCAGTAAAACCTTAGAGCCATTCCAGCGCCTTAAAACCTAGTAAAGCTGCTTGCCTAGTTTGTACAGACATTAGTTATGAATTATGATGTTTTTGGATTGCACGAAATTTAATTACACTTAAATAATCGGCCAAGTGCGAGTCGGACCGTTATAGAGCAAAAATAGGCCAAAAATTGTGTTTTTTTGTATAGGATAAATTTTTAAATTCTAAATTTTTGTTTTATTTAAGGCCTTAATTGTTAAAGAACATATATTATATTTAAGCCCTTTGTGAAAATTTCAAGTGCCTACCTGTTGCGGTTGTCATTATTGATATCGAGCAGAAAAGGTAAAAAAACAGATTTGTTGTATGGGAGCCCCCTTTGAACATCAAAATTAAGTATTTACTATTTAGTTTTTAGTATTTTTCGTTATAGCGGCAACAGATATACACAATCTGTGAAAATTTCAGAACTCCTAGCTATAGCGGTTACACAGCCTGGCGACAGACAGACAGACAAACAGACAGATAGACAGACAGACATACAGACAGATGGACAGACAGTTTGCTATTAGCTTAATAAGTTGTAAGTTAAGTTTGAATCATAGGAAAACTTTTTAATTTAAGTACCTACAACTTACTAGATTGTTTTATTTTAATTTTACCGAATTTCATCAGAAGGTGAAGTAATACAAGTTACGTGGTAGAGCCATGCTTCGGCACGAATGGGCCGAATACCACGGGCTCACCGGCGTGAAACAGCGCTTGCGCTGTGTTTCGCCGAGTGAGTGAGTTTACCGGAGGCCCAATTCCCTACCCTTCCCTTCCTTACCTCCCCTACCCTGTAATCCTATTCCCTCTTAAAAGGCCGGCAACGCACCTGCAGCTCTTCTGATGTTGCGTGCGTCCATGGTTGACGGAAGTTGCTTTCCATCAGGTGACCAGTTTGCTCGTTTGCCCCCTAATCCTACTTCCTATCCTACTAATATTATAAAGGCGAAAGTTTGTTTGGATGTGTGGATGTGTGGATGTATGGATGTTTGGATGTTTGTTACTCTTTCACGCAAAAACTACTGAACGGATTTTAATGAAACTTTACAATAATATATCTTATACATCAGAATAACATATAGGCTACAATTTTAACCGACTTTCAAAATGGGGGAGGTGTTATGTTCGTTTTCTTATGTTCAACGATTACTCCGCCGTTTGTTAACCGATTTTCAAAATTTTTCTTTTGGTATATAGGGTATCATCCCAATTTGGTATTATATTCACAAAAGTGGTGATCTGATGAAGGATCCATCAGTAATCGAGGGAACTCCTCAAAATTTATAGGGAAACATGTGGTGACTTCGGTTTCGTGAGAAGTATTCTAAGCAAGGACCCTGAGCCATGTAAGGCCATGCTCCTTTGAAGGCCAACTATCAAAAAGTCGCAGTTATCGTCATGTAAAGATATTTTCCTTCTACTACATATTTAGATCCATAAAACTTATGGCCACAAACGCGGCGGCGAGTCGATCGCACCGCTATTGTGGCAGTGAGATCTCAGTGTTTGTAGACTTTGGTTGTCGAGGCTACAATTGTAATTTCCGCACCCTGAAAAACTTTAGTTTTTATTTACATAACCTATATCTATCTCAAGTTTTATTGCAGGGGATTATCGTATAGGGATATATGTATGGTACTAATAAAAGAAAATCTACTTTTGCCTCGATTTACGTTAAAATATTGGTAATGTTCCTAGGAAGGCCGGTGGTTCCTTATAAGACCCAACCAAAGATTTGATAGTTGGCCTTGCTAGGGAACATAAACTTTACAAGGAACATGTAAACATCATTAACATATAAACAGTTATTTTTAGTTATAAATGCGTACCGTAACAATTAAAATAATGTTGTTTTTTAAAACATCTTTACTTATTAGGATTATTAAACTTATACACGCATATTAAACATTATGGCCTTATAAAGAACGGGCCCATAAGAAGACCATTTTAGATTTTAAAAAAATTTGATTGTATTATAAAACGCATTGGCAATTAGTTATAAGGTGTCAATGTGATACTCATTGCTACTATTTTTAAAGAATTTCCATTTATATATTCTTAGTTATAAGATGAAGCAATGTTCGTTATAGTTTTTTTAGATGATATAAATATATTGAGCATTTAATGTGTTGCTTAATTGAAAGAAATTATAATGTCGTTTTAGTAAAAGCAAATAAATAAATAATTGTAACTCTATTTTCAAGTTAAGCGACTGATATATAACATTGGCCTTGTTTGGAGCTGTGTTCCTTGCAAGGCCATATGGAAGAGCTTAGCAAAACTTAAGTTTATTGAATGGCTATAGAAACTAGGTTAAAAAGAGATTTATAATATGATACCTTATGAAACAGAGCATTACTTGATAATTTGTTTTCTTAATTTATTTAGTTAACAAACGAATAACAAGCATTTTCCTGTTAGATTGGCCATACATGGCTCAGGGTCCTCATATGCTACCAACAAGTAAGATTTTGCACCGAGGTATACCTGGTATACCGTGGTTCGGAAGGTGCTGAGAGAACTCCTGATTCTTTATAGATGCAAGTTTGGGAGTTTCGGCGTTGTTTTAAGAACGGAAAACATATATGCTACTATGTAAATTACATTCATCATTATCATCATCACTACCATATTATACCATGCATCGTCCCATGATTATGAGCCTGTTATTGGTACTTTTGATAGTCTTTTAGATCGAGACTCGAGTTTCACAAGCGATAATTAAAAAAAAATCTACACTTATAATATTATAAACCTGAAGAGTATGTTTGCTTGAACGCGCTTATCTCAGGAACTACAGATCCAATTTAAAAACTTATTTCTAATTTCAGTGTTACATAGCTCATTTATCGAGTAAGAAGAAACCGAACATTTATCGAGTAAGAAGAAACGACCGAAGAAACTTAGGAAAATGTGGGAAAAACGGGGAAAATATTAGAAACTCACGAACTACTGGAGCAATTTTTATGGCAATATTTGGCACATAATATGTACATATATAGAGTAGACCACGTGAAGAGAGTATAGCTATTTTTCATGGGAAAATGTACGGTTTCTGTAAAACTCCTAATTTACGCGGGCGAAGCCGGGCGGGACATCTAGTATATCATAAAAAAGTAGTATAATAGCTCTTATATTTAAATCATAATAATAATATTGTTCGTGTAGACAACAATGAGTTATGTTTCTTGTCATGTAAACGAATTAATAAAACAACTTGTGGGTTTTTTTTATAAAATAAAAATGATGAATAATCATGAGTTTTTATCTGAGAAAACCCCAATCTATTTTTAACCCTCGGCCCTCGGTTGGTCGCGCTTTTTACCGACTTCCAAAAAGGAGGAGGTTATACGGTCGGCTGTTTTTTTTTTGTATGTTCAACGATAACTTTTTATACTTTTTTTTTTAAATAAAATTTCTGAATAAATTTGAATCAAATATTTTCAGAATGTTGAACTACATGTTGCCTACCACCGGTTCGGGAAATAACCCGGCGAGAAGAACCGGCGTAAGAAACTCGCACGGGGCCACTTTTTAGTAAAAAAGTGGAAAATTTGTCTTTTAAAAAAATAAAATTTACAATGTAAATAACTTAATCTATACAATATGAATACACAATTGTAAGTCACATATAATAAATGTAGAAGCAGCCTTGCAAGCAGCCATCCTACTCCCAAGATGTGCTATCGTTTAGGAACTATAATATACTATAATATTATACACAATATATTTTCATACACATCCAGTCTCCAGACCCGAGAACATTAAAAATTTTTTGTTCCGTCGGCGGGATTCGAGCCCGCGACCCCCGGCTTGAGCTGCCACACCTTTGTATAAGCTTCATGCACTCAACCAATTGAGCCACAGAGGTCGTCTCTTTATTTCGATAAATTAAAAACTTTCTTTAAATTGAAAAAATAAATAAATTAGGTATAGTGATAATTCTAATTAATTAGCCCCCTCTATTTCCATTGTCCCCAGAATGAATTCAAAATTGACCAAAAAATTAAAAAATTATCCATCTTATTTACTGGATCAACAGCCTGTGACGGCCAGGCCTCCCTCAGTTTCAGAAAGCTGTATTTCAACATTCTGAAAACATTTGCTTCAAATTTATTCAGAAATAAAACAATGTTTATTTATTATTTTATTTATTTATCTGAAGGTCTACCTGATCTTTGAGAAAAAATTATGCTCAATTTCATAGCTGGCCGGCACGCTGCGAGTGAAGGGAGGAAGGGCGCGCGGGACGTGGGTACTCGCACTTGCACTCGCAAAAAATAGAACACGCTTTTAATCACGGTACTACGCAGACGACTAATCACTTGCACTGATCAGTTGCTGTCCACACTTAATAATAATAATAATAATAAAGCCTTTTATTTCCTCGATAAACATCATTTTAGCAAACATTATTTTTCTATTCTAAACAATAATAAATAATCACATGCATAATTAAAATTCCAATACAAAAAACAAAATTAATATTAAACAATCAAAATAAGCAAAAAATAGTAATAATAATAAAAATCAAAATTTAAAAATATAATATTATGATTCTAAACAAATCTAAAAAAATTATTTAATTCATTAGTTTTTTATTTAATTCATTATAATTCATTAGTTTTTTATTATTGTTTTATTTTTTTAAATTATTCTATGTCATATATGCATAATTGAAATTCCAATACAATAATTAAAAAAACAAAAATTAATATTAATCAATCATAATAAGCAAAAATAGTAAGTAATATTAATATAAATCAAAATTTACAAAGTATATATTATTATAATATAATTCTAAACAAATCTAAAAAAGGTAATTCATTCTTTTTTTTTATTATTATTATTTTTTTTTTTATTTTTATTTATTTATTACTTTTTAAGTTATTCTATATCAAGGACCTCTCTATAGAGTGAAGGCCTCCTCCATGTCCCTCCAGACTATTCTGTCATTTGCCTTATCTATCCAGTCTTTACCTGCTGATTTTATAATTTCGTCGAGCCATCTTTCTGTCGGTCTGCCTCTACTTCTTTTACCCACAGGTCCTTTCCACAATGTTATATTTTTGGCCCATCTGTCATTTTTCATACGTGCAACATGGCCAGCCCACTTCCATTTTAGCTTTTTACAGTGTTCTAAAGCATCTATAAATTTTGTGGCTTTCCTAATGTCTGAGTTTCTTTTTTTGTGCCTAAGTCTTAGATTCAAAATGCTTCTTTCCATCGCTCTCTGCGTTGTTGCTACTTTGTTTCTCGTCTGTTTATTGAATATCCACGTTTGGGATGCATATGTGAGAGATGGAAGTACACATGTATCTATTATAATTTTTTTAAATTTCATCGATGTGTTTGACTTGAGAATTTCTTTGAAACTCCAAAATTTATTCCACGCTATATTAACGCGTCTCAATAACTCATCATGGTGTCTTGATTTTTTAAAAGATACTAATTTGCCTAGATAAGTGTACTCCTGGACATATTCTAAAGCCACATCTTTGATATATATGGGTGTTTCGGTGCTATTCGTCATAACTTTGGTTTTTGTTGTGTTAAGATCTAGGCCTATTTCGTTACTAACAAAATTTATTTCATTTATCATTAACTCTAATTTTGATGGACTTTCAGCAAATAGCACAATATCATCTGCGAACCTAAGGTTGCTTAAGAATTTGCCATCAATATACAGGGTGTAATAAGACCACTTCCGATAACTTTGGGGTATGATTATACTACATTTTCTGATTACGAATATGTATTTTTTTTTTAATTTTTTTTTAATTTTTTAAATTTTTTATTCTTTATTTTTTTATAATTAAAACCCTTTAAACATGATAATAAACCACATAGAAAAATATTTTAAAATATTTTTTTAAATTTTATTATTTTTACCCCAATAAGCATTTGCAAGCGCGCGGTCAACGTTCTCGTGTTCCGAGTAGGTACAAACCCGAGAACGTTGACCGCGTTAATCAGCTGTTAGCTCCGCCCTACGCACGCTAAGTCGAAAGGTCGTATGCGACGAATGACGATACACTACGAGTTACGACTTACGACAGAACACACAGAAACCCTAATGTATGTCTTTTCAATTTCAAACCCATGAAGGTCACCATGACGTGGAACTTAGAACTCTGACCTCTGACCTCTCATCTAAGCTACTTGCAGTGTTAAGAGTTTAATGGTAGCTCATGTAGAAAAATGTAAGTAACTGTCTGTGCATGTGTAACAACTTACGACAGTATGGCAAACTTCTAAGATTATTAGACTCGTTAAAAAGTTCATCGTAAGTAACGAAACCTATGCGGATGAACTGTTTATCCGCAATCGTCACTTATCAATCGAAATAACAGATGATACACGAAAAAACCTCATACATAAAACTGGCAATTAACTTACGTGAAAAATGTTGAGTTCAAGTGTTCTTACTTCTTTATGCATTTTGAAAATAGTCCTTAACACCAAGCAATAAGACCAGTCACTACCAAGAACGTCAAAAAAACTTCTCGTTAACGAAATGTATCACAATTCACACCACAAAGTATTTTATTACAACTGAAATAATAATCAATTATTAACACTTTACACAATACTACCACGTTTTGATACTTGAAGTAATTGTTAAAAAATCAAACTTATCTCCTAACAACTCTAACAACCTATTACCTCAATGCTCAAATGGCTACTAAATTAAAAAATCTATTTTAATTTTTGAAATAATGTTCGTCGTGTATCGACTTTCGGAAGTAGTCAAAAGACACCGACAAAAGGCGGCTTGCTTTGATCGCGGCGCCGACAAAGCGCGCCGCTCTGCAGGTGCCGACGCACGTGTCGCTAATCCATTTCAAGGACAATCTAAGTGTTGTACCCTATAAATTCAATACTATTTAGTCGATATTTAAATTACCATTAAATAATAAAAATTATAACTATTATTTAGTAGATCTCATCTCATTTTTTAAATTCGATACCTACATTATCGTGATAAAGTGATTGTTATACCGTGGTACGCGTTATGCGCGTCTAAAATACTTTAATACCTAATTAATTAAATAACTTTTAATTATTGTCGCTTTTCTTAATATTGAGTAAATATTTGTTTATTTTTAGTTTGACAGTAATCAATACGTACTCGTATGTAAAACAATTAATACGATTTATCGATAAAAAAATTATCGATTACTCAAAATATTCACATTGCACAGGGATACATCCCTATTATTTTACAAAGTTTTTTCTTCAATTTTGTTCAGTCGGCTGTCTAACACGCGCCGTGCTGGTGTAGGTACTGTGACGTTTTTGTTTAAGTTTTGTAATTTTACGTTTAGATGTTGTCATATTATTGCTTGTTTTGTGTATTGTTAACTATTTTTTTTTATGTTTGTAATTAATAACGGGCCGTGACAAGATACGTCCGATGAATGTGCGATGCTTTAAGGAACAGGTGAACATCGTCGTCGATAGACGATAGTGCGGTTTAAACAGTGCAATAAAAAGTGTTTAAAGAATTGGAATGTCTCCTGTAATTACTTTTGTTAAGTGTTGAATAACTCTGCAATCTACATCGAGTTAGATGGATCATGGAGCACAGTTCGAACTGCATTTCATAAAAGCAGACAGCTGATCACAGGTCAGTGAACATGTTATCACGTATGTTTTCCATTGATAGGTATTGATAGGTGCAGTAGGTAACTGTGTATGTATTTTTACAGATGTGTAAATCGGATGATGATCGGATGTGAATTATGATTTCTTTTCCTTTTTGGCCGGAAGTAAAAACTGAGTATTTTTGAGTAAAAACCTGAGAAACGGTAATTAATAAATTGTAACATTTTGTTAAATCGTGAAAACTATTGTAATTTAATAATCATTACAATATTGGTGGTTTATTCACTACCTACGGGCTAGGGTATAGGGCACACCACGATCAGCTGTTTTGTCTTAACTCATGACTAGCGCAGAGCCGCGCGCGCGGTATTCGGCGCGGGCGGCGCGGGGGGGCCGGCTCGGCCCGGGGTTTCATTCATTGGCGGCGGGCGATATTATCGCTCATTAACTGCACGCATTATACATTGCGTGTTGAAAATTTTGACTATTTTAAAAACTGGCGATTACATGAAAATTTCTTGCACCAATGGATATATTTCATGCCCTATAATAACCCCACGAAGTTATCGGAAGCGGTCTTTTGACACCCTGTATATGCCTTTATTTTCCCATTTTAAGGACTTCATGATATCTTGTAGCACGGTTATGAAAATTCTTGGGGAGAGCGGGTCCCCTTGACGAACGCCTCTACATATATCTATTTTACTACCTTTTTTATCAAGAATTACTCTACTTGTGCTTTTCTTATATATGTATTGTATAAGCTCTATGGTTTCCGATGGTACTTTACATTCTTGCAAGGCTCTCCACATACTGTTGTGGGAAATAGAGTCAAATGCTTTGGCATAATCGATGAACGCTAGGTAGAGTGGGCGATTCCTTTCTACATATTTCTCTATCACTAACTCTAATGAATGGATATGGTCTATAGTTGAGTATGTGCTTCTGAATCCTGCTTGTTCCACTGGCTGGTACTCCTCCGTATACTTAGCTAGGCGTTCTTCGAGACAAGAGGCAAACAACTTGTAGAGATTCGATTGCAAACTAATTGGTCGATAGTTACCGATATCATTAGGATTCCCTTTTTTGTAGAGCAGTACTATGTCTGAATTTCCCCATTCAGAGGGAATTTTCCTTTCGTCTAGGATCTTATTGAACAGTGTGGTTAGAGGTTGTGCTAATAAAGCCTTCCCTATTAAAATTACTTCATTTGATATGTTATCTGGACCGCTACTTTTATCCTTTTTGAGTGACTTTATCTTGCTTAAAATTTCTTGAATCGTAAATCTTTGTAATGTTGCATCATTTTTTTGTAGAGGTACAGTTATCTTGTTTGACTGTTCTTTGTAAGCGTAGAGTTTTTTATAAAAATCTGTGGCAGCTTCTATTATTCCTGACCTCGATATTGTTTCTCTATTGCTTGTACTGTTTCTCAAAGAAGGTATCCATTTTTTAGTGGTTGTTAGTTCTCTCAGTCCCTTCTTTACGCTTCCTGACTTCTTGAGATGTTTTTCAATTTTTGATAGTCTGTAGTTTTGATATTCCTTTCTGATCAACTTATGGATGTTTTTATATAAATATTTTTTCTCTAGTTTTTCTGCAGTTGATAGATGCTTTTTATTTGTAAGTTCATTTCTTCTTTTTATGAGATTTTTTGTTTCATCTGAGATAGTGTAGTTTCTTTGTTTATGTATACTTTTATTGTATGATTTTAAATACTTTAAGCTCTGATCGATTGTTTGTCTAATCTTTTGATAATATGTCTCTACATTATCGTTTTCCGCTAGATTTAGACTTGAAATATTTTGTTTTAGAGCTTCAACATATGCCTCTTGTTCACTTAAGTTTTTCAATAATGGTTTGCTATTTTTGAATGAAATCCTAGACTTTTTCGTTTTCTTTAGCAGCAAGGTGCTTCTTACAAATCGGTGGTCGCTTGAAAAAGATAAGTTGCTTAGCACTTCAATATTTGAGAATTTGTTTTTCATATTTGAAAGTATATAATCTATCTGACTTCTTTTTTTACTAGGCGATATCCATGTCCAAATATTTTTTATCTTTTTTTTTAGCGCTGTCCACACTTACTTTCTCCTAATCACTAATGACCCGCACTAGTTACCTGCACTTAATCACTAATCAAAGTGAATACAGTTCTAATCACGTTACTACGCAGCCGGCTAATCACTTGCACTAGTCAGTCGCTGACCACACTTACTTTCTCCTAATAACTAATTACCTGCCCTAATAACTTGCACTTACTACTAATTAACGTGAATACGGGCCTTTATTTGAAGTCGCGTCGGTACCAGCTAATTTTATCGTGAGTTCAGTCAATGTCAGAATATCTGAAGCTTTTGGGACTGGTACCGACTTCAAAGTAATGAAGACTGTAGTATGTACAGAAATAGTTGAGATTTAGACGAATTCTGAAAAAGGCACTATTATAGAGTAAGAGTTATTTAATACTTTTTAGTTCATATTATTATTGTTTTTACCTTGGAAGTCGGTTTTAATTTTTTGTTAAAAATAATAATAAAATAACGCCGTTGGTCACCTGGGGTCTTTGAAAGCCCGAAAATTAAATGACATAAAAATGGCATAAATTTATTTATTATATTTTTTAACTTTTTTCTGCAAATTATTGTTATTTATTTTAATATTAATCAGAGTAAATCAAAAAATTAATTATATTTTGAATACTTATAACCATAACTCAAAATTTAAAAATAGAAGTCAAAAAGTTTCAAGTGGAAACCGTTAGAAAGAAAAATAAAAAAATCAACATAGCTTTAAAATTGTGGTAAAACGTGTAGACAACTGAAATAGTAGTTAAATTTCCTTTAATTAAGATTGAAATTTAAAAAGCTAAGTCCAAATATCATATATAAACTATTGAATGTTAAACATTGACAATTTCTCAGCACCAAAATCTTGTATATTTTATACATTTTCCTGTTCTAATACTTTAAACGCATGGTAAATATACCGACAATTAGTTTCCAATCATCACCAAAAAACAATCATCATCATTTTGGTCTACATAGCAAAATATGCATTTCTGGAAAAGTGCGTCTAAAACTTCTTATAAGCGATATTATAAAACAATAAGTTATAAGAACCAACACACGTACATTTTAATTGATTTATTATTAAAATACAAGGAAAGTCACAAAAGAAATCCATTTCGGTGTGAAAACTGTATGAAGATATCAAATTAAATTTAGTTACGCGGTTGGTCACCTGGGGTCTTTAAAGACCCCAGCGTGAATAAATACATCTGTAACACACAACATTTTCGCAAACTCCGGGGTTTTAAAGACCCCACGCGACCAACCGAGGGTTAACGAAATTGCTCATTTTAAGCCCGTGGTAGCGGTGAGCGGCAGCAAGTATAATTGGGAATCAAATATATAATACCCTAAGCTTGTTTACACAAAAAAAAAAAAAACTTAACACCAAAAAAAAGAAAGTCTAAAATTGCAATACTACCAGCTTTTTTAGCCACGACTACACTTCAAATAATAATTGTAATCGAACGCCAAATGTAAAATATGATCACCAAATCCTAGCGAGCAAATCAATGCGATATGTCTGTCTAAATAAATCACTACGATTGACAAAAAATGTAAGCATATTAACAAATAAAAACCGGCCAAGTGCGTTTATGTGACATAATATTATTTAATGTGTAAATATTTAAAAGTGAATAGTAATTTGTAGGCCCCATACTCTATAGTCTCTGAGCAAAACCGCGGGCAGACAGACGGCTAAACAGACCGAAACTATCAGGGTCCTTGTTGACTACAGAACCCTAATGAACATGGTACCAAATTGGAGTGAACACTAATATAACAAAACAAAAATCGGTTCACATACGGCGGAGTAATCGTTGAACATACAAAAAAAAAAATAAAAAAAAAATCTCCACAGCCGAACATAATATAACCTCCTCGTTTTTTGAAAGTCGGTTAAAAATTGGGTTGTTGGCCGAACGTACATAAATATACGAGTATTTTTCAATTTAACTCGAGTCTTGTGACTGTGTAGTATATTCGAGCTTGTCGACTTATTCAAGAGTTTTTTCCACTTAAGATTACAGAATTAGGTTTGCTTGTTTTACATAATAATTTCAATGTCGTTTCTGAGGTGGCTCACCGCACGAGATAATTGCGGTAAAAAAACAGGAAAACTCGTCAATTGATTTTGTCGCGAACTAGAGACGGTTTGGGCCAGGCCACAACACTGCGTTGCGGCGTCGTATCGCAAAAACAACATCGCACAGAAATGCGATGCGATGTTACAACGCAAAAATTTCATCGGAAATGTCGCTGACGCATCGCAAATTTCCACGATGCGTTCTGCGACGTCGTAGATTTTTACGATGCGGCGCCGCAACGCATTGTTGTGGCCTGGCTCTTGGCACACAGTTTTCAACAACGTTCCGCATAAATTGGTTTATCGCGCGGAAATAGTACTTTTTATTGCGACAAAACTATTCTATGTTCTATACCGAATCTTAATACCTATTTATCCTGAAATTGGTTTAGGGGTTAAAGCGGGAAAAGGTAACAGACAGACACAATAACTGTTGATGTAAAAATGTACGTGAAAATATCCAATAAATAAATAAAGTCTGAGTAATCACTACTAACAATAGTATGCTTATATCATAATATTATATGCAATATAGCTCTACACGAACTGCCAGTGGACAATTTTTTGCTGTCGGAGTCAGGTTGGATAATAATTATATTGATAACATTATTAATGTGCTTGCTTAAGCAAGCGTTCAAATATACATAAGCACGAAGAAAAATAAATCCATCCATTTTGTTCATATTCACACTATACTAAAAATGGGAAAGTGTGTCTGTCTGTCGGTTTGTCTGTTACCTCTTTACTCCCAAACCAGTGAACCGATTTTGTTGAAATTTGGTATGGAGATACTTTGAGTCCCGGGAAAGGACATAGGATACTTTTTATTCCGAAACAGTTCCCTTGCGACAAATGAATTTCGGTGCAACGGGGTTGCAGGCGTCATCTAGTTAATACCTCTATAGTGGGAATCGCAGACACAATGGATTTTCAACTGTTATGCGACAGCCGGATGCCGCTTGAGATTGATGAGTTGAGAATTAATATATTTTGATGAATCAATACAATACCGACCGAATCAAAATTGCACAAGCGATTTGCATGTAACATAGAGATGATTTGCGCTCCGGGAAATGAGGTCAAAACTATCAAAGGATAGTACATTTTTCTGAGAAAAACAGTTTTTTTTAAATGAAATAAGGGGGCAAACGAGCAAACGGGTCACCTGATGGAAAGCAACTTCCGTCGCCCATGGACACTCGCAGCATCAGAAAAGCTGCAGGTGCGTTGCCGGCCTTTTAAGAGGGAATAGGGTAATAGGGGAGGGTAGGGATGGGAAGGGAAGGGAATAGGGGAGGGAAGGGAAGGGATAGTAGGGGATTGGGCCTCCGGTAAACTCACTCACTCGGCGAAACACAGCGCAAGCGCTGTTTCACGCCGGTTTTCTGTGAGAACGTGGTATTTTTTCGGTCGAGCCGGCCCATTCGTGCCGAAGCATAGCTCTCCCACGTATAAACCGTATAAAGTTCCGGCGCGTTTAGCGAATACCCGCGCAAAGAAAGGTGGCAGCAACATCAAGATAAAGTTATTGTTTTTGCTACGTCAACACCGAGGAAGCAGCAAAAACGTTTCATTGAAAATATTTTCTTAACGACGAAATTTTGTTTGTCTCGAATTGTACTTTGTACTTTGACGCTTCCAAAGACAAATGAGAAACGAACTGGCCAAGCGCGAGCTGGGCTTGTGAACTGACGCTCTATATTATATTTTTGATATTTTGTCATAAACTAGAAATCCTAGACTGAAATCATCTACGGATATCAAAGAATATATTTTTTGACTGCATAATATTTTTTACATCTGAATAATATATTAAGTATCTTGTATACTTAGTACTTATTCCGTAATAATAATCATCAGAAAAAAATCTTGACTCTTGAAATATAAGGATGAAGAGCCACACCTCTTCATCCTTATATTTCAAGAGTCAAGATTTTTACTGTGGACATAAGAACGTAAGGACGTAAGATCTTGACATAAGAATGAAGTAAGGACAGAAATATAGGGAACACGGAGATGGTATTAACTATTAAGTATCCTTATGGGAGGCCGTTTGGCCACCGACGTCGTCACCGGGACGTCACCGACAAAAAAATCAAATAAAATGCAACTTTATGATCTCGGATATAGGTTCCATTTTGCTCTACCCCCCTGCAAAGCAGCGGTGGCATGGGCCGCTAGAGTCTAGACTAATGTCGGTAGAAAATGAAACCTGTAGCTGCCTGTAGGCCTAGGCCCTAGGACATAAAGTTGCATTTTATTTGAATTTTTGTGGGTGACGTCCCGGACAACTAATATATATTCTGTGGTCCCGGTGATGGCGGCGGTAGACTTACGGTATAAGAATAAGTTTCTCATTCGGCCCACGGATGACGGAACCCAAAATCATTTGCTCGTTAAGGAAGCTGCGTGGGTGATATTCACTTTTCCGGCGCTTGCAAACGAAGCTTATTTACTATTTAGAGTTGTCACTTTTGAGTATTGTACTATTTAATGAACGCGTGAAAATATGGCGTGGTGTCCAAAAATGTATTCGTTATGTTTGTAGTATTAATACCTCGATCGTGGGAATCGCAGACACAATAGATTTTCAACTGTTATGCGACAGGACAGCCGGGTGCCGCTTGGTTATTGATGGGTTAATTAATAATATTTTATGTTACGAAATAAGTAGGATTTACGCGTTTTGGGTTTCGGCTTATAAATCATAATATCTGTGTTTGAGCAAAATGACATTTTGATATTATTTAAAGAGTTATTTTAATATTATGAATTTAAAATAACTACGTCAAAAGAAGGTATAGGTATATACTATATACTCTTCGAGTAAACAGTGCACTAACCTTTCATAAGTCACCTTTGTTAAAGTGTCAATAAAAATTCGATGTTGCTAACAATTATCTGCAAATAAATAATGATAATATCAGCAACTAAAAAGGTTATAGACCCCTTATTTACGCAAAAACCGACAAAATGCTATTGTAAGTTTAACAAGAACTTGTTAAACTAATATGTATTTTGTGCAAGAACTAAGAAAACCCAATGCAATACATACAATTATTATTGAATCATTATACATACTTACTTAAACTTAAATTTTTAAACGCCTGGCGAGAAGAACCAAAAAGATGGAAATATAGTACCAAAAATAAAATATAATTTGTGTAATCAGCGTTGATTGATCGCTAAAGTTGCAAGCAATTTTGTAACTCAAGTGGATATCAAACAGATTGCTATTAATTTTTGATAATAGTAATTTTAATATCAATTTGATTGTCTGTCAAAGCTATGGTAGTAATGATTATTTGAAGAACGTTTGTCCACCAGTGTCGTAAATAGCCTTTTTTGCACCCTGTGCGAGCCTATAACTGCACCCTTGTTTTTAACCGACTTCCAAAAAGGAGGAGGATATGTTCGGCTGTGGATATTTTTAGGGTTCCGTACCCAAATTGTAAAAACGGGATCCTATTTTTTTTTTATGAAATAAGGGGGCAAACGAGCAAACGGGTCACCTGATGGAAAGCAACTTCCATCGCCCATGGACACTCGCAGCATCAGAAGAGCTGCAGGTGCGTTGCCGGCCTTCTAAGGGGTAATAGGGGAGGGTAGGGAAGGGAATAGGGGAGGGTACGGAGGAAATAGGGGAGGGTAGGGAAAGGAAAAGGGTAGGGGATTGGGCCTCCGGTAAACTCACTCGGCGAAACACAGCGGAAGCGCTGTTTCACGCCGGTTTATTACTGAGACTTCGATGTCTGTCCGTCTGTCTCCAGGCTGTATCTCAAAAAAGCTAGACTTCTGAAATTTTCACAAATTGTGTATTTCTGTTCCCGCTAGGTATAACAACAAATATTAAAATTAAAATAAAGTTAAGATTTAAGGGCGGCTCCCATGCAACAGACGTAGCCTTTACTACATTGGGAAACATCTCTGGGGCGCAGCGGGAACTTATCGGGGCAATTCGAAAAAATAAGAGTCTGCCTGGTCTGCCATTCTTGCGCCCCCCAGAGTCGGTCGATATATTTACGGCACTGTTGTCCACCGCCGCCGTCACACACGAAAATTCTAATAAAATTCCACTTTAATCTATTTATTAGGCGCTTTGCAGATGACGCGGGGGCGGGGCGGGCCGGTCAATTTCGCTGCGTACGCCCGTCGATGTCGGCGGCTGCCCGCGCCGCGTACACAAAGCACACGCCGACTGCATGTAAACTGGTTTGTGTGATCCACGGCGGGCAGCCGCGGACATGCGCCGTCACTTGCCAGTGCCCGCCGGGCACCTGCGGCGCGGTCTTTTTGCCCGCCGTGTGCGTTGGTAATATAGGATTCCCTTTGTGCTATCGTTCGCGGCGAAATTGTCCGGCCCGCCCCGCCCCGTCGTCTGCAAAGCGCCTTATGGTCTAGCGACCTACGCCGTCGCTGCATTGTAGAGGCTTAAAGCAAAATGAAACCTTTGGCGTAGGTCATACAGTGGCATTGTCGGCCATAATCTCGTTCTCGGCGACGGTCCGGCAACAGCGGCGGTGGACAAACGGCCTTAGAGCCAGTCTACACGGGGCGTTGCGTCAGCGTTGCGTCGACGCAGCGCTGCCGTTCGACGGATAGTCGGCCACACGGGCATTATCGCAGCAGCAGTCACGTCAGTTGTCAACACCCCCTCCCGCTTTGTCTACAGGCGATATATATACAATATCATGATTCAGACATTTTATATTAATAACGTTGCCTGAAATCTCGATGCGTTGCGCGTTTTGAACTTTAGTCACCAGTTACTCTAGTTTACCGCTAGGGCTCATTTCAATTCCATACAAAACGTCTTTACGCCTTAGGCTGCGTTTCCACCAGAGATGTGTTGCGAGGAATGTATTTTTAAGATCCAATAGAATCGCTGCGCTGAGCGAGGTCACGTCAATGAAACTTAGAAGTAGCAAAGAGTTAGTCCTCTGGCAGCCCTATTAGGTACATTATGTATTTGTCGCTGGTGATTCATGGCGAGTCGAAGCGCCGTATACGAATTGAGTTATTATAATATTCAGACAATTCCGTTTCCATTAGAGCAGAAAAAGCTCATTTTTCATGATATGAGCTCATACAAAAATGATGAGGTAGCTATGACAATTTTATTGCTTGTAAGAGTAAGGCCATTTCGGTAGACTGATGGTTCATACTTCATACTATTCCATACTTGACTTGGGAGAGCCATGCTTCGGCACGAATGGGCCGGCTCGACCGGAGAAATACCACGGGCTCACAGAAAACCGGCGTGAAACAGCATTTGCGCTGTGTTTCGCCGAGTTAGTGAGTTTACCGGAGGCCCAATCCCCTACCCTTCCCTACCCTCCCCTTTTCCCTCTTAATAGGCCGGCAACGCACCTGCAGCTTTTCTGATGCTGCGAGTGTCCATGGGGAACGGAAGTTGCTTTCCATCAGGTGACCCGTTTGCTCGTTTGCTCCCTTATTTCATAAAAAATCTTACCATTAATAAATTTGTCTATCTCGGTTGCTCCGTAACATGGAGTCGTGCATCTTTCCGGATAAAAGTATCTCACGTCCTTTCCAGGATTCTACGCGTATCTGCGTATATGTTATTTCATAAAACGGTCGCCCATTACCGGTCTACGGTCTCAACGGTCATCAATGGTCTTCAAAACTTTTTGGGTCTATCAAACCCGAAGACCACAGGATTACCAAGTAAGAAGCCTGTCCTGGTCTGCGCTTCTGGCGTGGCGATTGTGGCCTGGTGGCCTGGAAGGTGTTTTTTTTTTATGATAGAAGGGGGCAAACGAGCAAACGGGTCACCTGATGGAAAGCAACTTCCGTCGCCCATGGACACTCGCAGCATCAGAAGAGCTGCAGGTGCGTTGCCGGCCTTTTAAGAGGGAATACGGTAATAGGGAGGATAGGGATGGGAATGAAAGGGAATAGGGGAGGATAGGGAAGGGAATTGGGCCTTCGGTAAACTCACTCACTCGGCGAAACACAGCGCAAGCGCTGTTTCACGCCGGTTTTTGCATCGCGTAAAGCGATAACGACTTAACTTAGTAAGTTTGTGAAAGACTGAAGGAGGTAATTAATCACAGCAGCGCCCCTAGATATTGAGAATCCTTAGCAGGAGGAAAAATCTACCTGTCGCCTCGATCGACGCTCAGGTAATTAGGTAGAGTCTTTATCCTATTGTATCAGATAATTTTTCATTTTTCCTATTAGTATAATGTTTTTACGAAATTATTTTAAGAAACGTTTGTACAATTTAGGTGTTTTTAATCTGAACAAACTTATAATAAACTTAAACTTTACAAACTTAAGCAGCTGAATAATTTTCATTACATTTGAAATTTTGTACGTGAGTGCTACAAGTGTTAGTAAAGCAAGTCATGTAATATTAATACCTAATTATATATTACTAGCTGTCCCGACAAACTTTTTTGCCATAAAAAGTATTTCACCCATATTATTTTATTGAAGCGACTAAATAAGTATGGCACCATGGCAACGTCCATCGCTATCCCGTCGCACAAACAATGGTCGCCGTCAGTCTCGAGTTGTAATAATTTAGGCATTATCATTTATTCAACAAATGCACTTATCAATATAAAAAGTACACAGTAGCCGATTCTCAGACCTACTGAATATGCATATAAAAGGTAAAAATCAGTAAAGCCGTTTCGGAAGAGTACGGTAAGTTCTAACATTGTGAGTTGTGACACGAGAGTTTTTATCACAGAAGAATATACTGTACTAGATAGAGGGACCAACGTTGACCGATCGCGAAACCGTCATAATATTATTGAAGCTTAAGAATACTAAGATCATTATTTTGCCGAAACACTATGGACCTGTTTCACCACTTCCTGATAAGTGACGAATAGGCTATCCACCAATTAACTTGACAGATCAAGTATGGAGAATCTGTCAAAAAAGTAGTGAATAGCTTATTCGGAACTTTATCAAGAAGTGGTGAAACAGGCCTTAAGTATATATCAACTCAGTTAAACACGTACCTAAGCTTACTAGTGAAAATATTAATTCGTTCACAGCGTATGTAGCTTTGTCTCACTTGAAATTCATATCACAACGGTTCATGACAAATGGGCCGACTGCTTGTTGTATATGGGAGTAGAGCCACATTACTGCGGTGCGGAGCGTTGTGACTTCGTAACTGGGCCCGTACCACGAAACCGTTTTGAGACTCAAACAATCGAATTGGGTCTCAAAACAGTTTCGCGGTACGGACCCTGACCCCATAGACTAACCCTTCAGCAGAGATCTTTTCGCTGACGCTGACGTTCGACTCGTCTAATGTCAATTCCATACAATTAGATCGGAAATTCTTTAGAGAAGCGATAAAGAAAAAGTCTTAGCTACAGGCTCTGAAAAAGCACTAAGCTGCGTTGCGTGACATAGCGCATCGCAACCGCCATGACTCGCAGAGTTATTTCTAATCCCGTACATTATTGATATCTAACTTCCCTGACGAAGGCGAATGCATTGTGACAAAGCACTAAGTTGTGGATGGGTTCTGAAGTATTCCACAGCTGTGTTGTGGCGACGTGCGACAACACAACAAAAGACGGTCATAAGTCGTTTCGTCAAAATATCGCTTCCGATAAGGGTTGATTCGGACCGCAACGCGACGCGTAGATGCATTTCTAAATTAGTATGGATTTGACAGATTTGCAAGACGTCTGACGCAATTGAAATCTGTCAAATCCATACAAATTTAGAAATGCATCTACGCGTCGCGTTGCGGTCTGAATTGACCGTCACACATGACCCAACACATAATGTGGACAACTAAAATAACATTATGATATAGAGGTAATGTGTATTTAAAAAATAATAATTATTATTATGTTGGAGCTTTCTCGTTGCGGCAACGCAACGCTACTAAGCAATATGGCCACGCTTTCAGTGTTCCGCATAGTGCGTAGTAGCGCTTGTGAAAGTGATCATTATGACGTTGAGCATTAAGGTCCTGCCAGAGGTAAAGTAACTCTGAATGGGTCCCTCAATGATTGATTGATTGAGGTTTCAGGATTAAATCAATCTAAAAATTTTAGTTGAGATCAATATTTCAATGTATTTTCGCGTAGCTACTAGTAACTAAATATATAGTTATAGCTGATCTTATAATAAGGACGATACACAGACGTTCTCTTTCTATTTCTAGCCAGGATTAAATTCTTGTTTGAAACAAGACTTAAATCCTGGATAAAACATTAACCTTACGTTGTGACTTGTGAGTTATAATAGTAAACCATAAAACTAAACCATCGCGCATTATAAGCTTATTGAACCATAAAAATATTTATCAGTTGATATTCTGTTGTGTACGACTTACATAATATTATTTTTAATTAAAATTGTGCTAATGCTTCATACCATTTTCAACCGTCGGAGAAATCGTAATTACAATTAAGAAAGCTGTCATTTGTCCCATCTAAGTGAAGGGTCCATTAAAGAAAATTTCTTCAGTGTTAAATCGAAACGAATGAAGTTAGTAAAATATTTTATACTTACACAATAATATTATTGAGGAACCGTCGTCGTTGTTAATAAATTTTAATTGAAATACTTAATTCAAAATATTTTATTGAAATTATTATCGCTAATATACAGACAGGCGTGAAGATAACTTATAATAATTTTAATAATTTTATTTATTTATATTTACTTTATATTACTTATTATTTTAATATATTTACTCGATGACGCCCGCTTGTTACGCTGCGGATCCCTATGAAGAACGCCGACGCAGCACCCGACCACAGTCACGCGGCAGCGGCACGAGGCGCGGAGTCAGCATTCCTCAGTTTACAGCATTTTTGCAATAGTTATTTCGCGTCACTTATTATTCGATCGTCGAATAGTCGAGTCAATTTAATTATAGCTTAATTATTGTAAGATTTAATTAATAAAATATTTTAAGAAATTTTGGTTTTTTTTGGAAGTCGAACTGCTGCGAAATATAATTGGCGCAGTCGTACGGATTCGGAAGTAGCCCTCGTAAAGGATATCGCAATCGTGCGCGTGCGATCGCTACTTGACTTCCAAAAGTCTTTACCGAAGAAAGAAGAACCTTCGCGCAGCAGAAGACTGTATCCAGCCATCGATACGCCCAGGAAGAGCCGAAATGCAGCTTATGTGAGTACTTTTAGAATCACTCTGAATTTGCTCCTTTCTTATCCTTTAAGTACTTAATTTTATTTCCAAGATTTTCCATCCGCGACAATCGAGGACTTCTAGAATTAGTAGTAGATTTAAATTTTTAGATACGATTAGAGAAATTAGTGAAGAAAATTCAAATTTAAATATGGCAACTATGGATGATATTTTTAAAGCATTAAGATTAGTACCAGATTTTGATGGAAACTCGAATGTCCTTACTAGATTTATTAAATTATGTGATCAGCTCGTAGAAAAATTTGTAGTTCCAGGGAATGATTTAATTAATTTAGCTTTAATTAATGGTATATTAAATAAAGTAACTGGACCTGCCGCCAGGTTAATTAATTCGAATGGCATACCCGATACTTGGCAAGGTATTAGGACAGCTTTAGTAAATAATTTTTCGGACCAACGTGATGAAACCTCTTTATATAATGATCTTGCACTTTTGACACAGGGGTCTTCAACTCCTCAGGAATATTATGAAAAATGCCAGAATATTTTTAGCACTTTAATGACTTATATTAGTTTGCATGAGACGATTTCCACTACTATTGAGGCAAAACGTAATTTATATAAAAAGTTAACCTTGCAAGCCTTCCTTCGTGGTTTAAAAGATCCTCTAGGTTCCAGGATACGCTGTATGCGCCCTGAAACTATTGAAAAAGCTCTTGAATATGTTCATGACGAAATTAATATAATATATATGCAGGACAGAAATGACTCACATACTGACCGACGTAATCATCATAAAATTAATAATAATTTTAATATGCCCGGTACATCTCGCTCATTTAACCCTCCACAACCACCACCTCAATTTTGGCAGCAACGACCTCAAAATAATATGTGGCAACCTAGGCCTATGTTCAATCAAAATCAAGGACCTTCTCGTACTCAACAAATTTTCCGTGCTTTACCCCCAAATTTTAACCCTCAGAGTAATGTCTTTAGAATCCCCAATAGAAATAATTTTTCATCGAATAATTTTGCACAGAATAATTTCGGACAGAATAATCAGAATAATAATAATTTTAATAATAGTAATCAATCTAATAGACCTGTTCCTATGAGTGGTGTTAGTCATTTTACCCCTAAGCCGTTACCCTTAAGAGGACATGACTGGACTAAACAGGGAAATCCGCCCCCATCGAATTATTTTAAATCCCGACAGTTAAATTTAAATGAGTGCTATGACCAGACTTACTGTGACCCATACATGTACTATGACCCTAATGAATATTATACAGAACCCGTTGAATATCCTTATGACTATTACTATGACCAACCTTCTTTACCTATGACTGAAAATAATATTAGCTATGAAAATTCTGACTCTCAGGACACTGAAAGCCAAAATCAAAATTTTCAGAAAACCCCGAAATCAGACAAACCACGATAGAAATTAATTTACAGACTCAAAGACAGTTACCGTATATTCAAATTAAAAATCCTCCACTTAAATTATTAATAGATACAGGAGCCAATCAATCTTTTATAAGCCCTAATGCAGTTAGTAGATATTTTCCTAATTTTCCTTGTAATTATGAACCATTTGAAGTGACCAATGTACATGCTACAACCCGTAACGATTACTCTATTACAATACCTTGTTTTTCAGAATTTAACGACAGAAATAATATAACTTTATTCATTTATAAATTCCATGACTATTTTGACGGACTAATTGGACTTGACTTACTTGACAAATGGGAAGCTAAAATTGATTTAAAGAATAGAAATTTAATTACTACATTAGCCAGTAATCCAATTTTAATGTACGATTCAAAAAGTTGTAATTTATATGAAGATATAATTCCCGCTCAAAGTTCTAAAATAGTTAGAGTTCCTATAAATGTTCATGACGGAGAAGCAATAGTTAACGAGCAAATTGTGTGTCACTGTAAAATAAGAGATTGCATTACTAAAGTTAAAAATAATAGAGCTTATATACAGGTAATTAATGAAAGTCCAAATGATGTAATATTTTCTTTAAACCAACCAATTAGTGCAGAATCTTATAATGTAGAATACCATAATTATAATATTGTTAGTGATAGAGCAAAAGCAGTTTTATCTAAACTTCGTACTTCTCATCTTAATCCCGAAGAAACTAAAAATATAGAAAATTTATGTGCCCGTTATGCAGATGTATTTTATCTAGATGGAGAAACACTTACATTTACAAATAAAATTAAACACAAAATTAGAACTACTGATGAATCCCCTGTACATGCTAAAAATTACCGTTATCCATACGTCCATAGAGAAGAAGTTAGGAACCAAATTAATAAGATGTTAGATCAGAATATAATAAGACCTTCAGACTCTGCATGGAGCTCTCCTATATGGATAGTACCAAAGAAGGCTGATGCGTCTGGAAAAACTAAATGGCGTCTCGTAGTAGATTTTAGGAAACTAAATGAAAAAACTATCGATGACAAGTATCCCATCCCCAACATTACCGATGTACTAGATAAATTAGGCCGATGTCAATATTTTAGCACATTAGATTTAGCAAGCGGATTTTATCAGGTAGAAATGGATGAAGCAGATATTCAAAAAACAGCATTTAACGTAGAAAATGGTCATTATGAATTTTTGAGAATGCCTATGGGACTTAAGAACTCTCCAGCTACTTTTCAAAGAGTTATGGACAATGTTTTAAGAGGACTCCAAAATCAAATCTGTTTAGTTTATTTGGATGATATCGTTGTTTTCAGCACTTCCCTTCAGGAACATATGGTAAACCTTGAAAAAGTATTCCAGAGACTTAGAGAATCGAACTTTAAAATACAGATGGATAAATCAGAATTCTTAAAATTAGAGACAGAGTTTTTAGGACACGTAATTAGTAACGAAGGAGTTAAACCCAATCCAAATAAAATTAAAGCCATTGAAAATTATCCCTTACCGAAAACCCCTACAGAAATTAAGCGTTTTCTCGGATTTTTAGGTTACTATAGAAAATTTATTCCAGACTTTGCCAGAATTACTAAACCCATGACCCAATGTTTAAAGAAAGACAATAAAATAACTTTAGATGAAAATTATATCAAATGCTTCAATCATTGTAAAACTTTACTATTAAATGACCCAGTACTTCAATACCCAGATTTTACCAAGGAATTCATTTTAACAACAGATGCTTCGAATGTTGCAATAGGCGCAGTGTTATCACAAGGTGTTATAGGTTCAGACAAACCCATTGCATATGCTTCCAGGACTTTGAATTCAAGTGAAACCAACTACAGTACAATAGAGAAAGAGTTATTAGCAATAGTATGGGCGACGAAATATTTCAGACCGTATCTTTTCGGACGTAAATTTAAAATAATAACCGATCACAAACCGCTCCAATGGATGATGAATTTGAAAGAGCCCAATTCTCGCTTAACGAGGTGGCGCTTAAAACTTAGTGAATATAATTTTACAATAGTCTATAAACAAGGAAAAAGTAACACGAATGCCGATGCCTTATCACGTATAGAAATAAATATTCATGAAGATCCAGGTTTAGAATTAGAATCTATTATAGCTAATATGTCTCACGATAGTCGTACAGTTACAGCACCTGAAATAGCAGAATTATTAGATGACTCCAGAACACTTACCGTTCACACTTCCGACGAAAATCCAATTTTAGAAATCCCAATTACTGATGAACCCTTGAATAAATTCAAGAGACAGATAGTTTTTAGTATAGTAGGCGATATTAAAAGAAAACCCATTTTAACAAAACCCTTTGACACTCATACTAGAATTTCAATACAGTTATCCGAGTCAAATCTAGAAGAAGATGTAGTTAATGCAGTTAAAGAATATGTTCATCCCAATATTAAAACAGCTTTACTTTTTAATCCCCCTTTGGCAATGTATACAGTTATTCCTATTTTACAAAGAATGTTTAAAAGTTCAGCTATGAATTTAGTTTGTGCAAAGAAAGAATTAGAGAATATAAAAGAATATTTAAAGCAACAGGAAATAATTAATAAGTATCATGATGGTAAAACAAATCATCGTGGTATTAATGAGTGTTATCTTGCCCTTTCTAGTAGATACTATTGGCCCCATATGAGAGAACAAATTACGAAATTTATTAATGAATGTATAATTTGCGGACAAGCCAAATACGATAGAAACCCTATAAAGCAGCAATTTAAAGTAGTTCCCCCAGCCAGTAAGCCCTTTGAATTAGTTCATTTAGATTTATTTACAGCTCAAAGTGAAAAGTTCCTTACAATAGTCGATTCATTTTCAAAGTATGCTCAAGCTTATTATTTAAAAGATGGTACAGCCATTAGTGTAGTTCAAGCTTTACTTCAATTTAGTACCCACCATGGATTACCCATAACAATTATTACAGATAATGGTCCCGAATTTTCCAACCAATTATTTAGCGAATTTATTAGGTTACATAAGATTCAACATCATAAAGTTGCACCGAATACACCGAATGAAAATGGTTTAGTCGAAAGATTTCATTCAACTCTATTAGAGCATTTACGTATACTTAGATTAGAAAAGAAACATGATTCCGTAGTACTTTTAATGCCTTATGCAATTTTAGGTTATAATAGCTCTATTCATAGTTTTACAAAATGCAAACCAATAGATTTAATTACAGGACATTTTGATCCAAGAGATCCTTTTAATGTAGACCTTACGTCGCATCTGTTACAGCAGTATATGGTAGATCATGAAGAACGTTTGAAATTAGCTTACTCCTTAATAAATGACATGACTACTGAAACTCGTAATAATATAATGGACAATAGAAATAAGAATAGAGAACCTGAAAAAGAATACTTAGCTGAACAACAAGTTTTTATAAAAAATCCTTCAGCATCCAGACAAAAATTAGTTTCTAGATATACTCACGATAAAGTTATGGCAAATCTCCCAATTCATATTTATACTAAAAAGAAAAAGTTACCCATAGCAAAATCCCGGCTGAAAAGAGTGCCTAAAAGCGCTCAATTGTTACAGGACAATACTGACAATACTGACGACTCTACATCTAAGCAGAACGCAAGAAATTCAACTTGAGACACTTGACGACGGACCAGGACTCTTACCTTTCAAACTTGGACAGACCAGGATCATTCACCAATATCACACCTTTTTACAGCATGTTAACCTAGAAGACATAGAATCTAAAATTAATTTAGTGTATTCCCAAATTCAAGATTTTCGTCCTTTACTTAACAATAAAACCCTATCCTTATATGAACCACATTTAGAATATCTCTCAGGCAAATTATATAAAATTACAGAAATATTGCAAACGTTTAAAGTTTCGCGTGTTAAAAGAGGTTTGATCAATGGACTAGGATCTATTATAAAAAGTATATCAGGTAATCTTGATTATACTGATGCAATTAAATATGAAAATGCTTTAAAAGTTTTAAAAGAAAATCAATTTAAATTGGAATCTGAATATAATAATCATATTAGTTTAACTAGAGAATGGTTACAGCATCATACTAAAATATTAAATACTATTGTAGAAAATCAAGATAAAATTAATAAGACTTTAAATTATATAATGGAAAAAGATTTTAAGAGAGAAACTGAATTAATTAAATACGCTCATTTATCTCAATATCTTTTAATTTTAGGTGATAATATAGATAGTTTAACGATTGAATTAGTTAATTTAGGAAATATGTTGAATTTGAGCTTTGCATCGAGCACAGCACATTCAGTTATTAGTGTAGCTATGTTAAGAAGTATGATTTCAAAAATTAAAGTTTTATATTCAAGCGAATTTACTTTAGATATAGATTTGAGAGAATATTTTAGAGTTATGAAATTTGGATATTACTATCTGGATAATAAAATAGTTTTAGTTTTTAAAGTGCCGATTGTCCTTCCTAAACCTTTTGACCTTTTCAAACTCTCTGCAGTTCCTAACCGAAATCATCAAATTCTTATTCCCATGTCTCCTTATATAGCAATTCAGGAAAGAGATTCTAGGTACATAGAAACAGAATGCTTAAAAGCTAATTCGGCATATTATATCTGCGAGGAGAATCCTGCTCATACCTTCAATAATCATGATGAATGCATCCACACTCTTATTACGAAGCAGCAGCTCTTGCCATCCTGTAAACTTACCTCTATATCCCAAGAATCTGAAGCATTCGAGCAATTAGACCAGAAGCACTACATTCTTAGTTTTCCGAAATCAACTAAAATTCAAACATCCTGTGGAAAATTGCAGTATAAAACTCTAAATGGAAGCTATCTCGCTATTATACCTCAAGGCTGTTCCATCCAGACTCCAGAATTCACTATTTCAAATTCAAATGATATTATTAAAGGACAACCCTTAAGAATCTCAGATATCGTTCCTGTAAAAGAAAATCAACCCTCTGAACATATTTTAAATTTGAAATCTATCAACTTAGAAAAACTTCATAAAATAAATTCAGAAATCATGGCGCAACCGAAAATTGATTTAAGAAGCTCTCAAGATTTATCTATCTATCACACTACTATTCCTGTATATCTGATATTAATAATTGCTATCATTATCTGCATGACTATGTTCCTGTATCAGCGTTTTAGCAAGTTGCAGCCATCAATGGAGCACAAAGAGACTCAGAATCCTGGAGAAGTGAGGGTTGATCCATCAAGCATCCCAGCAACAATTTTAAGAAAATAGTTGCTGATCTTCGGGGGGAGGTGTTACGCTGCGGATCCCTATGAAGAACGCCGACGCAGCACCCGACCACAGTCACGCGGCAGCGGCACGAGGCGCGGAGTCAGCATTCCTCAGTTTACAGCATTTTTGCAATAGTTATTTCGCGTCACTTATTATTCGATCGTCGAATAGTCGAGTCAATTTAATTATAGCTTAATTATTGTAAGATTTAATTAATAAAATATTTTAAGAAATTTTGGTTTTTTTTGGAAGTCGAACTGCTGCGAAATATAATTGGCGCAGTCGGTAGGATTCGGAAGTAGCCCTCGTAAAGGATATCGCAATCGTGCGCGTGCGATCGCTACTTGACTTCCAAAAGTCTTTACCGAAGAAAGAAGAACCTTCGCGCAGCAGAAGACTGTATCCAGCCATCGATACGCCCAGGAAGAGCCGAAATGCAGCTTATGTGAGTACTTTTAGAATCACTCTGAATTTGCTCCTTTCTTATCCTTTAAGTACTTAATTTTATTTCCAAGATTTTCCATCCGCGACAATCGAGGACTTCTAGAATTAGTAGTAGATTTAAATTTTTAGATACGATTAGAGAAATTAGTGAAGAAAATTCAAATTTAAATATGGCAACTATGGATGATATTTTTAAAGCATTAAGATTAGTACCAGATTTTGATGGAAACTCGAATGTCCTTACTAGATTTATTAAATTATGTGATCAGCTCGTAGAAAAATTTGTAGTTCCAGGGAATGATTTAATTAATTTAGCTTTAATTAATGGTATATTAAATAAAGTAACTGGACCTGCCGCCAGGTTAATTAATTCGAATGGCATACCCGATACTTGGCAAGGTATTAGGACAGCTTTAGTAAATAATTTTTCGGACCAACGTGATGAAACCTCTTTATATAATGATCTTGCACTTTTGACACAGGGGTCTTCAACTCCTCAGGAATATTATGAAAAATGCCAGAATATTTTTAGCACTTTAATGACTTATATTAGTTTGCATGAGACGATTTCCACTACTATTGAGGCAAAACGTAATTTATATAAAAAGTTAACCTTGCAAGCCTTCCTTCGTGGTTTAAAAGATCCTCTAGGTTCCAGGATACGCTGTATGCGCCCTGAAACTATTGAAAAAGCTCTTGAATATGTTCATGACGAAATTAATATAATATATATGCAGGACAGAAATGACTCACATACTGACCGACGTAATCATCATAAAATTAATAATAATTTTAATATGCCCGGTACATCTCGCTCATTTAACCCTCCACAACCACCACCTCAATTTTGGCAGCAACGACCTCAAAATAATATGTGGCAACCTAGGCCTATGTTCAATCAAAATCAAGGACCTTCTCGTACTCAACAAATTTTCCGTGCTTTACCCCCAAATTTTAACCCTCAGAGTAATGTCTTTAGAATCCCCAATAGAAATAATTTTTCATCGAATAATTTTGCACAGAATAATTTCGGACAGAATAATCAGAATAATAATAATTTTAATAATAGTAATCAATCTAATAGACCTGTTCCTATGAGTGGTGTTAGTCATTTTACCCCTAAGCCGTTACCCTTAAGAGGACATGACTGGACTAAACAGGGAAATCCGCCCCCATCGAATTATTTTAAATCCCGACAGTTAAATTTAAATGAGTGCTATGACCAGACTTACTGTGACCCATACATGTACTATGACCCTAATGAATATTATACAGAACCCGTTGAATATCCTTATGACTATTACTATGACCAACCTTCTTTACCTATGACTGAAAATAATATTAGCTATGAAAATTCTGACTCTCAGGACACTGAAAGCCAAAATCAAAATTTTCAGAAAACCCCGAAATCAGACAAACCACGATAGAAATTAATTTACAGACTCAAAGACAGTTACCGTATATTCAAATTAAAAATCCTCCACTTAAATTATTAATAGATACAGGAGCCAATCAATCTTTTATAAGCCCTAATGCAGTTAGTAGATATTTTCCTAATTTTCCTTGTAATTATGAACCATTTGAAGTGACCAATGTACATGCTACAACCCGTAACGATTACTCTATTACAATACCTTGTTTTTCAGAATTTAACGACAGAAATAATATAACTTTATTCATTTATAAATTCCATGACTATTTTGACGGACTAATTGGACTTGACTTACTTGACAAATGGGAAGCTAAAATTGATTTAAAGAATAGAAATTTAATTACTACATTAGCCAGTAATCCAATTTTAATGTACGATTCAAAAAGTTGTAATTTATATGAAGATATAATTCCCGCTCAAAGTTCTAAAATAGTTAGAGTTCCTATAAATGTTCATGACGGAGAAGCAATAGTTAACGAGCAAATTGTGTGTCACTGTAAAATAAGAGATTGCATTACTAAAGTTAAAAATAATAGAGCTTATATACAGGTAATTAATGAAAGTCCAAATGATGTAATATTTTCTTTAAACCAACCAATTAGTGCAGAATCTTATAATGTAGAATACCATAATTATAATATTGTTAGTGATAGAGCAAAAGCAGTTTTATCTAAACTTCGTACTTCTCATCTTAATCCCGAAGAAACTAAAAATATAGAAAATTTATGTGCCCGTTATGCAGATGTATTTTATCTAGATGGAGAAACACTTACATTTACAAATAAAATTAAACACAAAATTAGAACTACTGATGAATCCCCTGTACATGCTAAAAATTACCGTTATCCATACGTCCATAGAGAAGAAGTTAGGAACCAAATTAATAAGATGTTAGATCAGAATATAATAAGACCTTCAGACTCTGCATGGAGCTCTCCTATATGGATAGTACCAAAGAAGGCTGATGCGTCTGGAAAAACTAAATGGCGTCTCGTAGTAGATTTTAGGAAACTAAATGAAAAAACTATCGATGACAAGTATCCCATCCCCAACATTACCGATGTACTAGATAAATTAGGCCGATGTCAATATTTTAGCACATTAGATTTAGCAAGCGGATTTTATCAGGTAGAAATGGATGAAGCAGATATTCAAAAAACAGCATTTAACGTAGAAAATGGTCATTATGAATTTTTGAGAATGCCTATGGGACTTAAGAACTCTCCAGCTACTTTTCAAAGAGTTATGGACAATGTTTTAAGAGGACTCCAAAATCAAATCTGTTTAGTTTATTTGGATGATATCGTTGTTTTCAGCACTTCCCTTCAGGAACATATGGTAAACCTTGAAAAAGTATTCCAGAGACTTAGAGAATCGAACTTTAAAATACAGATGGATAAATCAGAATTCTTAAAATTAGAGACAGAGTTTTTAGGACACGTAATTAGTAACGAAGGAGTTAAACCCAATCCAAATAAAATTAAAGCCATTGAAAATTATCCCTTACCGAAAACCCCTACAGAAATTAAGCGTTTTCTCGGATTTTTAGGTTACTATAGAAAATTTATTCCAGACTTTGCCAGAATTACTAAACCCATGACCCAATGTTTAAAGAAAGACAATAA
The DNA here is from genome assembly GCF_905147365.1 of Aricia agestis. NCBI lineage: Eukaryota > Metazoa > Arthropoda > Insecta > Lepidoptera > Lycaenidae > Aricia > Aricia agestis. The sequence goes on along the minus strand of NC_056407.1, from coordinate 19,566,278 downwards.
AATAACTTTAGATGAAAATTATATCAAATGCTTCAATCATTGTAAAACTTTACTATTAAATGACCCAGTACTTCAATACCCAGATTTTACCAAGGAATTCATTTTAACAACAGATGCTTCGAATGTTGCAATAGGCGCAGTGTTATCACAAGGTGTTATAGGTTCAGACAAACCCATTGCATATGCTTCCAGGACTTTGAATTCAAGTGAAACCAACTACAGTACAATAGAGAAAGAGTTATTAGCAATAGTATGGGCGACGAAATATTTCAGACCGTATCTTTTCGGACGTAAATTTAAAATAATAACCGATCACAAACCGCTCCAATGGATGATGAATTTGAAAGAGCCCAATTCTCGCTTAACGAGGTGGCGCTTAAAACTTAGTGAATATAATTTTACAATAGTCTATAAACAAGGAAAAAGTAACACGAATGCCGATGCCTTATCACGTATAGAAATAAATATTCATGAAGATCCAGGTTTAGAATTAGAATCTATTATAGCTAATATGTCTCACGATAGTCGTACAGTTACAGCACCTGAAATAGCAGAATTATTAGATGACTCCAGAACACTTACCGTTCACACTTCCGACGAAAATCCAATTTTAGAAATCCCAATTACTGATGAACCCTTGAATAAATTCAAGAGACAGATAGTTTTTAGTATAGTAGGCGATATTAAAAGAAAACCCATTTTAACAAAACCCTTTGACACTCATACTAGAATTTCAATACAGTTATCCGAGTCAAATCTAGAAGAAGATGTAGTTAATGCAGTTAAAGAATATGTTCATCCCAATATTAAAACAGCTTTACTTTTTAATCCCCCTTTGGCAATGTATACAGTTATTCCTATTTTACAAAGAATGTTTAAAAGTTCAGCTATGAATTTAGTTTGTGCAAAGAAAGAATTAGAGAATATAAAAGAATATTTAAAGCAACAGGAAATAATTAATAAGTATCATGATGGTAAAACAAATCATCGTGGTATTAATGAGTGTTATCTTGCCCTTTCTAGTAGATACTATTGGCCCCATATGAGAGAACAAATTACGAAATTTATTAATGAATGTATAATTTGCGGACAAGCCAAATACGATAGAAACCCTATAAAGCAGCAATTTAAAGTAGTTCCCCCAGCCAGTAAGCCCTTTGAATTAGTTCATTTAGATTTATTTACAGCTCAAAGTGAAAAGTTCCTTACAATAGTCGATTCATTTTCAAAGTATGCTCAAGCTTATTATTTAAAAGATGGTACAGCCATTAGTGTAGTTCAAGCTTTACTTCAATTTAGTACCCACCATGGATTACCCATAACAATTATTACAGATAATGGTCCCGAATTTTCCAACCAATTATTTAGCGAATTTATTAGGTTACATAAGATTCAACATCATAAAGTTGCACCGAATACACCGAATGAAAATGGTTTAGTCGAAAGATTTCATTCAACTCTATTAGAGCATTTACGTATACTTAGATTAGAAAAGAAACATGATTCCGTAGTACTTTTAATGCCTTATGCAATTTTAGGTTATAATAGCTCTATTCATAGTTTTACAAAATGCAAACCAATAGATTTAATTACAGGACATTTTGATCCAAGAGATCCTTTTAATGTAGACCTTACGTCGCATCTGTTACAGCAGTATATGGTAGATCATGAAGAACGTTTGAAATTAGCTTACTCCTTAATAAATGACATGACTACTGAAACTCGTAATAATATAATGGACAATAGAAATAAGAATAGAGAACCTGAAAAAGAATACTTAGCTGAACAACAAGTTTTTATAAAAAATCCTTCAGCATCCAGACAAAAATTAGTTTCTAGATATACTCACGATAAAGTTATGGCAAATCTCCCAATTCATATTTATACTAAAAAGAAAAAGTTACCCATAGCAAAATCCCGGCTGAAAAGAGTGCCTAAAAGCGCTCAATTGTTACAGGACAATACTGACAATACTGACGACTCTACATCTAAGCAGAACGCAAGAAATTCAACTTGAGACACTTGACGACGGACCAGGACTCTTACCTTTCAAACTTGGACAGACCAGGATCATTCACCAATATCACACCTTTTTACAGCATGTTAACCTAGAAGACATAGAATCTAAAATTAATTTAGTGTATTCCCAAATTCAAGATTTTCGTCCTTTACTTAACAATAAAACCCTATCCTTATATGAACCACATTTAGAATATCTCTCAGGCAAATTATATAAAATTACAGAAATATTGCAAACGTTTAAAGTTTCGCGTGTTAAAAGAGGTTTGATCAATGGACTAGGATCTATTATAAAAAGTATATCAGGTAATCTTGATTATACTGATGCAATTAAATATGAAAATGCTTTAAAAGTTTTAAAAGAAAATCAATTTAAATTGGAATCTGAATATAATAATCATATTAGTTTAACTAGAGAATGGTTACAGCATCATACTAAAATATTAAATACTATTGTAGAAAATCAAGATAAAATTAATAAGACTTTAAATTATATAATGGAAAAAGATTTTAAGAGAGAAACTGAATTAATTAAATACGCTCATTTATCTCAATATCTTTTAATTTTAGGTGATAATATAGATAGTTTAACGATTGAATTAGTTAATTTAGGAAATATGTTGAATTTGAGCTTTGCATCGAGCACAGCACATTCAGTTATTAGTGTAGCTATGTTAAGAAGTATGATTTCAAAAATTAAAGTTTTATATTCAAGCGAATTTACTTTAGATATAGATTTGAGAGAATATTTTAGAGTTATGAAATTTGGATATTACTATCTGGATAATAAAATAGTTTTAGTTTTTAAAGTGCCGATTGTCCTTCCTAAACCTTTTGACCTTTTCAAACTCTCTGCAGTTCCTAACCGAAATCATCAAATTCTTATTCCCATGTCTCCTTATATAGCAATTCAGGAAAGAGATTCTAGGTACATAGAAACAGAATGCTTAAAAGCTAATTCGGCATATTATATCTGCGAGGAGAATCCTGCTCATACCTTCAATAATCATGATGAATGCATCCACACTCTTATTACGAAGCAGCAGCTCTTGCCATCCTGTAAACTTACCTCTATATCCCAAGAATCTGAAGCATTCGAGCAATTAGACCAGAAGCACTACATTCTTAGTTTTCCGAAATCAACTAAAATTCAAACATCCTGTGGAAAATTGCAGTATAAAACTCTAAATGGAAGCTATCTCGCTATTATACCTCAAGGCTGTTCCATCCAGACTCCAGAATTCACTATTTCAAATTCAAATGATATTATTAAAGGACAACCCTTAAGAATCTCAGATATCGTTCCTGTAAAAGAAAATCAACCCTCTGAACATATTTTAAATTTGAAATCTATCAACTTAGAAAAACTTCATAAAATAAATTCAGAAATCATGGCGCAACCGAAAATTGATTTAAGAAGCTCTCAAGATTTATCTATCTATCACACTACTATTCCTGTATATCTGATATTAATAATTGCTATCATTATCTGCATGACTATGTTCCTGTATCAGCGTTTTAGCAAGTTGCAGCCATCAATGGAGCACAAAGAGACTCAGAATCCTGGAGAAGTGAGGGTTGATCCATCAAGCATCCCAGCAACAATTTTAAGAAAATAGTTGCTGATCTTCGGGGGGAGGTGTTACGCTGCGGATCCCTATGAAGAACGCCGACGCAGCACCCGACCACAGTCACGCGGCAGCGGCACGAGGCGCGGAGTCAGCATTCCTCAGTTTACAGCATTTTTGCAATAGTTATTTCGCGTCACTTATTATTCGATCGTCGAATAGTCGAGTCAATTTAATTATAGCTTAATTATTGTAAGATTTAATTAATAAAATATTTTAAGAAATTTTGGTTTTTTTTGGAAGTCGAACTGCTGCGAAATATAATTCGCTAATATTATAAAGGCGAAAGTTAATTGTTTAGATATTGTATGTATCTGTTCATCACATTCATCACAAACATCCATACGATGTTTGTGATGAATGTGATGAACAGATTTTAATGAAACTTTACGATAATAAAGCTTATAACATCAGACAATATATCAGAATATATATTATATCAGAATAACACATAGACTACAATTTTAACTGACTTTCATAATGGGGGAGGTGTTATGTTCGTTTTTTATATTCAACGATTACTCCGCGCGCCGTTTGTAAATCGATTTTCAAAATTGTTTCTTAGGTTTACGCGAGTAAGTATCACTCATAATATTACAAAGTTCAAACACTTACGGATTTTGTCGCGGAGCACTTTGATTAATCCCGACGTTTCGGCTACTTTACAGCGGCCGTGGTCACGGGTGGACTGAGGTGACAGGCGTGCAATTTATTGAAGTTCTTCAACTACCCGAAGATTCCCCAATTTTTGTTTGCGTTCCGATCTACGCAGAACGAACTCACAGTGTCATGAAGCCGAGGTTTCCTAGATTTGTGCTTTAGCTTACTTATCACTGGATCCCAACTAGATGGCAGCACCCAACCATCTTCGCGGTTAACATGACGTGGTGACTTCAGTTTCGTGAGAAGTACTCAAGCATATGCTACCAACAAGTAAGATTTTGCACCGAGGTATACCTGGTATACCGTGGTTCGGAAGGTGCTGAGAGAACTCCTGATTCTTTATACAGGGTGTCAAAAGACCGCTTCCGATAACTTCGTGGGGTTATTATAGGGCATGAGATATATCCATTGGTGCAAGAAATTTTCATTAATCGCCAGTTTTTAAAATAGTCAAAATTTTCAACACGCAATGTATAATGCGTGCAGTTAATGCGCGATAATATCGCCCGCCGCCGATGAATGAAACCCCGGGCCGAGCCGGGGTGAGTCTTAGCGTGATATTTTATCACGCTAAGACTAATAGGAGCGAAGAAATAGTGGAAAATGTGGAAAAAACGGGGGAAATTATATGAAAGGGCTTATTTGAAAGCGCTAATCTCAGAAACTACTGGTCCGATTTGAAAAATTCTTTCAGTGTTAGATAGCCTATTTATCGAAAAAGGCCATAGGCTATATTTTATTATTCTACAACTAATAGGAGCGAAGAAATAGAGGAGAATGCGGGAGAATGCGGGGAGAGGAGAAAACGGGGGAAATTATATGAAACAATTTTTATGTTATTTGGCAAAAATGTACGGTCGCGTGAAATTCCTAAATTACGCAAGCGAAGCCGCGCGGAACATCTATCTACTTATATATAATAAAATCGTAGGAAAGTCAATGCTGTACATTGAATATTTTTGTACAATAAATAATACTTGGGACGTGATCTACTATACTAACGCGGACGAAGTCGCGGGCAACAGCTAGTGTCATAATATGTGTAACATTTAATGGTGGCAATATAAATATTTATTTATTTATTTAATTATTTTAAGCGCAAATTAGCTGTCAATAATAAATTATTATTAGTAGGCGAAATTTTTAGAATCTCATACTAAAAATAACTCTTTTGCTATGTTATAGCATAGCTAAACCAAACACCTACCTATTAATGTCTGCCTTGTCATCAAATATCGCTAACGATCTGTCAAAATCTGGGCCACTGCTCAAGCGAGTTCGAGTATATTCGATCAAAGTGAAGCCAGTTTGTCATTATGTCATCCCGAGCAAGCCTCCGCCCATAAAGTTAATATACCTAGCGGAATAGAGCAACAATCTCGAGCTGTCAAACGAAATCGAAATTGGTTTACATCTGTGTCTAAAATTTTGTTTACGAATACCACACGTGTACACTTACACAAGCATCTTTCTATGAGATTAAATTGTCAACGTGCCAATAAGTGCCGACTGGAGTCTGGACGTCAAAAAAAGAGTTCTGCTGTCATGTATCACACGTCTCTTCGTACCACTCAGTGTTACTGATAGTAACATCTCGCTTGCTCAAGCCTTTGTTTCTCTATTCCGCTAGGTAAGTAAGTATATTAACTTTATGCTTCCGCTATTAATAAAGTTATAGAACATAAACAAACAATACTGTGTAATCCCCTTTACAATAATTCTAACTTCTAGGGTCAATTTATAATTGCGCAGAGTCGAAGCGAAGCGAATTCCCAAAAACTGAACACAGATTAAAGGTGGAGTTCTGTTCAGTGCCCTTGGATTCAGAGACACCTTCGTTTGTAATTTCAGTTACGAGTATTTGTAATACTCCTTGAGATTTATTTGGACAAATATAGTTCTATTAATGTAGTTTTAAATAATTGAGGCATGTTTTATTATGTTGAGCTGATGAGTTTTATAATAGAACGAAAGTCACTGAACTGAACTCTAGAGCGTATTTAGATGTAGGTGTTTAAACATTTCAGCATTGCTTGCAAGTTGCAAGGCAATATCAAAGAAGATTATTTCATTCTTTTTAGTTCATAATATTATTATTATCTTTACCTTGGAAGTCGGTTTCAATTTTGTGTTAAAAATAATAATATAAGTATCAATTCTGCTTCGAAACTACATAATATTATTCAATTATTAATAGGATTCGAAACTACATAATATTATTCAATTATTAATAGGATTTCTCCTACTTTAATAATTGAGTAATATCCACACTAATATTATAAATGCGAAAGTGTGTTTATTTGTCAGTTTGGCTATTACCTCTACATGCCCAAACCGTTGAACTGATTTTTCTGAAATTTAGTATGTAATAGGTACGGTACTCTTGAGTCCGCAAAATGGTTCCTGCTCGATAAATTAATTTTGGCGCAACGGAGTTGCAGACGTTATCTAGTGACAATATTATGAATTAATATAGCTGAATTAGCGGCAGCCCGTAGGGTTCATTAGCTGCGTAATTTCAACGATTCATCACGATTCACGTCGCATTGAATCGTGTTGTGTGGGTGTTGCTGGTATATATTCTCAATATACTTCGGTCACGTTCCCTCTCAAAGGGCATATCAGAGCTAATTGCTCGCTTGTGCCACCTACTGTTCGGCTCCTAGTGTTTTGCAATGTGTGGATCTCGAATCTCGATTCTCGACCCCTTGGGTGGTTCGGAGCCTTCTGGTCGCGAGGTCGGGAAAAATGCTTTATTAAAAACAATAACGATTATATAGATATTAGAAGTAGGAGAATTAAAAAAAATACGGATGTATATTTATAAACAAAGATTATGAACATACTTGATATTAAAAAAAATTGAACCCGACTTCCAAGGTAAAAACAATATTCTTAAAATGATCAGTATGAAATAATTCTTATTTTTTCATTAACATTGTCTCATAAACACCAGTAGTGGGGATGCAGTCTATATAAATCATCTGTCAAGTAGTCAATTCTGTCAATATCTCTTAGTTGTATAGTGACAGTGATGGGGGATAGACGTGCGCTCCGCAGTGGTGCTGGGTGTAATATTGAGCCAGTCAGTGTCCCTAGGATACTACCGACTTATAATTTTTTTATGAAATAAGGAAGCAAACGGGTCACCTGATGGAAAGTAACTACCGTCGCCCATGGACACTCGCAACATCAGAAGAGCTGCAGGTGCGTTGCCAGCCTTTTAAGAGGGAATACGCTCTCTTATTGAAGGTTTGCAGGTCGTATAGGTCCTGAAATACTGCTGGTGACAGTTCGTTCCAGAGTTTAACAGCGCGCGGCAGAAAGTTACGCGTGAAACGCACGGTGGCAAAATAAAATGAAAAAGTTAGTTTCTAGTAGAAATAAAGACAAAGAAAGGCATGAGGCATCAATACCATACTTGCTAGACTTAGAAAATTATTATTTAATCGGTTATTTATAATTTATGTTTATTAAAAACTTGCGTGGCACTATAATTTATTTCCCAGTATAATTAACGAATGGTAATTGTTTACTTATTATCATAATATGTATTATTTAATTTATTAAAATAATTAATTAATGTAATGTAACTTCTCTATTATCAGGATAGGTCTTCATGGTGAAGTGCTGGTTCAAGACAGTGGCGTGGGAAGACAGGCGAGGAGAGAATAGTACGAAATAATACCACCTTATAATCTCCCTATTATATATAACCAATTCGCCGCTTGGTGGCGCACTTATGCGCGTATGCAACGATTTATTTATTGCTTGTGATTTAGCCGCATAGTGGCCAAACCGCTCGTTCGCGCGGACACATAAAAATTGAGCTTGTGTCTAAACACACTAGGCCGAAAATACGCGACCGAAGTTCGGCACTATTACGTCAGCAATGAGCTGCGCATACAATATAACGCGACGTAATTTCGGCATGGTGTGTAATCGGTAATTTAAAACACATTGCAGGCGTAATCTTGCCGAAATTCGGCCGCGTATCTTCGGCATGGTAACACACCATGTGCGATAGATAGATACGCGGCCGAATTTAGACGCTTATAATACAGACTATATGACGCCCGCAACTCCGTTGCGCCAAAATTCTAATCTCGCGCGGGAACAGTACATTTTCCGGGATAAAAAGTACCCAATGTCTCTTTTCCAGGGACTCAAAGTATCTCCATACTAAATTTCAACAAAATCGGTTCTGTGGTTTGGGTGTGAAGCGGTAACAGACAGACACACTTTCGCATTTGTAATATTTCGGGGCTGTTTCTTGGCTGTTTCACCACTTTCTGATAAAGTGTCGAATATATATATATAATTCACAACGTTTTTGACAGATTCTCCATACTTCATTTGTCAAGTTAATTGGTGGATAGCCTATTCGTCACTTATCAGGAAGTGGTGAAAGGCCCTAAGTATGGATTGTTAGGAAACATGTAAAAATTATTGTAATTCGATTCGGCACATCGGTTTGGCCTCAGCCGTAAATCGTAATGTATGGAAATACATATTAAGAATAATTTGTTATTTGAATACAATACATGTAAATACGTGGCAAATAAAAAACAAATCAATATTCACTGAGGAAACCCTACTTTGGCCAACACTTCCAATCTCCATGTTTTATTAATTAATACTATACTTTTGGATCCATTGTTAATTTAAAGGGTTTTGCACAAAAAGATTTTTCGTTCCAGGAATGATTTTTTCTGAATATTTATTTCCTTGTTTGAATAAAAATAAAATAACTGCTATCAATGGAAAAAACGTAGGTCAGCTTTTATCAAGGAATATTTACGGTACCTACGCGATAAATTAATATTTTTTGTGCTAACCAAGTTGTGATAACACTAACTGATATTATTATTATGTTTCCTTTTATTTTCATAAGCTGTAATGGTCGATTTACACGGGTGACTAACGGGTCGATTTTAGTCACCCGGCAAGTCACCAGTCGACAGTAATATTCGCAGCAAGTGATCGCCACAGATATACTAGGCGATCGCTTGCGACTGAGCGTTTGCACGGTCGATTTTAGTCACCAGCCGCATGCGGCCATTGCACATTGGCTGCACGACTTTTGGGCTTGTGACTTTAGCCGCATGCGGCGTAGTCGAATTGCCATTTAGACGGCCGATTTTTGCCGTGTGGCGTAAATCGTGCGTCTTTAGTCACCCGTGTAAATCGGCCATAAGTTCAAATAAATATATAAATAGAACCACAAGTATTCGTGTAACAAAACTGATGTTACACAAATTCTAATTAATTAAAAATGAGCACATCCACGTACAATGTTTTTTGTGTATAACCTACGTATCTGTTTAGTGGCATAAGCGTGACATTGATTCTGGGACGTAGGATAGTTTTTAGATAGTTCGCGGCGCGGCGGCGTTACGAAGTTATTGTAAGCATATTTTAGTAATGATAATATTATTTAATTTGATTCCTTTATAGGGTTCCGTACCCAAAGGGTAAAAACGTGACCCTGTTACTAAGACTTCGATGTCTGTCCGTCGGTCTATCTGTCTATCTCCAGGCTACAGCCTGGTGGAGATACATCTCAAGAACCCAATTTTTCGCTTTTTTTCCCTCTATAACCGTACAGTACCCTTCGTGCGCGAGTCCGACTCGCACTTGGCCGATTATTTACATTCTACCCTGTACAATGTTCGCACTGTGCAGTTTGATCGGTACGTGTGTATTAGTGATGTAATGAATGTTGGATTTTTCACTTTCGCGAATGCGAATGCGATTGCGAATATTTATCTTCAATATTCGCGAATGCGAATGCGAATATTTTAAAATTTCAAAAAAAGCGCTCGTAAAATGTTCGACAGGTGTGACGTTTCGTGTCGGCCATGTTTAAATTGAACATAGCCGAACCGATATTGCTTATAGTCTGTCAAGAAAGTGAACCCTTTTTTCTTAGATTGATTTGAAATTGAAGACACTACGATGTTGCCACTTTTTAATTTCTTCACTTTCTTGACAGACTATAATTGAATGAATTATAGTCACAGAAAGTTCATTCTAAAAGTTTTATTTTGTTTTGAGGTTAGTTTTATGTTTTATGTTTCAAGCAATTGTTTAGTTTTTTAGTAAATAGAAATTATAAACTTTATTTAAAAATGATAGTAAATAATATACTACTAAATGAATGCAAACCTTACATAGTATACCAACAAGGCTGATTAATGTTAGATTTGATAAGATCTCTGAAGTTATTTTTTCATAAATGACTAATGAGGCTTTAATTAAGAATGTAGAAGTATGATTTAATAAAAAAATCTAAGTGTTATCTATTGTATTATTATATTATTTCAAATGCATGCATATAATAATTTCCTTTTTGATTATTAAAACATTCGCATAATTATTGCGAATGCGAATGCGAATATTGAAAAATACGCGGATATTCGCGAATGCGAATGCGAATCACTAGTGTGTATTGTATGCGGGGGTACGAATTGCGATCCATCAGCGCGGGCTCGTGTCATCGCCGCTAATACTGCTGATTGATCGTTACCTACTGAGTTATTGATGGCCTGATGGGTTACGAACTGAAGGAGCATCTTTTCTTCGTATCAATAATTTTGTACGGAAATTTGAAGCCTACTAAGTACTAACATCTACGTGCTACGCTCGTAGAGGGTCTACGGATTTTTATTTTTGGAACGAAGTTCCTTATCGCGCGTTGCGAAAGGCGGCTAGACGGAAATAATCAGCCAAGTGCGAGTAGGATTCGCGCACGAAGGGTTCCGTACCATGATAGAGCAAATTTAGGCCAAAAATTGTGTTTTTTTGTATGGGAGCCCCCTTAATTTTTTACTTTATTTTAATATTATTATTAAATATTAAAGTAATTATTAAATATTAAAGTTAACATATAACTCAGGACTTTGAGAAAAAAACAAGTACCTACTTGTTGCCATTATTGATATAGAGCAAAAAAGAAAAATCACGTTTGTTGTTAAAAGTCACATTTGTTGTATACCCCCTAATAAATATTAATTTTATTGTGTTTTTATTATTTTATTGTTATAGCCACTATAACAATGAAATAAAATAACAGATATAAATAATCTGTGAAAATTTCAACTCTTTAGGTATTACAGACAGACAGACAGACGGACAGACATCGAAGTCTTAGTAATAGGGTTCCGTTTTTATCCTTTGGGTACGGAACCCTAAAAATTAGGATGAAAGTAGTAACGACACTTTTTGCTAGTTAGTTGTAAGCCGTGCGGCGTGCGCGTGTTTCTCTGTCTTTCTCTCTCTCATGGAAAGCAAGCCAGTTATTTTCGCTTCGTCTTTTTTATTCACATTGAACAGATGTGCTGTCGCGACGATTTTTTTCGTTGAGTGTATACAGGTTTTTTGTACATATAATAAAAAATTACAATTCGTCAATAAACTAAGTAATTGAAAGGAACTTCGTTCCATCCGGGTGTCCCTTGACACCACTCGAGTTTTTGTGCTAAAGTCACGTCTAGCCCATCAATCGCATTTGACGGAGAGAGAGGGAGAGAGAGAGAAGATGTAGAGAGAGAGAAAGAAAATTATTCTAAACTAGATTACACTCGCAACTTAGTAGCGCCAAAACTCGATTGATTATCGCGCAGGTACCGCACATTTTTCCGGGATAAAAGTATCCTATGTTCTTTCCCGGGACTCAAAGTATACCCATACTAAACAGAAAAATTGGTGTAGAGGTAACAAACAGACACAAAGACAGACAGACACACTTTCACATTTACAATATTAGTATGGAAGTATGGATATAAGAAAACGTGTAGTCATATAATTTATATAAATACATTTATGAAAAATCTTTCATGATGTTGTGCATAATAAGATGAGAAGTAAGGTTGGGTTTCTCTTAAACCTTTAATTATTAAAGTTTTTTAAATTTTCATTTAAGCCTTTAAAAAAACGTGGAAGAGCCATGCTTCGGCACAAATGGGCCGGCTCGCCTGGAGAAATACCACGTTCTCACAGAAAACCGGCGTGAAACAGCGCTTGCGCTGTATTTCGCCGAGTGAGTGAGTTTACCGGAGGCCCAATCCCCTACCCTATTCCCTTCCCTACCCTCCCCTATTCTCTTCCCTTCCCTTCCCATCCCTACCCTCCCCTATTACCCTATTTCCTCTGAAAAGGCCGGCAACGCACCTGCAGCTATTCTGGTGCTGCGAGTGGGCGACGGAAGTTGTTTTCCATCAAGTGACCCGTTTCCTCGTTTGCCCCCTTATTTCATTAAAAAAACATAATTTATCTAGATGCCATAAATCTTTACACATTATCAAGTTCAAGATTCAGTTCACTCATGTTAGTACTAATCTCAGGGCACATTATATTCATGTCACCGAGCCATATATTACATGCCACAGACATAAGAAATAAAATAGAAATGTCACGTGGTTTACAAGTTACTACGTGTAAAATTCCAACAAGACAATAATTTAGGTTTGTGTGCGAACGTAAAAAAGTTGAGTCTTTTATAAAACTTTGTTTTTCCTTTGTATAATAATGTGTTTTTTAGTTTTCCCATATTATTATAGGTAAATCTTATGAAAAACTTGTGTTATCTTATAAAATATGTGTAGCTTACTGGTCATAAGTGTGGTTATGAATTATGATGTGATGCACTGCGCGGGTGCATAAAAACCTGTGAGATCCGTACATAATTTGGCAGCGATGAAAACTATCAATTCATTCCTAAGTGACTTAGATAAAAAATGAGTTTTTTTAAACACGCATTAACATCTCGCGTTATTTTCATATTTTTTTTATAATTTCTATTTTCTCTCGTTGAGGTTAGTTTCTGTAAGTACTTTTAGAGAAGTTGATTCATGACCTAGATAATTTGGTCGTATATATCAAACTCAGCCGACAGATCACAGCTAACTTTCAATTGACATAGCCCGACCGAATGACGTAGGTCCGTCAATTGCCTATGAATCATTTCTTCAATGGTACAATAATACTCCAAATTAAAGTATTAGCTAACCTAACCAATTTGATAATGAAACATTTTTTTATTTAAGAAAATGACATATCAAGGACATCACGTCCTTCCATTTACATGATCTTTGGCACGCGGTGTGAATGAGAGAGCTTTGCTTCATTTAATATCTCGCCCGGTATAGGGTGAGAGTAGGGCCCGACATTAACAGACTGTTGGCAACACCAACAATAAATATTTAAAAGAGACTTGCTCTTTTTGGCGGGAAGAGGAAGGCGCCTTTTTTGAATAACAATTTGCAAAAAATTATATTTATAGTTTTTATACATTAAAAGTAAGTTAAAAGTAGATAATATGCAGGACGAGAGCGACGGAGATGATCCTAACTATAAATCTTCGTCATCGAAGAAAAGGAAAATAATTGAAAACTCAGGCGATAAGTACAAACCCTTTCTTAAACCTTCATATTCAAGAAAATATCCTGACAATAATTACAACGGAGATTTTATTGTATTTGTCGAACATTGTAATAAGGATACAAAAATAGGAAACATGAACCCCCTTAGCCTTTCGAAAATTTTCAAAAACGCAAAAGGAGTTTATGAAAGAGCTAGAATAAGCGCCCGCAAAATAAAAATAACTTTCAAACAAGCGGCATTAGCTAATGATTTCCTCAATGCATCATTTATTCAAGAAAACAATCTAAGAGCATATATCCCAGCAGCCTCTGTGGAAAGGGTTGGGGTAGTTAGGTACATTCCTAAGGAAATTAGTAATAGGGATTTGTTTGAAAAAATAAGTAGCGATATTGACATAATTGGTATACGTAGATTTATGAAAAAAGAAAATAATACATTTGTTCCGTTAAATACTATTACTGTTACTTTTTCTGGCACTGTATTACCACAATGCATTTTCTTAGATGGATGGAGATATAAGGTTCATAATTATATACCTCCAGTTTTACAATGTTTTAAATGCTTACTTTTCAATCACTCTGCAAAATATTGTTTTAATGAACAAGCATGTTCTAAATGTGCAGAGAATCATTCTTATAAAGAATGCACATCAGAAGTTTTAAAATGTAAAAACTGTGGAGGTAATCACCTAGCTATTTCTAAGGAGTGCCCAATTAAGGCTTCTAAAATTAAGAAAAACATATCTTTGAGAGTTAATAATTCTACTTATGCAGACATAACAAATAATTTAACATCTTTCCCACCTCTTACAAAAGCTAATCCTCAAAATGTTAAAATTGTTCCAGAAAAGATATCAGCCCAGGACATTATTAATAATCAAAAAATTTTAGAAGCCATAATAAGCACTATTGTAAGTATAGGAAATTCTAATGAGATTAAGACTACAACACATATTAAAGAAACATTCATTAAAAACTTTAATAAGTAATGGATAGTATTAATATTGTACAGCATAACATCCAGAGTTTAAATAATAAAAAACCTTTACTTCAATCACTCTTAATAGATAAAGAAATAGATATAGCTTTATTAAATGAAACATGGCTTAAAACTTCAAGTCCTCGGGTTCATTTCCCTGGGTATAATTTCATTTATAAAAATGCTACAAATGAACACGGAGGAGTGGCAATAATTATTAGGAATTCTATAAAGTATGTGCAGCATCCGACTCCAAATTATCAAGATATACAGACTATTGCCATAACCATAGAAACAGGTATAGGTTCCATTACAATCCTTTGCATTTACAGTCCACCTAGAAACAAAATTAATAAAACAAAATTAAAAAGAATAATTAATAATCTTCCTAAACCTATTATCATATCGGGTGATTGTAACGCCCATCACATAGCTTTTGGTTGTACAATAAATAATACAAGAGGACGAGACTTGTATGAAGTTATAGATGAATATAATTTATGTATTTTAAATACAGGTTGTGCTACTACAGTAGGCAGACCAAACAATAACACTTCTGCAATTGATGTTACACTAGTGAGTCCAGAGTTGGCTCCCTATTGTGAATGGCATGTCGGTGACGATCCGTTGGGAAGTTATCACTTTCCAACTTTTACAAAACTTAATACTTCTCCTATGCAATATGACATAAATAAAAATGTAAATAAGTATTTATTCAAAAAAGCTAACTGGGATAAGTTCTTTAATATGTCAAAAGATCTATTTCAAGATTTTGAATATAATTTACAAAATCCTTTAGAAAGTTATAATCATTTCTGTGATCTACTAAACACTTTAAAGAGATGAATGTGTTCCAAAAATTATAATAACTAATTCATCTAAAAAATTTAAAAAAAAGGTACCTGCTCCGTGGTGGAATGATATTTGTGATAGGGCTGTAAAGGATTGTAGAGAAGCTTTGGAAAAATATAGAAGTAATTTAAGTATGGAAAATTATATAAATTATAAGAGATTAGATGCACTCAAAAAAAGGATTATAAAAGAGGAAAAGAGAAAAAGTTGGCAAAATTTATGCTCTACATTTAATAGATACACCCCAGTCACGAATATTTGGAATTTTATCAAAAAATATAAGCGTGTAGGTTCTAGCATACATAGTAAATGTGATAGTTTTGTACCAGAATTTTTAGACAAATTTACAAATGATGAAGAATGTGAAAGTTCATTAGAAGATATATTTAAAAGTAATAATGATAGTGAATATTTCAACTTCTTTATGAAAGATTTTAGCTGGGATGAATTTTATAGTTCCTTAATGTCAAGAAGAGATTCTACTCCTGGACTGGATAATTTTCCATATTTAATGATTAAAAACTTACACAAAAATGCACAAGCAGTTCTTCTTAATATCTACAATCACCTATGGTCCAAACAAGTTATTCCCGACGAGTGGAAAACTCAGTGTGTTTTGCCCATTCTGAAAAAAGATAAGCCAATCCATGATCATAATTCTTACCGTCCAATATCACTCACTTCATGCATTGGAAAAGTTTTTGAAAATATGATAAAAGTTAGGTTAGACTATTTTACAGAAACTAATTCAATATTACCAGATTTTCAGTTAGGTTTCCGTAAAGGAAAAAGTACAGTTGATGGCTTTGTTTCATTTATAAATGATATTAAGAATTCTATAATGGCTCATTCAAATGCAATTTGTGTATTTTTAGATGTGCAAGGTGCATATGATAATGTAAATTTGTCTGTACTTATTAAGGTTTTAAGTGAATTGGGGATTCCTGGTAGGTTTTTAAATTGGATATATAGATTCTTAAATCACCGTCTTGTCTATGTGAAATTTAATGATATACTACATGGTCCAAAATTTGCACATAAAGGCTTAATGCAAGGAGCGATATTGTCTCCAATCCTGTATAATTTATATACATCACAAATTTGTAAATATGTAAAAGTATTAGGTGTTAATGTTCTACAATATGCTGATGATATAGTTATCTATTGTATTAATCGTCTACTACGCTCGGCCAATTGTAATATTAATTTAGCTCTTAAGCAACTGTTAAATTATTATAATAACAAACTAAAACTAAATATTAATTCTTCAAAAAGCTCAGTTATGACTTTTGGTAAAAGTCAATGTAATGTTCAAGTTAAATGTAATAATGAAATCATCTCACTAGTAAATGAACATAAATTTCTAGGTATAGTTTTAGATAACAAACTTAAATTTAATGTACATATAGATTATATATGTAATAAAGCTTACAAGCGACTCAATATATTGAGATGTTTAGCAGGAGTTTTTTGGGGTGCTGATCCAAAAATTCTCTCAATGTTGTATAAAAGTTTAGTTAGGAGCCACTTTGACTATAGTTGCTTAGCATATATTAATGCTAGCGCTAGTCTTCTAAAAAAGTTAGATATCATTCAAAATCAAGCACTGCGCATTATAACTGGTGCGATGAAATCCACCCCTATAAACTCAATGGAAGTTGAAACTTATATTCCTCCTTTATTCTTGAGACGACTCATGTTAGCTAAGAAATACTTTGTTAAGATGATTGCAATTAAGTCCTCACTTCCTGTAAGAAAACTTAAAGTATCTGAGGAAATAACTAGTTTATTAGATTCTTCTGTAATAACATCACAAATTATTTCTACAAGGATTTTGCCACAGATGCCGACTTTGTTACAGTTGGTTTTAAATATGACAAATGACATTTATTCTAGTGATCTATGGCCAATTTATGACAACTTTGAAGGTTCTCTAGAGAAAAAATATTTGGTAACAACTGGAGACATCTATGGTAAGACCGACTTTCTCAGTTTTATAGAAAAGAAAACAGACTTTTACAAAATCTATACAGATGGGTCGAAAACTATAGATGAGGTTAAATCGGCTTATTATGATGAATTTCTGGATGTTACCAAATGTTTTATAATCAGTAATATGTGTTCTATCTACACAGCCGAATGTTATGCTGTTTATATGGCATTACAATATATAAAAACTTTGTCATATGTAAATAATTTTCTTGTAATATCAGATAGTAAAAGTGTGTTAGTAGCTCTAGATAATAGTAATTTAAGTTTCAAAAGTAATTATTTAATTTTTAAGATCAAAAACATTCTACATGAATTAGTCAGTAATAACATTAATATTGAATTTCTATGGGTTCCCTCCCACAGAGGAATTGCTGGAAATGAGAGGGCGGATACAGCCTCTAGAGGACCACCAGATGAGGATCATAAGGACATCATAAAAGTGCCATTTACAGACCTCTTTTTGACTGTCAAAGATGAAATGTTTGAGCTATGGAAAAGAATCTGGAATATAGTAAAGGGTAATAAGGGTAAATGGTACAGTGACATAAAGAAAGATTTTTCAGTCCCATGGTATTACACTGTACAGTTTGAATCAAGAAAATTCACATCAGTAATAACAAGGATGAGATTTGGACATTGCTTGGTCCCCTCCCACCTCCATAAATTAAGAATTTTAGATGATGCAAAATGCCCCAAATGCTTAGAAAATGATGCTGACCTCAAACATATAATCTTTGATTGCAAAGCACTAGGTCTGGACAGAATTTTACTCTGCTCTGAAATAGATAAAATTTGTAAAGATGAAGATATAAGTGTACCCCGCCGCCCAGAAGATTTACTGTCTAATTACAATTTCTTCAAATATTTATACCGTTATATATGCTCAACGATGGAAAAAGTTTAAAAATAATTGTAAATAGGTACCGTAGTGTTTTGCTTTTTTTTTTTTTTTGTAAATAGTGCTTAGTGTGAGCATTGGTGAGAGCCTGTGGTGAGAACCAACATAGAAGAAAGACATTCCTTTTTTTTAATTTTAATCTGTTGTATTTTGTATTATTATTGTATTTTTTTTGGAGCAAAGGACTCGTTTCCAGCTCCCAATAAATAAAAAAAAAAAAAAAATATTTAAAAAATAAAAATTAAGGATTTCATTTCTCGCTACACTCAGATCTACTACGCTCTACTGTGTGCGAATTCGTATTGTCTGCTAATATTTTAATTCGTGTGTCTACAAAATTTCTTATTTGTAAAATAAAGTAGTAAAATCAGTGCAAGATATCATCAAGATCTCAACCACAACCAGCGCAAACTCCTACAGACAGCCTACTTACTACTCAGTACTCAGGGCAAACTGAAAACTACTTACTTTACTAAGTACATAAGTTTTCAATATTAGGCTTCCAGTTGAGTTGGTAATCAACGATTATATGCCCTCGTAGTCTCCAAACTAGCTATCATGACACACACCGAGGCCACAAAACAGAGGTACGATAGATCAAAACACTTCAAATATTATGTGGCTCCATCCCCATTTAAAGAATGCAATACACCCGATAGGTACAAAACGTTCGGGAAACAAAAAAAATCTCTGTAGTTGGCAACATTAGCAAAAATTTTAATAAAGTAGTTACCGATTGTAATCGGAAAATGTTGGTAGAAAATTATTATTGGTGCTGTATAAAAAATGAAAAGTCCTGGATTTGATGAAATGATAAAAATTTACGCTTTTATTAACAGCCCCACCGGAAAGCTCTTCAATAAAATAATAAATTTTAATAATACATAAGTGAATTTTGATTGTGCATATAATCCGATGTCTACTTATAAGTTATATGATATATCCATCATCCATGTACTAATAATAATGGAATGCAATTAACTTTACAGTAAATATCATGATGTATTTCTGATCCCATACGAGTGAACGAATCTTTTGTAAAATGACTTATGTGATTCATTGTTTTCTTCAAGCTCGGTCAGTTTCGACTTTCGCCTACGTCAGCTTCAAACGTTTTCCCTGAGCTTTCTGCTAAATTGTAACTTTGTAAGTAATTTGTAAAAATATATTTTTTTGTTTGCTTAAGAGTCTGGGTGCCATCGCAGTTTTCATACAAACGTAATACCAAGTTAATTTCCAATACGAGAATATTTACCATATTTGAGTTATTATTCAGCTTAAAATAGTAATTACCTAGGTTCCTGTACAAAGATTCACTGCAAAATATTTAAATACCAAAAATATACACGATTACAATATTTACATACTAAATTGTAATCGTTCATATTTTTTGGTAAGTATAGTAAATATTTTGAAGTGAATTTTTGTACAGGAACCTAGGTAATTACTATTTTAAGCTGAATAATAACTCAAATATGGTAAATATATAGATCTATATTTTGAGAAGCATCGATCGATCGTGGAATAACGAGACACAATAGCTTATCTATTGTTATCGCGGCCGGATGCGGCCGCTTAGGGCTTCATGAATTAAGACTGGAGCAAGTGGGGCATACTTTAAAATATTATAAATGTGTCGTTGCCAATCGTGTATACTTGTATAGCCAACAATAAACTTATACTAAAGTCAAAATATTTTAAGGAGTCACGAGCGGTCATTGACTTTTCTAGTCTAGGAGTTATGTGACTAATAAGTTTTTTGACAAGGGGGTCACTGACCGCTATGGACAGAATTCAGCGATTTGATAATAGCACCTTTACTAATGAAAAGATCCACACTACAGTATGTAAAAACATGCAAATATAATATTGTTTTGTCCTTGTATGTTACGCTAGATAACTCGCTTGACAGACAAATACAAAATATTGTATGGTAAATGATCTTGGTATTACGTTTGTATGAGAATTGCGATGGCACCCGGACTCTTAAAGAGCTTAACATACTTCAACTTTTTATTTTGTCATTATGAAGTAAAAGTAATAATATAATATTATTTGT
Source organism: Aricia agestis (assembly GCF_905147365.1). Taxonomy (NCBI): domain Eukaryota; kingdom Metazoa; phylum Arthropoda; class Insecta; order Lepidoptera; family Lycaenidae; genus Aricia; species Aricia agestis. The sequence continues at coordinate 19,545,805 of NC_056407.1, read as the reverse complement.
AGTTATACTATGTTAATATTATGATATAAAATAAATTCAATTTATTGTTCGGGAATAGACTTGTGAGGTTGTTAAATATAAATTTGAAGAGACGGTACACGCTCTAAACTTTATAAAGTTACAAACTCTCTTTACAGTTTCAATCCTCATCTTCGAAACTATATAATCTGATAGACGGAACTTACTGAATTTTGTAAGATTTATATCCTGTATTAACTCTGTAAATCTCTCTGAGAAATGTATCTTTGGACTCTAAAATCCAACAAAAATCTTTTAAATATTATTTTGTTGATGCTGGCCGCTGGGGCCCTAGATTCTCATACTTCAAATTATTACAGGCTGTCACACTCACTAACCTGCCTTTCGTGTCTTGAGAATAGACCCCATAGTTCTTGTTAACGCTGAATACTTGCCATCAGTCCATCTACCTGTCTAATATAATATTTATCACATTCATCACAATACCAACTCGTTTAACTTTTCATAATTTTTCCCTTAAACATTTTCGGCTACTAAGCTACCACATGGTCGAGTTTGTGAGGGTACGTACCCTCATATAACGGTATAATGGTAGAGCTGAAGTTGTGAATATGCTGTACCTCGCTGTCATGTACTCCTTACACGAAAACACAATATTGTTGCAACTGTTGCAAGTGATTGGTTTATGAATTTTCTATAATTTCCGCCTCTGGCCATTGGGACTTGGGAGTATGCAGGTGTAAAAATTATATATTAAACAAGACGATAAAATATATTATGATGACCATAAAACATAATATTATGATTTATGATTATTAATTATGAATACCCACCTAACCTTTTTTTAATGACTTTGTTTGGTTTAAAAACAAAAAAAAAATTTAAAGGACATGTACTCAAGACAAAGGGAAATCTTAAATAACGCTTTCGCTGACACCTGCTAATTTGCACTTTTAAAACAAGCCACATTTCATTGTTTTTGAATTCATTATACGTTTTCTTTGTCTCTCGGGAAAATCTTGTATTTTAGCCAATAAATATCGTAAACGTACGCACTATACACTTGTTGGATTCTGTAGGAACTCTACATAAGTGGAAAATTAGTGAGAAAGATTTATTAGCTACTCTCTTCGACAGACGAACCCCATCATGTGAGTATAAATAAATAACTCGATTCCATTTATTTCAATAGATCGATACAATTCACGCGACAAACGTTCCTTAGGGTATATTCTAAGGATGCACAAACAAGTTGCGAATCGCTTGATTCAAATGTGTATTCTATTATTGATAAGATAAACATCCTCAACTTGTTGATGCAAAAAAAACAAAGCCTTCGCCTTTGCCTTCGCATCTGTTGTGGATGATTTATTACAGTATTTTTAGAGCGAAATAACCACTCTTAAGAGGAGTCCACACCGCCCTTTTTTCCATACAAACGTTGTCCCCTGTTTCCTCCCTGGATAATGCTAGTAGAGTTATAATTTTTTTCCTGAATATCTAAGGCCACTAATACAATGTCCCTATGGTTTCTTTTTTTTCATAATTTAATTATTAAATAAGATATGAACGTTCAAAAACCCAAAAAAATGGCCAGATTTTCCGCTGTGTTCAAACATCCAGAAAACAGATTTGGCTAGATTATACAAAAAAACTAATACATAGAAACATAGCTCAGGCCTTTTAATCTCTAATGAAAAAAGAACTTAAATCGGTAATTTTCTGCAGTTGTCTCTATCGCGTTCTGCGGTATAAGCTTGAGGTAAGGGAGACAGCTATAGTTATTACACGTACTTTTTTGTCATTTCTCTAGCCCCTGGTGTATCCTCTTAAAATACTAGTGCTTGGGATAAGATATTAAATGCCCGTATCACGTATGGTTGCCCATATGATACGGCACTCTCGCAGCATATTCGGTCCAGAGGAATGAACTGCGGGGCTAAAATAGTCACATAGCAATTCCTCTCAATAAATCCAGCAAATGAATTGTCTAAACTGTCAAACTGACAAATGTCAAATTAGTACGAATTACTCTCGAGTACGAAGCAACGGTCTACTGACTAGGCCACGAACGCTCTTGTTAATACAATGCAAGACATGTAATTTGCGCTTGTTCTCATTTAGTTTTTAGGTAAGCTGAGGCTAATTCAATGTTACAATTAATTTCAAACTTCTTCATGTTATTGTTATTTAAAAGGCTTACAGTAAGACAATCCTTGAGACAGTGATAAGGGTCCTGAAGGGCGTGCTGTCCTATAACTGCTTTTACTGGTAATTTGAAACAGTCAACTAACATAGAGAAGGAAACAAAATTACGTAATACTAAGACCCTATTTTTGAAATAAGTAATCTTCTACGATGAAGTCGAAATGTTCAAGGCAATTTAATGTATTTAAAGTCTAATTATTAAAAAATTGCTTTCTACCAATAAAACATGAGACATTATCCTAGTTACATTACCATCTATTATAACAATTAAAAAAAAATCGGCCAAGTGCAAGTTGGACTCGCGCACGAAGGGTTCCGTACCATTATAGATAAAAAATGTGTTTTTTGTATGGGAGCCCCCCTTAATTTTTTAGGTTTTATAAAACTTATTATTAAAGTTTAAATACAACTGAGTATTTTGTGAACATTTCAAGTGCCTACCTATTGCCATTAATGATGTCAAGCAAAAAATAGCAAAAAATTTTATTTTTAACAAAAAATTAAAACCGACTTCCAAGGTAAAAACAATAATAATATGAACGAAAAAGTATTAAATAACTCTTACTCTATAATAGTGCCTTTTTCAGAATTCGTCTAAATCTCAACTATTTCTGTACATACTACAGTCTTCATTACTTTGAAGTCGGTAATTATAATATTACTCTTTTTATATATATATTTTTTTTATATATATGATAATTTCACTCTTTTTAGTTATCTACAAGATAAGGCTTTATGCGTAAATAACCACTACGAATGTTAACTATTCACATTATGTTACTGTAAGCGAAATTGTGGTAAATGCTTGCAGTTATCTAAGCGATGCTGCAATTTAAAAACTTTTATCTTTAAAGGTTCAATAGTTCAGTTCAGTGCTTTTGGACCAAGGGACACCTTTGTATGAACTTTCTCTTATTCGTAAAATATGTTTAAGTTACTAGAAACAACATTTTAACCACTATGAGTCTTTTGATAAATTTCAAGGATTTCCCTCGATTGCTCATAGATCCCATCATCAGCTCACCACTTTCGTAATTATTATACAAAATCAAGATTATACCCTATATAACAACACAAGAATTTTGAAAGACGGTCCACAAACAGCGAAATAATCATCAAAAACATCTGCTTCGATGCAAAATATCATGAAAAGCATCAATAATTGGGTCATAATGTGATGACCCATGGCATGATTATGATTTTGATGATGATGATCAAATTATTATTTTTAACAAAAAATTAAAACCGACTTCCAAGGTAAAAACAATAATAACATCCTTTAAATAATATGAATTAAAAAGTATTAAATAATTTTTCCTATCTAATAGTGCCTTTTTCCGAATTCGGCTAAAACTCAACTATTTCTGTACTCAATCTTCATCATTTTGAAGTTGGTACCAGATATACTTAGCTGAATCTTCAGTCTGCCAGAATATTTGAAACTTTTGTAACTGGCACTGGTAGCTGAGTTGTCGTTGAACATACAAAAAAAAAAAAGATACATACAGCCGAACGTATAACCTCCTCCTTTTTGGAAGTCGGTAAAAATATGTTTGTTGTATGGGAGCCCCCCTTAAATATTAAATTAATTTTGTTTTTAGTATTTGTTGTAATATAACGGCAACAGAATATTTAAATTCATTTGCTAGATGACACAAGACGTGTCTAAGGGCCTGTATTCACTTTGATTAGTTATTAGGAGAAAGAGGACGGAGGACTTGCACTAATCAGTCGCTGTCCACACTTGCTTTCTCCTGATTAAAATACGGAATTAGTCGCGGAGTAACGAAAAACCTAACACGAGGGTTGCCAGGCTTCGGCACGGTGTTTGTGTGCGTGCGACTAGACGTGTGCGAATTATAATTGCACAAGTTGATAAAATGCTATGCAATAGCTTTACCGCGGCAGTCCCCGAGTGCTACACGTGTTTTTTATTCCGCATTTCGGTGGTTCAGCGGCCAAGGTCATGGAACACTCCACGGACAGTGGACCATCAAGCTCATGTTAGGTATTCGGGCGGCAGGATTGGACATTCGCCAGCACCTCAGAAGCATAACTCCGCCTGGGAACCGCTCTGTGACATGCTCTCACGGGCGTTATTGTTCGTCACAAAATGTTAATCACCCGTTTTTACTGAGCTGCCTAACGATCTGCTAAGGTAACGCGATTTTATTAGTATCGATTCTAATTACATCATCGGTGTCGGTGCAAACGGGACACCGAACGCGACCGACATTTGCAGCGAATAATTGGAAAAAAAAATCGGAATCAATATGATCTAGTGCAACTTCTAGAACTAAATTAAAATAAATTTAATTGGATATGTCCCACAGAGAACATATAAGAGAAATTTAAGTTTCAAATAAAATAAGGTAAATATTTTTTTAAGAAAAACAAGATGAAATTGCAAGAAATTAGGCCTTTTGTAACATTGTTTGGTTATTTCTATAGGAACAAACTTTGCATTACACAGACACTACACTCAACAGTCTTTTTTCATATAATATTGTAACTAGATGTTCCGCGCGGCTTCGCCCGCGTAATTTAGGAATGTCACGGAAACCGTACAATTTTCGCCAAAAAATAGCCTATGTCCCTTCACGTGGCCGTGGCAGCCTTTTGTGTGCCAAATAACATAAAAATTGCTCCAGTAGTTTTTCTTAAGATAATAAGCAGTTTTCATATAATTTTTCCCGTTTTTTCCACAATTCATTTTCCTCTGTTTCTTTGCTGCAACTGATCTTGGCTTCTATACATAATATTATAAAACAAAGTCGCTTTTTCCCCTCATGTCCCTTTGTTCCCTTTAATCTTTAAAACTACGCAACGGATTTTGATGCGGTTATCTTTAATAGATAGAGTGATTAAAGAGGAAGGTTATAGGTATAATAACATTAATTAAATAGTGGAGAAATACTGTTATTGTTGGGGTTTCTCATGTGATATCGTAAATAATTACATTTTTACCGCATAATGTAAGCAAACGCAGGCTAAATAAACCCTACGAGATTTATCAAAATAATGTACCAAGTATTGTACACATCGAAAAGGTCTACAGAAAACTCTTCGATGGTATATTATGTCTATCTCTTATGGATATCCCACAATATATTTTTTGTCATTTCCTTTTTACGACAAATAATAACTAATTTTTGAAGCAATTTTAATAAATACAGCAATAATCCTTATCCATTTAACTTAAATACATTGTTGATTTAATGTATATCTATATAGCCCTTTACAGCATAATATGATTTAAATGAATATTTTCGAAGATATTACAGATCTAAAAATTGAGCTAGCGAGAAGTAGCTTTTGCGGCGGTACCGACCAATGCGGGCCACGGGTAGTAATCTATACTAATGATATTATAATTGGGAAGAGTTTGTTTGTTTGTTTGAACGCGCTAATCTCAGAAACTACTGGTCCGATTTGAAAAATTCTTTTACTGTTGGATAGCCCATTTATCGAGGAAGGCTATAGGCTATATTTTATTACGTTAAGTATAATAGGAGCGAAGAAATAGAGGAAAATGTGGAAAAAACGGAGGGAAATTATTTGAAAGGGCTTATTTGAACGCGCTAATCTCAGGAACTACTGGTCTGATTTGAAAAATTCTTTCAGTTTTAGATAGCCCATTGATCGAGGAAGGTTATAAGCTATATTTTATTACGCTAAGACTAATAGGAGCGAAGAATTAGAGGAAAGTGTGAAAAAAACGGGAGAAATTATATGAAAGGACCTATTTGAACGCGCTAATCTCAGGAACTACTTATCCGATTTGAAAAATTCTTTAAATATTAAATAGCTCATTCATCGAGATAGGCTATATTTTATTACGCTAGGACTAATAGGAGCGAAGAAATAGAGGAAAATGTGGAAAAAATGTGGGAAATTATATGAAAGGGCTTATTTGAGCGCGCTAATCTCAGGAACTACTTATCCGATTTGAAAAATTCTTTCAATGTTAGATAGCCCATTTATCGAGGTAGGCTATAAGTTATATTTTATCGCGCTAAGACTAATAGGAACTAAGAAATAGAGGAAAATGTGGAAAAAACGTGGGAAATTATATGAAAGGGCTTATTTGAACGCGCTAATCTTAGGAACTACTGATCCGATTTAAAAAAATATTTCAGTGTTAGATAGCCCATTTGTCGAGGAAGGCTATAAGTTATATTTTATCACGCTAAGACTAATAAAAGCGAAGAAACAGATGAAAATGTGAAAAAACGGGGGAAATTATATGGTATTGCTTATTATCTTATGAACTACTGGAGCAATTTTTATGTTATTTGGCAAACATGAAGAATAAATCACGTGAAGGGACATAGGCTATTTTTTGCTGCAAAATGTACGGTTGCGTGAAATTCCTAAATTACGCAAGCGAAGCCGCGTGGAACATCTATATATAATAAAATCGTAGGAAATTCAATTCTGTATATTGAATATTTTTGTACAATAAATAATACTTGGGATGTGATCTACTATGCTAACGCGGACGAAGTCGCGGGCAACAGCTAGTAATGAATACAAATCAATACTGCTGAATCGATTTTAGTCATTTATTCAGTGGCTAAGTATATATTTTATACCCGATGCGAAGCTGGGGCGGGTCGCTAGTAATATTATAATTAATTATAGCCTTTCTCGATAAATGGGCTATCTAACACTGAAAGAATTTTTCAAATAGGACCAGTAGTTCCTGAGATTAGCGCGTTCAAACAAACAAACAAACTCTTCAGCTTTATAATATTACTACTATATTGTGAGATTCGAGTGACGACGTCTTGATGTGCTTGTTTTTGTGCAGCAAATCGGCAATGGCGACTGTAGCAGTAGACGGAAGCTCGTTTGCACCACGTCCTCAATAACGCGTGCTGTCTCTGTTTACTACAATGCAAAGACTTTACATAGGATGAGTGGATTGACCCACTTTGACTCGACTACGATCGGAAAAGGTTACACATTTTTGGGGTCCGTACCCAAAGGGTGAAAACGGGACCCTATTCATGAGACTTCGATGTCTGTCTCTCCGTCTGTCTGTTTCCAGGCTGTATCTCAGGAACTGCTATTGCTAGAACTGATTTTAATTAGGTATTTTTACCGATCACATACTTAATTCATTTATGATGCTGTCAACTTTTAAGAATCTAAAAACTATGAAAAGGAAAACTCTTTTCATACTGAAAATAAAAATGTAGAGAACTTTCATTTTGTGAAAAAATAATTAGATGCGAAGTTGCATTTTGCATCTTAATATTTTTTAATTATTACAATTTAATATAAAAAATAATAATATTAAGTATACAGTGTGCAATTAAACCTAGCGGCCAAATATTTTTTTGGACTTAGGTATCATTAGGAGAGTCCATTTAACCAAAAAAATAGGGCGTTAATTTTTTTTACAATAACATATTTTATCCCACTTAAAATCGTTGCAGTCACTTCGCAGTGATGGGTAGTGCGGGGGTGAGGCGGGGTGGCGTCAGGGACTTAGGGAGGAGCGTGTCCATTAATTGTGGTGTTTTTAGGCAAACTTTCGGAAGCTATTTCTTAACATTTTAGTATTGAGTTGAATACGTGTATTTTTATTTTTGACAAGGATCAATATAGTATATCGAAATTTGGCGGGAAGGTTTAATTGCACCGTGTATATTATAATATTTTAATATGAATAAAAAAGTAGAGAACTCTTAAAGTTTGCACTTTGCATCTTCAATTAGTGCATGATGCAGTTATCTTAGATGTAAATAAATAATACTAATATTACGCTTTTATGTGGCAAATGCAAGCGCCAACAAGCTTCTCATGACTTAGAAGGATTTCTATATTATTATGTCCAGGTCGGAATTATGTTCACTGTAATTTTCCAAGCACTATGTACACTATGTATAAAGTACATAAAATATCATTGCAAAGCTGGAAAATTATGTCAGAAAAGAAATAACGCGGTTATCTTTCGATATATTTTGTAATCACGATTTCGCAGCGTGGACATCGTTCTATTGAACCAGCATAATTATTAAACTAAGACATTGACAAAACGGTATATACAGTGGAAACGCAACTTGCGATATTTTCAAATAGTAAATATAGTTATTCAAATTCGAATTATATTTTTATGAATCGTATTTTTTGTTTTAAAAAATAATATAATAATATAGTTTTGTACATACCCTATATCATCGTTGTACACAAATCGTTAAATCCACAGTCACTTTAACGAACTATGTTAACACGTTCGCCGGCCGCCGGCGACCACAACACAACGACAACTGACGCGTCGCGCCCAAACAATAACAAACGAAAAGCGCCAACCAACATTATTATGCTGAAAATCTCCAATCACAGAATTTAAAATTCATAAACGATTGTCAAAATTCTAAGAGTCAATTTGACTTGATTGTGTTTTATTCATTCTGGTTTTTTTTTCAGTTTGAGAAGTTGATTGCGAATTAAAATATTTTTTTTTCTGAATGTTACGTAGAAATAGATTTTTTTTTATGAAATAAGGGGGCAAACGAGCAAACGGGTCACCTGATGGAAAGCAACTTCCGTCGCCCATGGACACTCGCAGCATCAGAAGAGCTGCAAGTGCGTTGCCGGCCTTTTAAGAGGGAATAGGGTAATAGGGGAGGGTAGGGAAGGGTAGGGAATAGTTGAGGGTAGGGAAGGGAATAGGGTAGGGGTTAGGGGATTGGGCTTCCGGTAAACTAACTCAATCAGCGAAACACAGCGCAAGCGCTGTTTCGCGCCGGTTTTCTGTGAGAACGTGGTATTTATCCGGTCGAGCCGGCCCATTCGTGCCGAAGCATGGCTCTCCCACGTATAAATGCTTCAGCCTCCATGAGAAGCGTGAAACCTTTATTACTCATATTATATTGTATTACTCTACTATGATGCATTTTCACATAATTATTGCGCATGTGGTTTGATGATACAATGACAAAAAATATGTGTTTAAATTAATAAGTGTGCGTTTTCTAATTATTGCAATGTAATATCGTAATCATTTGTGTCACGAATATTTTATAATGTCTCTGTTACTATAGTGCATATTCGGTGGATACTTGTAGATGTATTTCATAGCCCTGATTTGTTCCGTGTTACGACTTACACCTGTAACATTTTCAATTTTTTACCCGATTTCCAAAAAGGGGGAGTTTATAATGTTATGTTCGTCTTTTTTATTTATTTTTGAGGAAAAAACTTCTTAAGCGACGTTGTGAACTTTATTAGGGTTTGTTTTAAGCTCGCATGAATACACAATATGAAGATCATAAGAAGTTCGTAAGAGAAGGTAGATTGCCAGTGTAATAAAGCAGAGGAAGTCAGATTCCCGTCTCTTCCTGGGACAAAAATCCATGCCATTCCTGCTGCTGCTGATTTTTCGTTGTTTATTCCAGCATTCGAATTTCAGATTGTCTAAATTATCATAATATAACAATCTCGCGCTCCAAACCGTCGCTGTAGACGCGAGCATGATGCGGTTAGCGCAGCGTTCATTAGAGCCTGGCCCTTTAGCCAAGACTTTTCTTTATCGCTCCTTTATAGAATCGCCGATGAAAATGTATGGAATTGACATAAGCGTTCGTTAGTATGACGTTGACGTTCGACTTGTCTAATGTCAATTCCATACAGTTTGATCAGCGATTCTATAAAGAAGCGGTAAAGAAAATGTCTCAGCTACAGACCCTGATGTTTTTGTGCTAAAATTAGGACATGGGCAATTTCAGAAAAACGTGTACAGGGTATAAAATTTCATTTTAATTTTTATGTCAATTTTTTCTTTTTTTCTATAATTTTTTTCTTTAATGTAATAGGAAATATAGTTTATTAAACAAAAAAACAAAAAAGAACGCGGAATTTAAGGCATTTTCCTGATAATATCAAAAATGACCGTAGAAAAAGTCACCCAACGGAGGTCACGTAATGCTACCTGCTTGTTGTTTTAAATTGTTTAAAAATTAACCATCTTATTTAGCACAAATACATTTTTGGTATCAAATACTATACAAGTTTTGCAATGTGTAAACAATAACAATAATCAAAGAAAATTGATTAATAACAGTAAAACTTGGTCACATACCTGAACAAAGAAATTGAAACACCTGCACTTCAACAACATTTCCGCGCTTTTCACTAGTTAGTTTGCCAGTAAAAACAAAAAGACGTACCTATCGATGAAGAACATACGTTGTTTTGCCAGATCGTGCCGAATAATTTCTAGTATTAGAAGAATATTTGCAAAAACGAGCGGTCACAAAGCGGAATCTTCCGGAAGACTAAAATCAAATTAATTTTTAAAAGAAATTACATATAAAAATATATAATTGATACTTTCAGCTGATACATTTGACTTTTGAGATTTCAAATTATGTATAGAAATCACTTCAAATACTGGATATTTTTTAAAATCAATCATTATCTCATCTTAGTTGGGAAGGGGACAGGTATATTTGATGGTTTTCAATACTTTAAAACCTTTGTATTTTTTTTATTTAGTAAAGTAACAACAAGACGACAATTTATAAATGTATTTAAACATATACTTTTTTCACTTAAATTAATATATTCTGTTAAAAGTTATTTATCTCAACAAAATAAATTAACAAAGTCGAGGGACAAGGCAAAATCAGGGGGTACACATTTTTTTGAAAATGCCCACATATTGTGTTATTTATATTATCATAAGTGCAGTATCGACACTTTGCATCTTTACTCCCATTCAGACTTATAATAATAACAGCGAAATAATTATACGTCCTTAAGAACAGGTTTGCTGGCAACATAAAATATTCTACATTCTTTGAGGATAAAATATGTTTAATGGTGTCTTATACTTATATCATACTAGATGACGTAGTTAGTAGTAGACGATACTTGCATCTGATTCAAGTCATTCAACCTTCTTTCCTTCTTATCTTTCTTCTCTCCAGAAGTCCAGACCCATAATCATCGGCTTTTAGTTCTCTGGCAAGCCGGCTAGCAATTAGCATCAGTGTTCCATAAAAAAATCTGTCTTCATACCCATACAAATTGCCGATCCGGGCATCCGTATGGGTAAGAAGACATTTTTTTTTGAGTTCCCAGCACTTTTCTCATAGAAAAAGTTGTTAATTTTGACGGGCTCTTTTGATACTAACACACTGTATAGGATGGAAAAAGCTGAAAATGCTGATATGAAAATATGGCAACGGATGACCCTCCCCTATTCCCTTCCCTTCCCTACCCTCCCATATTACCCTATTCTCTCTTAAAAAGCCGGCAACGCACCTGCAGCTCTTCTGATGCTGCGAGTGTCCATGGGCGACGGAAGTTTCCATCAGGTGACCCGTTTGCTCGTTTGCAGGGGGCAAATTTATATATATTTCATTAAAAAAAAACATATTTTAACTACCTAATATTTTACAATACAATTTTATTGGCCTAATAAACAAAAAATTACTTATGTATTAACTTAGTAAAAAACATTAGCAAAAACGCACTTTTCTTGTGTTTATAAGTGAAATTGCTTCATATTGATGAATGCAATTTTGTGTTGTACCGTAAATTGCGTGTTCTGACGTGGCTCTTAAAATAGTAGAGTTTTTTCGTGAAAAGATTACAGTGTCCAATATCCATCCATCCGTCAATCCGTCAATTTATACTAACAAACATTAATCCTCTGCCTATGCCTTGTTATGGACACGTTCACAAGCTGTACTATACTATAATATATATAGGGTGCAATTAAATCTTCCGGACAAATTTCAATGTACTGATCCTTGTTAAAAATAAAAATACACGTTTTTTTTATAATCACTCAGTACTAAAATATTGAGAAAAAGCTTCCGAAAGTTTTCCTCAAAAAGCACCACAATTAATGGACACTACGCGTCGCCGGCGCGTGCGGAAGGTGCCACCCCTCGCGTCACCCCGCTCTACCCACCGTCGTGAAGTGACCGTTCTGCAATGATTTTAAGTGGGATAAAATATGTTATTGTAAAAATATTAACACTCATTTTTTTTGTAAAATGGACTCTCTTAAGTCCTAGCGATACCTAGTTAGCCCTAAAAAATGGCCGGTAGGTTAAATTGTATTAATTGGAATCTCGGAATCGGCTCCACCAACGATTTTCATGAAATTTAGTTTATAGGGGGTTTCGGGGGCGATAAATCGATCTAGCTAGGAATCATTTTCAGAAAATGTCTTTTTATTCGTGTTTTATCGATAATCGATAAACTGAAAAATATGACTCTTCCTGACATCTATTGGCCAATAATAATACTATTTAGTTGGCAACTAATTGTTTTAACGACCAGTAGATGGCGTTATTAAGTAACACGAAGTCAATGAGTGTTTGCTATACCGAGCAAAGCTCGGTCATCCAGGTACTATAAATAAGATAGCGTAGTCTGAAACCATCTTTATGTCGTAAGTCAGAGGGCGAATATTTTCTTGATTGACAAGACGTGACATCTACAGTATCTTCTTGATGACAAAGGAGGCCGCAGGTCGCGCTCAACCTCCAACACCTTTGATAGAGTTTTGGTTTTGACGTAATCATATTAAAAAATCAACAAAAAGTTAAGAGCTTGATAAGGGAGTTATCACAAATAAACCCATAAATTATTATTTAATGCTAACAACACAATACAATAATAAATTAAAATTCAAAATTAAATTGCACAAATTAAGCATGTTCTATAAAATATACTGAATAACATTGAACATAATATAATATTATGATAAAAATTGTTTGTTTGTTTGTATATTTTCGAGATATTCATGCACAATGCACAGAATATACATTTAAATTAACGAATTTTTGTCACGGAAGAATGTTGGCAGGAAAATGTTCCTGATTATTTTTCCGACCCAAATATCGACCAATAGAATTGCACCATTCGACGTCACGTGGTCAAGTCGTCACAAGTCGTCAAGTCGTCAAGTCGTCAAGTTTTTCAGGAAAAATCACTCGCGCTTCGCGCTCGTGATTTTTTAACCTGAAAAACTTGACTCCTTCATTTGTTTGCAACGAACCTATCGGGAAATGCCAGATAATTTTGAAGCTCGTGTGGTATTCGGGGGATTATTTTTCCGTCCCAAATGTCGGCCAATAGAATTAGAATTTGTTTTTTATATATAGCAACTACCAGAGAAAATTTTCAAAAAATTATCAGTATAATACCATGTAGGTTGTACCACGTGACGTCGAATAGTGCAATTCTATTGGTCGATATTTGGGTCGGAAAAATAATCCCCCGAATACCACACGAGCTTCAAAATTATCTGGCATTTCCCTCAAGGTTCCCTGCAAACAAATAAAGTCGTTAATTTTGACCCGATAATTTTGAAGCTCTTGTGGTATTATAAGTGATAAATTATTAACCCATCGATCGCGGAAAAACGAGACACAATAGCTTATCAGCTATTGTTATCGCGGCCGGACGTGGCCGCTTGGGCCTTAGGGCTTCATGAATTTGACCTAATTAGTCATAGTTAAAGTAAAGTTTTAACTATGACCCACTCTTGGGAAGTATTTATGTAACGATTCGTCTGGCAAAAGCAAAGTTTACCTTGGCAGAGCCCCGTATAAAAATTTGTTTGGTGCCCAATTAGGGAGGGGCGGAAATTTTATTACTTTTGCTGACGGACGTTGGGGGCCCCCGTGACTAGGGGGCCCCGTATAATTGATACGGCAGATACAGCGGTAGCTACGCCTCTGGTCTTAGGCTTGTGCTCACTTGAGAAACAACAGCCTTAAAACAGGCTATTGTTTTACAAAATACACGAAGATGAACACATTTTAAATAAATACTATGTTGACTTGTATTGCAAATCTCATTAGGGCTCCCACACAAAACTGCGAATTCGTGCGAATTCGCATCACAATGTTATTTTATTATGAGTTTTGTCGCAGATATTTGCTATGCGAATTGCGATGCGAATTCGCAGTTTTGTGTGAGAGCCCTAAGAACGTTGTGTTACAAGTTACATACAATACAATAAGTAGGTATGTGTTAGAAGGACAATACATCAAAATATTGTATCTCCCAATTATAAAGTTGTGTTTTAATAATTTAAATTAGTAATTTGTAATAAAATTGTTTGTAAAACTAATGCTTAGTGTGTAAACTTCAAGAAAAAATAATAATTATATTATCTGACGGCAAGCTAACGAACTTTACGAATAATCAAAGTGGATGAATTTTGTTCCTGATATTCTGCGAAAACCCCGGGGAGTATAGTGTTTTAGGCCGGTATAAATAGTCGGTACTCAAGGGGCATCTCGGTCTCAAGACGCGGTTCGGCCCTATGATTGGTCCAAATTTTGAAAGCCAACCAATCCCAGAGCCTGAACCGTGTCTTGAGACCGAAATGCATCTTGAGTAATGACTATTTATACCAGCCTTATTCACACACCAATTCACCTTCTGCTCAGTACTATAATATGATATTGACACCAAACATTGTAAAACATAACATTGCATTGTTATATTATTTTATTTTAAAGTTGTAATTTTCTATCTTTTAAGTAAAAGATGGCCCTGTGCGAGTTTCTTATGCCGGTTCTTCTAGCTCGCTAGCTAGGGTTAGTTCCCGAACCGGTGGTAGGCACCTTAGTTTCTTCGTTCTTTCTACGATGTTCAAAAAGAGTATTTATGATACCTATTTTGAATAAAAATGCATATTTTTATTTATTTTATTATTTTTACAGCCCTTAATTGTGACTTGTAGTTGTGAGGGTGCATGAAAGTCGGGTATTCAAGGATTGACTAGTTTATTTATCGATACAACGAATTAATGATCTGTTTATACACCTGATGGAAATTCACGAAGTTGGCAAGTGCACGGGACTGAAATATCAATTTGCGTTTCAAGGCTTAATTTTACCTAAAACTGTAATATTAGTACTATAAGCATTGCAGATGTTATTAAACATTAATTTAACGTGGAAGAGCCATGCTACGGCACGGATGGGCCGGCTCGACTGGAGAAATACCACGGGCTCACAGAAAACCGGCGTGAAACAGCGCTTGCGCTGTGTTTCGCCGAGTGAGTGAGTTTACCGGAGGCCCAATCCCCTACCTACCTTATTCTCTTCCCTACCCTCCCCTATTCCCTACCCTCCCCTATTCCCTTCCCTCCCCTATTTCCTTCCCTTCCCTTCCCTACCCTCCCCTATTACCCTATTCCCTCTTAAAAGGCCGGCAACGCACTAGCAGCTGCTCTTCTGATACTGCGAGTGTCCATGGGCGACGGAAGTTGCTTTCCATCAGGTGACCCGTTTGCTCGTTTGCCCCCTTATTTCATTTAAAAAAAACATATTTTAACTACCTAACATTTTACAATAGAATTTTAATGGCCTAATAAACGAAAAATTATGTATTAACTTAGTAAAAAACCTTTATTAGCAAAAACGCACTTTTCTTGTGTTTATAAGTGAAATTGCTTCATATTGATGAATGCAAGTTTGTGTTGTACCGTAACTAATTATAATTATTGTTTAAACACAATCTTGCGTGTTCTGACGTGGCTCTTAAAATAGTAGAGTTTTTTCGTGAAAAGATTACAGTGTCCAATATCCATCCATCCGTCAATCCGTCAATTTATACTAACAAACATTAATCCTCTGCCTAATAAAGATAGCCAATAAGACTTATATTAGGCAGGCCGCAGGCCGCAGGCCGCAGGCCGCATCGCATATCCATATTACTTAATCTTATATAATATAAAATCCTCGTGTCACAATGTTAGTTAACGTAGCATCGCATATCCAAATTACTTAATCTTATACCTATAATATAAAATTCTCGTGTCACAATGTCCGAAACGGCATGAAAAGGCTTTACTGATTTTTACAAATTTTACATTATTATAAATAATGCATATTCAGTAGGTGTGAGAAACGGCTACTAGCTACTTTTTAACCGACTTCCAAAAAGAAGGAGGTTATAATATGTTCGGCTGTGGTTTTTTTTTATATTGATAAGTGCATATTTTGTTGAATAAATAATAATAATAAATGATTACATCTCGAGACTGATGGCGACCATTATTTGTGTAGGACGTGAAAGGACATAGGATACTTTTTGTCCCGGAAAAATGTACGGTTACCGCGCGATAAACGAGTTTTGGCGCAACGGAGTTGCAGGCGTCAACTAGTTATAACTATTCAAGATCCGCTGCTTTTGTCTGTCATGTGACTTTTCAATACTACCCACCTTACAGTATAGTAGGTAGACAGTATACTTATTCACTGTGTAAGTATTTTTATCGGCAAGATGGTAAATGTATAACAATACAGCTGGATAAGACAAATCCCTAAAACTGATCTAAAAATAAACAAGCGTAGATTCCTGAATCGTGACTACATAATGGAGTATGTCCCAAATATAATGGAGAATTCGTCCTTGTTGGGCCCTCACGATAGTGGTTCAGTAAAAAACCCTCATGGAACCTTATACGAGTGCTTAAAGTCATTTTAAGTAGGTCGTAGAGGGTGGCCTTGCCGGGTGAATACGATCCTATGTAAACGAATTTTTTAACATCTTGTATCCATTTTACTATACGTCTATACAAAAACAACCCTGGGTTACTTTATTTTTAATTGAATGTGGGTATAGCACTGACCTCTATAATACACTGGACAGCGTACAAAATGACAGCTATTTCTTATGCTGATTTGAACCACATGTTTCCATATAAATTTTGAGGAGTTCCCTCGATTACTTATGCATCCTTCATCAGATCACCACTTTTGTGCATATAATACCAAATTGGGATGATACCCTATATACCAACAGTTTGAAAATCGGTTAACAAACGGCGGGGTAATCGTTGAACATAAGAAAACGAACATAACACCTCCCCCATTTTGAAAGTCGGTTAAAATTGTAGCCTATGTGTTATTCTGATGTATAAGCTATATTTTTGTAAAGTTTCACTAAAATCCGTTCAGTAGTTTTTGCGCGAAAGAGTAACAAACATCCATACATCCACACATCCATACATGCATACATCCAAACAAACTTTCGCCTTTATAATTAATATTAGTAGGATGATAACCGCCATTTGCAAAATAGTAGTTCCAAGTACACTCACTACTGCTTTCACATAGCAATCAGCGCCAATATGGCGACTTTCAAATAGGAAAATTTTATTGATAGCGATCGCCTGTCCAGTGTATTATAGAGGTCAGTGGGGTATAGCCACCCGTGGCAATAAAGCTGATACTTTAAATGTGTATAAATAAACGATATTTTATTTAAATTCACATCGTTTATTTTAACCAGTAGTTCCGTAATAATCACCAGTGGTAATTACCCCCGCGGGGGTAAAACAGCTATTCTATAGATATTAAAACGATGTTTTTAGATAATATAGTAGGTACGTGACTTGTAATTTAACGATTCTTTCATTCTGTGATCTGCATGCGCCTCAAATTTCACAAATTGGGCAAAATCCACGTTCTGAACATCATCAAATCGTGGCTAATTATAATAATTCAGCCTATTGACCTGACGCAGCATGTTCGACGGCCTGCTTTAAGAGAAGAGTCAGCAAAATACCTGAACTACAGCTGCTTCGACAATTAATTATAACATTGTTCAAGCAAAAGCTATTATTCGAGGCGCACACTATATTAAGGCGGAAAACTTCGATGGGCTGCGGCCTGCGACTAACAATTTCATTTACTTTATTCAAAGGTTCGCAAAGTCGCACATGAGTCTGCAGGGCCGTAGCTAGGGGGGGGGCATAGTGGGGCAATGCCCTACCTTAAAATCACAATGCCCTACCTTAAAAATACCAATAATCGGCCAAGTGCGAGTCGGACCCGCGCACGAAGGGTTATACCGCGCACGTACCGTTATAGAGCAAAAATAGTATGGGACCTACCTACCTAACCCTTAATTTTTTTTAACTTTTATTATTATTTATTAAATTACATATATTATTAAGGCCTTTTTGAAAATTTCCAGTGCCTACCTGTTGTCATCATTGATAGTTAAGCAAAAAATGTTAGAAAAATCACGTTTGTTGTATGGGAGCCCTCCTTAAATATTTAATTTATTTTGTTTTTGGTATTTGTTGTTATAGCGGCAACAGAAATACATAATCTGTGAAAATTTCATTTCTCTAGCTATTACCGTTCTTGAGTTACAGCCTGGAAACAGACGGACAGACATCGAAGTCTCAGTAATAGGGTCCCGTTTTTACCCTTTGGGTACGGAACCCTAAAAAGGAAGACCTAAAGGACTTGCACTACAGGTATTAGACAACAGAAATATACTTTATTCTTATATAAACTATACATTATATAGTTAAGATTTTTATTATACCTTTAAAAACTTTTTGTTCCGTTGGCAGGATTCGAACCCGCGTCCCCCGGATTAAGCTGCCACACGCCCAACCATTGGGCCACAGAAGTCGTCGATAATAATTCTTTGTTCTGTGTATAGATGGCATTTGAATCACGATTACATGAAGCGATGCGTCCATTTAATTATAATCTTGAAAAAAAAAGATGTAGTACTGCAGTGTGCGAGTCCACGTTTTCAACTTTAACTGCAATTAATAGGCCTCAAAGACTGTCAATGGGTCACGAAAGAATGGCTGGTATGGTATTTCTGGCCTTTGAAAAAGAAAGAACAAAAAAAGTTGATCTGAACGAAGTTCTTCGCATTTTTAATAATATGGCGAATCATAGAATTCAGCTGTTTTAAATATTTTATGTTATTTTATTATTAATTATTATTTTAATAAGTTTGCAAAAACAATAATAATCTAAATATATTTTTAGTCGTATCTATTGACTCGTATCACCCAACCCAACAATTAATTATTATTTTCTCACTCTCACTCACACGTGGATCGCTACATCCAGAAGTTTAACCATATTGTTCGCTTGTTCTTCGTAATTGAGGATTTAATAATATGTAGTTCTTAGATATAGTGCTCATGCTTTGTCACAGAATTTTTTTAAGTATCTAAGAATAACTATTGAATGAATTGAATACATCATTGACCTAGAGATAAATCAAAACAACAAATACTAAAAACAAAATAAAATCAATATTTAAGGATTCGTGTTTTTTGGCCTTTTTTGCTGCATATTGATATTAATGGCAACAGTAGGCACTGGACATTTTTGCGAAATCACTTAATTAATTAATAATACAATTAAAATAACATTTACATTTAAAGGGGGCTCAATTACAAAAAACACAATTTTGGCCTATTTTTTATCTATAACGGTACGAAACCCTTCGTGCACGAATCCGACTCGCACTTGACCGATTTTTTTTGCTTCCGCCCTACCTGTAACCGACGCTGCCCTACCTCAAATTTGACTCTAGCTACAGCTCTTTTTTTTTTTTTTTTTTTTTTTTTTTTTTTTTTTTTTTTTTAACGATGGGAAAAGCGTTACGCATCCCCAGCGGCCCGGGGGAATGGTCGCCGGGGTATGTGGGACTCCCCAGGTGCTGCGGTAAGGAGGAGCACCCGGGGTTACCCACTAAAACCCACCGGTGCCTCCTTACTCCGCTACGCTGCTGGGCCACCGGACCCGCCTACGAGGGCGATATCTGCGGTAGCCCAGTTAGCGGCGTCTACTTAAGCAGACTCCTCCGCAGCAAGCTATTAAGCTCTGCTGAGCCTCCCGGGAGCAGCCCGAGGCACCGGGCGCTCTTCTGTCGGGCAGAGCTCGTGCAATGGGCAACGGATTCCCCAATCCGCCGCCCTAGCCCTGATTACGGCGGGACTCTAGCTACAGCCCTGATGAGTCATGAAAAACTAAGTTGGTAAGTTCACTATATGTGAGTTGTGGTGTGGTGTAGTGCGCGTGCACAAACGAAGACAGTTGCATCAGACTCAGAATTAAGATACTAACGGCCGTTCCCAATATTTGATCTATCTCTGGTTTTGCCCTACTAGAGATAGGACTAGCTCAGATTAGACATTAGAGACATATAATTTATGTCAATTGTGAGCTATTCCTATCTCTAGTAGGGCAAAACCAGAGATAGATCAAATATAGGGAACGGCCGTAAGACGTCAATAGGGACTATACTATTACTGCAATGTTTGGACGCCAGAGGCAGCACCCGCACAGACAGTAAACAAAAAGTTTTGTTCGGCGTTTCACAACGTTTCTGTCTATATTCTTATACAGTGTGTTTGTGTAAACACCGTTATCCTTGAAACCATCAAATGAGACCGTAAAAATAAACAACTTTTTCTATGAGAACAATGCTGGGAACTGAAAAAAATTACGTCTTCATACCCATACGGATGCCCGGATCGGCAATTTGTATGGGTATGAAGACGGATTTTTTTGAGTTCCCAGCATTTTTCTCATAGAAAAAGTTGTTCATTTTGACGGGCTCATTTGATGGTTTCAAGGATAACGGTGTTTACACTAACATCTTGTATGATATATCATACAAGATGTTAGTGTGAACACCGTTATCGGAAATATTAGAAATTACGAACTACTGGAGCAATTTTTATGGCAATATTTGGCACAGATATAGAGTAGACCAAGTGAAGGGAGTAGGGACATAAGCTATTTTTTATGGGAAAATGTACTTGTAATGTATGTAAAGGTTTCTGTAAAATTCCTAATTTACGCGGGCGAAGCCGCGCGGGACATCTAGTTGCTCTATATAATAATATTTAGCCTTATTGTTTTCTTATAACGTACTTCCTTTTTTAATCAAATTGGGATCGAATATCCAGTACAAAGTTATATGTTTCGTTGTAGTAGATTTTCAGTTCACACACAAAGAAAAACGAGTTAAGTTTGGAATAAAAGTCTTTTTTCTACAAAATAATATTAAATACTAGCTTTTAGCGTTAAGGATAAAAAGAAGTAGACTAGACATATTGTAATCATTGATCATAAGTAGGTGTATGAATTTAGGGTTCCCAACCCTCCCGGATTGCCCGGGAGACTCTGGTAATAATGCTTAAGAGGATACAACAGCGGCTAGAGATATGAAAAAAAAGTACGTGTAATATCTATAGCTGTCTCCCTTACCTCAAGCCTATACCGCAGAACGCGATAGAGACAACTGCAGAAAATCCAGAAAATCAACGATTCGTTGTCCCCTGATTCCTTCTCCAAAACTTAACCGATTTAAGTACTTTTTTCATTAAAGATTAAAAAAAGGCTTGAGCTGTGTTCCTATGTTTTGCTTTTTTTGTATAACCTAGCCAAATCTGTTTTCTGGACGTTTGAACACAGTGGAAAATCTGACCATTTTTTTGGGTTTTTGAACGTTCATATCTTATTTAATAATTAAATTATGAAAAAAAAGAAAACATAGGGACATTGTATTAGTGGCCGTAGATATTCAGGAAAAAAATTATAACTCTACTAGCATTATCCAGGGAGGAAACAGGGGACAACGTTTGTATGGAAAAAAGGGCGGTGTGGTATCCTCTTAAGCTCCCGTCCTACCGGATAGCGATAATTTATCCGGTTTTTCAAAAACTTATAAATTGAGTTAGTGAAAAAAATGTAAGATGAAGCAGGACAATTATATTATCTGTTCGAAAAAAATCGCTTGGATTAACGCTGGGCTTATTAATGACTTCTTTACGTAATTAAAAGAGAGAAATGGTCCTGAATCCTGATACTATGTTCTTTCTCATATTAAAAACTATATTTTAATATTTTTAAAGCTATTCCATAGCTTTTATCGCTAGCTTTCATAAATAAATCTAAAACATCGTCTAGCAATCTAGTACATATTCCCCCCCGCCCCCCTACAATTCTCCCGGGTTGGTCCTTTCGAGAGTTGGCAACCCTATGTATGATGCATATAAGTACCTACTTATGATTATAATAAAAAAAAGTATAGAACCAACGATTACTATTAACACTATGTAATTATTTAGGCATTTCATTGTAAGCAATAAGCTGGAGAAATAAAACAGCTATCTTGGTATAAGTTTTTTACTTAACTAAACAAATATTTGTACTTTAAATAGGTCAATCATGGGCGTACCCAGGTAGGGGCAGGGGGGATAATGAAATAAACGTCAGTTATCCTGGCAATGGCAAATGGAAATAAGAAACGTGTTACCTACTCTGCGCAAAATGATGTGTTGGAAACAAAATATCTTTTCAGTCAGATTTATAAAAGTCAATTTTCAATGTTTCAATATACCAGACCGACCATCTTCTCCGAAGGTATGAGCTGCCCCCCCCCCCCCCCCCCCCCAGCTAAATCCTGGGTACGCCCATTACGTTGCGCAAATATAATTATTAATATTATGTTGATAATAATGATTTAGCCTACATTTTCAATGCACTCGGCTGCCATCCCCACTCTTGGCAGATTTTTTTTGCACCATATCTGTTGTAGCATATTTCACTGAAAAAAAACCAAGGTATTGTTAATTTGAATATTGTAGTACGAGATACAAAAATCTGTTAAACTCAGCATTTAACTCTGGGGGACAAAACGTTGTAGCTCAGTTCCTGCTACATCTTTTACTATTTTACTAAGGGCGGATTCGACCAAACTGGAGTAAAATTTTACTCAAGTATAACTGTCTCCCAATCTAAGAGTAAGCTGGTTTTGTGTTTTTCCAACTTCTAATACAAGAATAAGGTAATTACACGGGAGTAAATATTTACGCGGGCTATTTTGATGGAGTAAATATTAAACTGAGAATAGTTGCACAACAGGGTGTCAACTGTCGCGGTCGGTGTCATTGTGAACTATAATTGACATTTTATTTCATACTCTTTGAGTAACTTGGTAAAATGCAAACGATAATATCCTAGAGTAAATTAAAGGAGTAAAATTATTCTCATGATAGTTATACTCGTGTAACTTCAAGTTTGGTCGAATCGGGCCTAAGACATAAAAAAATCTAGACAAAACCCCCGACACGAAAAAGTAGCAATCGAGGAACTGATTTGTGAATTCGATTGTCTCCTAACCGCGGTGGCCGCTTGCGCCAGCTTGGGTTATTGCTATAATATTTTCATCTAAAATTTTTAATCCAGACTGCTACAAGTTAACCTAAAAATACAAAGACGCTATAGGATAGGTCACGATATTATTACACGATATTATTTGGAAAATAACCGTGTTTTATATCTGTGGCGGTCGTAAAAACGTTTTATAGCGGTCACATAACAATTATATAGCTGAGACTGAAAAAATTAGCCTGCAAATTCGAAAGAATAAGTATCGTAAAAAAGTTCACATACAGTATGGAAAAAGACGTAAAATCACGTGAAGCGCCTGAATTTATTAAAATAGCAATAACCACGACACAAGTATCCCACTATACGTGGGAGAGCCATGCTTCGGCACGAATGGGCCGGCTCGACCGGATAAATACCACGTTCTCACAGAAAACCGGCGTGAAACAGCGCTTGCGCTGTGTTTCGCTGAGTGAGTGAGTTTACCGGAGGCCCAATTCCCTAACCCCTACCCTATTCCCTTCCCTACCCTCAACTATTCCCTTCCCTTCCCTTCCCTACCCTCCCCTATTACCCTATTCCCTCTTAAAAGGCCGGCAACGCACTTGCAGCTCTTCTGATGCTGCGAGTGTCCATGGGCGACGGAAGTTGCTTTCCATCAGGTGACCCGTTTGCTCGTTTGCCCCTTATTTCATTAAAAAAAAAATGAAAATGCATTACTCTAATTTTCTATACTTAAATTGCCTTTTATATTAAGTCATTTAGCTCGTGTCACTTTCACATAAAACTCTGTTATAATTATTTATTATTATTGGGTTTAATAATGGTTTTGAATTAAAGAGCAATTTCTGAGAGAGCTACCTAGTCTACCTACTACATAATACATTTCCCAGAAACATTGCTTCTCTTCTTTTTCGGTGTCTTCTATCAAAATCAGTTTAGTAAAGCCAAAAGGCAAGTAAACTTTACATTTATACAAAATATACTACTAATTAAAGGTCACATAATATAATTCTTTAGAAAGGTGTCTTGACTCTTGACTTCTACGTCTGTACACACAGTGTAAACTTTTTAGGTATTAGATACCTACTGAAGATTTCCTTCAATTACCATATTTAATCATCTTTGATACGCGGGAGAACCATGCTTTGGCACGAATGGGCCGGCTCGACCGGAGAAGTACTTCGTTCTCACAAAAAACCAGCGTGAAACAGCGTTTGCGCTGTGTTTCGCCGAGTGAGTGAGTTTACCGTAGGCCCAATCCCTTCCTTACCCTCCCCTATTCCCGTCCCTTCCCATCCCTACCCTCCCCTATTACCCTATTCCCTCTTAAAATGGCCGGCAAAACACCTGCAGCTCTTCTGATGCTGCGAGTGTCCATGGGCGACGGAAGTTGCTTTCCATCAGGTGACCCGTTTGCTCGTTTGCCCCCTTATTTCATTTTAAAAAAATACTCACAATCGTAAGCCCATCCAATCTTCGCAAACAGGTCAATGAGTGTCGTGGACGGGTTGAGCCGCCCCAGCTCCGAGGTGCGGTAGTCCCAGGGGAAAGTGTGGTGGTAGTTGTGCCAGCCCTCGCCCAAGGCCGCCATGCTCACTAGCTTGTTCTCCACTGATTTGATAAAGCTGGAAACAATGGAGGCAATGTTCATAATGCCACAAAAACTTGAATATTTTAAGGTGTACATTGAGTTACACTCGACTTGTCTATTAATACAGATCCTACCTATTTACTCCTAAAGCTGAAATTTTTGATTCATTCAGACATTGAACTACACCGACTAGCTTACTCGACATGGCTCTCTGATCTACTACTAATACTACGTAAGAATATTATACCTACTCTCAAAACATAACTTTATCTACTTTTGGAGTAACTAGAGATCGCCCAATGGTCGAAATTCGACCTTGGACTACTACGTTTAATTTGTAATAAAATATTGACTTTATCATATATATTTTTCAACTCTCGTCTTTGGGACTCAGCTGATCTCAGACTGGCCGTGTAAGCATTGTGTAATAGTATCTAAGATTCAATAAAAAAAACTATAATCCATTTTTAATTTGTCAACTTGTTGTCAACAGTCTTCAACCATAAATAAAAGAGTATAATTCGTATGTATAGGCTTGTCACTCAAAAATCTGTCATTTCTCATGTGTGTGTATTGTAGTGTGTGTAATGTTTTATTTGTTAAAAAATGTATGGTAAAAGTATAATTTCAAAATAATATTAGCTCGATGCACTCCTTCACCATATAAACTATAACTGTGCAAAATTTCATACACTACGTTTCCCCATTTTTCGTAAAAAGGGTTACAAAGTTTGTCGTTTTAATATTATGATAAGGTAAAATACTATTGCGCCTTGTAAAAAATAACTTGCGAGATTTGGGGAACTTGCTATTCACAACTTAGTTTAATATTAACTAGCTCTACGTCAGCAAAAATGTACTTTCCGGAATATAAAAATGTCTTCTTGCAATTTCATCAGTATGACGAATCAATATTATAATATATAATGAGTCAATATAGCTATTAGAAAATATACTGAACATAGTAAAATTGGTTTATCTACCGTATTAAGAGGATACACCAGGGGCGAGAGAAAATGAAAATAGGTTTTTGAAAATGTATTGCTGACTCACCAATCTCAAGTCTCCCACCGCAGAGCGCGATAGAGACACGACAAACACGACAAACGTTCTAATAAAAGAACAGAAAATCTTCGATACGTTGTCCGCTGATTCCTTCTCCAAAACTTAACCGATTTAAGTACTTTTTTCATTAAGAATTAAAGCAAGGCTTGAACTGTGTTCCTATTTTTTTTTTTTTGTATATTTTAGCCAGTTTTGTTTTCTGGGTGTCTGAACACAGAAGAAAATCTGGCCATTTTTTTGGGTTTTTGGACGTTCTTATTTTTTATAAAATAAAATTATGAAAAAAAAAAGAAAACATGTGGACATGCTAATAGTGGCCATAGATATTCAGGAAAAAAATCATTACTCTACCGGCATTATCCAAGGAGGAAACAGGGGACAACGTTTGTATGTAAAAACGGCGGTGTGGACTCCTCTTAATATTTGGCTCAAGTATAATTCAATACTTTTAGGTATTGGTGTAGACTTGTATGAGCTCCGTGGTGCAGACGTAGAACCTTCGAATTACATGCTCCATTTCTTACTGTTTGCGAGCTTTAGGTTTGCTAGACAAGTAACTAAAAAAAAATCGGTCAAGTGCGAGTCGGACTCGCGCACGAAGGGTTCCGTACCGTTATAGAGCGCCAATAGGGAAAAAAATTAAAATTGTGTTTTTTGTATGGGAGCCCCCCTTAATATTTTTTTTATTTTAATGTTACTATTTAATATTAAAGTACACATACTAATTGAGGATTTAGTGAAAATTTCAAGTACCTATATTATGTTGCCATTATGGATTACGAGCCAAAAAGGAGCAAAAAAAAAATGTTTGGGATGAAAATAATATGGGAGCCCCCCTTAAATATTAACTTTATTTTGTTTTTAGTATTTGTTGTTATAGCAGCACCAAAAATTATAAACAAAAAACTTTTTGAAAAAAAGCTTTTATTTAAATAGTCTAAAAAGAATAAAATAAATTTCTCCTT
The DNA here is from genome assembly GCF_905147365.1 of Aricia agestis. Lineage (NCBI taxonomy): Eukaryota > Metazoa > Arthropoda > Insecta > Lepidoptera > Lycaenidae > Aricia > Aricia agestis. Next base: position 19,519,058 of record NC_056407.1, on the reverse strand, counting down.
AAAAATTTTAACTTTTATGTTAAAATCCTCAATGTATTATACAATTTGCATGATAATAAAAGCTTGTCATTTTCGAGTTACTTTCAATGAGCCCTTTCATTTGATACCCATATTGCAGACAGACAGACAGACGGACAGACAGACCGTGAGACAGACGGACAGACATCAACGTCTCAGTAATAGGGTCCCGTTCTTACCCTTTGGGTACGGAACCCTAAAAATAATCATATTTCATAGTCGGATATAAACCAAATTCTAGGTCCGCCATCTGCCTTAGACGACTCAATTCTTAACATTCTATAACATGAATCATGAACTAATTCTTCAATAGCCTACCTGTCATACGGCTTATTTCCCCACAAGTGGGCAAAGCTGTTAACACAGAAGGCGATGTTGAGGGTGATGGTGAACCGCATCACGAAGCTGATGATGAAACTGAGGAAGACAGTCTCGCCCCAGCAGTACACGGGAATGGCCACGGGTAGTACCACGTTAAGTAGCACAAACAGGGGAATGTAGAACCTGAAATAAAATTATAGAGCTACTAAACTTTCCTTAGTTTACATAGACCATTGAAGAATTTATTTATTTTGGTTATCTACAGGACAGGCAAAAACAAAGAAACACAATCTCTAAAGAATTTCTATAACACAAGCTGTGTTATCTTAAGATCGTTATACAATATTAATAATAATAGCTCCCACACCGGTTTCGGTGACGGTGGCCGGTTTCATTGAAACCAGGCCAGCTACGCAGGAGTAATTTATAGTACCCAAGTGTGTGCGCAGTACACAAGAGCACTCTCTATTCCTTTACTCCCATAACCCAGTGGGACGGACGACCGACACGACTGGCGAGAGATCAGGCGCAGGTCCGACTTTTTACATGCCCATCCGACGCATGGATCATCTTACTTGTCAAACCATCAGGTGATCAGCCTGCATTGTCCTAACCAAACTTGGAAATAACATGTTTCCAACGCGGGAATCGAACCCACGACCTCCGAGTCAAGAGCCGCGCTCTATACCACTAGACCACGGAGGCGCTCACAATATTATTTATATTATGTATCTATAACCTAACACAATATTATGCAAATTTGTTTACCGGAGGCGCAATCCCCTACCCTATTCCCTTCCCTACCCTCCCCTATTCCCTTCCCTTCCCATCCTTACCCTATTCCCTCTTAAAAGGCCGGCAACGCACCAGCAGCTCTTCTGATGCTGTGAGTGTCCATGGGCGACGGAAGTTGCTTTCCATCAGGTGACCCGCTTGCTCGTTTGCCCCCATTACATAAAAAAACAAAAAAATAAAAAATATATTTTTTACTTAATTAATTCTCTTACACTTATTTTGAAAAAGATACAAATAAGAAGTTAGTCGTCATAACTAGAGGTAAATAGTAATAGGCTTCGATCACATAATATATACAATAGGTAAGTAAATAGTTATAATTAATTGGTCTAATATGATTTATATTATAAATGTGAATATTATCGAAATTATTCACTAGTGTTACGGCTGCATTGAGAGACATTTACATACAATTACCTGTCAAAGTCTTTATTACATATCTACTTATTACCTGTTATAATAATATATTATTATTATTATCGTTATTCGTTAAAGTGTAATGTAAGTGTATGTGAAAGCTATTCAATTATTTATTAGAAATGTACTATCAGAGAAGCTGATTCCTAAGCAGATGGGAGACCTACGTAGTTTGGTTGCGTTACGTGAAACCCAGCCGACATAATATCACAATTAACATTGAATTGACATGATCCGACCAAATGACGTTGGTCTGTCAGCTGCCTAGGAATAGAATAGTACCTATAGCATATTTTGACATTTTGCCTATGTATTGCTCGTGATAAAAGTGCGTTCGGTAATATTATTTAACTTTTTACTTCATTTTATTAATTTAAAGGGTTTGCAACACAACACTTTCGCTTAATTAAATGTTGTGTTACATTATTTACCGGAATATCAAGTACTTATCTATATTTTCAATCAGACGTCTAAGCATCGAATAAAAAAATCGGCCAAGTGCGAGTTAGACTCGCGCACGAAGGGATTGTACCGTTATAGAGCAACAATTTGTATTTTTTGTATGGAAATATTTATTTTATTTTATTATTAAATATTAAAGTACAAATATATATTTTTTTATGAAATAAGGGGCAAACGAGCAAATGGGTCACCTGATGGAAAGCAACTTCCGTCGCCCATATGGGCACTCGAGCAACATCAGAAGTGCTGCAGGTGCGTTGTCGGCATTTTAAAAGGGAATAGGGAAGAGTAGGGAAGGGTAGGGGATTCGGCCTCCGGTAAACTCACTTACTCGGCGAAACACAGCGCAAGCGCTGTTTCACGTCGGTTTTCTGTGAGCCCGTGGTATTTCTCCAGTCGAGCCGGCCCATTCGTGCCGAAGCATGGCTCTACCACGTAATTAAAGATTTTGTAAATATTTCAGGAGCCTGCCTATTGCTATGTTATGAATTAAGAGCAAAAAAAAAGCCAAAAAAATCACGTTTGTTGCATGGAAGCCCCTTAAATATTATATTTATTTTGTTTATAGTATTTGTTGTTACGGTCTATAGGGGCAACAGATATACCTACACAATCTGTAAAAGTTTGAGAAGTCTAGCTATAGCGGTTCTTGAGATACAGCCTGGAGACAGACAGACGGACAGACGTCGAAGTCTCAGTAATAGGGCGGGTCCCTATTACTGAGACTTCGATGTCTGTCCGTCTTTTTACCCTTTGAGTACGGAACCCTAAAAACACTTACTTCTTCTGTAACCTAACCACGGGGTCCGCGAGTAAATCTGTGGAAGTCTTCCTCAGCGCGACCCGTCGGTTCTCGACAGCGGGATGGGGGGTCATGACGACCCACCCGATGTGCGCGAACACGAACCCCCGGTGGATGTTGTGGGGGTCAGCGACGGTCTCCGTATACTTGTGGTGCACGCGGTGGTCCAGCGCCCACGTGTAGATGTCACGCTTGAAAGAAAGAATATATTACCAAATATATTACCAAATGGCACGAAATTGTACAGTCAACGACAGATCCGACTTAAAATTTTCTTTTTGCAGTGGCAATTGGAAATTAGAGTAAAAGTTATACACCGGCCGTGCATAACTTTTACTCTCATTTCATGGTAGCTGGTAGTGCATACTGCTTATAATAGATATTATTACACGTCAAAAAGCTTACACTGAACAGACGGATGCACTGAAGTCTGAAACTTGAAAGGTTTTTCTTTTTTCTGTAGAAATAGCCCTAAACTAAAACAATAACTTAGTCCACGAAAAATTTAACGATAGGATAATATTTTGTTAAATCGTAATAAATCCATTGTATAAAATAAATTTTCGGCTGAGACTATTTAATCGTTACCAAAATTATCACCATGTCCGGAGGTTGGACCAAAACTTCTTATACCCTTGCTAAAGAGTTCACATGAAACTTATAAAGTGTTGCACTTAGCCTACGAAATTAAGCCCGGCCGCACATTATCCGAATTTTTGATCAGAAAAATTCGGACGCCCCGCCCCGCTCATACATTTTGACACGTAAGAAATTCTGATAGTGTGCGGGGTCTATAACAAACTGTATGACCAGAGTGCGTTCCGGCGGGCGTCCGAATTTTTCTGATCAGAAATTTCGGATAATGTGCCGCCGGGCTAATTCACAAGGACGAATAGTAAACCATTTTGTTATAGCATTTTGGATGCCTTGCCAAAATACTGGTGTTCAGCCAGTATTTGGAATCTGTTTCCGTTCTACGAGCTGTGGAGTATGGATTGATTGCGCTGCGAGATTATTCACCGTAGATATACCTATATAATATATGTATATACCTAGTGCTATACTGCCCGTGTGCTAGTTACATCGCACTTTCGTTTGCGTCTGTCGCACTTTAGAACTTTCAAACCACTGTGACGCTAAGATAAACTTATTTACGAAGTTTGTTTTGAACTATAGTGAAAACTTCAAAATATCTTTTGGCGGAAGACCGCAACAAATTTCACGTGCCTCTTGTGTCGCATGTACGGTCACGTTTCGCGTACGGCGGACGACACCGCAATAATAAAGGTCAACTCGAGCAATTATTTCTATTCATCGACAAGGACAATGGGCTAACTTTACCATCTTGTGACCAAAATGTCAGTAGTACTACTGACATAATATAGTAATGAAGTAATGTATTTATGTATTTGGTAATTGTTTTCTGACCAAAAACGCGTGAGCGTACCTATATGGTATCAAACCATTATCGCTGTGCGCCTTCCTGTGCGCGAATTTTTTCTGTATCTTTACTACGGTTAAGCGGCAATCTTTCTAAAGACACTACTAAATATTACAATATTACAGCCGGTGCACGCCCGCCCTAACGCCGAAGCCGGTCGTGTATATCGCGGTGGTACATGACACTCACCTGGCCCGTGACGGTGAAGAGCACGGCCAGCAGCAGCCGCAGCGGTAGGCGCGCCCGGTACGCGCGGTGCGACCACAGCCGGAGCACGCCCGCCGTAACGCCGAAGCCGGTCGTGTATATCGCGGTGGTACATGACACTCACCTGGCCCGTGACGGTGAAGAGCGCGGCCAGCAGCAGCCGCAGCGGCAGGCGCGCCCGGTACGCGCGTTGCGACCACAGCCGGTGCACGCCCGCCGTGACGCCGAAGCCGGTCGTGTATATCGCGGTGGTACATGACACTCACCTGGCCCGTGACGGTGAAGAGCACGGCCAGCAGCAGCCGCAGCGGTAGGCGCGCCCGGTACGCGCGGTGCGACCACAGCCGGAGCACGCCCGCCGTAACGCCGAAGCCGGTCGTGTATATCGCGGTGGTACATGACACTCACCTGGCCCGTGACGGTGAAGAGCGCGGCCAGCAGCAGCCGCAGCGGCAGGCGCGCCCGGTACGCGCGTTGCGACCACAGCCGGTGCACGCCCGCCGTGACGCCGAAGCCGGTCGTGTATATCGCGGTGGTACATGACACTCACCTGGCCCGTGACGGTGAAGAGCGCGGCCAGCAGCAGCCGCAGCGGCAGGCGCGCCCGGTACGCGCGGTGCGACCACAGCCGGTGCACGCCCGCCGTGACGCCGAAGCCGGTCGTGTATATCGCGGTGGTACATGACACTCACCTGGCCCGTGACGGTGAAGAGCGCGGCCAGCAGCAGCCGCAGCGGCAGGCGCGCCCGGTACGCGCGGTGCGACCACAGCCGGTGCACGCCCGCCGTGACGCCGAAGCCGGTCGTGTATATCGCGGTGGTACATGACACTCACCTGGCCCGTGACGGTGAAGAGCGCGGCCAGCAGCAGCCGCAGCGGCAGGCGCGCCCGGTACGCGCGTTGCGACCACAGCCGGTGCACGCCCGCCGTGACGCCGAAGCCGGTCGTGTATATCGCGGTGGTACATGACACTCACCTGGCCCGTGACGGTGAAGAGCGCGGCCAGCAGCAGCCGCAGCGGCAGGCGCGCCCGGTACGCGCGGTGCGACCACAGCCGGTGCACGCCCGCCGTGACGCCGAAGCCGGTCGTGTATATCGCGGTGGTACATGACACTCACCTGGCCCGTGACGGTGAAGAGCGCGGCCAGCAGCAGCCGCAGCGGCAGGCGCGCCCGGTACGCGCGTTGCGACCACAGCCGGTGCACGCCCGCCGTGACGCCGAAGCCGGTCGTGTATATCGCGGTGGTACATGACACTCACCTGGCCCGTGACGGTGAAGAGCGCGGCCAGCAGCAGCCGCAGCGGCAGGCGCGCCCGGTACGCGCGGTGCGACCACAGCCGGTGCACGCCCGCCGTGATGCCGAAGCCGGTCGTGTATATTGTGGCTATCACTGTAAGATAAAACATAGTGTGCACTACGAGTATAATATTATGGTTTCTGCCAGAGCCACGGGATACGCGAAATTACACTTTCGCGTATCCCGTGGCTCTGCCAAAAGCGGAAAAGCACCCAGGCTACCGGAGATGCGTAGGTGTATTTCCCCAACGGAAAAAGGTACTATAATTTATACAGAAGTAGCGACCCGCCCCGGCGGCCGGTACAATACTTAGTACATTATTTTGATAAATCTCATAGGGTTTAGCCTGCGTTTGCAATGTAATTTACGACATCACAAAATTATATTAGAAACCCCAAAATTAACAGCACTTCTCCACTATTTAATGAATGTTATTATACTTATAAACCTTCCTCTTTAATCACTCTATCTATTAAAGAAAACCGCATCAAAATAAAATTAAAGTAAATATTTAAGGGGGGGTCCCATGCAAAAAACACATTTTTTTGTCTACTTCCACTCTATACCGGTACTGAATCCTTCGTGGGCGAGTCCGACTCGCACTTGGCCGATTTTTATTAAGATTAAAGAGCACGTTAAAGATATCTTTACTGTGCTAAAAGTATCCATATCCTACATATTTACTATAAAAAAACAATAGCATAGAAAATAACATACCGAAAAGAGTCGTATAAAATCTTGGCTGATTCGTAATGACACAGAAAAGTCCGTATAATGACACCGTATGCAGCAACACTTGCACACTACAGTCCAACCATTTGATTCGTGACTTAAATTCTATCGATTCATATTTACGAATATCAAAATCACCAAACACTTCATTATCTTCATTATTTACATTTTTGTCAACAGTTTTAAGTATCACAGTATTACTCTCGTGTAATTCTTCAAAGTGTAATTGATTAACGTTCTCCTGAGTTGGTGCCATTCCTATGAATAAATTAACTCTAATATACTCATGTGTTTCATCACACCGTCACTGCCCGGCCTCTTCGCTTGATTGATCCCGAAATTATTCTTTGTTTATATGTTTATTTCCTTTATTTCTCTGTTAATACATAAAGTTTAAAATATATAGCTAAGCTAAAACTTCACTATAATTTAGGTCATTATTTTTACTATTTTTGTAATTAAGAAATCAATAACTTTTTATGCAAATACTTCAACCTGTGGTCTTGCTCATACACTAAACGATGTTTAAAAAGTGTAAGAAATTTCTTTGCTTAAAATAACACCTTAAAAAGATAAGGCCTCAGGAAGTAAAGATTGTTCCACAAATTGAATTGTTGCATCTTCCGTCCCGCAAATGTTCGTCCCTACGTGACGAATGGCTAGAGGCGATTTTTTATTTATTTTTCATCCAGCGTTTCGTCCCATGTAATTAGTTTTTATGACTTAAAAAACAGCAAAACAGTGGTAGATTTAAATATAAACAGATTTTTATTTTGTATAAGTAAAAATATTATTTAAGATCAAACAAAATCGTCCAAATATTGGATGAAATTTTGTGTGCTCATCGGATAGTTGGCCATCATCCATTTTACATAAATTTTTGATAAAAAGACGTTTGGCAGGTCAGTTAATAACTTTATAAAAAATTCTCCGTAACTTCGTCCGCATGAACACATTATATCAGAGATGAATAATATTCATGATAATATAAGGTGATTGGTATTGAAGGACATGAAACACTTACGGATTTTGTCGCGGAGCACTTTTATTAATCCCGACGTTTCGTCTGCTTTACAGCGACCGTGGTCACGGTGGGACTAAGTTGACAGGCGTACAATTCATTGAACTTCTTCAATTACCCGAAGATTCATCAATTTTTGTTTGCGTTCCGATCTACGCAGACTTGGTGATTTCAAAGAGCGCGAGGAATCTGTGATGAACAGCATTTGGATACCGAGCTTCATCATGTTGCACAAGTTCTACGCGACAATAAGCTTCGGGTGCCACGCAAACAGAGCAACAACCGAGTGAAGCCGGCAACAGTGGAGAGATTACCTGCAGTGTTACCATTTATAAAGGGAGTCACTGACAAAGTTAGCTACATTCTAAGGAAAGCTTGAATAAAAACATACTTTAAGCCGCCCGAAACGATCAGCCAATGCTTACCATTAGTGAAATGCAACTTACCCCTTCAAGATGCAGGAATCTACAAACTCGACTGTGATTGTGGCCTCTCTTATATAGGGCAAACCAAAAGGGTCATCAAAACCCGTATCAAGGAACACATTGCAGCCCCTCTGAAAGGAGGGCTCGGGGGGCGCAGCCCCCCACCAAAACAAATACAAACACAATCCAGAAAGTAGAAAAGTAGGTTAGGTTAGGTTAGAGCTTAGACGACAGCACTGAGGGAGCCGAGCGAGCAAAGCGAGCGTGCTGCGGCAGCAGCCAGCGACCGTCATAAAACAAAAGAGGGCTCGGGGGGCGCAGCCTCTCGTCAAAACAAATAAATAAATCCAGAATTTTTTTCTTATTCTTTGAGTGCAGACTAAAATTTAATTAAGTATAGGCCACTCATTGCGGCGTTGATAAATACTTAGCTGTCAAAAAAATACTGCTGTTCAGAATGATATATATATTGCAGACTGATATATAAATATTTGCTGAACACAAGTTTCTGACCAACTATCAATTTTAGCTTACCAATTACATATTTCTGCTCACAAATATTCCAATACTTTCCTAACCGTTTCTATAGCACCCTTTGATAAGCCACAAGTACTGGCAAAAGAAGCAAGATACCACCCAAGAATGATACGTGAGGCCATAGAAATTAAAAAACACCCTAATTTTAACCGCGAAGATGGTTGGGTGCTGCCATCTAGTTGGGATCCAGTTATAAACAAACTAAAGCACAAATCTAGGACACCTTGGCTTCAAGACACTGTGAGTTCGTTCTGCGTAGATCGGAACGCAAACAAAAATTGATGAATCTTCGGTAATTGAAGAACTTCAATGAATTGGACGCCTGTCACCTCAGTCCACCCGTGACCACGGCCGCTGTGAAGCAGCCGAAAGGGATTAATAAAAGTGCTCCGCGACAAAATCCGTAAGTGTTTCAACATTATAATATCATGAGCAATACTCGCGTAAACTTAAGAAATCATTAATATGAATAATATTCTCCATATTCCGTAGCCAACAAGGAACCCTTATAGTTTCAGTCTGTCCGTCCATATGTCTGTCCGTCTGTCTATCTGTCTGTCTACGGTTTTACTCAGAGACTGTAGGACCTACAAAGCTGTAATTCAGCAAGAATGCAGATATTAATGGTGCCGACAAAATGATATATAAATACTTAAAAAAATATTTTTTTATGGTACCTCCCCTACACATCAAGCGGGGTAATATTTTTTATTCGCGCCCACCCCAACGTTTGGGGTGTCGTTGGATAGGTATTTTAAAAATATTTTAGACTATTCATAGATAATTTTTCGATTTAATAATAATAATAATAATAACGTTTATTTAACATAAGACATCACATTGCACTACCATAAGACAATACACATTACAATACATAAAGAAAAATAAAAGAAAAATAATTACAAAAATAATAGCATAATAATATCATGAAGAACGGTACAAGTAGTGCATTGTCATGTCTACTGCCAAAAAGGACACCACTCAGGCGTATCACCGTGACGTACACCACAGTGCCTGGTATTATGTGGTTCCTAGTAAACCGTCATCTGAAAACAGGGACGGATAAGCACTCAGCAATACATTGTAACATACATTACATACAAAATATTATTTTATATATAAATATAATATATGGAATTCTATAAAATTATAAGATACAATAATTAATATGAAAATATAATATAAAATAAGTACTATAATATTATGAGTTGTGCGTGTGACTCAGTGCTATGGCATGGTTATGCGGCGGACCCGTCCACCCGGCGCCCGCGCCCTTCGTAAAACCCGTGCTCTCACCATATGCTGAATTTAAAAGGAAAATTATTACGGCTAAGAAGACTTCATACGTTATTGATTAATAGTCGACCAATTAAAAAAAATATTCGGCGAAATATATAGGAACTTTTCGTTCAAATTCCTTTGAACGTAACTGAAATGATGTTGTCAGTAGTGTAAAACACGTTATAAATGTACATTCATTGACCATACAAAAATTATCAAAAACAAGCGGTCCTACGGATTACGGAACCCTATAATGCGCGTAGCCCGACACGCACCTAATAATAAATAGTGGGATGACAAAAATTTTTGGGACGAACATTTATGGGACGAATGACTCAACTACTCTACAAATCTACACCCGGTGTTGGTTTAGTCATCGTAAAAGATAAGTGTTTTGGTAATCTTATAACTATGAATAACCATCATCAGCCACTCCTGCAAAGTAAAAATGTGGGGATTTTCTAAACTCTTATTGTGGTAGGTAATTTGCTATTTTCTGAGCAAATTTCACTTTTTACCTCTTTTTAAAAGTTTTAAAAATTGATGTAAAATTTAACTCCAAGTCCAAAACCGATCTCGGAAACCAATTTTACATGTCTTATAGGACACAACAGCGTTTTAAAACTCTCTCAGTGAATGTCTTTACACTGAGGAGGGATAACCATAAACCATTGCATTCATTGTGTTATCTTTACTTCAGCTACACCTAGACATTGGTGACAGTAATCGAGTTACTCAACCCTCAGTCAGTTGTATATTGGTCAAGGTCAGGATGCTGACGGCTCATTTACAACGTTTTTGTCTCTCAGCTTTGACAGATGGTAGACACGACGTCTCTCACGCGGCGCTCTCGAAGTGGTTATACCAGAGTAGACAGAATGATAGAGTATACCGACTTAGAACTGATGTTGAAATTTTTAAATTTGACGTATTATGACTAAAATCGTCGCTAGGGTTGTTAACTTGTTACCTACGAATTTAAAACTATGACATATTCGCTGGACGTGTTCCTCTTTGGTCGTATTGTTGTTTGTGTTTTGGCACATGCGATTAAAATTGTCAGAATCCAATTTTGAAATCTTTATTTTAAATATTTAAAAATAAATTATATCAGCCAGCGCGAGGCACATTCCGTTCATAATACTAGTGAAACCCGACGAATTTGACAGATATTGAAACCTGTCCGTTTCTTTGCAGTCGAACTACTGGTAGTTATGTCTATTGTGGTTATACTGTACTAGCTGACTAGCTGACTCAGCAAACGTTGTTTTGTCATATCAATTATTTCTAGTATCAATTTAAAAAGTAGATAAAAACTCTTCTCAGGCCTAACGAATGTACATTACAACATTTCTTAAAATCGGTTTAGCCGTTTTGGAGGAGTTCGCGCACAAACAAGATTTAATTAACAATCTAATACATAAAATTAAGACGACTAAGCTTAATTCGGTAAGCTAAGCTTAGTACGACGGGTTCCGCAGCAAAGAAATGCGGTCATAGAATAGATAATATCAGCTGTTTACAAAAAGTTCTAAAATTTGTAGCTAGTTTCAGAAAAAAAGCCAGATCTTTCTAAATGTATTAATTGCAAAAACGTCAAATCTATTAACAGTTTCTTAATTACAATTTACATCATCATTATTAATATGTGGACATTAAAGAATTAGGAAAAGGGTCATGTTTTCAGGCTGGAAACGGACGGACGAAATCCTGAAAAAGACTAGGATAGAATATTTCACTTTGCTGTTTTATTTAATCTTTTCTATTTGCAAACCAAACCATTATTTTAAAGTTCCTTAGAGTGTGACTCTAGGGAACTTCAAAATAATGATTTGGTTCAATGAACTTGATTGGTCCATCTCAAATTAGGTCACAGTTTGGTAGATGAAATAGATGATACACGAGTCACGATAAATATAATAATATTATGAGTTTGCTAGAAAGAAAAAGGAAGCGTTTAGTCAATAATAGAGATAAGGCGTTGCCGTTGTTATCATAAACAAATAGTTTATTCTATTTCTATAAGGAATGTTAGGCAAATAATTTAGAATTAATGTGTTTCACCATTCCTGATAAGTGATAGGAAAGGTGATAGATAGGCTATCCACCACTTAACTTGACAGATAGAGTATGGAGAATTTGCCAAAAAAGTTATATATAGACTATCAGGCACTTATCAGGAAGTTGTGAAACAGGCCCTAAGGATTGTATTTTTTTTTTGCATCGTGTCGAACTATTAATAAAAATTATGAGGCCCCTAGTTGGATTTCTTCTATTTAAACAGATCGTATGTAAATAATCGGCTAAGTGCAAGTCGGACTTGCGCACGAAGGGTTCCGTACCGTTATAGAGCAAAAATAGGTCAAGGCCCTTCAATTTTTATTTTATTTTAATATTATTATTAAGTATTTATTATTTAAGTACATAATATAAATAAAGACTTTGTGAAAATTTCAAGTCCCTACCTGTTGCCATTGTTGATACTTGATATCGAGCAAAAAAAGCCAAAAAAATCACGTTTGTTGCATGGGAGCCCCAATTATATATTGATTTTATTTTGTTTTTAGTATGTTGTTGTTGTAGTGGCAACAGGAATAAGTACACAATCTGTGAAAATTTCAGAAGTCTAGCTATAGCGGTTCCTGAGATACAGCCAGGAGCCAGACGGACAGACAAACAGACGGACACACAAACGGACGGACGGACAGACATCGAAGTCTCAGTAATAGGGTCCTGTTTTTACCCTTTGGGTAGGGAACCCTAAGAAATCAGGCTGCAGGATGGTTGAATTTGTGCAGTCCACAAACGAGAAACGCCTATATTTTTCTTGAAGTTAAATTGTTAGAAAACCTGAAGACTAATGTATAAAAATATAGTTGTAGATTTAAAACTTTACGGATTTCTTCAGAAATATATTCAGGGTTTTTAGGAAGAAAACATATTACTAAAGTCCTAAGTTTTAGAGACGAGGCCGCGTGTAGGTAATTTTTAGAGCAGTGTTTCTCAATATTTTTATGAGGCAACCCCAAGGCTTTTTACCATGCACTATCAGAGAAGTTGATTCCTATGCAAATCGGGGACCTAAGTAGTTTGGTTGTGTTACGTCAAACCCAGCTGACAGATCACAATTAACATTGAATTGACGTATTCGACCAAATAACGTTAGTCTGTCAATTGCTAGGAATCAACTTCCTCGATGGTACCATCGAAGAAATTGATTCATAGGCCGTTGACGGACCTACATCATTTGGTCTGATTATGTCAACTAAGGGTGCGTCCACATTTGTATCATTTGCGCGATCAGATCTCCGTCGCGATCATCGTGCCGTATCAAGTATGCGTATCACAGTGTGGACGCCTATTAGATCATTCTGCCGATCATGTGTGTATTTGATACGACACGTATCAGATACGCGGTTAATAGCGATCGGGGCGTATCATGATACGCGTATCATTTTGACACGCTTCGATGATACGCGACGGAGATATCGGAGATCTGTTCGCGCAAATGATACAAATGTGGACGCACCGTTAGACGTCATCTGTCGGCTGGGTTTGACAAAACGCGACCAAAATAAGAAGGTCTGCCATCTGCATATGAATCAACTTCTCTGATTTTACGTATGCTTATGATTATCAATTTGTTGAAATTTCCCTACTCGTTATATCCATTTTTTAATCTTTATTGTTTTTATTACTGAAATACTTCTCTCAACCTCTGGCGACAGAAGCTTCGCGACTCCCCAGGGGTCGACCCACAGGTTGAAATACACTGCTTTAAAGTTTCCTTCTTCCTCTGAGTCATTCGTTGCCCAGATTAGGATAATACAGATTGGCTCTAAGGTCACATGTGGACCAGCGCGTTTATCACAAGTAAACAGTTTCGTTAAGGAGAAACTCCACGACTGTTAGCTTTACAAACTGTTTGTTCCTGCCTGTGTATAAATAGTAGGCATATTATGTGCTTGTACTATCAGAGATGTTGATTGTAGAAGGGACGCTTAGATTTTTTCTACTTTAAAACTTCATATTTCACAAATGGATCCCTAAATCGGAAAAATTTATGTATGAATCCTCGTAATATTAAAAAAAAACGTATCCAACGACACCCCACACGGTGGGGTGTGCGTGAAAAAAAAATCATCCCCGCTTGATGTGTAGGGGAGGTCCCATAATTTTTTTTTATTTTAAGATTTTATATACCACTAGCTGTCCCGGTGAACTTCGTGTCACTTTAAAACCTTCCCTGGACTTCTATGAATATTTTAAGACTAAAATCAGCCCAATCCGTGCAGCCGTTTTCGAGTTTTAGCGTGACTAACACATTTGAAAATCCATTTTTATATATATAGATTTTGTCGGCACCATTAATACGAGTATTTCATGCCGAATTACAGCTTTGCAGGTCTTATAGTCTCTGAGCAAAACAGCGGACAGACAGACAGACAGACAGACGGACAGATGGATGGACAGACCGAAACTATAAGGGTCCCTTGTTGACTACGGAACCCTAAAAACCTATCCATCGACACCGCACACGGTGGGGTGGACGTGAAAAAAAAATCACCCCATTGATGTGTAGGGGAGGTACCGTAAAAAGAATAAGATTTTATATTACCATTTTGTCGGTATCATTAAGATGTGCATTCATGCTGAATTACAGCTTTGTAGGCCTTACAGTCTCAGCGAATCCGCGGACAGACAGACGGACGGACAGACCGAAAGTATAAGGGTTATTTGTTGACTACGGAACCCTAGAAAGTTCCTAAATTCGAACAAAATTTCACTGATGCGAAAACATTTCACGAGAAATGTAATTCCAAAACAACAAAACCCTTTATTTAATATTTTGGCGAAATCTCCGGAACAAAGGTGACGTCAATCGTTTTCGGCCCGAGATTTTGGAATACATTTTATGAACGAAATATTTTTTATTGTGAATTGTGAGCCAATTCACACTTTTTATGTCAGCAAAATAATTATATAACAAATCTATATATTATATAAAAATGGATTTTCAATTGTGTTAGTAACGCTAAAACTCGAAAACGGCTGAACGGATTGGGATAATTTTTTAAGTCCAGGGAAGGTATTAAAATGACACGAAGTTCACCGGGGCAGCTAGTAAAACATATTATTTTTTACTTTTTTGTTATTGGAGCTGTTATATTAAGGATACTGGATACCTAGCTATTATAATTATATACTTAATATTATAATATTATAAAGCGGAAGAGTTTGTTTGTTAATTGTTAATTAATTATTCAATTATTTATTTTATTTTAGTATCTTCCGTTTTCACCCTATGGGTAAGGAACCCTAAAAATAAGTCAGATAAATCTTGGTGACTTACTATCTCTAAATATACATAACTCAAAGGTGACTGACTGACTGACATAGTGATTTATCAACGCACAGCGCAAACCACTGGACGGATCGGGCTGTTTGGCATGCAGGTAGATGTTGTGATGTAAGTATTCGAAAAAAAAAATGAATGATTGAATGATTGAATACTTTAATGTGCACAATCACAGTTACAATAACAACATACAAAAATAGGGGATGAAAGATTGTACATAATTATTATATAATATAATATAATTATATAATAATTATGTATATAATAATTATAATATAATATAATTATATAATAGTAATAATAATAAACATTTATTCAACAAACATTCACATCACACTACACTTAAATACACATATTACACAGATACAAGGTAAAAAAAAACTCGTAACGCCTAAATGAGTCCAGGGGAAGAACATAGGGTACTTTTCATCGCGGAAAATGTACGGTTCCCGCGCGATAAACGAATATTAGCGCAACGGAGTTGCGGGCCTCATCTAGTAGTAAAATAATACTGAACTCTGAACTCTAACGCCTCCGTGGTCTAGTGGTATGGAGCGCGGCTCTCGACTCGGAGGTCGTGGGTTCGATTCCCACGTTGGAAACATGTTATTTCCGAGTTTGGTTAAGACAATACAGGCTGATCACCTGATTGTTTGACAAGTAAAATGATTCTGAATGCGTCGGATGGTCATGTAAAAACTAGGTCCTGCGCCTGATATCTCGCCAGTCGTATCGGTCTTCCGTCCGTCTGGGTTATGAGAGTAAAGGAATAGAGAGTGCTCTTGTGTACTGCGCACACACTTGGGCACTATAAAATTACTCCTGCGTAGCTGGCCTGGTTTCAATGAAACCGGCTACCGTCACCGAAACCACACTGGTTTCGGTGACGGTGGTCTATTATTTTGCTGGAGTCTGTTATGTGGTGGAGCTATTATTATTATTATTAATACTGAACTTTACATACCGTAGCGCGTATAGGTCTCTACGTTAACTTTCTTATACAATAAACCTGGCGGCTTGCACTAACGATTCTCTTTCTAATTAGTTTATTTTATTTCATTCATAAAACTGACACCATGATTATATTTTCCTGCTTTCGCTCATTTTAGACTATCAGAGGTGGAATGGTGAGATAAAGTTTGATAAATCAGAACATTCATTATTATGACGTCAATACATAATATAGTTTCTTTCATCTTCATGGTTATAAATTATCTGCTCCTGAGTATGTGATTTCATTATTTTAAACGAGTGTGCAAGTGGGTCGGAAATGGTTTAAATTCACAATTCAATTAATTTATTCATCATTTTATTCTAGAATTCAGATCTAGAACTACCATAATCAAATTTATTGTATTCGATCCAGGTAGTACAGCTTACTTCAAAAAGTTTTTAATTTTATACGTGGGAGAGCCATGCTTCGGCACGAATGGGCCGGCTCGACCGGAGAAATACCACGTTCTCACAGAAAACCGGAGTGAAACAGCGCTTGCGCTGTGTTTCGGCGAGTGAGTGAGTTTACCGGAGGCCCAATCCCCTAACCTATTCCCTTCCCCTCCCTACCTTCCCCTATTCCCTTCCCTTCCCTCCCCTATTACCCCATTTCCCTCTTAAAACGCCGGCAACGCACTTGCAGCTCCTCTGATGCTGCGAGTGTCCATGGGCGACGGATGTTGCTTTCCATCAGGTGACCCGTTTGCTAGTTTGCCCCCTTATTTCATTAAAAAAAAATTTGAGAGGAGAGAATTGAGTCAGTAAGTTTTTATAGAAAACTAGCTGTCCCGGCAAACGTTTCTTTGCCATATAAAGTATTTCGCCCATATTATTTTATTGAAGTGACTAAATAAGTATGTCACCATGGCAAAATCTATCGCTATCCCGTCGCACAAACAGTGGTCGAGACTGACTCGAGTTGTAATAATTTACTATTATTTATTTAACAAAATATGCCCTTATCAATATAAAAAGTTATAGCCAGTAGCCGATTCTCAGACCTACTGAATATGCACATAAAATTAGGTAAAAATCAGTAAATCCGTTTCGGAGGAGTACGGTAACTAACATTGCGACACGAGAATTTTATATATTATAAAAAGACTATTAAATTTTTAATCAAAAAACATGCAAATAACTCGGATTCTTTAATGCGTTTTAATTCTGTACTATGTATTCTTAAATAATTTGGTGTGATTTTTAGATCATTGTAAAATATATTAAAAAATATAATATATTATATCCATAAACAACTAAGCTATGAATCATGACGTACCTAGTATCTTATACGTCATAACTTATGAGGTAGTGTATATCCAGTTGCGCATGCAACCTATGCACAATATACATTCAAAATATAATTAAAAAAAAATAGTTTAAGTATACAATATACATAAAAAAAACTGAAAAAGCCCTTCATACGAAAAGTCTGTTTATTAGAGAAATTGAAGAAGGGTGGGGAAAGTGTAACGTCTGTGAGGCTATAAGTAAGAGGCTGCGCGGCGCCCGCGCAGAGCCTCCTCGGCCAGTTGTGTAGTGCGACTGTACCTTTTGTACCTTTACCTGTTGTACCTGGTGTACCTGGTGTACCTGGTGTACCTGACGCTGTACCTGTGTAGTGCGATCGTGAAAAGGTAGGTCAATAAGTCCATAAATTAAATGATTATTATCAATTGACAATTATTCAGGAAAATTCGTTATAAAAGAAAAGCTCAAGAGGTAGTTTTGAAATCGAAGCTAGGGTCAGAAAAACGGCCCACAAGCTTTGAAACTCAATTAAAAAGTACATTTTTAACTATTGTTAATAGAGTTAGGGATGTTTTAATTTCGCAGTGTGCAGGCTAGTTTAAGTTTCAGTTCCTAATTAAAAAATATAATATTATGCTTTCAGTTAAGGGAAGATTCCCGAAAAAACAATTTATATTTAGATATTTAAGCAAATATCTTCCTCAATAATAATAATTTAACTTATAAAGAAACTTTTTGCAATTCGCTGAAACATTTTCAAATTTTCATCAATTAATTTACATTTTATACATTTTCTACTTTTAGTGTCGCCAAAGATTTACATACTCTTGTCTATCTTTTACCTGCTCCTTACCTAAAATTGTATGTAATATGTTATGTATATTTATTCAGCGGCTTAATTGAATTGTTTCGGTAGGCGATTATGTGCATGTAGGTTATGAACGTACAACGATTAAGTAACACACACAGAAGGTGAAGGTAATCTCGTCGCGTGGTAATGATAATGAATATTCCGAGATCTACACTAATGAAAAGGAAAAGTTTAATTGATAACAAGTACGAGCTACTGGATTGATTTTGGTGGAATTTTGCATAAATTTTAGCTACTTACTAGGTTAGGTGTTGTTTAGATTTGAAGTCTAGAAGTGAGGGATCTACTAATCTACTCTTAAGAATGAATATTATTTATCCTGGCATGTAGAAACATAAATAAATACCGAACATGCCCTTTTAGGCAGTCGTGTAAGAAGCAATAGTAATCAAATCGTGAGAATCGCAGACACAATAGATATTCAATTGTAAAGGAGTGAGCACACTGAGACGGGCCGTGCCGGGGCTCATCGCAAAAATCCGCCTCTATACAATTTGTATGGAAGCGGATGCGCGTATCGCACACTGTGTCGGGGCGCAACGGATTTCCGCTTCCATACAAATTGTATGGAGGCGGATTTTTGCGATGAGCCCCGGCACGCTGAGCCCCGGCACGGCCCGTCTCAGTGTGCTCACTCCTTTATGCGGCACCCGCGTGCCACTTCGGAGTTGATGGGATATTAGTCACAAATATTGTTTTAAACTTGTTGTTATCCTATTTTAAAATAAGGATTTTGGTATTGACTACACTGACTGTACACATCTCACTAATAAAAATTTTCATGTAGCGTTACTCAAAATCCGGTGTCTGTGTCTGCTATGCGACTTTTTCAATGTTGCAGACAAAAACAAACATACCATAGAGACCATAGGTATATCTCATTCACTATGTAAATATTTTTATTATCAAGGCGCACAAAGACTAATGTAATTAAATCCGTCGCGCTGTGTCGGTTTTGATAGTAATTTTGATGGCTCTTTCACTAACGGTGGC
Organism: Aricia agestis; assembly: GCF_905147365.1. Classification (NCBI taxonomy): domain Eukaryota; kingdom Metazoa; phylum Arthropoda; class Insecta; order Lepidoptera; family Lycaenidae; genus Aricia; species Aricia agestis. The sequence goes on along the minus strand of NC_056407.1, from coordinate 19,499,837 downwards.
TATTTAATTTGACCTAATGCTAGTAACGGTGAACTTGCTTCGAGCACTACAATACTTTCACGTGCTTCGGTGTGCCTAATTACTTTGTCACCGTATTTTGGCGACTATATTTTATGTCAATTCAATGTTAGCTACGATCGGTCGTAAGTCAAACCAGGGCCTCTATCATGAGCTCTTAAATTCATTCTTTTTACGTCCTTATCTGACAGTATAAGGACGTAAAGTGAATGGATTTAAGAGCTCATAATAGGGCCCCAGAGATAGATTGAATATTGGGAACGGCCGTTAGAATATTTAGAGTTCCTACTTCCTAGTAATTAGTGTTCGTTTCGATAAATTATATTATGATCATTAGTCATTACTAACTATCAAATCAGGCATACTGGCTACTATATTTCTATAATATGTAATTGATTGTACTGCATAGATATTTGACATCGTTGTTGTATAGTTTATTGTAAAACACAATTTACATGCACTTTTGAAATAAAGTTCCTTATCGCGCATTGCGAAAGGGGGCTAGACGGAAAGAGTTGTAACGACATGACACAAAAGTGTCGGTATATTACAAATACAGCAAAAATGCTATAGCTGTAAGACGTGCGGCAGCGCGTGTTTCTCTCTCTGTCTCTCCCTCTCTCCCCCTCTCTCTTTTTTTGAGTGTATACAGGTTTTTTGTACATAAGAAATAACTTCGTTCCACCCGGATGTCCCTTAACACCTCTCAAGTTTAATTTTACTATATTTAGTAATTATTAACAAACTAGATGACGCCCGCAACTCCGTTGCGCCAAAATTCGTTTATCGCGGGAGAACCGTACATTTTTCCGGGATAAAAAGTATCCTATGTCCTTTCCCGGGACTCAAAGTATCTTGATACCAAATTTCAGCAAAATCGGTTCAGCGGTTTAGGCGTGAAGAGGTAACAGACAGAGAGACAGACAGACTGACACACTTTCGCATTTATAATATTAGTATGGATTAGTGAATGACCGGTTTCAAAACCAATCAAATAATAATAGGAGATAGGTATCTATATACTTATTAATAATAATATAAAGCTGAAGAGTTTGTTCGTTTGTTTGAACGCGCTAATCTCAGGAACTACAGGTCAGATTTGCATAAATTCTTTCAGTGTTAGGTAGCCCATTTATCGAGTTCAATTGTAGCGAAATAACAGAGGAAAATGTGGAAAAAACGAGGAAAATTATATGAAATTGCTTATTATCTTAAGAACTACTGGAGCAATTTCTATGTTATTAACAAATTAATACACGTTAATACAGTTACGCGGGCACACATGACCACGTGAAATAACATAGGTTATTTTTTGCGGAAAAATTTACGGTTTCCGTGAAATTTCTAAGTTACGCGGGCGAAGCCGCGCGGAACATCTAGTAAGTTATAATAGAGTGGAAAAAGTGCACGTATATTGGGTTTTATTAGTGTTTACTTTATTTTTGGGATCAATAAATGCAGTCGCAATTCAAAACTGTAGTTAATTGGAACTGTAGTAGAGTTTCAAGCCTAAAATAAAAAAATAAATCGATTACTATATTATTTACATAAAAAAACGATTTTATAAGTAAAATCAATTCGTCGGTCGTAATCGATTTATATCCAATTGAAAATATTTCTAATCTATTTTAAATTTAACATGCAATATTTTGCGTCTTTACTTTTTAGTTTTTAGTCATAATATACTTATCTATCTTGTTCGCGCTGAAGGTCTAAAGGGGGGTGTGGGACCCAGAAAAAAAATGGGGGCGTTGTGTAGTGGCTTGGGGGTGATTTATTTCATCTGGATGCATTTTAAATTGAAACAAGGGGTGCACTAAAACATAATCTTTTCTCAAAGTGGGCAGTAGACAAAATAAGTTTGGGAACCCCTGATCGCGACTTTGATTGAATTTTTTCTCAGAGTGGGCAGTAGACAAAATAAGTTTGGGAACCCCTGATCTACCTGATACTTGGTATATCTATACATAGTTTTTGCAAAAACTTCTATTTATAATAGAATTCTTTGAGTTTTTGGTAGATCTAATTTCTTAGCATGCCTTCATAATAATACTTTGTTTTGTGGTAGGCTAACATTGAGCTTTTAATCATCAGCGCTGAATGAACCGCCGTCCGCCGTCCTCAAGGCCCTAGTGTCATCAACCTGCTCTTGAGCACTACTTGAGCAACACTTTCGGTTTCGAAGATGCGCGTATAGTGAGCACGCTCTAGATTCTAGGATTTGCTCTCTTGTCTGATATCTGCGACTACAATGTCGACTACAATGTTGATTCCTAGACAGTTGACAGACCTACGTCATTTGGCCGGGTTCTGTCCATTCAATGTTAGTCGCGATCTGTCGGCCGGCTACCTTATCACGTAAAAATAGCGATCAACAATCCACTAGCAATAATCGCGCGAGCGATTGCTGGGTGTCATGAATGTCACAAACAATGGTGTCATGTAATAGTGATCGATTGCAATCGTATTGTTTTGGCTGATACGTGATACGGAATTGCGATTTTGGAGCAATTATCGCGCAATAACTGCTATCGCATTGCTCTCGCAAGATACGTGATACGGGGGCGGGTTTGTCATAACGCGGCCAAAGGGCTTCGAACATTTTTGTATGGAGCCTGGCATATCTAGCCGCCGCCCTATAACATTTTTTGTTTGTATAAGTAAACTCTATCCAAATATACCACTTTTATCGTGCTCGGAAATTTTGAAAAAAAATCAAGATGGCCTATGCCACAAAGGTTCGTACCCCTTATGTGGGTGGGAATCAACTTCCTTGATAGTAGGGCTTCTTAGTAGGCAACTTCTTTGGGCGTAAAGATGTAACAGACAGATAGACACACTTTCGCATTTATAATATTAGTGTGGATTCTGGTTATTTTGGTACTAGATTAAAGCTTATGCCCGCGTCTTCACCTGCGCGGAATTGATATTGATACCCAAGAGTGTCAATACCCTGCATTTACGTGCACTTAAGCCCCTTTTGGGTGCAATTTTGAAAAATCATTTTTAGTGCCTTAAGGCGAGGATAAACCCCAATTTGTTATTCCGTGACTCCCGGTTTACCTAGTTCCAATATAATAACGAAGTGTTAAAAAATATGAGATATAAAGCACAATATTTAAAATACCTTAAACCATAAACATTTTAATAAAACGTAATACTTTGGCAGTAATTAATTTACAAACTCACCTCCGAAAAAACTCTATTTCATCGAAATATAAGTATTAACTAGGATAATTGTACATTTTATTTGAATAAATTGTTAGTAAATCTATATTAAAAATTCTTTAACCGAACAATTTTGTTTCTTAATATTTATTTCCAAAGATATTTAAAAAAAACATGAAAAATAGAGAAGATTCGCCCGAGAACCTATAGTTTTATGCTAAGCTAAAATGAATCTTATTGCGATGCATATACGCTTGGTCTTTGGTTGTGTGCAAGGTTATCGTTTTTGATTGAGATTAATCCCCGCCTTAATCATTAGAATATCTTATATATAAAATTCTCGTGTCACAATGCTAGGCCGCGTACTCCTCCGAAACGGCTTTACTGATTTTAACCAAATTTTATATGCATATTCAGTGGGTCTGAGAATCGGCTACTGGGTACTTTTTATATTGATAAGTGCATTAGTTGAATAAATAATAGTAAAATATTACAACTCGAGACTGACGGCGACTATTGTTTGTGCGACGGGATAGCGATGGACGTTGCCATGGTTGTCACCATGGCAACGTCCGTACTTATTTAGTCACTTAAATAAAATAAAACGGGCGAAATACTTTATATGGCAAAGAAACGTTTGCCGGGACAGCTAGTTATAACATAAGTTTTTAGTTCTTAGGTTTTGACCAGTGCGCTGATCAGTCAACCAGTAAGCTACCTAGCCTTTTGTATTATATATTTTGCTACTTCGTTACGAACAAAATCTAACCAACCATTAACTAATGAAACAACGCGTTAAAATGCATATTTCTAGTTAACAGAGTTTTTGTATACGGACTTACGAATTATTATGCACAATGCACATTAAATTTTACTTTGTACTTCTATGCATGTTAGTTTAATGGTCGAACTGCTACATTTAAAATGAATGTTGTGATTTAATTTGCACCGACATGATGATTTAAATAATTGTAACATATACATATTACCCAAACATTAGCATTTTTCATATTAATATTTAATTGTATTTTAGATTCCGGAGCTTTACAATTTGTATGGAATATAAGCAAGCATCTAAGATAAATTATATTGTTGTTTTTTAGCTATAAGTCAAAGTCATCGCACTGCGAACATTAAAATTAGTACATACTAAATAAAAATGATATTGTTTCCACCTTGTAAGCTTTAATAAAATATAATGCGGACTCTATTAATTGGTACATAGCTACTAATACAGCTAAGTATATAATTTGATCACGTGCAGATTATTTGTTTTTTTCGAGCTAACTTCCCAAAATGAATGTTTTATATTGGCTGCACCTGGTTATAAATTTGCAAAAAAATTGTATTCTAGTTATCTAGTTATCAGAAAATAGTTTCAAGTTAATATACTAGCAAGATGGGATCGACATTGCCACTTTGTGTGATAAAATTCCCTTTTTTTTAACATGGGGAAATGCTTTGCGCATCCCCGGCAAATTGGGGATATTGGCCGGGGCATGTGGGACTCCTGCGTAGTCTGCCCACTAAAACCCCATGGTGTTCCTCTCATCGCTTAAGGCAGAGTTGCGGGTACGATAGAATCTACCGCAACGTGATAAAATCCCTAATTAAATGAGAATAATTAAAAATGCAATTTAACAGTGCTTCCTAGGCACTTGTCCACAACAGAGGGGTTAGTGCGAGTTTTATTCGATCATACGCATCGAGCGCGTAAACGCGAATTTATATGGGATCAAAGCAGTATCCACGTTAGCCAGTAGATGGCGCTGCTTTGATCCCATATAAATTCGCGTTTACGTGCTCGATGCGTATGATCGAATAAAACTCGCACTAACCCCTCAGGAGGTGAAATGAATATTAACTTAAAGTATAAAATCTTGTCTACTAAAATGTGCCTCAAAAGTTCAAAAGTGTTTTTTAACTCTATATCACAGCGAAATGTTTGGTTTTTCGAAGAATTTTGTATGATGTTGTGAACAAAATTTATTATGTCGAAAATATTAGCAGGGGACAGTGTACTCAAAACTAGAGCAGAGGGCAATCAGATGGACAGTTTCCAAGGTTCATCTTATTAATTGTCCTTATACTCCGTCAATTATTTATTAATGTCACTCGTCTTACCTCCAAGAGTGCGACGGGACGGGACATAATTGCATTAATTATATTTTCTCAGTAGCGCTGTTGACTGGTCGAGGTATAGGGACCTATCAAAAATTCAATGCATAGGTTCCTTACAAAAGCAAGACTACTAAAACTTTACGTTATAAAGCTAAAGAGTTTGTTATTTTGTTTGTTCGAAAGCGCTAATTTCAGGAAGTACTGGTTCAAATCGGAAAATTGTTTCTGTGTTGGATAGTCCGTTTATTGAAGAATGCTTTTGGCCATATAACATCACGGTGCAACCAATAGGAGAAAGAATTATTTGAAAAGAAAATATTATTTGAACGTGCTATAATTTCACAAATTAGGTACCTACTGGGTCCATTTTTATGTTATATGTCACAAATATAGAGGGTCTACTTTTTTGTGGGAAAACTGACGGTTCCCACACCTTATTTACGCAGGTGTCGGTGTTTCCATAGAATTACTTTACTAACGACAACTAGAACCTTCTAGAACGAATTATAAGGTACTTCAAGCTTATATTGCTAAATGTGTGTTTACGAGCATTTTCTAGGACGAGCGCGGCGTTCGTCAAAACAAAATCGATTCCAAGCGCTGCAGACACAATACCTAATTATTTTCTATCGTTTTCCGAAACACAATGATAAATATGCGTTTCCAATCTTGTTAACTTTATTGCCGTTAAATATAACCGTATAAGCTTTATGCATTTAGGTATTAGCATTCCATTACTTTGTTTGAAGACATAATGGATAGTAATAAACACGTAATAGTTACAATATCTCGCTTTCATCCGCCGCGAAACTATAATCCTGCAAATAAATTAACTTTTAAGGAACTTTTAAGGATAATAAATGAATTACTTACAGTTTATAACTGTATCTTAAATAATATCTAGGAAATAAAAAGAGGTCAGTGAAAAAAGCGTAAGAAAACTTTTAAGCATTTTCATTTCATCCGTAAGTATTTAACTTACGATTTTTTTTTCTTCATAATATCTTAAATATTATGAAGAATTATAGGTACTATATTTTAATAAAACTATTGTTATTGAGAGTCGGTGCATCTCAATACTTCCGAAACAAACGAATCCTTGGCACTCATTTGGCTATTATCTAATTACAACCTCTTCGATTCCCACACCTATTGTTTTCTTCTCATTGTTCACCCGAAGGTCAAACAAAAAATTATCGTAAATGGGCATTATCCAAAAAAAATCACATGTACTTTTTATATATTTTTTCGTTAAAATAGGTTATTTTAAGAATATAAATTAAATAATTTTGAAATTTATTGACCAGTTTTTTCTCAATAAATTTTTAAAGTTTCGCTCTGACGTCATCATCGGCGGCCAGTAATTGACCTCTGCAGTATGTTTTTTCCTTTCAATCTTATTTATAATGGCTGGTTCGTCAAATGCAAGTTCTCATTATGTGAAAGCTGATACGAGAAGCTTACCAAAAGTTTGAAACATAATGTTGGTCGAATTTATTGCTAATTTAACGCCATTGAAGGTCAAACAAAGTTTAAACATATTTGTTCAAAAATATAAGTAACTAATGGGTATTTTTATACCTGAACTTATTCCTCGAAATGTTTTTGTAATGAGCAAAATTAAAAAAAAATGGACAATCCCCATTGTTCGATCTTAATATAATATTATAGGTGTTTATAATATGTTTTATTGTAATTACACATTTTTAAACATACTTACCACGTTCACACAATATAATTTTAATGATATTAATAATGATAAACACATAATATCTTTGCATTTTACGACGCAACTGTGCATTTTATACATTTCCTTGGTAGTTTTATCAACATAATCTATATTAGCTGCTTACATCTCATTTACATTATTTAATTTAATTTTTAGTGGCTGCGGTAGCCGGTAGCATTTCTAAAGTGTATCATCTTATATATAAAATTCTCGTGTCACAATGTTAGTCACCGTACTCCTCCGAAACGGCATTACTGATTTTTACCAAATTTTATATGCATATTCAGTACGTCTGAGAATCGGCTACTGGGTACTTTTTATATTGATAAGTGCATTTGTTGAATAAATAATAGTAAATTATTACAACTCGAGACTGTCCGCGACCATTGTTTGTGCGACGGGCTAGCGATGGACGTTGCTATGATAACATACTTATTTAGTCACTTCAATAAAATAATACGGGTGAAATAGGCACTTTATAATATGGCAAAGCAACGTTTGTCGGGACAGCTAGTAATATGTAATATATAAGTTTATACTTATTGTCAGATATTAAACTATATTGATTAGGCACTTACTTTGCTTTGAGTTTCTGCTTCTCGTTTACGTTACTAATATTTGCTTGCTTGCTTGAAATTGGATCATTGATTTATTATGTTAATAATATTTAAATAAACCGTTACATAGTATATTTGCTTGTGATCTCACGGTGTATGGCGGTGTATGGCGAACTATATAAATAAATATAAATATTTATAAATAAAGAAAAATTTAAAATCTATAGTACTAATATATTACAATTGGGAAGAGTTTGTTTGTTTGTTTGAACGCGCTAATCTCAGGAACTACTGGTCCGATTTGAAAAATTCTTTCAGCGTTAGATAGCCCATTTATCGAGGAAGGCTATATTTTATCGCGCTGAGACTAATAGGAGCGAAGAAATAAAGGAAAGTGTTGAAAAAACGGGAGAAATTATTTGAAATGGCTTATTTGAACGCGCTAATCTCAGAAACTACTGGTCCGATTTGTAAAATCCTTTCAGTGTTAGATAGCCTATTTATTGAGAAAGGCTATGGACTGTATCTTATCACGCTAAGATTAATGGGAGTGAAGAAATAGAGGAAAATGTGGAAAAATGGGGGAAATTATTTGAAAGGGCTCATTTGAACGCGCTAATATCAGGAGCTACTAGTAATAAATATATATTCAGCAGTAGACTCTTTCAATAACGTCACGCGCACGCAGTCTGGCATGTTTCTACTATGCCTGCAGGCTGCTAACGCGTTTTCCTCATGGATGCTGATGTAGGCTTGGTAACGAGACGAGCGCGCGGCAGCCGGCTCGTCATCCGCCGGGAGAAAGTAACACCTCATTGAAGATACTTAGAGGTCAGTCGCGGAACGGGTTCCACTACAGTTTTACTTTTCTTTCGTTGGAAGTAAAAGTTTGACATCACACTCGACGGTCAAGAGCGCTTGTATAATGTCAAAGCGCCCGAAGGAGGGAAATCTTTTGATACGTACAGTAAACGGACGGACCACCTGGTTTTAATAGCAGATAGAGTCGAAAATTATACTTGCCTGCGAGATCAGTGTAGTAGCGGTTGGAATTTAAGTAAAAGCCTGTAGGAAAATTAATGAGATAATTTAATATCACTACATAATAAGTATTATAAAACAAAGCCGCTTTTTTCCCTCATGTCCCTTTGTTCCCTTTAATCTTTATTAAAGGGAACTAGCACTAAAACACGCCAGCAACTCCGTTGCGCCAAACTTCGTTAAATGCGCGGTAACCGTACCGTACCGTATTTTTCCGGGATAAAAAGTATTCTATATTTATAATTTCCCGGGACTCAAAGTATCTCCATACCAAATTTCAGCCAAATTGGTTCTGTGGTTTGGGCATGAAGAGGTAACAGACAGATGGACAGATGATTTTCGCTTTTATAATATTAGTATGGATAGATAATAAATAAATTATCTCATTATACGAATGACGACCTATGAGGCTCAGTTGGTGGGCAGTGGGCTGTAGCTCAAGCCGGGAGTCGCGGGTTCGAATCCCGCCGACGGAACAAAAAGTTTTCAAAGTTCCTGGGTCATGGATGTGTATTAAAAATGTGTATACTTTTTAACCGACTTCCAAAAAGGAGGAGGACATTTTTTACTTTTTTTTACCTATTTATTTAACATTTTGTTGACGTGGACGAAGTCGCGGGTAACAGCTAGTATATAATATATTCTCATTAATTTCCCTACACAGTCTATCTGGTCAGGTTATATTTAGTCAGATAATAATGAATAAGCAATTTATTAGAAAACGTAACCAAATAAAGAAAACACTTGTGCCAAAAAAGAGGTCGCCATTGATGAAGATCGTAATGCTGCAATTATCCAAACAAGCACCGTTTTCTAAGTATTCATCTTAACTTTTTTAATTGTATCCAAAATAAGTAGTAGTTCAAGAGTATAATATTATTTATGTTGCTACCAAAAGAATGATGATATTATTATATTTTAAATAATGTGTTTTCTTTTTAACTCTTAAAGTCTCCAAAGTACTTTACGCCAAGATTTTAAACAATAAAGGCATGGCCCCGGAACACGTAGAATTTTCCCGACCTTCGGGACCAGCACGCTACCTTTGTGTGGGTCGTTGTACGGTAAAGTACTTACTACCTAACTAAATTCAATAGGCACTTACAGGCTACAGCCACCATCAGCTGTTGAGGCTTGCACCATGTTTGGCAATATGTTTATTCATTTTCCACATGCAATCTTCAGTGTTCCTTTTTTGATTTTTTAAAAAACGAAAATGTGTCAGTGCAAACGATTATTATTTTTTAACAAACCGACTTCCAAGGTCAAAACAATATTCTTAAAAATATAATCTAAAAAGTATTTTAAAAAATAATTCTTATTCTTCATTAGCGCCTTTTTCGAAATTCGACTAAGCCTCAACCACTTCTGTTCTCGATTTTCATTCGTTTGAAGTCGGTACCAGCCCAGAACTGAGATACTTGACATAGAACTGAGATACTGAACTTCTACTAGCTAAACGGTTACTTCTGGAAATCTGGAAAAAATCACGGGAGTAGAAAATATGCTGAATTTAAAAGGAAAAATATCACTGCAAGTAGACTTCATAATTTATTCAGTAATTCGATAAACTAAAAAAATGTTTTCGGCGAACTTTTCTTTTCGGATTTTTGGCTAATTAGTTGGCTTCTCAAGTACAGTAACAAGAAAATAGTGAGACCAAATAGAAACTTTTAAAACCTTAAACCACTCGAAGTAAGAGTGATGTTTATCTTTGAGTAGGTACACACTTCACTATTCGCTGACAGGAGAAAGCCGCTGTATTTAAGTCATATTAGAATTAAGCACTTGTTTTCTTAAGTTTTTCTCTTCATAGTTGAGAGGCCTGCCTCAACTTATTAGGTAGATAAAATAAAAACCGGCGAAGTGCGTGTGAGGCCACGCGCAATATAGGGTTCCGTAGTACCGCTAGTTTTTGATAATTCTTGTATAGTTATTGAATGTAAATTTATAAAGTGTTTTACACTATTAACAACATCAGCTCAGTTACGTTCAAAGGAATTTGAACGAAAATTTCCTTTATACTTCTCCGAATATAATTTGACAATTTTAATGACTTTATATACCATTTTGTCGGCGTCATTATGATATATATTCATGCCGAATTACAGCTTTGTAGGCATTATAGTCTCTGAGAAAAACCGCGGACTGACAGACGGACAGACAGACAGATGGACAGACAGACAGACGGACAGACAGATGGACGACGGACCCTTATAGTTTCGGTCTGTCCATCTACAGACCGAAACTATAAGGGTTCCTTGTTGACATACGGAACCTTAAAAAGGTATAGGACTCTACCTCGATTGAATAAATTTGTTGTTGGGTAAGGTTAGGTACAAGCCACAATGAAAGAGAAAAAAATACAAAAAAACGATCTAAGTTATTTAATAATATATTAAACTAGAAACTTGTATCGCTCCCCTTATTTATAAACTGTACCTTTTAACACCTTTTAACAACAATTTTTTCGAGACTAAAATCAGCCAAATCGGTTCAGCCATTCTCATTATTCGTTATAATTTTAGAAAAATATGCATGTAGTTTCATAATTAATTTAAGAAGTCACCTGCATACCTCATGAATCCCATTATCAAATTGCTACCTTGGTAATCGTAGCACCAAACTTAAATAAAAATACATAATTTAAATATTTAAAACAACAATATATAAAAATGTTCAAATCGCTTGACAAACTCAGAGTAGACAGAATGATAGAGTATACCGACTTAGAAGATGTTGAAATTTTTAAATTTGACGTATTATGACGAAAATCGTCGCTAGGGTTGTTAACTTGTTACCTACGAATTTAAAAATATGACATATTCGATGGACGTGTTCCTCTTTGGTCGTATTGTTGTTTGTGTTTTGGCACATTAAAATTGTCAGAATCCAATTTTGAAATCTTTATTTTAAATATTTAAAAATAAATTATATCAGCCAGCGCGAGGCACATTCCGTTTATAATCCTAGTGAAACCCGACGAATTTGACAGATATTGAAACCTGTCCGTCTCTTTGCAGTCGAACTACTGGTCGTTATGTCTATTGTGACAAACTAGAGTCTCGATCTATGAAAAGTACCAATGATAAGTACCAATGATAATTTTTAATAATAATATCTATGGACGTTTCACACCACGTCAGTCTGGCCCCGTACCTAAGGACTTGTGTTACAGGTACCAGACAACGGAAATATATTTAATACTTTTATACTATACATATATTTAAGATTGTTTATTATATCATACAAATATTTAATACACATCCAGACCCGGGAACATTGAAAACTTTTTGTTCCGTCGGCGGGATTCGAACCCGCGACCCCCGGCTTGAGCTACCGACGCGCTCACCACTGAGCCACAGAGGTCGTCGATAATTTTTAATGGTATTGATGATGATGTTGAATGTAATTTGCGTAGTAGCATAGATGCTATCCGTTCTTAAAACAACGCCGAAACTATCAAAATTGTATATATATAGAGTCAGGAGTTCTCTTCTCAAAATCTTATTCGTTGGTAGCATTTGCTTAGAATATACTTCTCACGAAACCGAAGTTACCACACAATTTTGAAGAGTTCCCTTGATTACTTATGGATCCTTCATCAGATCGCCACTTTTGTGAATGTAATACCAAATTGGGATGATACCCTATATACCAAAAGAAAAATTTTGAAAATCGGTTCACAAACAGCGGAATAATCGTTGAACATAAGAAAACGAACATAACACCTCCCCCATTTTGAAAGTCGGTTAAAATTGTAGCCTATGTGTTATTCGGTTTTTAATGAAACTTTACAATAATATAGATTATAATCTATATTATTGTAAAGTTTCATTAAAAACCGTTCAGTAGTTTTTGAGTCAAAGTGTAACAAACATCCAAACAAACTTTCGCCTTTATAATATTAGAAGGAAGTAGGATAAGTTGGATTTAAAACAAAGGTTAAACTTACTATCCTCATGATCTAGTTAATCACAGAATTTTTCATGTGTCAGGAGTCAGGACCGAGTGACCGCACATAATATATTTGTAGGGCTTGTTGCTATATTTATAGGCAGATCACAGATGGCGAGCGTACGTAGTTTGGTCGCGTTATGTCAAACTCAGGCGACAGAACTTGACAGACATTGAATTGACACTAACCGACCAAATGACGTAGGTCTGTTAACTGTCCATGAATCAATTTCGTCGATGGTACTTTACCTTACCACGGTAATAATTATAAAGATATTTTAATATATTAGAAAATCGCAGTAAAACTATAAAATTACATGACCATTACCACTCGCGGCGCCGCAAGATTTTCTTAATCGTTTGCCAATCTTCATGCATACAGCACTTTCATTTTCTGCGATTTTCTTTTCAAGATGTGTGTTTCGATACAGAAAGCGGGTTCTAGATTGTTCTAAGTTATTTAAATTAACATTTGTTTAGGAAAGTATATTTGTTTAGTAGAGTATCCTTCTTCATAATTATTATTACGTAGATTATTTATAATATCTTTCCCAGTTTCGTTTTAGTGTTTGTGAGGATGGAAATACAAAAAATCCAAAATAATTCTAGAATTAGTAACGTTATTTAATCGTAATTAGGGAATTAATAACTGAATAACGCATGTGGTATATTATGGAAGCTGTATTTGTTATCGAGAAATTGTAATTGAGATAATATTGATATTATGTTATTAGTTTATTATACAATTTTATTAGTTAATCTTATTCGTTTCCATTCGTAAATATATTAACAGTGTGCCTAATGCCTATAAATTATATGTTTGCAATAAATTTCTCTTTCTACATTCCTAATGGTAAACACAAAATATGTTGAAGTAAAAGAAATAAACTTTCTATTGATATGATAAGTGATAATAATAATGTGAACGGTTCCGTTGACAAGTGACAAATGGTATTGGTATTTGGTGGTATCCCCATAGTCCACACCCACACAGACGTACGAGGAATATGATAACGATAATATTATTTTTCACTGAATTGAAAACGTATAAGGATGAAGTGGATAACGAAGATTTTATAATATAAAGGCAATCATTTTTCAAATCAACTCATTTTTCCGCTTATAATTTGAATAAACCTTTCAACTTACTTCATCATCTAGCTAATATCTGGTTACACATGAAATCTACGTTTTTCATTTTAAATCATTTATCCCAGAGCCTCCATTTATGAAAAAAAACGAAAAATTTCAAATGTTAGTTTCCCACTTCATTCCATTTACATTTTGAAATATGAGAGAACAGGAAAATGTTCCACGGTTTTTCGCTTCTAATGTGAGTGTAAGTTTTTGTCACTTGGTGTGAAAAAGTCAAGTCCAATTAACAACAGTTTTTGCCTTCGGGACAAGAAATGGGTTTTGTTTTGTATTTGTCCAAAAAAAAAATGTTTTTTTTGGTCATGTTCGCGCCAAACTTTAGCGCGACGAATGTGGCAGTTGGCAACACTGCGCATGAGTCTGCGCTGTCAGCTGTCATACGTTTGACGCAAGTTCGACACAGTCCATTACCGGCGCGCGATCGTTACATACGAAAAATATCGGCTAGCCGTTCCCGTGATTCGCGATAAATCCTCGGCTCAGTGAAATAGAAGGTGACAGTGTCGTGTGACTACGAGCATCAGCATATCAGCCCTATCAGCCCATCTGCCCAGCTGTCTCAGCCACCAGGTAACCCCAGTTTCCTTTCTGCCCATCGTCGTAGTGTAGGGGTCCTCGCCCCTACATTTTCTGGTCCTTTCGAGCCGTCCAGTGACCTTTCTGGTCATTTCGAGCCATTCAGCACACACCCTGGTCCATAGCGAGCCTAGGAATATTTTTTTCACCCACCCGCTTTAATGCCCCGCCCGGCGAAAATTAAAAATACGGTTCACTCAGCTCATATTTCTGCCTAGTATTATTGAAATCCCATTTTATTACTAATATTCTATCGAATAAAGTAGCCTCCGCCCATTTTTTACCCCCTTACGGCAATATTTTTGCAAGTTTGCCAAATACGATTTTGTTCGTCCGCCATATTAAGTAATAATTTGCATAGGTAATTTAATCCCCTATCATCTTATTGTGTACTTGTAATCGCATTATTTTCAGCCCATATGTTGCGTCTATATTGCATTTAAATTAAATTCCCGAATATATTTCAGCCCAAACACCAATATAAAAATATCTTCAACATAATTCCGTCGGGTTGTAGGAACAAAGAAACTTTCATACATCACATAGTTTGTGCCTATTACATTAAGTGTTATTATTGTTCAGCTCATTGAAATATTTACAGTTGTTTTTGTTAACTTAGCACTTAGGTACTTCGACTTAATTACTCGCCTTATCGCGATCGATCTTTCGCCGCGCGCGCATACCTCAGCACCTCCGCTCCGATAGGAAACATCTGTTAATTGTTTTTAACTATTACAATAACAAGCGTCTTAGATATCGCGCTTAAACGTTTAATGTCTCCGCTCATTACATAATATTGCTGTTACCGAGTTATACTTGCGTTAGAATTCAGATATACTGACTCAGCACATTACTATAACACTTTATTATTTTTTTAACATAGTTTATTAACTACTTATATACATTTTTATCAGCTCGTTAAGGTTCCTTTACACTAGCATGCCTACTAAATCGCAAGCTGCCGTTTTCAGAGAGGCCGTCAAGGCTTTCAGTCGGCTCAAAGAAATTGCGACAGCACTTTCTAGTGGCGACTCCAAGGAGTCTTCTCAAACATTAAGAAAGGAATTTAATGCGCGATTCAAGGAAGTTTCCTATCAAAAAACAAGACTCGAGAAAATTTATCACGAGATCCTAGACGACCCAAACTTATCCCAAGATAACGAAAAACTATATACGTCCAATTACGACAGTGCGATTTCGGACTATTATTTTATTTTAACGGCGGCCGAAAATACACAAAGTACTTCGGAACTCCTCAGCTCACTTCTTCCGTTTTGCCTAAAATTGAGCTTCCGAAGTTTAATTCGTTGGTTGTAGAATGGCCTTCTTTTATTACGATTTTCCGTAGTCTGATGGACGACATGGCAACGTTGTCGGACGCGGTTAAATTACATTACCTGCTCTCATGCCTGTCGGGGGAGGCATTATCCATGGTTTCTCATTTAAAGATAACCAATGAGAATTATAGTGTTGCGCTCGACATACTAACACGTCGATATGAAAACCGTCGCGTGTTGATCGACAGGTTTGTCGATATTATACTCGGTCTGCCCAACATTCATATACGCTCGAGTATCCGAGCTACTTTTCTCACTCCGCTCATCTCAGCTCAAAGTGCATTAAAAAACTTAAACTTGCCTATGGACAGCAATTATGTTTTTGTTTCAATTGTAGTCCGTAAACTACAGGGGGAGCTCCGCACATTATTCGAGAGGAGATACGGCGCATCTGATGTCCTGCCCACTTTAGATAATTTAATCTCTTTTTTAGAAGAGCACGCGCGCTGCATCGAGACAGAATGTCCGACGCCAGCGCGCACTGAGTCTCAAGGTCAAGCGGGATCTTCCCGTCAACAACCCCCCTCCCCCCGCTCTCCGCGCAGTCTCCGCTTTAGACCCATCAGCCCCGCGTATCAGCGCTCGCCTTCAGCACATACCATGCGTACCCCGCATGTCAGCCCAGCTCCATCTCATTCTCGCCAACACTATGCACCCCCCTCTCCCCCCCGACAAGTTCAGCACGTATACTCAGCTCAAGCCAGTTTTAAATCTAAGTTTTACTGCCCATATTGTAGGTCCACAGAGCACAAATTAATAGCTTGTCCCAAGTATAACCATCAGCCCATTCAAGGACGTTGGGACTTTATCGAGTCAAAAGGTAGATGTCGTAAATGTTTAGGTCCGCACTACGAAAACGAATGTAGGTCGACTGGTGTCTGTAAGGATTGTGGTAGTCCTAATCATCACACTTCTCTTCATCGTCATGATGCACCACGCTCGCCAACATCATCAGCTCATTTACTTCCTGCTCACCTGCGCGCGCAGCCCCGTCGTCGTGATAATAATAATAATGCTCATACCTACACATCTAATACTAACCATACGATCGTTCATCATCAACCATCTACATCTCATCAGTCGCATTCATCTTCGCCTCATAATAATAATAATAACAAACAATGACTACCTACCATCACGGAGCATTCAGAGTTAGAAAATCAGCCCAATAATTTAAATAATAATTTTTCTCATCATAAATCCGCTCATAACTCAGCTCATAATTCAGCTCATAATGATTCCGCTCAAGTAAATACTACTCAGCATAATAATAACTCATTACAAACTCCCATATTATTACCTACAGTTGTTTTGAAAATTTCAGATAAATATGGTAACTATCATAAAGCACGCGCATTACTTGATTGTGGTAGTATGATTACTTTAATTACTCAACGCTTAGTAAAAACACTTAATTTACAACCGAAACATTGCTCATTAAAAATTACAGGCGTTGGAGATCAGCACATACAAAATTCTAAAGGTCATGTTTCGATTACTTTTCGGCCCACACGTAGTGACACGCCTTCTATCACAACTTTCGCTCATATTTTGAAGGATGTCACAGGTTACCTACCTATGCAAAAAATTCCCGATGTAGTACATGACTCGGAAAGTCAGCTTATTCCGTTAGCGGATAACAATTATCATACTCCTGCGCCCATCGATCTCATTTTAGGCTCAGATGTTTTGGGCCATGTGTTAGATGGTACTAAGGTGACTTTGGGCCCGGGGAAGCCCATAGCCTTCGGCACGATTTTTGATTTTGCACTCATAGGTCCCATTAAACAATTATATGATAATTCAGTAGTTCAAGTTAACTCCGCTCATATCGCTCATTTGACTCATTCCGCTCAATCCGCTCATTTTGTTCATTTTCATTCTCATCAAGATATAAATAAAAGTCTAGAACGATTCTGGGAGTCAGAAGAACCCCAGCCGCGTCCAACTCACTCAAACCCATTACATGAACAATGTGAAGACTTATTCCGCTCAACTACTACTCGTAACCGATCGGGACGTTATATCGTAACTCTTCCATTTTTATCGAATGCTCCGCAATTAGGTAGTACACATGCTATTGCTCTCCGTAGATTTCTTAACTTAGAAAAGCGATTACAATCCGACCATTCATTCCGCTCAAAATACATAGAATTTATGAACGAATACATAAACTTAGGCCACATGACACCTTGTCATCCTTCTACTTTTACCCATAAACCTCATTATTATATTCCTCATCATGGTATATTTAAATCAGGTACTGATAAACTCCGCACAGTATTCGATGGCAGTTGTAAGTCATCCAATGGTGTCAGCCTTAATGATTGCCTACATACAGGCCCCGCCCTTCAGCGTGATATTGTCGATATAATTCTGACATTCAGGACACATCGTGTAGTCTTTACCACAGATATAAAAATGATGTTTAGAAATATTATTATCAATCCAGATCAACGTCATTATCAGCTCATACTCTGGAGATCGTCTCCTGATCGACCTTTACTCACATATGCGCTCAACACTGTTACATACGGATTACGTTCAAGTCCTTATCATGCTATCCGCACATTATTACAACTAGCTGATGATGAAGGTCATCGCTATCCCCAAGCTGCTCATGTATTACGTAACTCCATATTCGTAGATGACATTCTCTGTGGTCATGACTCCATAGAAGAAGCTTCAGCTCTTCAAACTCAACTCATTAATTTATTATCGCTTGGTGGTTTTCAGCTTAGTAAATGGAAATCTAACACTCCTCAACTCTTACAACGTTTCCCAGATGATCAATGCGAAATGCCTAAGGACTTTGACATCAGCTCAGATTCTCCCTCTGTTAAGGTCTTAGGTATTAGATGGATTCCGCAGTCTGATGAATTTACATATCACATCTCACTACCGCCAATTCCTCACATAACGAAACGATCCATACTCAGCACTGTAGCTTCTCTTTATGATCCAAACGGTTGGATCACTCCTGTCATATTCCGCGCGAAGTTACTTCTACAAAAATTGTGGTTGCTCAAATTGGATTGGGATGACCCCACTCCAGATAACATTACACAAGACTGGCAGCGCATTTCTCATGATCTTCCGCACATCTCAAACATACATTTTCCCAGACACGTAGCTCCGCACAAATTAACTTCTACATACTCACTTCACGGTTTCGCAGACGCCTCAGAAAATGGTTTTGCTGCAGTCGTATATTTACACGAATTAAATCACGACGGATCGGCTAACGTTCAACTCATAATTGCTAAATCTAAGGTAGCCCCTATTAAAAATAAACTCACAATTCCAAAATTAGAATTATCCGCGGCTACACTTTTATCTCAACTCATGTCTCGTGTCTCTCAACATCTCTCCGCTCATCTAACAATATCTCAACACGTCTGTTGGTCAGACAGCACCATTGTACTGGCGTGGATTAAAACTCCTACTCATCGTTTACAAACATTTGAAGCTAACAGAGTAACCAAAATTACTAATAACTCTCTCTCACTCATCTGGCGTCATGTACCTACACACTTAAACTCTGCTGATTGTGCCAGCAGAGGAATCTCAGCACATTCTCTTCTTTCGCATAGCTTATGGTGGTCTCCTCCTTGGCTCAAACTGCCAGAGGATACCTGGCCCAAGATGCTTTCAGCTCACACTCGACAGGAATTACCTGGACTCAAACCTAAACAAGTTCCATGTCATTTCACAATCCCCGGTATAGATAGTGATCTTCTTACACGATTCAGCTCATTAGATAAACTTATCGGCGTCACAGCGTACATGCGACGATTTATTTCTAACTGTAAATTACCTACACACTCACGAGAACTAGGTCCGCTAACTGTAAATGAACGTAGACAAGCTCTGCTCTTCTGGATCCGCTCTGTTCAACAGAACTCATTCGCAGAAGACATTCACCGCCTGCAAATTAACAAACTCTGCACAGTTAGGTTACAACGATTATCACCTTTTATGCAGGACGGTCTCCTTCGAGTAGGTGGTAGACTCACTCGCTCGGAACTCACATACGATGCACAGCATCCATTCATACTGCCTAGTTCTAGTCCTCTCACAGACCTTATCATCGATCACTATCATCGTATTCATTGCCACCCTGGCACCGATACATTACACGCTATATTACGTCAACAATTCTGGATATTATCAGCACGCCGCATCATTCGACATAAAACGTATAAATGTATAAGATGTTTCCGTTGCCGCGCTCAGCCCGAAATGCCTGTCATGGCTGACCTTCCAGCCGACAGAGTTATACCTCAGCCCGTATTTAGTCACGTGTCTACAGATTTTGCCGGCCCATTTTTACTTAAATCGAGTCAACTACGAAATGCTAAGTTAATAAAAGGTTACTTTTGTATATTCGTTTGTCTCACTACAAAGGCGGTTCACTTGGAACCCGTATCCGCACTTTCTACAGATGCATTTATTGCCACGTTACAAAGATTTTGCTCACGTCGCGGTGTTCCCGTTTTAATACGTTCCGATTGCGGCACAAACTATGTAGGTGCTAGGAATCAGCTCCTAGAAGTTCAACAATTTCTCAATGACAATAATGACGCTATTTCCCATAAACTCTCAGCTCAAAATATAACTTGGTTACTTAATCCGCCCAAGGCCCCGTGGATGGGAGGCATCCACGAGATTAATGTCAAATCAACAAAGCAACTCCTCTACCGTGTAATCGGTGAACAACGCCTCACATTTGAGGAATTCTCAACTCTGCTCGCTAGAATTGAGGCCGTATTAAATTCTCGGCCTATCAGCCCACTATCGTCCGATCCTACGGACTATCAGCCCCTCACAGCCGGCCATTTCCTCATAGGCCGTCCGCTCACAGCTCTTCCCGAGCACACAATAGATGACAGAGTCATCTCCCCCCTTAAGCGCTTTCAGCTCATTCAATCTCTCTCTCAGCGTTTTTGGGCTCTCTGGACCAAGTCCTACCTCCATACCCTTCAAATCCGCTCCAAATGGCTTTCCTCTTCCTCTCCACCCAAAATTGGGGAACTGGTTCTGCTCAAAGAAGACAATCTGCCTCCGCTCCAATGGAAGATGGGAAGAATCACACGCCTACTACCTGGGAAGGATGGAGTCATCAGAGTTGTGGACTTGGCCACCTCACAAGGCCAGCTGCGGAGACCTGTCGGCAAGATTGCCCGGCTCCCACTGGATTCAGCTCAAGATGGGGATCAGCTCACGCCCATTGCCGGGCCCCCCCAGGATGTTCGCGCCAAACTTTAGCGCGACGAATGTGGCAGTTGGCAACACTGCGCATGAGTCTGCGCTGTCAGCTGTCATACGTTTGACGCAAGTTCGACACAGTCCATTACCGGCGCGCGATCGTTACATACGAAAAATATCGGCTAGCCGTTCCCGTGATTCGCGATAAATCCTCGGCTCAGTGAAATAGAAGGTGACAGTGTCGTGTGACTACGAGCATCAGCATATCAGCCCTATCAGCCCATCTGCCCAGCTGTCTCAGCCACCAGGTAACCCCAGTTTCCTTTCTGCCCATCGTCGTAGTGTAGGGGTCCTCGCCCCTACAGGTCACCTGATGGAAAGCAACTTCCATCGCCCATGGACACTCGCAGCATCAGAAGAGCTGCAGGTGCGTTGCCGGCGTTTTAAGAGGGAATAGGGTAATAGCTGGGGAGGGTAGGGATGGGGAGGGAAGGGAAAGTGGAGGCTATCCTCCACTTTCCCTTCCCTCCCCATCCCTACCGGAGGCCCAATTCCCTTCCCTATGGAAGGGAATTGGGCCTCCGGTAGACTCACTCGGCGAAACACAGCGCAAGCGCTGTTCACGCCGGTTTTCTGTGAGAACACGTTCTCACAGAAAACCGGCGAAATACCACGGTATTTCTCCGGTAGAGCCGGCCCATTCGTGCCGAAGCATGGCTCTCCCTGGCTGGATGAACAGATGTTGGAATATTGTCATATCTGCAAGAGCTTTTCGAGGTAAATATGTCACTAATAACTATAATTTGCAAAGAGTTATTTCTATTTAGCACCTTCTATAAAGACACGATAGAATTAGCTTGATAATGATGTTTAATCAAAATGAGGTCAAAGGTGGTTCGAGTTGATTTGTTCGCCCTCCGATAAGATATAGCGATGGGAGTCACATGCTCTTAGTCGAATCAAAAAGTGATCCTCCGAAATCTTGGGGCTTTTTATGTCCACTGCGGTCATATATTATAGTTTCTGTAATGAATATTGCTTAAAAGTAACCAGCAAAAGGAATTATTATTACACAACACTATATTATATAGTCTATACCTAATATTAAGGTAAAAATACATAATATAAACAAATTGGATTTTGTTAGAGTTCTCTTGACATTTTTAGGATTCCGTACCCGAAGGGCAGAAACGGGACCTATTATAGTATAAATCGGGGAAATTACTAAGACTTCGTTGTCTGTCCGTCTGTATGTCTATCTCCAGGCTGTATATCAAGAACCACTATAGCTAGACTTCTGAAATTTTTACTGATTGTATATTATATCTAATGCCGCGATAACAAGAAATACTAAATAACAAAATAAAGTTAATATTAAAGGGGGTATACAAGAAACGTGATTTTTTGGCCTTTTCTTGCTCGTAATCAATAATGACAATAGCTAGGCACTTGGAACTTTCACAAACTCTTTGATTATATTTGCGCTTTAATTATTAATAATGAAATTCAAATTAAATAAAGGGATATTATTAAATGCACATCAAAATACTAACTTGCACTCTAAATTGGACAATCTTACAACGGAATTTCTAAAAACAATATCGAAAGGTGCACCACAATAAAATCAATTTCTATTATCAAAACAAGTCTACAAATGGACAAATCGTGCAACTTTATGATGAGATATGGTGAAAGATTTTATCATTCCAAAATTATATAATTCAAGGTTTCTTGATAAAAATTGAGAAAAATTATCAAAATTTACTACTTTATTGTAATTGTATGGGTTAATAAATTTATTAATGATTCTTAAATAATTAATAGCAATGTTCGTCCAATACGACTTGATTGGGTTAGGTTAGATGGCCGCCTTAGCCATCGTGGTTATTTTTTGTGAACCACCCAGAAGTAGGAGCCCCGCGTAGCGGGGCTCCGTCGACTCACTCCGACTCGCTCTTTGCCGATTGTTTATTATTATTGTTTATAAACTGAGTTACCATTCACTGTGCCAAACTTTAGTCCATGTTAAGTTAGCACTTGATGATTTTTATGTGTTCATAATTATTATATGAACATAACAGATTAAATTGGGTTTTATTTAGAATAAATGATGTTCCTAAAAGTAATTTAGGTGATGGTTTTCCTTTAAAAAGTTGTATGTTTGTTGAAGTAAGGAATTATTAGATATACTATTTTAATAATAGTTATTCGTTCAGTAAAACAGTTATGCAAATAACTTTAAATAGTATGCTGAATTCGCATTATTTAGGGTGCATAATTACTAATTAGTGTGCAAGTCAGTATTTTTGGTGAAACTTTCAAATATTTTGATCGAGAAAAGAGAATATACAGATATTGATTTAAATACATGCCTTAAATAAATATTTAAAAACACAAAACACATTTTTTTGCCTATTTTCGCTCTATAACGGCACGGAACCCTTCGTGCGCGAGTTTGACTCGCACTTGGCCGATTTTATTCGTATATCATTTTGAGTCACAATGTATTATTTTGTTTCAGAATAAGCGGACAGTATGACAGCTTCGCACCCGCCGAACGCCTACGCGGCGCAGCCCAAGATACATACCACAGAATATACACCGGAGACCAAGAGAAGAGATTACGAGTAAGTTTACTTTGTATAAAAAACATCAGTAACAATAATAAGGAAACGAACGAACGGCGAACGTCACAGTTTCCTTATTAAGACCAAAGAAATTAGGGGCTTAGAATGAACGAAACAGTCGCCTTATGAATGAAACGTGAATGGAAAATGTACATCTGTACAATATACCATCGAGGAAATTGATTCCTGGGCAGTTGACAGACCAACGTCATTTGGTCGGCTCATGTCAATTCAATGATATTTGTGATCTGTCGGCTGGGTTTGACGTAACGCGACTAAACTACGTTGGTGCCCCATATGCCTAGGAATCAACTTCTCTGATAGTACATATTAAATTATATGCAACTGTAGCATTTAAAACAACGGTATTTGTCAATAGTGTAATATCTGTATTCAATTATTATTCTACAACTATTATTACTGAACATATTACACGTCTTGTAAAAAGATAAAAGTTAAAACGTAATCTAAGCGTTGGGTAGAAAAGCTCTCTATGAACCCACAAACAAACAAACACTGTTGTAGACAACAGTGTTTGTTTGTAGACAAAACTATAGGTCTACCCTACAGTCTACCAGAAACTGATGGCAAATTTTGACGGCAGATTTTCAAAAAATATCCTTGATCATTGGATAAATTTTTATATTTGCATGTTTCACATACAGAATAAGCCGCTAGAGGAAAAAAAGGATCAATTCCTATTACCCCGGTATTGCTAGAGTCACGGACTAGAGTCAATTTATTTTCTCACTTTTTGCCATCAGATTCTGGTAGACATAATATAATATTTCAAAAGACATGTAAACAAAATCACAGGCTGTGTTCTTATTTTAAAATGTTGGCCAATCTCAACAGAAACCACATTGTGCTTCCAAAATACCAACAGCCTCGATTCGGGCATCTTTTTATTGGCAACCTACAATAAAGGCCTTGTAAATAGAGCATCGTCGGACGTAATACCGTTCTACAATTTCTGACATTTCTTTTTAACTACCGTACAGTTAGACCAAGTGACCCGAATTTGCTGCATCGCTAATGATTTTCATGTTCTTATCTAACACCTAAGGTTAATATGGTAATTTTAAGGCTGGTTTTTTTTAACCACACCAGCGCTGATTCCAAGAGATGTTTGTTAAGGAAGTATTTTTGAATAACGTTTATCAGTCTGCGCTGATTTCATACATTTCGGTGTCAGCCCCGATCAACGCGACACTAAAATCAGCTTTAGGGCTTGTTTCACCACTTCCTGATTAGAGCCGGACACAGACATAGATCAAGATAGATACCGCATGTCACTCCATTTGTATGAAAACGAGCGTGCCACTTTTTATAGCTACTATGACGTACCGATGATAAGAACAGTGCCCATAATCTAGGCCAACGTTTCTTTTTCAATTTCTACAGCTCAAGACGGCACTTTTAGGCATTTAGGCATTTTTAAAATTCCGATTGACGTCCGATTCCGATAGCAGACTAAAGAACAGACTTTTGAAAGACGAGCTCTGACAGATACTCTATACCTTCTCCATCTGACAGACAAGTGGTGGATAGCCTATCCGGCACATATTATCAGGAAGCGATGAAACGACCCCTTAGTCTTATTTTAAATGCATTGCTGTGTAGTAATAACATTCTGATAAAGCTTACTTTTTTGTCAGGTTTATACTACAGCTTGGAACTATTTTGTGATATCAAAGTTTGACCTGGCCACGACTGAATGGCCGCGACGCACGATATCTTTACTAGCTTTCTTCTGTTGTGGCGAATGATTTAGCGAATTACGTTAAAATGATAATTGCATTTCACTTTCGACTAAGAGGCAAATTGTGAATAAATTCTGGCACACGATGATTATGATTTATAATACAAGTATGCAATGAAGTTTTACAATAAGTAATCAATTATTTCACAAACGGTTATACAATTGTCGCTAAAATAATAAAACCATATACGACTTAAAATATTTGCAAACAAATGTAATTTTAATTATGAAATGTAATCGTTGTAATTATGACTTCATCGAGATGTTAATGAAGTCTTGAAGTTTGCGTAAAGTGGAGTACAAGGTGATTTAGAAGTTTTGACCTGGAAAATGTAGAGTTTAGCTTAGTAGTAGTTATAGTTTCCCAGCTATTTAGAGAATTACTAAAGCAATGGTAAAAGCGTTGTACTCATAATTAGGCGTGAGTTTTTTAGGGCTCCGTACCTAAAGAGTAAAAACGGGACCCTATTACTGAGATTTCGATGTCTATCCGTCTGTCTGTCCATCTGTCTGTCTGTCTGTCTGTCTGTGTGTCTTCAGCCTTTATCTCAAGAACCGCTATAGCTAGACTTCTGAAATTTTCACTAATTGTGTATTTCCGTTACCGCTATAACAACTATTAATACTAAAAATAAAAAATAAATAAATGTCTTCCATACAAAAAGCACAATTTTTTTGCCTACTTTCGCTCTAAAACGGTACGAAACCCTTCGTGGGCGAGTCCGACTCTCACTTGGTCGATTTTTATAAATAGGCCGGCAACGCACCTGCAGCTTTGATACCCTTAGTAAAACTTTTATACCCAAATTAACTTTTTTAGGGGTGGATTTTCTAAATAATAATATTATATAGACCACGTCCGACTGGCCAGTGGCCCCGCAATAAGTACCCGAGACTTTGAGAAAACTAAGAGAAAAGAGAAATTTTGCTCCTGGTACCAAATAACGGAAATATGAAGGGGGCGACTAACCCTAAAGTGACGATTTTATAATTCATTCATACTTGAAAATAAGCCCCGAATTGTTTAATTTCTAAAATTAGATACTACATTATATTTCCGAGAATTCGATCTGAGCAAAAACTTGATATCTTAAAATTTTCTCGATAGAAAAAAATCAGAAAGGTGCATCTAATTTTCACGAATTTTTCATTTATTGCCATAACCGTGCATTGATCTAAGTTAATATTTTAACACATTGTATAAAATTCTATCATTGAGAGATCGACCTAGCGGATTTTTAAAATGTTATCGAGTTATTGAGAAAAAACTAATTTGGCGATGAATCCTCGTCGCCCTTTTTCACCTGGCATATGAAAGACGGGCGTGAGTGTGAAGAGAGAAGGACGATGGTTGATTTTTTGGGTTAGTCGCCCTCTTAATGTTTTTTTTAATCATCATCAACTATTTGTGTAAGATCCAAAAGCTTTGAAAAGGAACAATTCTAGGTACTTTATATACTAGTTTATCATAAGTAACAGCGTTTTATATATTTTATGATATAATGTATTATTTCTTATGTTTTCGTTTCTAGATGGCAAATAGTATGGAGGAACGTACTGGCGTTCGTCTACTTACATATTGCCGGGGTGTACGGACTGTACCTGGCATTCACCGTGGCTAAAGCACAGACAGTCATATTCAGTAAGTCCATACTTACATACTTACATATATAGATAAATTATGAAAGTGTGACTGTCTGTTACCGCTTCACGGCCGAACCGCTAAACCGATTTTGCTATTTAGTATGGAGATACTTGGAGACCCGGGAAAGGACAATAGGATACTTTTTATGTATGGTTTCCGCGCGATTAACGAATCTCGGCGCAACGGAGTTGCGGGCGTCATCTAGTTTGTTTAAAATTATTATTATTATCTTACTTGGATGCCCTAATAAAAAGGAGAAAAGCTATGTCCACACTGTGCACTTTTATCTTCAATTTTCGTCATCAACTTTCATATTGGCGCATTCAATAATTGAAAACGCCAATATTGTCATTTTTGAAGTTTTGGATACAGTCAGAGGGCATGCGTCCCGGGCATGCCTCACGTTCGCTGTTTCTGCGATATAACGCATGCCCTTGACGAACAGAAAAAGGCACAAAGCTTTTTCAAATCTTGAAAATATTTTCTGCAGTTGTTTATTGTAAGAAACTTTTTAATTTAAAACAAGGTTAGACGTACCTACTTAACGAGTATAGATAATATTACCAGTGAATGTTCAAATAATTTGTTCTTTAATTATTTTGAGTTTTAGTTCCGTTCTCCTTAAAATATCGTTTTTATTGTGTGTAAAAACTCTAAACTTGCCAGTGACATTTTAATTTTTTTCCAATGGATAACTTTGAATTAATGCTTCTGGCGCCTGCTAAGGGTAACTTTAACTACAATGCAAAATATCAAATCTTTGGTTAAATTCAATAATGAACGCCATATTTAACGACAACCTTGAGCTCGACAAGGCTTTAAATGAACGTGGCGAAAAAAGGAACTAACGCTGTCATCTTTGACAGTTCTCCTTTACCAACAGCGCCCCCGCCCACGTTCATTTAAAGCCTTATCGGACCAGCTGTCATCTGTCATATTCTGTGGTCAAAGTTAAGGTTAAAGTTAAAGTTAGACTTGACTATAACCATAACTGTAATTATAACCACGCCTCTGGTGCAACCCACCCTAAAAGTGTATTCTGTATAATTAGGTATTAGTCTAATTTTATTTTTTATATACGCATTAATATACATCAAACTTTCCCAGCTATATCTTTTGCCATCTTGGCCGGCATGGGAGTGACCGCGGGCGCTCACAGGTTATGGGCCCACCGCGCGTATAAGGCCAAGTGGCCTCTTCGAGTCTACCTGGCCATCATGCAGACTATGGCCTTCCAGAACCACATCTACGAGTGGGTGCGGGACCACAGGTGAGATTTTCCTTTTCTTCTTCTTTTGTTAATGTTAAAAAAAAAGTTAAAGGTAAACCATCCCTTTTTGCACATTCTGCCAGTCTAAATAAAATAAAAATTAAAGAAATAAAAACGAAGCAAATAATTTTGGACTATAAAGAAACATTTACTCTCAAAATTATTATTTTAATAATTATTATCTGAACTGCTAGTAAAAAGCAACATAGTAACAAGACAGTAACAAGTTATTTTTAAATGCTAAAATATTATTGTTTTTCGGTTTAAGGCGCTCCCCGGAGGCGGAGATGCCGTAATTTACCGTTTTAGAGCCTTATTAACTCAGAATTTGAAAGCCATAAAATTATAATAAAAATACAGCAATAATCTTCAGTATATATTATGAGCGTTCCTTTCATAGTTATTAATTTCCTATTTTTGTTTTATAAACTCATGATATCAGCTTCCAAAGTAGGTACTTTGGAAGCTGATATCATGAGTACCATACCATACCAATCAATCAAGCATACATTCAGTATCTCCCTAGTATTTACAAATTACGGTTATTTGAAACACACGCCAATAGATCGACAATTTCATTAACTGCAATATACTGGTCGTATGAATTTTTTTAGGTCACTTGAACTAAGATAAGTATAATAAATAGGATTTTGCCGCGATCTCGGCAACGCGGCAAATGTATGGTCAAGGTCGTTTGCTCAGGGGATGGCCTTAATACAAGAATAAATTTCATAAGGCTTGGATAGTCTTTTAAGAATATTTTTCGCATTGCTTCGTTATTAATTTTATCTACATTGTTTCGTTTTTTCAGCCTTAATTATCATTGTCTTCAAAAGGTTTAGTAGGTTAATCATATTTCTCAATAAATATTATTCGATTGAATTTAAACATGTTAAAATTGTTAACACTTGCGGATGTTGTTGAATCGAGCATGCTCTTCTCTGAGATAATATGTTTGCGTGAACCCAACAAATATGTATTGAGCATAGCTTTGTCACGCGACGCTCCTTGTCGTGTTGATTTGCTAATTAATTTGCTAGCTAATAGCTTTATAGTTTACTAGCTTTTGCCCACGGCTTCGCTCGCGTAAATCAGTGTTATTATATATAATCTTTCATCCACTATTCTAACCCCTTGGGGGTAGAATTGATCAAAATCCTTTCTTAGTGGATGCCTACGTCATAACATCTACCTGAATGCCAATTTCAGCCCGATCGGTCCAGTGGTTTGGGCTGTGCGTTGATAGATCACCATGTCAGTCACTAAGCAAAGAAAAAAGCCTTTTAGGTTTTAGATAGTCAACACTGTTTATTGCGAGATGATAATTAGATTCCTGTAAACAGTTTATTTTATGTATTTTTTGTTAGACTAGTGACTGTAGGTACTTTATGTAGCTTTTAAAAGTCGTGGAACTTACTAGTTACAAGATACACTTATACACCTCAGGCCTCAGTTTAAATTAATGAATTATAGACTACAGGCCCATGTCGAAAATGGATGGGTCATATGAACCACCCGGTGATGTATATAGGACGATATTAGAGCCTAAAATAATAAGATTTAGCACTATGCCGTCTTATACTTATAAGCTGTCTAACTGAGTGCTGGTGAGAATTCAAAAGTGCATGTAGGGTGAGTACATTTTGGTCATATGATTCTGTACGGTATTTTTACCATCGATAGACACATGAAAAATATAAGAAAGCCCGCAGTGCCGTACAAAAATGATGCGCTAATAATTCGGTATTTTTATTTTATTTTCTGACAATTTCCATCGTAAATTTGGTCATTTGATTCTATACGGCATAAGTTTCATACTGTGTAAATACAGCTTCGAATCAATTATTTCGCAACGCCGTACAAAAATAATGCGACAATGGAAAAAAGTCGAGGGTTACAACCCCCTCTTTTCCAGTGGTCCTATAAACGTCACCAGGTGGTTCATATGACCCACCCATTTTCATCATGGGTTGTAGTCTATTAGTGCGTAATGCGTATCCCAAGAAAGTAAGATGAAAACTGTTTAAATGATACATAATAATATTAATAAAATAATAGTAAATGATTAATCATTTACTACTATTTTCTTAATATTATTAAGTATCATTAAAAATGTTACAACAATAATAATAATAATTATTATTATTATTGTTGTAACATTTTTGTGATGGCAATATTTGGTTCTGTAACCCAAAATGCCAAAGCCAAAAATATCATTCCATGTGAGTCCCCGGATTCTCCTAAATCACTCAAGCATTAAGGGTCGAAAATATTATGATTCAGAGAAAAATTCGAATATGTACTTACAACAGTACTTTTTTAAAAAGGATTACGACTACATTTTCAGAGTTCATCACAAGTTCTCTGAAACGGACGCGGATCCGCACAACGCGCGGCGCGGGTTCTTCTTCGCGCACATGGGCTGGCTGATGGTGCGCAAGCACAAGGACGTGCTCGAGAAGGGCGCCTCCATCGACATGTCCGACCTCGAGCAGGACCCCATCGTCATGTTCCAGAAGAAGTGAGTATTCTCCCAGACGGACGCGGACCCGCACAACGCGCGGCGCGGGTTCCTCTTCGCGCACATGGGCTGGCTGATGGTGCGCAAGTACAAGGAGTGCTCGAGAGGGGCGCCTCCATCGACATGTCCGACCTCGAGCAGGACCCCATCGTCATGTTCCAGAAGAAGTAAGCGATAGACCCTAACTAAAGTATTCTTCGAGAAGGACGCCAACCCGCACAAAGTGCGACGCGGGTTGTGCGAGTTCCCGTCCCGACTTATCAATCCAATCGGACGGCAGGCGCGAAATGGGATGGGACCCATCGTCGTGAGCCAGAAGAAAAACGTCCAATTCAATTCCTATGCCCTTAAATAAGTCTCCATTAAAACTGAAAAATTGTTAAAATTACACAAAAAGATTCTCACGTCGATGAGTAATGTCGATAACGACGATACTTAACACTTCCAGTCTCAAAACTGTATCTTCTTAAACACCAGCTATATGAACGCCATCAACTTTCAGAACGTACCTGGTTATAATGCCGCTGCTGAGCTTCATTCTGCCGGCGTACGCGCCAGTGGCTCTGTGGGGGGAGGATCCCTGGACGTCGTGGTACGTCGCCTCCATCTTCCGCTACACCATCTCGCTGCACTGCACCTGGCTCGTCAACTCTGCCGCTCATATCTGGGGCAACAAGCCGTATGATAAGTGAGTATTTTAAAGGTTCAATGTGATAGCAGCTTTGCAGGGGTAATTTCCGCCTGTCTTGTCTTGAAACTCTGATACTTTTTTTAGAATTTGTTAAGTGCGTAATGTAAGGTTATTGGTTAACCTTCCAGCAGGATTAGGGAATGCAATCTCGTTCTCGCGAGATCTCGGACTTTTTTAACGAGATTGATCTCGGACGAAAAAGAGGCGAGATCGCGAGTTTGACGAGATTGCACTTTCAAGCATAAAAACGTCTTATTTGAAGCGCGGACGGAGTTGTGATCACGGAGTCAAAACAAAGAGGAGCTGGCCTAAGCAACTGCAGTGCACTGTGATTCTCAACTAGGTCCTGAATTTTGACTTTTAGTTATAAAATAACTATTTTCTTACTAGATTTGTGTTTGATAGTGCGCTTTTAAATTCTGGACGTCACGTTATCGTGGACGTCGGCTTCCACGATAAAACGTTGTGTGTACGTAAATGCCCTTTTGATTTTACGCACCGTGGAAGTTTTGTGAGGTTCAGAAGTGTCAACGTTGTGATGTCCAATCGTGCACGTTAAAAAGTTATCGTTGAAGGAAATTTAAAAGCGTGTCCATATTAAATTTCCATACATTTTACTTCCCTATCATGTTATCGTTTTACCGCGAACGTCCACGATATTACCGCCACGTCCAAAATTATAAAAGCGCATTAGAAGAGAAGACTGGCTGTTTCTTTCATTTGTTATTTGATAGATAGTAGATACGTATGTCAAAGTTTACAACTTATGTTCGGGCCACACTAACGTCAAACGCCGTTATTTATCGCGTTGTTGGACGTTAGCCGTAGGTGTAGCCACACTTTATCGCGATAATTTTCAACGGCGTTTACAACGCCGTTTGCCGTTTAGCGATAGCTCTAGTGGCGGTACATCAAAGAGATTAACGCGAGAATTAATGCGATGAAGCGGCCACACTACGTATCGTCACTGTACGTTTAGAGCCCGACGGGATCACACGCTGTTTACATTTAAATCGCACGTTTTTTTAATTTTATTTTTAATACGTACTTTGGTTATGGAGTCTTCACTCCACTCTAGTTAAACGAGAAAACAATTGCTTTTTTTTGAGATTTTGCAAACCGAACCATGTTTGAGGGATCTGAAACTCAAAAGTTACAAGAATCGTGGAATGCAAAGTGATGCTTGACGACGAATAATAGAATTACCTTTTGAAGAAATGAATTAACATTATAAAAAGATAAAAGCGACTTCAAAATTGTACGTAATTTAGAAATAAATCGCCCTACCTACAAAACTACTGAACCAATTTTGATGCAACTTGCACTATTCCCTTAGTTATATCTAGTATATTTCTAGTACAACAAAAAAAGATTTACTGAAATCGCAATGGTAGTTCCAGAGACATGCGACCACAAACATAAAAACACACATACATACATAAATACCTACACTTTTGAAATTTTTTGGCACATTTGTTCAGACGCTGATATACGAAAATTAGGCAGTTCTGGAATGTTACATACATACGCGTCGAATTGATAACCTCCTTTTTATGAAGTCGGTTAAGTAAAATCAACGCCGTTTTCAATGCCGTTTTCAGCGCCGTTTACAACGCCGTTGGGCATTAAACGTTGACCGTTCAAGTGTAGCCACCCACTTTAACGCGTTAAAATTATCGCAATAATTGTCGCGTTGTTGGGCATTGACGTTAAACGTAGTGTGGCCCGAACATTATAAATTATAGACAGATACATCAAACAATGTTTGATGCATAAAATTCTATTGAAAAAATCGTGAAAATGAATGTTAATCTTATAATACTTAAAATATTCATTACTTTTTTTCGTAATTTATTCAAATATTGTTATTATTTGCAAAAAAAAACACACCAAACTGCTAATCTCGTGTTAGCGGATGTCAATGGACAAGCTACATGATATTATATTTATTTATTTAAATCAGTATATTATGTTACTCACTATTTATAATTTTAATAAGTGATTATTAATATTTTAAATATTTATATTACTTACTTATTAATATTTTAAACATTAATAAGTAAGGTACTTGATTTTGACAATTAGTTAGTTATAAATGGGCGGGAGGATTATTTGCTTCCGTTATAACTTCCTAAAATATGAGAACCACATTAATTAATATTTAGAATTATGTACTTAACTTATTCTTAGCCATTCTTAATTTTAATGTATTTCTTTATGATTTTGCTATATCTGAATTGTCAACGGAAGTTCGTTTCTTTTGTGTAAAATGGTATAAAAGCCAGCCATATTGCATTGATTGATTCATTCTGTAAATAACTTTGAGACATGTAAGGTGAAACTCTGCTTGAATAAATATCGCTCAATGTATAATTCAAGACTTTTACTATTCTCTAACACTCGCGAGATCTCGAAATTGGCGAGATCTCGCGGTATTGTATTCATAAACTCGCGGGATCTCGCTTGAGCCCCAATCTCGCGAGATTTGCATTCCCTAACATGATTACCTGGAAGATACAGATAAGATGCCTCACAAAGAAAAATTCCAGGTAGTGCTCCTAAAAAAGGACTCTCTGAATTTGGTTCGAAAGTAAATTCTTTTTCACCTTTGAACAAAAAATGGCAAAGGCAACTAAATATATCTATAAGCCCAAAATATATATATTTTAAATTTATTACCCTATAATAATTAAATTTAATTGAAACATTAATATTTAAAACTAGCACATTCATGACTCAGATGGTAAGCCAATTACTATAAAAGCTATGACGTACATTGTCACCTGGTCCGGAGCAGGGTAAAATATAATGGCGACGTATTTAGAGGTCTTGAGATTTGCTCGGAGGCCTCTGCCTGCCTAGTTCCTTAGTCTTGGTATGGCCTGTGGATCCCAGGGATATCGAGAAATAGCCGGGATCTTAGGACATGTTTTGGATTAGACGGAAGCTATTTTACACTCCGAAGAAGATGTAGCTTAAGGCCATCCCCTGAGCAAACGACCTCGACTATACATTTGCCGCGTTGCTGATTTTTTTACTTATCGTTCAAAATTGACCCAAAAAAAATTCAAATAGCGAATATTATGTAGTTAATGAAATTGTCGATCTATTGGCGTGTGTTTTATATAAACGTAATTTGAAAATACTAGAGAGATACTAAATGTATGCTTGAAATTGGTATTTATTACTTTGGGAGCTGAATGCTGATAAATTATCATAAGTATAATAAACAAAAACAGGAAATTAACAATGGAGAAAATAATGTACATATTATGCTGAAGATTATTGCTGTATTTTTATTATAATTTTGTAGCTTTCAAATTATGAGCTAAAAATGGTAAATTACGGCATCTCCGTAGGAGGAGCGCCTTAAAGTCAACCAATGTAGAAACCGTAGAAACCAATCGAGTAAAATGTCAATTAAAATTATTAATCAGTACAGCCCCTTGCTTTCGCTTATTTAGATTTTGATTTGACTTAATTACAATAAATTAATTGCGTTAGGTGTCGTAAATAATTTAAATATTCCTCGAAAGCTTGGGCTAAAACTTATTTCCCTTTATTAAGGCCGTCCCCCGAGCAAACGACCTTGGTCATACATTTGCCCCATTGCCGAGATCGCACCAAAACCCTATTTTTTTACTTAACTTAGTTCAAAATTGTCCTAAAAAAATTTAAAACGGGGAATATGTAGTATATGTTATTGTCGATCTATTGGCGTGTGTTTCAAATAAAAGTAATTTGTAAATCCTAAGGAGATGCTGAATGTATGCTTGAATTTTGATAAATTGGTTTTACTTTGGAAGCTGATATCATGCGTATAATAAACAAATTAATTAGAATATTTAAAACGGGGAAAGGAATGTTGATACACTGAAGATTATTGCTGTATTTTTATTATAACTTTGTAGCTTTCAAATTCTGAGTTTATAATGCTTTAAAACGGTAAAATACGGAATCTCCGTAGGGAAGGCCCTTAACTACATTTGCCGCAACATCGTTTAAAATTTATTTTGATGAAAAAATCTAACGTTGTACCTAAAACCATACATTAATATAGGTACATGACGTTTCTACGTGTTTTCCAATTTTTATTTTTCCTTAGCCAAATGGCAAAAACGGAACCCTTCTAGATTCGTCATGTCTGTCTGTCTGTCCGTCCGTATGTCACAGCCACTTTTCTCCGAAACTATAAGAGCTATACTATTGAAATTTGGCAAGTAGATATAGTCTGTAAACCGCATTAAGATTTTGATACAAAATTGGAATTTTTTTTTTTCAAAATCTTAATTTAGGTATAACCTATGGGTTTTTTTTTAATTTATTTATAAATTTTACATTTTGGTATCAAAATCTTAATGCGTTTCACAGACTACATCTACTTACCAAGTTTCAATAGTATAGCTCTTATAGTTTTGGATAAAAGTGGCTGAGACATGCGGACGAACAGACAGACAGACAGACAGACAGACATGACGAATCTATAAGGGTTCCGTTTTTTGCCATTCGGCTACGGAACCCTAAAAAATCACTGTCTGTGATAGTAGAAATCTTATAGGAGCTTGTTAAAGTGCACTTATTTATATATAGTGGTGTTCCTATAACATTGTTATGATGGTGAAAGTCTATGTGATTTCACGGTTGTATTTTGTCCGAACTATCGGTACTCGACTTATAATGGCCTACTTATATTATTTCATTTCTATACCTCAGTAATTATAGCCAGTGTGTCAGGAGGAAGAAGAGGAAAGAGATTATTTCGAAAGTAAAAGTTTTTTTAAGTTGTATAGTAAAGTTTTATAATATTAACGAAGCTATTTACTGATATCATAATAACATAATGAAGTGTGTGTGTTTATGTTTTTCTTAGGGTTCCGTATCCAAAGGGTAAAAACGGGACCCTATTACTAAGACTTCGTTGTCTGTCCGTCTGTCCGTCTGTATGTCTCCAGGCTGTATCTCAAGAACCGCTATAGCTAGACTTCTGAATTTTTCACAGATTGTGTGTATCTGTTACCGCTATAACAACAAATAAGTACTAAAACAAAATAAAAATAATTTTTAAAGGGGGCTCCCACACAACAACCGTGATTTTTTGGCCTTTTTAGCTCGATATCAATAATGGCAACAGGTAGGCACTTAATATTTTCACAAAGGTCTTAATTATACGTCTACTTTAATAACTAATAATAATACTTATTAAAATAAATTAAAAAATAAAATCCCATGCAAAAACACAATTAATGGCCTATTTTTGCTCTATAACGGTACGGAACCCTTCGTGCGCGAGTCCGACTCGCACTTGGGCGATTATTTTAAATGTGGAATAATATTATAATGTTGATAGTGATAATAATAAGAACAAATATGATTTAAGTAAGTGTGGTTAAAAAAATCCACGATAATAATTTACAGCGTGTAAAAAACTAAAATATAAAGTTTAAGAGTTCACTGTAAAACTGGCAGCACTAGACAGACTATCGTAACTCTTAAAATTATAAAAATTCATTTACACAATTAAATTACTTACGTAAAAGATGAATAAAAATGTAACATTTTATTCAATACTAGCTGTTACCCGCGACTTCGTCCGCGTCAACAAAATGGACCAAATCTTATACAACAACAAAATAATTTTGAAAATCGGTCTACAAACGGCGGAGTAAAATATAGGTAAAACATAAAAAAGTAAAAAATATCCTCCTCCTTTTTGGAAGTCGGTTAAAAAGTAGCCTAATTTAGGTACTCCTTATTCATTTAAGTTCAGTCAGCTATCTGCCAATAAATGTCCCGTCAAAATCGGTCCAGCCGTTTCAGAGATTAGCCGGAACAAACCGACAGTCATACAGACAGACAAAAATTGTAAAAATTGCTATTTGGGTATATGTACCGTATGTACATTCATATGCGTGTAGTAAAAAACGGTTCTTTCAATATTACAAACAGACACCCCAATTTTATTTTTAAGTATGGAATATAGATTAGAGCCCCTTATTAATCTCAATAGCAATAATAAATATGCGTTATTGCTTTTACAGAAATATCGGGCCAACGGAGAACAAGCTTGTTTCGATTCTGGCGACGGGCGAGGGATGGCATAACTACCACCACGTGTTTCCGTGGGATTACAAAGCGGCTGAGCTCGGCAACTACAGGACTAACTTCTCTACAGCCTTCATCGATGTGGCAGCGAAATACGGTTAGAACTTTACTTAATCCTAAAGTCTAGGTCGTAATAAAAATTGTAGAGTTAGCTGCAGACCACGAGTGAAATTTATTGACATAACATGACTAAATAAATATAGGTCCGTCCAGATAGGAGTAAATTTATTTGATTCAAGTTAACACTATTAAAATCTAAAGTATCATTGTACCTAACAACTGCTGCTGAACATATGCTGCAATAGCAAGTAGTAATGATTTCTTAACTTGTTTGACTAAATGTTGAATTATTTTTATTGTTATTATCAAATCAAAGCCATAAGTTGCCTGTATAATTTGTACGTAAAAGTATGAACTCGTAAACTGCACTGCTGATAACTAGTATAAATTCTATTGGACATTAATATGCTAAAGTCGTGACTGAGAATAAACGAGTTAATTTTGTTTCAGGTTTAGCGTACGATTTGAAGACTGTTTCAGAGGAGATGATCAAGAGACGGGTCTCCAGAACCGGTGACGGTACCCATCCATCGCTGAGCTGCAGCAAGCAGATCATCGATGAAGATGGCCACTGCCACCCAGAGAATCCCGTGTGGGGCTGGGGAGATGAGGACATGACAGAAGACGACAAAAAACTAGCGGAAGTCTCACACGTCAAGTTGGAATAAGTACAACGTCCTGGTGCTTCAAATAGATATTAAAACCCAGTTTTCTTGGTTAAACATTTCCGGTCTTACTACAAAAGAAGAACAACCGGTTAAACAGTTTTATAAAAAAAAAACAGTACATAATGGTCTCAAAACAACTGTTCAATAGATGTTTAGATCTTTTGTGGTAAGATCGGTTCGTTTTTATATATTATCATTTGTTGTCTCTTCTTTGTACCCATCTGCGCCAGTAGGTGAGAACTATGTATGTATGTAATATATCTACTGTATAGTCTGTATTATTGTTTGGCATGCTCTGCAGCCTGAACGGTTTGATGAATTTGTCTGATGTCGTTTCGTATTTATTGTGAGAGTGAAACTTGGTATATCAAAGTTGAGTCGAGTTAAAACAAAATGGTATTACTTGTTTGGAGTCGCCTAAAAACACTAAAGTAGTACTGCACTAGGAACTTTGATTGAAATAAAATTGAATTGATCAAGTAGTGGTCAACCCTTTGGCATCTCAAAATGATTTTCCTGTTGACCTGTTTCCTCGTGATTTCAATCTCTAAAGTTGTAAGCACTCGAATTTGAGAGGGTGTGACACGGAAAATAAAATTAGATTTTTACGTGGTGACTAAAATAATGTAAGTACAAGCTTGTTAATTTATCGTTTTTTGTAGCGGCTAGTAAAATAAATAAACGTTATGACGAGGTAGATAATATAAATAATTTTAAGAAAGTATTTGAACCATGAGACTGGAACTTTATAAAAGCATTCCCTAGTCTCAAGAGTCAGAGAGAGAGAGAAATTAAGCGTTTCTGCAACTTGAAGAAAGCTCAGTTTAACTTTTGGATTCTGTCTATATTAAAATTAATATGTTGTGTTTAGTTTCGACTTTCATAGGTCCGACCACAGAAATAAATCTTGATTTACTTCTGTGGGTCCGACTATACAGTGTGTAACAAAAATAAGTGATAATACTTTAGGGTGTGTACGTGTTCCTTGTAGAGAGTTCACTGTGAAAGTAGCAGCGCTGAAAGACCAATTTTTTTTTTCACTTTTGTATGGGGAAACTCGTGACGCTCGGGCCCTTTCCCATACAAAAGTGAAAAAAAAATTTGGTCTTTCAGCGCTGCAAATTTCACAGTGAACTCTCTACAAGGAACACGTACACACGCTAAAGTATTATCACTTATTTTTGTTACACACTGTATATTTTGTTATGTTTAAGTTATACATGAATAAAAATAACGGTGCTCCAATTAATACGTAATTAAAACCTAAATTGTGAATTGAGACATAAAAGTTCTTATAAATGTTAGAATTTAAAAAAAAGTGCCCATTTTGAATTTTATAATTGATCGTATTGACTTGCCACTGTCCTAAATCGAGTAACTAGTATTAAGACGAATGAGACTTCTGTATTTATAGTTGTAAGGTATTTATGATTGTGATAAATGTACCTATGTGAATGTTAATTAATATAATTTATTATAGTCAAGAATTTATAGTTAGTTACAATTTTCGTTTTTGGTACATTTTCTTTATGTTCATTTTGGGAAATGGATGTAAATAAAACAAATAACATAATATATCTGTTGTTATTCATATCCCCAAATAACAAACCCTTTTCGTATGTATAAATTCTGCAGATCAGTCCTGCCCTGGATTTATAAATTGGTCATATACGTGGGCCCCTAGACGATCAATTTTTTGTGCAATATCATTGAACAATATTATTGAACAATTTATGTAACAAAAAGATTGAAAGGTACGTTCAATATCAAACCTAGACGGTCAATAATATTGAACAATACGTGATATTACACAATAAAATTGATCGTCTAGGGGCCCGCTAAGCCGCCGCCTAGAGGCGGCAGCGTCCTAGAGAAGGCGGCGGCATCCTAGAGAAGGCGGTAGCGTCCTAGGCGGACGCAGATTTCATAAAGTGGCGTACACTCATAAAAATATCAATCTGGCATTGGATCAGTAATTTTAAAGGTATAACCATACATAACCCTGACACCTGCATCGTGGTAACTGCGGTTGCGGTTCACGACACGGCTGTTGGTAATGAACTATTAGCCAACCTAACCCGAATAAGCTACGGCACTACATTATTCCCATTCGAAAACATTGGTCCTCACATAATAAAATATGCCTCTAATAAAGGACGTGGTATATTAATATAACATAATATTATCAATGGAATTAAACGTTACCAAAATATTAGCTCACTAGTTTGGACTTTGGAGTCGTTGTTTGGCATTATAATTTTAATTAAAACTAAATTCTGTAAGGGTATAAAACACTTAATTAACAATTATGTTAATTGAACGTCTTCAAATTTTTTCCTAAAATATACCGTTTATTTGATTTACTAAGGGCCCGTTGAAACTGGCCCATAGCCAATCCAACACTTTATCAGGAAGTGGTTCACCACTCAGTGTCGGATAGGCTATCCACAACTTATTTGCCAGATTCTCCATACTCTATAATCTATAATATTATGTCAAGTAAGTTTCTGAATGCAAAATATATCGCCAACAATCTGAAATGCACTTTGGCGGTTTTTAGGATAATTACATAATATAAAAAATTTGAATACTTAAATACTTTACAAAAAAAGTAAAGTGGTGGATAGCCCACAGACTACTTAGGGATACTACGGTATAGCGTATCTGGCACTTATCAGGAAGTGGTGAAATAGCCCTGTAAGGGTTGTATGAAATCATATTTCTAAGATTTTATGGGCTTGTTAGACCCTGCCAACTGTAAACTGGTTGAGCTCATCTGAAACTGTTCTAGACTTTTGCAATTGAAACAAATGCTAGTTGCATTTTGGTTTGTCATTCTTGCAAAAAGTGCTCGTAGAGAGAACTTGTCTGTATCCGTTCTTCACAAACTCCTTGTTCAACAGGTCTAAGTTTATTACAAGCTGCAATGACTGAACCACTCTCGGAGCCTGCTCGAAAGTTAAACAATCAAGAAGTGCGGAGGGATTATGAGTAAGTACTAAGTAGGGTTCTAATTTTACTTTTTTTATTTATTGTGAGGTTTTTCTCAAAACAAATTAGCTTCCGTATATT
Organism: Aricia agestis; assembly: GCF_905147365.1. Lineage (NCBI taxonomy): Eukaryota > Metazoa > Arthropoda > Insecta > Lepidoptera > Lycaenidae > Aricia > Aricia agestis. The sequence continues at coordinate 19,458,552 of NC_056407.1, read as the reverse complement.
CATCGGGCACCCTTCAGGTCGAAAAGGGTTTCGTGGTTGGTTATCGCTGGCGATCCTTGATCACGGGAAATGAAATAGAGGAAATGTGTGGTGGGATAAATGATATCCTAAAACATTGTGAAGTTATTGAGAGTTTATGACACACCAAGAAAAAAAAGGAGAAACGTTACATGCAACAATTTACAATAAAAATTGAAGTAAGAGTATCTATTGAAATTTTTTAGAAATAGCGAGGAGATAGTATGGTCGTATGGGTGAAAACTTTAGTTTTTATATAGACTGACTCCCGTCTTACTGCGTTCACAGTTATTTTACTTCAGACAGGAGCTTCATGGCGACGACATAAGGATTACTTTCAAAGAAAATCTAATGTAAAATAACTCTAAACGATACGGTAGATCGTTGTCCATTGAGCCTTTCTCGATGAAAACTTGTTTTAATCGACTGCAGATCAAAGACATTGCAAAGGATTAGACATGTCTCTGTTTCCTATTTCAATAAACCAGAAGAAAGCTCAGCATAGTAACTTTTGCTTTGTGAATTTTTAATAATCGGCCAAGTGCGAGCCGGACTCGCGCACGAAGGGTTCCGTCCCGTTATAGAGCAAAAATAGGCCAAAAATTGTGTTTTTGTATGGGAGCCCTTAAATTTAAATATTAAAGTACACATATGACAAAGGACTTGGTAAAAAAAGCCGAAAAAATCACGTTTGTGGTATGGGAGCCACCCTTAAATATTTATTTTATTGTGTTTTTAGTATTTGTTGTTATAGCGGCAACAGAAATACATAATCTGTGAAAATTTCAGAAGTCTAGCTATAGCGGTTACTGAGATACAGCCTGGAGACATACAGACAGACGGACAGACAACGAAGTCTCAATAACAGGGTACGGTTTTTACCCTTTGGGTACGGAATCCTAAAAACTTAAAATTAGTCCTTCTTGCATTTGCTTTTTTATTATCCACATTCTGTTAGGTATCAAGGGCGTCGCCAGGGGGGGGCAAGGAGGGGCAGCTAGAGATTCTAAAAAAGTTGCCAAATATAATGCAAACAACAACCACTACTTAGATAAATGATTGGTCTCGCGCGCGCGGTCGTAGCGCGAGCGCGAGACCAATAATTCATCTAAGAACCACTATAATATTAAAATCTGGTAATTAAAAAAAATATGCTGTACGATGTACACTACTATTTTTATTCTATTTTTAACCGACATCCAAAAAACGAGGAGGTTATATGTTCGGCTGTGGATATTTTTTATTTTTTTATTTTTGTATGTTCAACGATTACTCCGCCGTTTGTTCTAACAAATGTTATTATAACTTATTTACAAGTTTTTTATTTTTGCATAGTCATGAGCTCGTGCTCGTGTAGCTTTACCACGAAGCTAAAACAAAGCTTTACACATCTCTCTCTCTCGACTCTGTACTGTCACAGAATATAATATTATATGTATATAGTATTAAGATACTGTTGTTATTACAATCGCTGTAGATCATAGATGTAAGGCTCGTAGTACAAGTGAAAAGCTTCATGTGCTGTCGACTTTACCTACAATTCATATCTAGTTTTCTCATTCATAGAGAATGCGAAAAGTATGAATTGTAGTAGGTAAAGTCAACTTGCCCCCCCCCCCCCCCCCCCCTGCGCCATCGGCTGGCGACGCCCTTGTTAGGTATAATTATTTTTATAGCACTTCTAGTACTATTTACTCCTTTGACTCCTTTGTAGAGTAGAAGTACCAATCCAGTTTAGAATAATGAAAGTTATCGCAGTGTAATGGATCTATATAACTACTAACTAAACAACATTTTAGTGATACACTAGCTATTTGACCGAGCTTTGCTCGGTATTCGATAAAACACGAATAAAATGACATTTTCTAAAAATGATTCCTAGCTAGATCGATTTATCGCCCCTGAAATCCCCTATATACTAAATTTCATGAAAATCGTTGGAGCCGATTTCGAGATTCCAATTATATATTTATATACAAGAATTGCTCGTTTAAAGATATAAGATTAAATATAAATATTGCTCTTCTTTATTTTTAGGGACTTACCACATTCCTAAATTGCTTTTATAAAGTACTAGGCGCGTAATAAAGAAAGAAATTCCTTTTTTAGGGTTCCCGTACCCAAAGGGTAAAAACGGGACCCTATAACTAAGACTTCGATGTTATTGTCCGTCTGTCCGTTTGTTTGTCTGTCTGCCTGTATGTCTCCAGGCTGTAACTCAAGAACCGCTGTCCGCTATAGCTAGATTTCTTAATTTTTCAGAGATTGTGTATATAATATGTTGCCGCTATAACAACATATATGCTAAAAACAAAATAAATTAAATATTTAAGGGGGCTCCCATACAACAAACGTATTTTTTTTGCATTTTTGCTCGATATCAATAACGGCGATACATAGCTATTGTTGAGGACAGCGGCCTCGCACCCGATAAACTCGTAGTGAGTGTATACAAACTCGTTAACAGTGAAATATGACAATAAACTCAGTGCAAAATAAGTGTTTTTAAAAATAAACTTTAGAAGTGAACTGTGATAAATCTGTGGCTCCCTAAGAGGTAAAAATTGTTATTTTAATAAAATAGAACGTTAACTAATAATTATCAGAAAATTAGTGTCTGAAATATAAATAGTTTGGAAAATATTAGGAAAAATGTGCTAAAAAACTATGTAAATCGTATTAACTTTTATCTTCGCCTAGCTATAACTGTGTTAAATATAAGTGTTATTATTTAGAATAAGTTGATTATTGTGGAACGACAAATAAAGAATTTCCCGAAATGCGTTTCAATTACCTTGGCTCATGGCAAAATAGGGAAAATAGCCGCTTCCGATAGTGAAAATAAGACTGAAGAGACGTACGAATCGGAGCGGCTCTCTCTACGGCATTGCCGCGGGCGGGTACCCCGGAGGGGGCTTCTATACGGCATTGCCGCGGTCGGGTACCTCAGAGGGGCTTTCTATATGGCATTGCCTTGAGCCGGGTAAGCGAGACGGATTTCGGGGCCTATGTTCTCCTCGACGACTCGTGTGTTTTATTTACGCCCCCGCTCAGCAAGATATACCGGTGTAGCCTTGGAATCTTCGAGTCCGATCCGAGCCAGCGACGAAACCTATGGGCGAATACTGTCCCAAACAGTGAAGTGGTCCTTTGCGATCCGGATTTGAAGACAGTGAAGCGGTCCTTTGCGCGCCGGACTTGAAGACGACACTTGGAAGAATTTCAACAGTCAACTGGAAGAAAAATTTTGGAAGACCGGACTTGAAGAAGATTGGACTCGGAGATACAAGACAACACCGCTGGAGGGGAAGCAAGGATTCGTAGATTTTTCGTCACAAAAACCTACTGAAGATCCTTGAATATAGAAGATTCAACATAGAAGATTCAATATAGAAGATTCAAAATAGAAGATTCAACATAGAAGATTCAACTTAGAAGATTAAACATAGAAGATTTAACTTAATTTCAAGATGGTCGTCACGAGGAGTCAGAGCGGGGCGGAGGAGAACCAGCCACCGAAAGTATTTTCGGATCCGCCCAGGTCGCCGTCTGCAGCCGCAACCAGCCAGCCACCGACCGGGGGAAGGGCGGATCCGCCTCAAACTGCGTCGAAACCGAAGCCGGGCGCCAGCAAGACACCCGCGCCATCGGGAGTACCTGTAGCCAGGAAGAAGGCTATTTCAATAAGGTCGCGTCGATCGACAGCAAGTGTCGTCGCGCGCATCCGATATGAGGCGGAAGAGAAACTTGCCGCACTCCGTAAGAAGGAACTGCAGATCGAAGCAGAACTTATCAAGAAGAAGCTCATCGCTGATGTCGCCACTGCCGAGGAAACCAGCGATCCAGACGATGATGAGCCTTCAGAGCAGGTGGAGCAACGGGTCCGAGCCTGGCTAAGCGAACAAGGTCCTGACAACGAAGAGACGGCCAAGGAACGGGTCGTGCCAGAGGAAGAAGGGGACGCGCCGAAGCCAGAAGACATACCACCTGCGGGAGAGAGACGCGAGCCGCAGAGATTGAGGTTCGAGCGGCCGATACAAAGCCGCATTCGCTCACCTACACCTCCTGCAGCCGGGATCAACGGGGTGGAACAGCTTGCCGACACTCTAGACAAGCTGTTGAACCAACGACAGCCGCGCCATCAGACGGAGTTGCCCATATTCACGGGCTCTCCTTCGGAATGGCTGCCGTTCAAAGCAGCCATGGAAGATACCACCACATTCTACAAGCTCAAGCCGATCGAGAACCTGGCGCGCCTGAGAAGCTGTCTCCGGGGGGAAGCTCGAGAAGCAGTGGCGCCGTTGCTGAGCATCGCAACACCACCCGAACAGATCATGAAGACTTTGGAGCAATGCTTCGGCCGGCCCGAGGTGATGGTCGACCGCATGATGGAAGATTTGAAGAAGCTTCCGAGGCTCGGAGGCTCGGCAGCAGAGCTCAACCACTTCGCGGTGAAGATTCAGAACATGGTGGCCATCCTGAGGAAGTTAAAGCACGGGTACCTCTTCAATCCGTTGCTTGTGAGAGACATCCTGGAGAAGCTCAGCCCGTACGAGAAGAGCAAATGGTACGACTACGCAGAAGAGACATCGCACTACCGGAACGAGCCCGATGTCGTCCTTCTCTCTGAATTCCTAATGAGAGAAGCGGACAGAGCACTGCGCTACGGATTCACCACGGCTCCGGCTTTGAGAAAAGAAACATCGCGTCCACCTCCCAACAAGAACGAAGTTAGACCGAGAAGACCAGTCTTCGCGATATCAGAAGAGGGCCGAGGCAAGCCGAGCCACAGCCAGCCAGAGAGAATGCGCGAAGAACAAACGAAGTGTCCGATATGCACCGACCGCCACGCTCTGTTTCGCTGCGCTGCTTTCAAGAAACTGAGTGTGCAAAAGAGATGGGACACAGTCAAGCAAGAGGGGCTGTGTTTCCTGTGCCTATCGAGCCGACACAGAAGATACAACTGCAAAGCGAAGCAGTGCGGTATGCAGGGATGCAAGCGGCCTCACCACCCACTACTACACGAGGAGAGGTCCGGCGGCGCTCCACCGATCGAGGACGCCGTAATCACCGCGTCGGTTGCCTCCGACCGCGCGGTGAAGCTGAAGATGAGAAGAATTCAAGTCGTTGGGCCACGGGGCGAAGCCGACATCTTCGCGCTGTTCGACGAGGGCTCGACGGTGACTCTGCTGGATGAAGACGTCGCTGAGGCTATCGGCGCGGACGGTCCACCGAAGATGCTGCGCATGCACGGGATCAACGCCGAGAGAAGGGAAGAGAGAAGCCGCCTCGTACAACTGGGCGTACGAGGTCGCGACGGTACCAGACACGACATCACCGCGAGGACTGTGAACGGGTTGAACCTCTTAACTCAATCCGTTCCGGAATCCCTTTTGCAACTCGCTCATCTGCGCGATCTCAAGAACGAAGAGATTTGCTACGAGAACGAGAAACCCCAACTTCTCATCGGCACGGACAATTGGCAGCTCATCGTGTCTCGGGAGCTGAGAATCGGGAAGAGGAACCAGCCTGCAGCCTCTAAGACGAAGCTTGGATGGGTGATACATGGCAGCATCCCCAAGCGCATCATAAGGCAGGACGAGAACGAAGACATCCTGCATATATCCACGGTGGAAACCAGAAACGATCGTCTGGAAGAAATGGTGAAGAAACACTTCGACATAGACGCTTTGGGAATAGCGGCTAAGGCGAAGCTGAGCAACGAGGAACAGCGAGCCATCGACCTGTTTGGCAGAACGGCCAAGAGAACGGAAGACGGTCGATTCGAAGTGGGACTCTTGTGGCGCAAGGATGGCGTCAAACTGCCCCTCAGCTACAACAACGCGCTGAGGAGGCTCAAGAACTTAGAACGCAAGCTCGACAGAAACCCCCAAGATGCGTTGCAGTATCATGGGCAGATGGTGAACCTCATACGAAAAGGATATGCGGAGAAATGCGACGGGACGGAGGCCGGAAGCGAGAACACATGGTACCTACCGCACTTCCCGGTCAAGAACCCAAACAAGCCGGGCAAGCTGCGCTTGGTCTTCGACGCGGCGGCCAAAACGAACGGCGTGAGCCTCAACGATAATTTATTGGAGGGGCCCGATCTACTGACATCCCTACCGAGGATACTGTTCCGGTTCAGGGAGGAAGTCGTGGCCGTGAAAGCAGACATAGAAGAGATGTTCCTTCGCGTGAAGATCAGGAGGGAGGACCAACCGGCGCAGATGTTCCTGTGGAGGGAGGGCCGAGAGGAGCCGCCCTCCAAGTACAAGATGGTGGTCATGATATTTGGGGCATCGTGTTCACCGTACCTGGCACACTCAGTACGGAATCGAAATGCAGAGGAACACGCGGTATCGTGCCCGGAAGCCTATCGCGCCATCACCGAGGCTCACTACATGGACGATTATGTGGACAGCTATCCAGACTATGAGAAGGCCAAGCAAGTCGTGGAACAAGTGGACCGGGTGCACAAGATGGGCGGATTCCACTTGCGGGGATGGACGAGCAACGACCGACGAGCGCTGACGGGGCTACCGGTGGACCGCCTAGCTGATGATGTGGTGCAGCCTGTCACTAAGGGTGAACAGAAGACCCTGGGGATACTGTGGGATTCTCGAGGGGACACGTTGAAATTCAACACATCTCTATCAAGAGTCCCTAAAGAGGTCCGAGAGCTACAGCGCGCACCTACCAAGAGAGAGGCCCTTAGCACGGTGATGAGCATCTACGATCCGCTGGGGCTACTGAGCTGCTACACCATCACCGCCAAAGTTATCCTGCAAGGTCTGTGGCGTCAGAAGCTGGATTGGGACGAGCCGCTGCCGGCGGAGTCAGCCGAAGACTTCACTCGATGGCTGAGAGACATGGAGCACATCAGCCACCTCGAGCTACCCCGGAGCTACAACGGGGGGAGCCCCACAAGAAACCGGCAGCTGCACGTGTTCTGTGACGCGAGCAAAGACGCGTACGCGGCGGCCGTCTACTGGAGGCTGGAGCAAGAAGATGGAGAAATTCGAGTAATGCTAGCCGCAGCCAAGGCTAAGGTGGCGCCACTGAAGACACAGACGATACCCCGACTAGAGCTACAAGCCGCTCTGGTCGGAGCGAGGCTCGGGAACGCCGTCACAGCGGAACACAGATGGAAGACAGATGCGATTTTCTACTGGACCGACGCTCAGGTAGTTCTGTGGTGGATACAGAACGGAAGCAGGAAATATACGCCATACGTCGCACACCGATTGGGAGAGATCGCCGAGCTTACATCCGTACACCAGTGGAGGTGGGTGAGCACCAAGAATAATATCGCTGACATGGCCACCCGAACGGGCTATGTCACCAAAAGCGAAGAGGATCCGTGGTTCAATGGACCAGACTTCCTGCGTAGGCCTGTGAACGAGTGGCCCACGGAGAGTCCCGTTCAAGCCGAGGACCTAGAGGAGCACGTCGCCTTCCAGACCACGGAGGCGAGCGAAGTAGACTGTCTGCCAGACGTGAGCCGCTTTTCAAAGTACGAGCGCCTCGTGAGATGTACGGCGATGGTTCTACTATTCATTGAGAAGTGTCGTGATCGCCGGGCCAGTCTCGACGTGCGGCACCTGGAGAAGGCGGAGGTATTATGGTACCGAAAATCACAACACGATAGCTTCGCACGGGAAATAGAGAAGATGAAAAACGGAGGGACGGCGCCGAGATGGAGCTCCTTGTACCGGCTCAACCCGGTGTACAGAGACGGCTTGCTTACGCTGGACGGGAGGATCAGAGCAGCGCAGGTGCCGGATGAAATGAAGAACCCAGTTATCCTGGACGGAAGACACCCGTTCACGAGGCTGCTGGTGGCCAGGGTGCATGCCAGAGCCGGACATGGGAGCCGCGAGAGAGTAGTGAACGATCTAAGACAGAAATTCTGGATCCTGAAGCTACGGCCGACGGTGCGGAGCATCATACACAACTGCGCCTTCTGTAGGATGAGGAGGGCGCGCCCGAAAATCCCGCAACCTAGAGACCTGCCACCAGAGCGCCTGGGGGCGTTCCAGAGACCATTTTCCTACTGTGGTCTCGATTGTTTCGGCCCAATGATCGTTACCATCGGCCGGCGTCATGAGAAGAGATGGGGAGCGCTGTTTACCTGTTTGACGACGCGAGCGGTCCACCTGGAACTTGTGGCCACGCTGTCGACCGATTCAGCATTGATGGCAATGAGAAGAATGGCCGCACGGCGGGGATGGCCGGCGGTCATGTACAGCGACATTGGGACGAACTTCAGAGGCGCGGACGTCGAGCTGCAACGAGCGTACGCCGAGTGGGTGCCGGCTATGACCGAGCTGGGCCTCACACACCGCATGCAATGGAAGTTCACTCCGCCAGGGGCGCCGAACCAAGGGGGCGCCTGGGAGAGACTGGTGAGGTCGGTAAAAACCGCCCTACTCACCACACTGAACGAGAAATCACCGAAGGAGGAGGTGCTCCAGACCCTGATGACCGAGGCGGAATACTCCGTGAACGCTCGACCGCTCGTTCACGTTTCCGTGGACCCCGACGATCCAGAGGCGATCACACCTAACCATTTCCTCATAGGGTCATCTACTGGTCAACCATACGTCGGGCCGTGCGAGCTGGCCGACAAGAAGACGTGGAGGGTCGCGCAGGCCTTGGCGGACGAGTTCTGGAGGCGATGGGTGAGGGAGTATCTCCCGACGCTCACGCCCCGTGGCGGGGCCCCGAGGAGCGGCCGCAACCTGGCCCCAGGGGACTTGGTGATCGTCGTCGACCCCACGCTACCGCGTAATACGTGGCCGCGAGGAGTCGTACACCGTGTCTACCCGGGCCCGGACGGACGAGTGCGTTGCGCGGACGTGCGCACGCGTAGTGGAGTGTTCCGCAGACCAACATCAAAGCTGGCGGTGATAGAAGAGTCGCCGCCGGAGGAGCCGGCGGGCTCGTGCTCAGCCGGGCAGTCGGCGGCGGGCCGAGTCAGCCCGCAGTCGCCAGAACGAGTCGCGACGGTCTCAGCCAGCTCGTGCTCAGCCGGGCAGTCAGCGGCGGGCCTAGTCAGCCCGCAGTCGCCAGAACGAGTCGCGACGGGCTTAACCAGCTCGTGCTCAGCCGGGCAGTCAGCGGCGGGCCTAGTCAGCCCGCAGTCACCAGATCGAGACGTGACGAGCTCAACCAGCTCGTGCTCAGCCGGGCAGCCACCAGCGAGGCCAGCCAGCCTGCAGTCAACCATGGATTCGGCGAGCCCGCAGTCACCGGAGAAGGCTGCGTAGACCCTGGCTACTGCGCCGGGGGGAGGATGTTGAGGACAGCGGCCTCGCACCCGATAAACTCGTAGTGAGTGTATACAAACTCGTTAACAGTGAAATATGACAATAAACTCAGTGCAAAATAAGTGTTTTTAAAAATAAACTTTAGAAGTGAACTGTGATAAATCTGTGGCTCCCTAAGAGGTAAAAATTGTTATTTTAATAAAATAGAACGTTAACTAATAATTATCAGAAAATTAGTGTCTGAAATATAAATAGTTTGGAAAATATTAGGAAAAATGTGCTAAAAAACTATGTAAATCGTATTAACTTTTATCTTCGCCTAGCTATAACTGTGTTAAAATATATAAGTGTTATTATTTAGAATAAGTTGATTATTGTGGAACGACAAATAAAGAATTTCCCGAAATGCGTTTCAATTACCTTGGCTCATGGCAAAATAGGGAAAATAGCCGCTTCCGATAGTGAAAATAAGACTGAAGAGACGTACGAATCGGAGCGGCTCTCTCTACGGCATTGCCGCGGGCGGGTACCCCGGAGGGGGCTTCTATACGGCATTGCCGCGGTCGGGTACCTCAGAGGGGCTTTCTATATGGCATTGCCTTGAGCCGGGTAAGCGAGACGGATTTCGGGGCCTATGTTCTCCTCGACGACTCGTGTGTTTTATTTACGCCCCCGCTCAGCAAGATGTACCGGTGTAGCCTTGGAATCTTCGAGTCCGATCCGAGCCAGCGACGAAACCTATGGGCGAATACTGTCCCAAACAGCTATGCACTTGAAATATTCACGAAATTCTCAGTTTAATTGTAATTTAATAATTTATAATAACATTTAAATAAATTAAATAATTATGGGGGGCTCACATACAAAAAAACAATTTTTGGTCTATGTTTGCTCTATTGTGGTACAGAACTCTTCGTGCGCGATTCCAACTTACACTTGGCCGATTTTTTTTTGCAGATGGCAAATCGTTTGGAGAAATGTTTTCGCCTTCATGTACCTTCATGTGTGTTCGCTCTACGCGTTTTATTTGATGTTCAGCGGAGCAGTCAAGTTTCAGACAATCTTATTTAGTAAGTACACCTTACTAATAAGTTCATACACATTAACATTTATTATTGTATTCAGTATTCACTATCTTGTACCCACACCGAACTCTATGGTAGAGAATAAGTGACGCATTTTCTTACGCAGTTATAAGTATAGCTAGACTCTGCTCCAGGAATACTGCACCGTTATAGTCAAAACCGTGGAATGAGACACAAAAGTTTTTAATACTTAAGGCATAATAGTAGCTCTTGGTGTAAGATTTTTCTGTAATATGTCTGCTGTAGCCATATTGCAGAAAGAACCGCTTCTTTAGCCTGACTTTGTTGTCACTTGCCAGGGGTATGCCTGCTGTACACTACGACTTTAGCCTGCCTTTCCTTTCACCTGTCAAGTTTATGCCTGCTCTACACCGTGACCATGGCCTGACTTTGCTGCTACTTGCCTGCTGTACACTACGAGTTACGACTTTGGCCTGCCTTTCCTTTAACCTGTCAAATTGATGCCTGCTCTACACGTGACTATGGCCTGATTTTGCTGCTACTTTTCAGGTATATTCCTGCTGTACACGTCGACTTTAGGCGTGGGAGCAGGCGCGCACCGGCTTTGGTCGCACCGGGCGTACCGCGCGCGCTGGCCGTTGCGGCTCCTCCTCGCTGTCATGCAGACAGCATCCTTCCAGAACCACATCTACGAGTGGGCGCGGGACCACAGGTACAGTGCCCACGCCTGATCGCACATTTGTCAGCATCGTAAGCGCCATACGCGCTGAACGCACCGCTGACCGCATAGCACACGAAATGCGGTGCTTACGGCGAGGACGAATGTGCGAGGTTTCACATCATTTCGTTCTTCGTTGTGCTGATTAAATATGTGTCTATTATTGACTCAAAGTGTGTCCAATATAATTAACCATCAGAGAAATTGATTTACAGGCAGATGGCCGACCTACCCGGTCAAGTCCAGCCGTCTGATCGCGACTAACGTTGACTTGATATAGCACGGAAAATAAGCGAAGTTCGCGTCAGCTTTCTATGAATCAAATTTACTGACGATGAGTATAATAAAAAAAAAACTGATATACTACGATATAATAGAGCAGTGTTTTTCAATCTGTGGGTCGCGACCCCTAGGGGGGACTCGAAGCCTTACTCGGGGGGTCGCCGACAGAAAGAAAAAATTTAGGAATAATAATAGTTAAATATACCAAACTAGGGAAAAATATTACCTAACGTAGGTAGCCTTTTATTAAAATAATTATTTCTTTGGCTTTCTATGACACGAGGGGGTCGCCAGTATATTTCAATCTATAAGGGCCAAAGGGTCGCAAAATCAAAAACATTGAAAAACACTGTAATAGAGCGAGTGGCACCAAGTAGAAACAATGAAGCTTTTCAGCAGTATGCAAATGATTTGTTAATTTATTTCGGTTTTCAATTTTTCCTTTTATTCATCCTCATTTTCCCGTTTTTTTTTGAAAATAGGAATTACATTTTCCGTGAAATTACCATTTTACCAATTATTATTTATATAAGTAAGCCTTTGAGAACGGGAATTAATTTTTTTAATTGGCATCTTAATAAAATTAATTCCGATAGCAATTCGGAGTGATTTTGGAAATGAATGGTGCTTAGCCGAATGTAATTTTTAATAAATTTTCCTGAAACTCAATATAGTGTCGTTATCACATCAAATTGATGTTGTATAACCGAAAATTGTGGAAAAAGTGTATAGCGAGGAGCATAATTGTCACTTGTCCCTAAGTGGCTAATTTTCATTGATAGAAATGGGCGATCCCATGGAATGACGACATTACTTTAATAACTCAATCTTTAGGGTCTCATTTCATTGTTTGGGCCAGTTGCTAACAGCCATGTGTGGAATATTTCCTAATATGGAGGATATAATATTATGGTAAGGATAGTTATTAAAGCGAGCAGCAGGAGATCGGTCATCTTGGCGTTCATTGAGAAAGGCCTATGTCCAACAGTGGACGAATAGTATAGGCTGATATGATGATTGATGATGATGATAAAGAGGATAGTTATTATCTTAATCCTAAGGTTTTTAGGCATGTAACATTTGTGTTACATGCCTAAAAACCTTAGCCTTTGGGCTATCTTATTTAAATCTGATTTTAATTACCTCTTTAATAATTAAAGAAAATAGCACATAGTTACAAATACTTAAGGGGTTAAGATGGTTCAGAGTTCATCACAAGTTCTCGGAGACGGACGCGGACCCGCACAACGCGCGTCGCGGGTTCTTCTTCGCGCACATGGGCTGGCTGATGCTGCGTAAGCACAAGGACGTGCTCGAGAAGGGCGCCTCCATCGACATGTCCGACCTCGAGCAGGACCCCATCGTCATGTTCCAGAAGAAGTAAGTGATAGGCCCTAACTGAAAGTCTCTTTTCTAAAATTTATAGTGCATTTACCCAGACTTTTCAAAGAGCTTGCTCTATGTAACATCAGGCGCTAAACCCTCTTTGTCTCTTTGTACTCTAAGGCTTCTGATTTTTTCTTTTCAAGAACGCTGTTTATTGTTTTTTTTTTTAATTGGCCAAAGATATATCATAAACGCTAGTGAATACTAGCACTTCTGTCAAAAAACCTTTGAAACCTGGCAGTAATGTATTATTTTAGAACGTTCCTGATCATCATGCCCCTGCTGTGTTTTATCATCCCAGCTTGGGTGCCAGTGTGGGGGTGGGGTGAGGATCCATGGCAGTCGTGGTACACGGCTGCGATCTGGAGGTACACCGTGTCACTCCATGGTACATGGCTCCTGAACTCCGTAGCCCACTTGTGGGGAAACAAACCGTATGACAGGTAAAGATAGTCATACTCGTAATACCCATCTCAAATTCTTTATTAAGTAGGCTTAATACAATTTAATTATTTTCCCGTGATGCTTCCCCCTTTGTTCGGACATTAATGTCACGAAAATTTGGCTGTCTCTCGCTTTGCTTGGGAAGAGAAATTGGATTTCTTCTACTCCTACCTTTCTTCTGATTAATTTCGTTGCGAGTTCCAAGACAGATTAGCTTGTCCCTCGGGCATTCCTGAGATCATACTAAAGGGTTTTCGTGGTTGGTTACCACTGTTGATCCTGGCGACACAGGAGTTGCAGTGGTGGGAATGTGTGGTGAGCCATTTACCCGCTTAACAAATCCAGCACATATCCATCAAATTTATGGTATCAGGTATGGCTTAGTTTTTGAAGTATTTCACATAGGAGCTACCCTATATCGTTGAGCCAAAATTGAGCTTGGCTGGGTTAGAGTCACTATTTAGATTCAAGCAATATTTTCCAGGAACATTTACGCTCGTGACATAAAGGCGGTGGCCATCGTCACTGGCGGTGAGGGCTGGCACAACTACCACCACGTGTTCCCGTGGGATTACAAAGCAGGAGAGCTCGGGGACTATAGCTCTAACTTATCCACCGCCTTCATTGATTTTGCAGCTAAATGCGGTGAGTTAAAACTTTCTAATTGGATTATTATTATCAACTTGAATAAAGATGTAACGCTTTAATCGGCAGTGTTTTCTGTGTAACGCAGTTATATAAAAAAATGTTTTAAAATAACATTTAATTTATAGTCCGCTTCTCGATGTGTGACCTAGACCTAGGGTTAGAGAGTGCTCCAGCCACTAGACCGTATCAACATTAGCATGTTTGTTGTGTTTGCGATCTCTTTACTTATTCAACCATTCACCTCTTATCATTTTTTCAGGTTTAGCTTACGACTTGAAATCAGTCTCGAAAGAAATGATTGAAAGAAGAGCGGCTAGAACTGGAGACGGGAGCCATCCAAGCGCGAACTCGAAGAAAGTTGATGATAATGATGCCCACGACGAAAATCCTATTTGGGGATGGGACGACAAAGATATGACGGAAGAAGAGAAACAGTTATCCAAAATAACTTTTACGATTCGAAAATAATGAGAAAAATACAAAAAGCATGGTGGGAGTTTCGAGAAAATGAAAATTTTAACTGACTTTCAAAAAATAAAAACAAATTCACCATATTATGTTTCCATATTGAGCAGTTCCCTCGATTACTCATGGATCCCATCATTAGACTACCACTTTAGTGAAAATGGAACCAAATTGAAACCTAATACAACAAAACAAAAATTTTGAAAATCGGTTCACAAACGGCGGAGTAATCGTTGAACCTACGAATAATAAAAATGAAAAAAAAAAAAAAATAATAATAAAAAAAAATAAAAAAAAAATCCACAGCCGAACAATAACCTCCTCCTTCTTGGAAGTTGGTTAAAAATATGTTACTTATTCTTCTCGCTATTCTTCGCTAAAAACGCACAAAATTTAAAGAAACTTTTCGCTAACATTAGCATACTATAATAAGTATTATACTTCCTTGATTAATAAAATATAGAAAGTAGCAAAATACGAAAGTGAAAAGAAAAGTTAAATAGTAATTTTAGAGTAGGTAAATGATTATTAACCAAAACCGCACCCAGCTGTTACGAGAGTTATGCTGTGATAAAAAATTTAAACTGGTTCAGAAAGTTGCACAGCTATAATCGTTAATATCGGCCGGGGTTGCTTTGTATTTAAAGTTAAAAATTTAAACTAAACTTATTTTCATAAGTAGATAGTAAAATTATGCTATTAAGATAAGCATTAACAATCTTAAAGGTGTTGAGAAAGTTTAGGATAAATTATATGATTCAATAAAAAAATTCAATAAAAACTACTTGTTTTATTTCAATAAATTAAACACTTAAATTAATAAATATTTACCATCAGTCATTATTGTTTTATTTTCGTCTTTGTATCTTTGGGTGCCTTACTTCTTACGTTTTTACTTTTGGTCCACTCCCGTTCGATGGATTCGTTTAGAATTTGTACGTTCTTTACTTTTTCTTCGGGAATTTTCAGCCACTGAGTGTCTATTTGCGAGTGACTTCCGAATAGAGGATTGTTGACTTCGTACAGGTGATAGTCTCTGAAATCGTGCGTCTCCAGTCCATTGAATTTGCTATCGTACGGATCCTCGATGATTTCATGTGTGTGTGGTTGATCATACTTGTGTTTGTCGTACCCGTTATTTATGTAAATAATTCTCTTTCTGTTATGTTCGTCAAAAACGTTGTTCCTGAGTAGAGTGAAGACGGCCCCCGAAAGAGCCATGTTGTTGAGCATCCCGGCCGCCATGGTCATCATTTTGAGGGAGGGCAAGAAGAATGGCAAGATGGCGGACATGATGAGGCCGGGGATTACCAACAGAGGGAGTACTTTGCTGATCATTTTGTGCATTTTCTTCATGCTGCCTCGCCCGGATGATGGATCGTTCGCTGAAAAAAGTGGAAAAAAAAGATTATACTTACTCTAGAAATAATAATTAAAGCCTACTACTAGATTTATGAAGTACATTGTTATTTGTGTTGTTGATAGAGCACATGAGACGTAACAAGTTCGATATCCTTATCTGGCTGAAAGTTTTCTCGTAAATCTTTCTTCAGCGGTCCACCTAATTCTAGCTTGTTGTTTACTTTTTCTACTTTGAAGTTAAGATTCATTGTGACAGAATATATTATGCAACAGAATAACAGAATATAACTTTTTCTTTGTCATATTGACTTTGGTCTTTGGGGTTCGTCAAGGTTTGTCAATCGACAGCATCAGAGCGTCACTTGTTTTATTTTGATAAAAAAAAAACAAATTAATAAAATAATATGTTGATTAATTATTATAAAAGCAATGTTATTATTTGAACTAACCTGCATTAACGTCAATATTGATCGATCCATTCCGGGTGACCCCCAACTGCAGCGTGTAATCATCAGTGATGTTCATGGACAGCGACCTCCGCTGCAGCAGACGCTCGGTGCCATCGCACAGTCTCGAGTACAGGTCCTCGTTGGTCAAATTTGAATACTCGGCCCACGGAAAGAATAAATTAGTGTCAGAGTGCCCGAGAGCTTTATCAGCGCGCCACAGGCCGTACGCGCCCACACATTTCGACACCCCCAAACTTTCGACGCACGACGCGATCTGCTGGATGTTTTCCTTTTTCGAATTTGAAATTTTACGCGGCGCGTGCGGCTCCGCGTGAATAATACATGTCCAAGCGGCGAGAACGAGAACGCCGGCGCGGCCGCGCATGGCTGCAGCAGACTGACTGTTTCGCGATTCCCCGCCGATTCATTAGAAAGGACCGCTGGATTTACGCTCAATAATATTTCATGTAAATCCCACTTTATTTAAACTGTTATACAAGATTGATTCCTGATTGTAACGCGAGCTGGCGTCGCTTCCTTGTTGTTATGTGTTTAGGAAGTCAGGGAGAAATTCCGAACGTAATTTGCAGCAAAAAATGGACAGCTAAATAATTATAATTCTCATTAGTGAATTGAATAACGACTACACGAAATAGCATATTAGCTTTTTAGAGAAAATTCTAACTAAAGAATTCTTTTTAGAGAAAATTCTAACTAGAGAAAAACTAAATTAAAGCGAAACCAAGACAAAAAAAAATCAAAATAAAATTTTCAACGAAAATTAGTTACTGGTTTTCTTAAAATGGGTATTCCTGAAAGCATATTTAAAAAATATTATGTTTTGTTAGTGTTATGAATTTATTGCAATTATCATTTTGTTACAGTGCCTCAATCAAAGGCATATTAACATGGTTAGCCGTGGTTGTCCAATTAGAAACAATCGTGAATCGTGATGCGTTTCAACAACAACAATCAGTATAATATCAATGTTTTTGCTCATGTCGAAGTTGTTTTATTACCCAACCAAATCGAATACACGAAGATTTGGCGAAAGCGCTTAAAAATTCAACATGGGCAGGAAATGACCTATTTGTAATTGCAACTATACGGTCACGACGTACGTTGACCATGCAGTGTCGTCGTCCCCAAGTTTCTCCGCGCCCGACGTGCCGTGACTCTCGATTGTATGAATCTCAATTAATTCTGTCACTTGCATGCAAAACGTTATTTAATTATCGCTTGGCGTGCGAACGAATCTGAAGTGTGAAGAGATTATAGTAACGTTTAGCGAATCTGTGGCTGCCTAGTGCCTTGTAATTTGCTCTCTTTCACTTGGAATTGCACGGTGAGGCCTATGTTTTATTCATGCTACGCTTATGGTCATCTCACGGATGGTCGGCCTGAGAACGCCGTAATCGTCCCTTCCGAGAAATGGGGTTCCAGACCAAAGGAACAGGGCGCCCATAAGGGCTACTGGCACCTGTGTGCAAAAAAAGGATTTTAGCGCCCCTTTAGCTTTAGGCAAATTTTTTGGGTCATTGATTTTGGCGCCCCTAAAGATGGCGATTTGGCGCCCCTAGAGGATGGCGCCCCTAGAGGATGGCGCCCGTGTGCATTGCACACATTGCACATATGGTAGCGGGGGCCCTGAAAACGAATCTACGCATTAATCTACCCCGATTAATTCCTTTCGAGCGGTTGTTGAATATGCGGAATTGGTTTTCTTTTAGGACAACAACAATAGGATTAATACCTACATTACCAACCATTATAATTACTCGGCCAATCATCCACGATCTGGCTCGAAGCTGGTGCCGAATCGAAATTCTCATACAAACGTAATACCAAGATCATTTCCCATACGAGAATATTTACCAAATTTTTTTTTTCACTGCGAAATATTTACATACTTACCAAAAAATATAAGAGATTACAATTTAGTATGTAAATATCCTAATCGTTCATATTTTTGGTATGTAAATATTTTGCAGTGAATCTTTGTATAGGAACCTAGCTGAATAATAACTCAAATCTGGTAAATATTCTCGTATGGGAAATGATCTTGGTATTACGTTTGTATGAGAATTTCGATGGCACCCGGACTCTTAAGTATGCGAGTCGCAAAACTGGCGAAAATAAAACAGCATGCACCGAAGTTACATATCAATCGATGTGGTAAAACTGATAAAACACCAACTTGGCACCCCGATCGGAGCCATTACAAAATTTTAATGAGCGTCGTTGGAACTTACTTTCGCCCCGCGTCGGTCGGAATGAACAAATGTCGAGGGAGGAAGTCCATATTAATGATGCGACATTAGTCCTTAAGCGGGCGCCGATATCTGGGCCACATTTCTACGCCGCGGTCACGTGCACTTTCTTTTATTGTTCGGTCTCGGCGACCATTGTCTTCCGCAGGACTCTTTATATCCTGGCAATCGATCATATTATTATCAGTTACCTCTGGGCCCGCGCTTCGGACTCATCGATTTTCAGAATGTGCAAAATGTTCGGTGCGTGGTCCCTGGGTGTGGTGGTGGTGTTCGCGGTGGCCGCTGTGAACTGTGATGCCGATGCCGACCAGGGGATCCTGGGCCTGCTGAGCAAAGGTACTGTACTCGATACTCATAGTGGCGATTAGTTTTAGCTGGAGTCTGTTTCTTATTTTTTTTATGGCTTCTTGCTCATTAATTCTATTAGGTTAGGTTTACACGGCATTGTCCTGCACGTTTCCTGCACGTTTTTTTGCAGTATACGTCTTAACGAATAAACAGTGGCGCATACAATGTAATATGTATATTGTATATGTCGTAGGATGATTTGATAAATCCGTGTTTTCGCGAAAATTCTAGGGATTTCGCGAAAACACGGATTTATCAAATCATCCTACGACATATATAAATAGTACCATTTAGTACCATCACAGCTTTTAGAAGTAATGTTGTGAGAGTACCATTCACACGTCGCATCGATTGTACTGCACGATTTGTTGTGTCATTAAATGTCATCATTATTGCATGTGTGGCCTATGACGTATACTTAACGTGACCATACGTCCCGCTTTGGGCGGGACAGTCTCGCTTTCAGGCAGTCTGAAAATAAATGGTCACATTACGTATACTGCAAAAAACGTGCAGGATTGTGCCGTGTGAATTTAACCTTACATACCTTAAACTTCAAGGTAGGATGTTTACTTTTTTTTTTATGAAATAAGGGGCAAACGAGCAAACGGGTCACCTGATGGAAAGCAACTTTCGTCGCCCATAGACACTCGCAGCATCAGAAGAGCTGCAGGTGCGTTGCCGGCCTTTTAAGAGGGAATAGGGTATTAGGGGAAGGTAGGGATGGAAAGGGAACGGAATAAGGGAGGGTAGGAAAGGGAATAGAGTAGGGGATTGGGCCTCCGGTAAACTCACTCACTCGGCGAAACACAGCGCAAGCGCTGTTTCACGCCGGTTTTCTGTGAGGACGTGGTATTTCTCCGGTCGAGCCGGCCCATTCGTGCCGAAGCATGGCTCTCCCACGTCTGAACTACTACTTACTATTAAGGCAGTATAAAAATTATTGATGCGTAACCGTTTTGGGAAGTTTTTAATGTAAATAATAAATAAGCCAATTTTCATAATAGCGGGTCAGCTGTTTTGCCGCACGCTGTTCCCCGAGGAAATCATATCGGGATTGACGTATTTTGATACAAAATGCTGGTATATTTACCAAGTAATGAACGACGAAAATAGTCCTTTGAAATGTTAATGAAAACGATGATGAAATACGTCAAAAATTCCTAAAATTATAATCGGCTTTAAGAGCCCCCGCAGACACTTTTAATCGGCCGATAGTTTAGTTTGGCTCTTGATCAGTATCAAGCTGTATGGAAGTGAGCATAATATTACAACGATAGCGAGTCGGCCGATAATTAAGTTTGATGGGCCATACTATTGCCTTCAAACTTAACTATCGGCAAACTGGACTGGACTGAAAAAAAAACTCAAGACGTAGGAGAGCCAATCTTCGGCATGAATGGGCCGGCTCGACCGGAGAAATACCACGTTCTCACAGAAAACCGGCGTGAAACAGCTCTTGAGCTGTGTTTCGCCGAGTGAGTGAGTTTACCGGAGGCCCAATCCCCTTCTCTACCCTCCCCTATTCCCTTCCCTACCCTCCCCTACCCACCCCTATTCCCTTCCCTACCCTCCCCTATTACCCTATTCCCTCTTAAAAGGCCGGCAACGCACCTGCAGCTCTTCTGATGCTGTCCATGGGCGACAGAAGTTGCTTTCCATCAGGTGACCCGTTTGTCATTTGCCCACTTATTTCATTAAAAAAATACGATTGCCTTCAAACTTAACCATCGGCAAACTGTCAGCCGATGCTAAGTGTTCGCGCTAACAGCCCAACCCGACCCAACTATCGGCCGATAGAGTCTGTAGTCTGCAGTCTGCGGGGGCTCTAAAAGCTTACAAAATTTATCGAGCGTCAATTTTTCTCTCACCAAACAACGACTAAAATAAGGGTTCCGTAGTTAAATAGGTTCGTTAGAGATTGTTTACCTCCGAGCTAATTTAAATATGTAAATGACCGTTACGTATTCGCTGGAATTAATTGCGTGTTCCTTAATTACACATGCTATACGATTTGATTTATTGAATTTCTAATACCACTCTCCATTTGAGTTTTTTTATTACGATTTTAATGTTGAAGCAATTACGATTTATTATCCGATGAAATTATTAAACTATAGTGTAAACAGAAGTCTAGATGAGACAGAAATTATTATTAATGATGCTAACATGAGTCAGCATTTTTAGGCGCTTACAGTGCCAAAATCTAAATCTAGAAAAAGATTTCTATCTTTCGTGCAAATATCACGACAGCTGTAATAATAATAAATGTAACCACGATTAATTTCTAATGAAATTCTTATAATACATTCCGGGCGGAATCATGCGGAATTTACGCCGCGTAACTTCGGCCTAGTGTATTTAGAGTTTAGACGCTTAGATTGTAATAATGACGATGAAAGTCTTGACCATGATAATGACATTGATGATAATGACCTTCCAGATGGTTCGATGGCGCGGACATTCGGACCGAACCACCTGCGCCGGCTGTCGTTTATCTTCCTCCCCGTGATGTTCACCCTGGGTGTGATCAGCACTCTGCTGATGGCGCTGGCCGTCATCTCCGTCAAGAACCTGGCTATTGGAGTGCTCCTGCTCATCGTGGGCATGAGTCAGGTACGTTAGCACCAGCGTAAGCGTCCTTCGGGTATTTACCGCGGGCCAGACAGGTGTGAAGCGTCAATATATTATATTAAGTAGATGCGATATTATAAATGTTTAAAGGTTTATTCCATGTTTAATCACGATATTTTCTACTTCGTTCAACGTTTTATTGTTAAATGCAGACAATCCAGGCCTGTAACGCTATCAATTTAAATATCATAGTAGTCTATGATATTTAAATTAATTTGCGCAAAACTAATTGCAAAACTAATTTGCGATGATTTACGACGGATCAGGTACGGATTCAGTAGTGTTGTTGCACTTTTTATGAAATAAGGGGGCAAACGAACAAACGGGTCACCTGATGGAAAGCAACTTCCGTCGCCCATGGACACACGCGACATCAGAAGACCTGCAGGTGCGTTGCCGGCCTTTTAAGAGGGAATTTACAGGGTAGGAGAGGTAAAGTAGGGAATAGGGAAGGGTAGGGAAGGGAAGGGTAGGGAATTGCTCTGTGGAATAGTGTTAATTATCTTCCTTCAAATTGACAAAAAAAGTAACATACTTATTTAGTAAGCAGGGAACTAGGAATGAGGTATGAATCGATAATAATTATATTAGTATTTCTTTATTTACAAGTCTCGTAGTCTAGGGTGTCCTATAAAATTTTCGTCTAGACGCGTTGAATGTATTTTATTGTTCTGTACATTTTGTGTTTTATTGAGGACAGATCTGCTGCAAGTGTTGTTCCGTGAATAGTTAATTTTTATTTGAATTGATTCGAGAACTAAGATTTTTTTCTATAAGATTCAACAAGTAACTACACAAATCTATACTGATAAGTGCAGCATTATTATGAAATGTTTCTACAGTAAAAAAATCAAACTAACACAAGATATTTTTGGCCCAAAAAGGTGCATACTTTTTCAGCTTCAGTGATAAAGTGAAATGAAGTTAAAATTTCCCTTACACATCTAGACGGAACTAATACAGTTTATAAAACTTTTCTTAGAAATAAATGATGCAGATTGCAGATTTTATCAGAGTATTTAACGATAATTTCAGAACGGAAATTATGCGTTATTCTCGCGATTGCTTTCACTGCGGTCATTGATTATACCTGGAGGCTCGCAAGTGCAAAAAACACACGATATCATAAGTAGTCTAGACTCTAGACTTAGATTCACTTTCTTCACTAGATTATTTATGTTCTTTTGCTAATGCTGCATGCAAATGTTTTTGCTTTTAAATAAGAAATGTATCGTAACATGCGGCATTTCTGTTTCATAGATCACTTGCAAAGTTTGTTTGATTTTCGTCAATTTTCATCAATAAAAAATCGACAGTAAAATGTTCATCAATTATCAATACAATGTTGTAGTGTTAAATTACACTCGTAACATTTTTTGTACAATATTATAGCACAGTAGGCAGTAGAGAAACTCAGGGTGTACCTAAACTGTAAACGAATCTAAGGTCATGTTTTCACCCTGGCCAATTTCCATATTAAGCTGAATAGTACCATGAGTCATGACTCATCACTTTTAGGAAGAGAGGATCTTCACTCTTAAAAGGCCGGCAACGCACCTGCAGCTCTTCTAATGTTGCAAGTGTAGTTGCTCTCCATCAGGTGACCCGTTTGCTCGTTTGTACCCTTATTTTATAAAAAAAATGATTTTTTTTCTTCTTCCAGGCTGTATCTCGCCTCTTCGCTGCTCCAGTGGCACCGGCTCCCCTGGTGTTCCACCCCCGGACTGAGATCCTCCCCGCCCCCGCGCTGCCCCTCCCCGCTGCGTGGCCCCCCTCTGGCCCGGCATTTTCCCCCTGGGGAAGATCAGACAACGAAGCGACGATCTCCGACTAACGAAGCGAAATCGAAGTTTCGAAGAAAACGTAAAGTTTTCGAATTCCGAAGCGACTTCGGATAGAGTATACGAACCACCTTCTTGCATTTATTTTAAAATTCGAATAAAATCTTCGTCTGCCGTTCGCGAACGATTTCGTGGATGTTAGACGACGAGCTAGTTAAGTTTATTTATTTGTTAATATTTTTTAAATAAGTTTAATATAATAATGAAAATATTACAAATTTCTTTTATTGTAATGTGTGAAATGACCACGCTAGGTAAGTATGTGAAAATTTCCAACAATAGTGAAAATAAATCCAAACTAATTACCCGGATTCCGTCACACATTTAACGTATTTTTTTGGAAACGTGCGATAAAAAATAATATGTTTTATTACATGTGTGTATTACAATAATAAAAGCTGTGAAAGTGTGATTCTTAGCGATAACGATCGTCGTGCGTGAGATTAGGGTAACTGTTTAAATTCTTGCTGTGACACGCATTTTGGTGCTTACACGGGGACTTGAGCTAAAGGAATTTACAAAAACTTCACTAATCACAATATATTCACTACTGCCCTAGTAGACAAGTAACCAAGTAGCAAGCGATTTATAAACGCCAACAAAATGTATGGGATTTGACATTAGTATTCGCTAGCGAAGCGACGACTTATTGTCAAATCGCATACATTTTGTTAGCGTTAACGATAATCGCTTGCCACTTGTCCACTAGGCCTGGTAGTAAGAGTACCTCTTTTATCGTTTATCGTTCTTCATTTTTCTCACTTCATACTTCTTCATCAATCATCATTCATCAGTCATAAAAATTTTGAAATCAACTTCGATCGAAGTTTGGCTGTAACAATTATTATGATCTAGGTACATATTATGGGCATCCACAAATTACGTGAGGTGTTTTTTTTAGATTTTCTGACGTAGGGATTGCAATCCGGAAAACCGGATCCGAAAATTCGCCGGATCCGGTATCATTTTACGGTTACCGGATCCGGTCCCAATATACCGGATCCGGAGACCGGATCCGGTGCTAGTAATTGATAGTAGCAGACGTACTGATCTGCTCATTCCTCTGGACTAGGCCGACTATGTTGCGAGAATACCGTATATATGCTTGGACAACTTTACGCATATTTGAAATCATGTTCGAATCACTACGATATATGAAAAGTGGTTACTTCGCTTTGAAGAAAAATTATGTCGTCTACATTAGATGCAATTATGCCTTGTTTTTGAACTAAAATGCAAAAATTAGAATGATTTTACTTTATACTTCAGTTTCATAAATCCGGTCGGATCCGGCCGGACCCGGCCGGATTGATGGGAATCCGGTCAAATCCGGTCCGGATTGAAAATGACGCCGGATTGCAATCCCTAACCTCACGTAATTTATGGACACCCCCTTACGGACACAGGAAACTGCAGCAAGCTCAACAAATAAGTTGTAGTCCGTAACCTGCTCGCTCCAGTGACCTTGCGGTATTATCACACAGTATAAGTAGTACGCAGTAGAGTAACTGAATCATATCCTTGAAATTAAACTCAACGCAGAATCAAGTAAAGATATACGAAGAGGCCAGTTGTTCCGGTCAGGCAGATCGCAGGTAGAGTCTAGTGGACTCGTGCACACACACGGAACAAGCACAAATGGGATCCAGTAGTAGGTTGGCTAGAACCAGTCCAAAAACGGATTTGATAGACCCTAACGCGCACCTGCCATGACCTGTAGCAAGACACTTTGGTTTTTTCGGACTTTAAGTTACCTGAAATCACTCTATAGTATGTGCTCACCTATTCAGTTAGACTAGTATGAAGATGGTCTACTGTATTACAATCCACTGTGGTGATATAACTATGCAATTTACTATGTAAGTATGAAACTATGTAGCATGGTCGTAAAGATGTTTGATGTAAGTAGCGATACGCATTTCCATTTTATTAGTTTTTTCGTACCGTTTTCTCCACTACAATCAATAAAATACTTTAATAATTTGCTTATCGACTGAGCTGTCTCATGGTATTTATTAGAATATGATATCCGATAATAACATTTATTGTAATCGCAATGTTAGTAAATTTTATTCGATTAAATTACAATATCTTGGAACATAGAAGATGAAAAGGGTAACCTGATTTTAGACAAGAACCAAGTGATGACAAGATGGAGGAACTACTGCCAAGACCTGTACAAATATCACGCTGATGAACCTGACACTAGGTTAGATTTTACAGATAAAGAACCCGACATCGTTCTCCATGAAGTAGAAGCAGCTATAAATAAGCTCAAAACAAAAG
The DNA here is from genome assembly GCF_905147365.1 of Aricia agestis. Taxonomy (NCBI): domain Eukaryota; kingdom Metazoa; phylum Arthropoda; class Insecta; order Lepidoptera; family Lycaenidae; genus Aricia; species Aricia agestis. The sequence continues at coordinate 19,433,080 of NC_056407.1, read as the reverse complement.
CTTGCGGTGGAGATGGTATACAGGCACAAGTGCTTAAGAGCTTGGGTAAGTCTGGAATCAGAGTAATGCATTCAATATTTCTTAAAGCATGGAGAACTGGACAGTGGCCAGACGATTGGACAGAATCTCTTGTGATACCACTACATAAGAAAGGGTCGACTAAATAGTGTGAAAATTATCGGACCATCTCATTAATTTCACACGCCAGTAAGATTCTTCTCCATATTATAAACAACAGATTGGCACACTACATAACTAGACAGATATCCAAAGAACAGGCGGGATTCGTAAAGGGCAGGGGTACCCGAGAACAAATCCTAAACATCCGTCAGCTGATAGAAAAGAGCCGAGAATTTAATGTCCCAATAGTACTGTGTTTTGTGGATTACGCTAAGGCCTTTGACTGCATCGTCTGATCCAAAATGCTGGAAGTGATGAGAGAGATGGGCGTCCCCGATCATCTCATATTTCTGGTACAAAACCTCTATCTGGAAGGTCGATCAAGGGTGCGATTAGACAATGATCTGTCAGAGCCGTTTGCTACAGAGCGTGGTGTCAGACAGGGTTGCATCCTCTCTCCACAGCTGTTCAACCTTGTAGGCGAATATATAATGCATCGAGTGTTGCAAGATTGGGAGGATGGTATTAAAATTAACGGATACCTTCTCAACAACTTAAGGTTCGCAGACGACACCACGCTTATAAGTACTTGCGAAGTGAAACTTGCTGAACTTCTAGCACGGCTCGAAAAGATTAGTCGAGACTTTGGCCTCCAAATCAATCGCAATAAAACCAAACTGATGTACGTCGATAAGCTGAACCAAATACAAAAGATATCCTTACTCCAAGATCTCCAACCCGTAGAGGAGTTTGTCTACCTGGGATCGTTGATTAGCAACAATGGTAACTGCGAGAGGGAGGTTGTCTGACGGACTCAGATGGCTAAATCTGCGGTTGGACACTTAGAAAAGATATGGAAGAATAAGAACATCTATCGCAGCACAAAAATAACACTAATGCGTTCCCTAATCTTTTCAATATTTTTATATGCCTCCGAGACATGGACACTAAAAGTACGTACTCGAGCCAAGATTGACGTTTTTGAAATGTGGTGCTGGCGCAAAATGCTCGGCATCCCTTGGACCGCACACCGGACCAACACGTCTATACTTCAGCAACTCAAAATTACCACCCGCCTGTCCACGCTTTGTCTACAACGATCACTTACCTTTTTTGGCCACATAGCCCGCCGGGAGCCTAATAATCTTGAAAGTCTCATACTAGCTGGGCAATGAGAGGGGAAAAGAGGCAGAGACAGAGTGGCTACACGATGGCCAGACGCGATTGTCAAGGCTGCGGACTGCACGTTCCAGGAGGCATTTCATCAGGCCAAAAATAGAGACAAGTGGAGAGCCCTATCCCAGAAAGCAAGTTTTGGTGGTCACGTCCCTCAGCCATGAGGATAAGACTAGGAAGAGAGAAATTACAATGCTCTTATTTGACTCGTTTCGTACTGCGCAGTGCGCTAACTACAGTCTATAACAAAATGATTATTTAATACGTAACATAATCAAAACATTAATATGCATATTAGACAACCAAAACCCGCTGCCGTTAAACACAATTACTGTTATAATAACTGCATGCCGTAGAAAGTTCCGTTGCGAAATATATTTTACGTGCGATTAACAAAAACTTCATATAAACAGTTACGTAACGGAAGAATCTTAATTATATTTTTAAAAGTTAAAAGTTAATTCCACAGATCCTGCAGTGTTCGAACTGAAACTTGGGATCTTAAGTTTGGGAATGTAGAGTTCATGACGCGCAGAATGAAAAGCTTGGCTCTACTTAATTTTTTTTATATAGCCTTTGTAAGAATGAGTCTTGGTGTTTTGTTGTTGGTACAAAATTTGTACAGTCTACTAACAAAACGGCCACAAACTTGTACAGCAAAACACAACATTGTAGGATAGTTCAACATAAATAAAAAAACTCTGAATAAAATTTTCATCCTACAGACCTATAACGGGTGTAATTATCTAGACGACGACAATCTAGTTTTACTAAAATCTAGACGACGCCCGCAATTTCATTGCGCCAAAATTCGTTTATCGCGCGGAAACCGTACCTTTTTCCGGGATCAAAAGTATCCTATGTCCTTTCCCGGGACTCAAAGTATCTCCATACTAAGTCTCCATTTCAGCAAAATCGGCTTAGCAGTTTGGCCGTGAAGAGATAACTGATAGACAGACAAACTTTCACATTTTTAATACTAGTATGTATAGTAAGGAATTATTACATTTTAGATTATGTAATTAGAAACATTTTTTCGCAAAATTCACAAATTAAACATGTTCGTTCAAGTGGTGGTGGTTAGGTAATTAAAAGATTTTAATCTATGTGCTTTCTCGTAAAATTTGGCATTTTATGTACCATCGAGGAAGTTGATTCCTATGCAATTGACAGACCAACGTTATTATTATTATTTAATTAAATAAGGGGGCAAACGAACAAACGGGTCACCTGATGGTAAGCAACTACCGTCGCCCATGGACACTCGCAACATCAGAAGAGCTGCTGCTGCTTTAGTCGAATATGTCAATTCAATGTTAATTGTGATCCGTTTGCTGGGTTTGACGTAACACAACCAAACTACTTAGGTCCCCGATTTGCATAGGAATCAACTTCTCTGATAGTACATTTAAAAGCCGGTACTTAGCAATCTAAGTTGTAAAATGTAAGATGACGTCATTTTGCATCACAGTGCCAACATAATGTTATGCTAAGTACTCACATGCGGTTTTACTCGAATCTTTAAATGTATCGATTTAGAATAAAACTATCGAGACACGAGAAATGCTGAATGTGTGGACAAAATCCCGAGCCGCGGGTTTTGCTAGACGTTATATTGCTCGATCGAGCAAAACCGTATGTGAGTACTTAGCATTACAGTAACAACATGGTAAATATAACGTTCTTGCCCTATTAGGTAGTCAAAATATGTAATAACTAATAACTCAATGTAATAAGCCATTGGGTAGTTTTCTTTCGAGAAAAATTAAGGACAAGTTTGATCATTGAAGTTTCACATTACTACCCAACTTTTAAATTATCCCCCCTAATAATATATAAACAGTCACACATTAATTATGGACTCTATGCAATGTTTAGGTGGTAAGAATAAGTAAGTATACATAGTATCTACTTACTACTCATTCTTATTTTTTCTTACATTGAAAATAATTATTATGAACTTAGTTACCGAGTTATTAACAGTAACGAACATAACCATTTAATTATTATAGTTAAAGAAAAGTTAACTGTGATAATTCTACTTATATCTTTTGACTTATACATGGTGTAACAAAACTAAGTGATAAATGATAATACTAATATAATAATGTGTATAGGTGTGTATATAGAGTTAGCTATGAAAGTAGCAGCGCTGAAAGAGTGGCTTTTTTCACCTTTTTTACATGGAAAAATTCAAGATGCGCAGTGCTTGCCCATACAAATCACAAATAATCGGCCAAGTGCGAGTTGAACTCGCGCACCATTATAGAGCAAAATTAGGCCAAAAATTGTGTTTCTTGTATGGCAGCCCCCTTATTTTTTATCTTATTTTAATATTATTATAAAATATTAAATTACACATATAACTAATGGATTTTGTGATGAATTCAAGTAACTCGTTCATCCCTGTTGGCATTATTGATATAGAGCAGCGGTAGGCAACAGGCGGACCGCGGTCCGTATGCGGACCGCGGTCCGCCTGTTTCCGCTTATACCAAATACCAATTAATGTACTTATACGTAACACCTTTATTAATTGAAACAATATTTTTAAGCTAGATAGGACAAATGTGTTTTTTCTGGACCTAGTTAAAATTTCCCACAGTATCCGGACCCCACCTAAAATTACTTGCTGACCCTTGATATAGAGCAAAAAAGGCTAAAAATATCATGTTTGTTGTATGGGAGCCCCCTTAAATATTAATTTTATCTTGTTTTCAGTACTTATTTGTTGTTATGGCGGCAACAGATATATACAATTTGTGAAAATTATAACGGTTCTTGAGATACAGCCTGGAGACAGACAGAGGGACAGACAACGAAGTCTCAGTAATAGGGTCTCGTTTTTACCCTTTGGGTACGGAACCCTAAAAATAACATGCTCTTTCAGCGTTGCCACTTTCAGAGTGAACTCTATACCTATCTATAAGGGACACTTACACAGTACACTCCCTAAAGTATTGTCACTTAGTTTTGTTACCTGATTTTACCGGCCCAAAAAAGTATGGACCAAAAACCCGTAATCGATTCAATCCATTTATATGTGGCCTGGTAGACTACATCTACGGTATCCCAAATACAATGTCCTTTTTGGATTAAACAATCACCAAGTACTTTAAAAACGATCGTAGCCAATTGAATTTTCTTATAGGAATCTATGATATTTAGGACGACATGATGCTACAAACGATATTGTGACGATTAGTACGTAGTAAAAACACATTTATATTTGTCTACTGATTCTTATATTCATGTATTTAATATTAAAATATTTATCACTTTTATGTCTGAAATACATATAGTATGTATTTGGTTATTTATTTAATAATATTATAGTATAGGTATGTTATAATTTGTATAATAAATTATAATAATTATGTAATGTATTTGTATTGTATAATAGATATTATTTTTAATTGTATATTGTGTATTAGTATGTAGGTTTTATATTTTTTATCTATGCACGCCCTATCTGATGTGATGGGTCACATCTCTCTCCGTAGGACTGCTGGAAGATATTTCTATTAGAGTTAAGCAGTACCTGTTGTGTCGTCTTTCTTCTGTGTATATTTCATGTAAAAATTTGTGTGTGCAATAAACAGTTAAATAAAAATAAATAAATAAAAGTATAGAATGTCAGATTGGTATAGAAATGGTATAATCTGTACAATGTACCTATTTTTAACGATTATTACGTCATGATATCAGTTAACTATCTACGTCTTTTCGAAAATAAAAGGGCAAACGAGCAAACGGGTCACCTGATAGAAAGCAATTACCGTCACTCATGGACACTCGCAACATTAGTAGAGCTACGGGTGCGTTTAAGAGGGAATACGCTTTCTTCCGAAAAACGTACGGTGACATCTCTTTTTAGGGTTCCGTAGTCAACAAGGAACTCTTATAGTTTCGGTTTGTCCGTCCGTCTGTCCGTCCGCCCGTCTGTCTGTCCGTCTGTCTGTCTGTCTGTCTGTCCGTGGTTTTGCTCAGAGACTATAGGACCTACAAAGCTGTAATTCGGCATGAATGCACATATTAATGATGCCGACAAAATGGTATATTATAATATCTTTTCAAAAATGTTTAAGGTAAGTACTGACGAATTTTATTTTCGCGTCCACCCCACCGTGTGAAGTGTCGTTGGATAGGTTTTTAAAAATATTATAGTGTATAACATATCATTTTCCGATTCAGAGATGTGAAATATGAAGTTTTAAAGTGGAAAAAAATATTTTAGAGTCCTGCAGTGTCTACCAGCTATACGGTTGCTTCTGGAAAAATATTCATGAGGGTAGGAAATATGCTGAATTTAAAAGAAAAACTATCACGGCTAAGAAGACTTCATAAGCAATTGAGTAAAAGTCGATCAACTAAAAAAATGTGACTAGCTAGGTATTCGGAGAAGTATTAAAGGAACTTATAATTTAAATTCCTTTAAAAACGTAACTGAGATGATGTTGTGGCGGTACCCACAATTCGCCTAACATTTCTGCATCGCGCTATCGAAGTTTTCTGAGCGCGTCAGTATATATACGACAGCTGAGATGTATCACGTGGGCTTCGGCCTGACCGGGCATAACACCTCGCTCGGTCGGAAGATCTTCCTTTGGCCACCACGCACATATCCCACATTGGTGTCCCTCGACAGAACACGCCTCCTTCATCATCATCACTTCCCGCCCCTCCGCACCGCGCCAGCCAGCATCGCCTCATCGGGTACATCGTCCACCAGCCGCAATGTTGTTAGTAATGTATAACACGTTGTAAAATATGTACATTCATTGACCACTCAAAAAATATCAAAACTAGCGGTACTACGGAGTACGGAACCTTAAATATATTGCCCGTGGCCCGACACGCCCTTGGCCGGTTTTGACTTTATTTTCTCTAAATTGTATATTCTTAAACGTGTCACCATTGTTTTTACAAGGAAAACACAAAAACAAAGGAAGAAACTACATAGTTGATTCAAAGCGCTGTCTCAAAATCTCAGATTTATTTTTTTCAAATTATCCGTTTCGGTTATGGTTTTGAATAAAATGAGTTACATATTTACAATCTACTATTAATGGTCTACTTTGCTGCATATAAATTATTTTAATAGACTATGGGTTTTTTTTGGGTATTCACCTTTTGTTCGTTAGACTTTAGAGAGTGCTTATACTTACTCGATAGTCTGTAATAATATTAATCTAATCCTATAATACTAGCTAGTTGATAGTAACCTGTCTTGGTGGTTTTCTAACCAGTTTTACACTGTAAGGTATTCCTTGACAGGGTTAAGCCGACATAATTTAAACCACAGACATTTTTATTGTAAAAAGTGAAAATAGATTAGCATTCGATAGAAAACATTTTTCTTACTTACGTAACTTACGGTTATGGTAATTGGTATAAGCTTTTCTATTATTTTGCATAATTTAATTAAACTAGAAATTCGTAGGCCTAAAATAGATATTTTATAATAGTTGGCTGCTTTTATACGTCTCATTTTTTATTTAAATCAAATACTTGACAATAATAAGGTCCAGTTATTTTATTTCTTCATTGGGGTAGTTCCCGTTTCATACCACAAATTTTTCATACCGCGGTATGAAACAGCGAAGTACTGTTTTTGAATTACCTGTTTCATACCGCGGTGCTTGGAATGGAATGAAACGACTAATTCTTTTTTGGTATGGGTGGATTCGTACCACGAATTTTATTAAATATTTTTAGTCTAATCACTTATTTATACTGGCGTATAGAAAAGTGGTAACAAGAAGAAATAAAAAAATATTTTTGTGTACTATTCACTTAACTTGTATATTTTATAATAAATGGGGGTGTAGACAGTAAACGAAATATAATACAAATTATTGTTTTTTGAGAGTTTGTATTATAGAATTACCGAAAATGGCATATTTTACTCATTTACTTTAAAATATTTTTTATTTTATATTTAATAAAAAGTAATTATATTTAATCCGTAATATCACGTGATCGCGAACAGTCATCAGTCATCACAGACTGTAACGTCACGATCTCCAAAACATTGTATGTGACAGTGACATTTCGATGTCAAACCCATACTAAGATTTTTGTTGTTTGGAGGACCGTGACGTCATAGCGACGCCATGATAAACTTTATCATTTTAGCGGGAAATTTAATTAAAACACAAAAAAAAATCATCAGAATCGGTCCAGCCGTTTAGGAAGAGTTCAATTACAAACACACGTACAGAAGATTTTTATATATATTACTAGCGACCCGCCCCGGCTTCGTACGGGTATAAAATATATCATAACCTATATAACTCACAGAAAAAATGATTAAAATCGATTCATTAGTTAAATATCTATATTAAATCAATAATGTATTTAAAGTATTTAATTGAATAAGGATTACTGCCGTATTGGTTAAAATCGCTTCGAAAAGTAGGTATTATTTGAATTTAAAAGTAAATGACAAAAAAATATTATTGTGGGATATCCATAAGAGTTTTCTGTAGACCTTTTCATAGTGTACACTAATTATACTTAGTACATTATTTTGATAAATGTCGTAGGGCTCAGCCTGCGGTTGCAATGTAAGCGGAAAAAATGTAATTATTTACGACATCACATTAGAAACCCCAAAATCAACAACATTTCTCCACTATTTAATGAATGTTATTATACTTATAAACCTTCCTCTTTATTCACTCTTTCTATTAAAGAAAACCGCATCAAAATCCGTTGCGTAGTTTTAAAGATTAAAGGGAACAAAGGGACATAAGGGAAAAAAGCGACTTTGTTTTATATATGTAGTGTATGATAAATGAAGCATTAATACAACGATCACTAATTAATACAATGAAAAAGTACTTATGTCTATCATTTTTATTTATATGTGTTACTAATTTGTTTTATAATACTTTTGTGATACAGAAAGAATTATTTGTAAATGAAAATTAAATTAAATTAATTCCCCGAAGGAACTTTTTTTATTAATACTCGAAGTTAAAAATAGGAGCATTATATTTAATAAATAGTAAAATTGCCGCTTTTTCCGAGTCAAGGTAATTACGCAGAGGTTCGTAAATCAATTTTCTTTCTTGTCGCAACTCGTATGACATCCGCATCCGCATGAAAATCCGCATTGATTTAATGCGGACGCAGATGCAGATGTCCAAATTTAAGCGGATGCTCCGCATTTGCGGATGGGGATGCGAATATTCGCAACATCCCTGTATGATATTTAAAAGTCAATTTTTTCCAACCTAAACTAAACATACACTTTACGAGTGACCTTTAATCAATATGCAGGGGACTTTTCCGTCGGCAAAAAATTATCCATTTCCGTTATTATACTATGTTAATGCGGACAAAGTCGCGGACAACAGCTATAATATTATAATAATACGTTTTAACGCGAGCGAAGCTGCGGGTAAAAGCTAGTTTAGTATATAGGGGGTTTCGGGGGCGATAAATCGAACTAGCTAGGAATCATTTTTAGAAAATGTCTTTTTATTCGTGTTTTATCGAATACCGAGCAAAGCTCGGTCAAATAGTATAATCTTAACAGTAAACCACCTTACATAAAATAGCACATCGAAGTCAACGTCAACAAAGTCTGCTTGTCTTCATCTGGCATATTAGTAAAGCACAACAAAACGGACCTTGAATACGCTTACTAATTTTATTTATTAATTTCTGTTTTAATGCGCCAAAATCCGATTATCCCGCGGAAACCGCAATTTTTTTCGGGATAAAAAGTATCCTATGTCCTTTTTCGGGACTCAAAGTCATATACTACCATACCCAGCAAAATCGATTCAGCGGTTTTGGTGTGAAGAGATAACAGACAGACAGCTGATAGACAGACACACTTTCGCATTTATAATATTAGTATGGATCATCAATATTTACAGACGATGCGTAAATATTTTTACTAATAAGTATAACCGTAGCATGATTACAACAATAATTAGGCGATCGCCTCGCAAATTCGCGTTTCGATTGTAGAAGTGAAATGTGGTGTAGGAAGGGGCTGCGCTCACAACCTGAGCGGCTATCACGATGAACGCACAACTGCTCGTACTACTTGTGATCCTTTGCGCCGCCTCCGCGGAGAACCCTGGCAACTCCACGGTCACGGAACCCGATGATGGCCGAGTGAAACTGTTCGACAGTGTGTACATGAAGATCCCTGAGGATGGGCGGAGCGTGGTGTCCTTCCAGATCGATACGGGAGCAGATACTGAGACTGGTGAGTTCTTTTGAATGCAAATATTTACCAAGGTTGTAGTATTATCTACCAGCCAACCATAAAGTGATAGAGTTTCCTGTTCTTTTTACTAACTTCCAGGGAGCCGTTTGAGACATTTAACGATCACATAACTTTGATTTAATGAATAGTTTGATAGAAAGAGTATGGAGAGAGATACTTGGATAAGTATTTTGTCTTCTTATCTTATCTTATCATCTTAATTGACTCAAAAAATGATGTTAATTACTTACGAAGGACTAGATGACGCCCGCAACTCCGTTGCGCCAAAATTGGTTTATCGCGCGGGAACCGTACATCTTCCGAGTATATAACAAACAGTAATTATGTCCTTTCCCGGGAATCAAATAATAATAATGTATCCATAACTAACAATCTTTTTCAGCGGATTGGGCGTAAAGAGTTAACAGGAAGTCAGACAGAATCACATTCGTATTTATAATATTAGTAGATATGGATTATTTATCGTTTCTGTATGCTGACTTATCTATGTTTGCCTATTTTAAAGAGAAATTAAACTTTTTAATCGGGACTTAACGCGACTTATTTAAGTAGTAATGCTACTACGAGTACATACTTTTTCTCGTTAAGTCCCGATTAAAAAGTTTAATTATAATGCAACGCGAAAGTTTAAAATGTTATATTTTAAAGAGACTTTGAATAGAATCCACGTACTACAATACTATCACCTAGTTACATTTATTAATAAATTAATAATACTTACAGCAAGTAGTCGTCGATGTGTGTATGTTTGTTACGCTTTCACGGCCCGCTACATAGCCAATGATCATACTATGTAAACATGTCAACATAATATCATCATTTATTACATTGGACATAATCTATATTATGCAGGGCATGTTTCACCACTTCCTGATAAGTGCCGGATAGGCTATCCACAACTTAACTTGACAAGTATGGAGCATCTGTCAAATAAGTTGTGACTTATTGTGGTCTGTGGGTAGCCTATCCGGCACCTTATCAGGAAGTGGTAAACAGGCTCTAATTATAGTACAGTAAAGAGAAAGGATTAATATTCGTTACCCAAAACAGCTTGACCGTTTTTGATATACGCAGATATACATAGAGTAGATCATCAATCCAAACTAATATTATAAATGCGAAAGTGAGTCTGCCTATTTGTTACCTCTTCACGCCCAAACCGCTAAAACGATTTTGCTGAAATTACATAGAGATACTTTTTATCCCGGAAAAATGTAAAGTAACGATAAGCAAAGAAACGAGTTGTGGCCTGTTAGCATCATCTAGTCAGTAATAATATTAAATCTGCTACTTGTGTTTACAGTGAATAACCAGTGCAAACGTTTTTGACCAATGACCCTTAAGGGCGGGTTGCACCAGAGGCGTGGTTAAAGTTAAAGTTAAGGTTAAAGTTTTGGTTTTAGTTAAGGCTAAATTTAGCTTCAACTTTAACTTTAACCTTAACTTTGACCGGAGAAATTGACAGCTATGACAGCTGGTCCAACAAGGTTATAAATGAACGTGGGCCGGGGCGCTGCTGGTAAAGGAGAACTGTCAATTGCATTGCAATGTGCATTTAAAACATTGTCGAGCTCTATGGTTATGGTTAAATATGGCGTCTTGATGGCGCCCATTTTTAACTTTAACCAAAGATTCGACATTTTGCATTGTAGTTAAAATTACAGTTAAAGTTACAGTTATAGTTAAAGTTAGTTGGTGCACCCCAACCTATACCTAAGCTGCGTTCACACTAACCACTTGTCGTAAAAATAATATTGTAAAATAAAATAATATATATATTAATTGTGATCTGTCAGCTGGGTTTGCGTAACGCAACCAAACTACTTAGGTCCCCGATTTGCATAGGAATCAACTTCTCTGATAGTACAATAACTACGCGCAGCCTATTGAATGCTAATTACGTTCTACATGATACAAAGGCAGATCACAGGTTCTATTCTAAACTTGACTTACACGTATTGTAGATTTGTAGGGCGCACAGTAATAATTTAGGTTTAAATTAATCAATGCTGTTTGTAACCTTGATAACTGAGAATTTTCTAAGATAATATTTTTATTAATTTCAATACCTATAAGTAACTTTGTTGCGCCATGAGCCATCGCGCATCAACTGTAAGTTTTCCGGGATAAAACTGCATTAATATTAAAAAATTCAACCCGGGACTCAAAGCATGCCCATATAAAACTTATAATTAAAAGATTTAAGCCAAGACGAAACAGACAGACAGACACTCTTTCGCCTTATATTAAAGAGGCGGCCGATTCAGATCCGGATATAGGGTTCCGGTCTGCGACCAGTCCGACCAGATCGTTCGGCCTCGACGTGTATGGAGGCTTTTAGTGTGGATATGGATTCGAAAAGCGATTTTTTTTCTTAAATTTTTCTCGACTTTCATCTCAAAATTTAAAAGTAACAAATGAAATGCCCAGTTTGATCCAAGATGTATCGAAATTTCGTTTAAGTTAATGGTCCGTATCACGAATCGGGCCTTTCTAAACTAGTTATTGTCGAAACTTTCGTATCCTACCTGCAGACCGCAGGCATATAATATAAAAACATTAATCTGTATCGTATAAACCGAGATACATTTATAATACAACTAGCTGTCCCGGTGAGCTTAGTGTCACTTTAAAACCTTCCCTAGACTTCTACGAATATTTTAAGACTAAAATCAGCCCAATCCGTTCAGCCGTTTTTGAGTTTTAGCGCGACTAACACATTTGAAAATCCATTTTTATATATAAGATGAAAGTGCAGCCGAAATTGCTCTCAGTCCGGAAATAAAAATATTGATCAAGTTAATGCAAATAAAAAATAATCAGCCAAGTACGAGTCGTACACGCGCACGAAGGGTTCCGTACCGTCATAGAGCAAAAATAGGCCAAAAATTGTGTTTTTTGTGTGGGAGCCCCCGTTAAATATTTATTTTATTAATAATTATTAAAGAAAACTTACAATTGAAAATTTTGTGATAATTTCAAGTGCCAAAAATATGTTGTCATTATTGATATCGAGCAAAAAAGGAAAAAAAAACACGTTTGTTGTATGAGAGCCCGCCTTCAATATTTATTTTATTTTATTTTATTTTTAGTATTTATGTTTTATTATAGCGGCAACAGATATACACAATCTGTGAAAATTTCAGAAGTCTAGCTATAGCGGTCAAACCGACAGACAGATAGACAGACAGATACATACTTTCAAGATGTGATAAAATATGAGTTTAGCATTGCTTTGTCCTTTTAACAGTGCAGCTACCACTTACCGCACCACCTAATGTGAAATATGAAAATTTTCAAACAAGTACCTATCTAGACTCTGTAGCAACTTCTTAAGATCAAGGGGAAGCCGATGGGTCTCAGTGTGCGGAAAAATATAATAAATAAACAGTAAACACACATAATATAATAATATAGTTGTTGGTAAGAAAATATAGTAGGTTAATGCCGTTTAACTTTTTGTTGATTGATCATGCAAAATGTACTGCTATTCCCACTATTATGTTACATGTACGGTGTAACTGGGTTGGGAAATGTCAGCTTTATCTGACTAGTGCGACTTTATAACGGGACTGAGTTAGGCCCACTTGTTAGGTCTCAGTTTAGGTTAAAGTAAGTTAAAGTAAATCTTAAATTATCATGTTGTCTTTGTTATTCTTAGTATCTATGAAAGGAAAAGCATAATATTATAACACAGGATTAGTGCCAGATAGGAGCAAGTAAGCCTTATAATAATGTTAATATAAAAAATATTGAACTGTTGATCATGACCATAATCTGTGAAATCCATTTTAAGCGATAAACGCATCTTTCACGTTGTCTATTTAGGTAGCAGATACAAAGGGATTGGCTTGACTAACAGAAATTACTAGTAATCTGCATTGTATGGTGTGGAATTTTGTGCGATGATAATTATAATGCAGATTAATTACGAACAACAAGTAACAACCCTTTAACTTAGAGAATAAACCTAACATAGTCACCTAGGAGCCTAGGAGTTAGATCTATAATAGCTCGCCGGACAGCCATGGCGACGTCGCCAGTGACGTTACCATGTCACCTCTACGTCGCCGCAAAGCGCCAGACGTTGCTTGGACGTTGCCAAACTAAAACATCCAATCTTTTTCAGGCCGAGGCAAAAAGAAGAAGATGCTGGAGAAATTCCTGCCAATGTTCGTGATGCCGTTCATCATCCAGTCCGCCATCATCCCCCTGTTCCTGGGCATGATCAAGTTCTTCCTCTTCAAGTCACTGATGATCGGGAAGCTGGCGCTGGTGCTCATCATCCTCAACTCTTTCCGGAACAGCAACACATATCACGGGAGAAACGACGCGGATCTCGCCAGTCACCATTACGGGTATCCAGGCCATAACATGGAAATTGGATCTATGTTCAATTGATGCAACCTGTGCAGTGAGCTCAATTTGAGTTTGTCATGGCGTTGACATTTCGGGCAATTTTCTTGCCCAAATACCATTAATAGCCTTTTAGTATTATAGTGTAGCATACGGTGTTAATAAAGTTGGCATATCTCCAAGGAGACACCTTCTCATCTCCTCTGGACTAGTTTTGGACTATAAAGTGACATTGCCACTTGGTGGCTCCGAGAATTGACGTGACACCTTTTTGATTGCTCGTAATCGGAAAACTACGTTATGCCAAAGGAAGTTGTCGAATTATTAGGCAGGACTTTTGCATTGTGAATCAGACACCTAGGGATCAATTCTTGTGACTCGGTATCTCGCTTCGAGCGCAGACTGTCACACTCAAACGCGCTTACTTGCTTTTTCCAGTAGCAGCGTTAAGGGGGGCGACGCTGGGCGACCGTCCAGGGCGGTGGATAAAGAGGGGCGCTGAAGGCAAACAAAAGGGGCGCCAAATTTTTTCAGGGCTATCAGCACCCTAGGTGCCGAAGAAATCTCGCCCAGGGCGCTGGTAGTGCTAAGACCTGCCCTGGCTGTTTAACCCTCGGGGGTTACAGTCTGTGACTAAAGCGACGTTCGCCATGAACATCGGAACCCTGGGCGCGTGGACGACATTATGCTACAGGCAGAATAATCAATCAATGACCACGCTGGAGTAAAACAGGTTTACCATTAATTATAATATTAACTAGTTTTACTTTTATTGAAACTTCAGCTTTCACCGAGCAAATTGCAACCAATTTTGATGGTATTATAGGTATTGATTAATTATTGTTAATTGGTGCAATCAAAATCAGTGTTCTGTGTTGCAAGTCAAATATTAATAATAATTACCAAAAACAATGTAATGGTGCTCCCTCACCGGGAGCAATCGCTTGTAATGTAATGTTACAAAGTCGAGCATTGCATCAGCGAGGGATAAGAACCGAGCATTACAATGGGCACTTTGTAATGATACAATGTGTAATATCTTTATACAACTTGTAACATCAATGCTACGTGACAGACGACAGTGAAGTTAGGAATTGGACTTGAACTTGGTAGGTATGGAATGCTCAAAGTCGAATCTATAATGTTACATTACACGCGAATGCTCATCAGTCAGGGAGGTAGTACCGTAATGTAATGCTCGAAGTCGAATCTATAATATTACATTACAAGTGAATGCCCGGTGAGTGCATCTTAAAGGTCTATATCTATATAATTTTAACATCATATCGTGAGAGACATAATATTTTGATTGCTTTCTATTATGAAAAAAGCAGAACTGAAGTTATTAAAATAATAAAAATTTACATTAATACTTAATTGTACCTATTGTTACTGATTATACAGTTCTCTACATATATTTACGAACTAATGTGAAATGCAATAATTTAGAATGCGAAACCAATGTTAATACTTAAGGTAGGTATTTATTTTTAGTTGTAATTAGTGTTTAATATTTATTGTAGATTTATTGTTATCTTATAAAATAATTTTAATGTAAATAAATACATATACAGTGTGTAACAAAATAAGTACTTTAGGGTGTGTACGTGTTCCTTGTAGAGAGTTCACTATGAAAATAGCAGCGCTGAAAGACGAAAAAGTTTTTTCACTTTTGTATGGGCAAGGGCCCGAGCGTCACGAGTTTCCCCATACAAAAGTGAAAAAAATTTTTCGTCTTTTAGCGCTGCTACTTTCACAGTGAACTCTCTACAAAGAACACGTACACACCCTAAAGTATTATCACTTATTTTTGTTACACCCTGTATACATATACCTATACCTATAAATTATAATTGCAATGTAGATACTAGATAGATCCAATTAATTGAATTTTTTTTATTGTACATGCAAAAAATTACAACTTTTGAGTCACGTGGAGAAAGCAGCTCATTAATATTTCGCTTTTTGTTTGTTGATTGTTCTCGAATGTGTAACAACATTTATTTTAACTAATTTCTTATAAAATATAATCTTTTATTGTTAAAAATTCACATATTTTAATTTATAATAATGTTAACAGTGACATGTAAATATTTAGAAGTCATACGTTAAAATGTGTTAAGTACCGTACAGGAATTTTAATAGAGAATAAATCCATTAACTTAATTTTATTATGTTTTGTCTGGTCCTTAGAAAATATTATGATAATTTAAAAAATATATACATTATGCACTATACCTTTGATGATTGATCCATATAATTAATTTATTGGTTTATTATAATTTATAACTTATAAGCCAATCGCTGGACGATACTGTCTTAAATTCTAAAATAAATCTTTACAAATATAATAAGTTATTTTATTCCACACTGAATACGACACAAATAGCATTAAAACCCTCTAAACCTTTTCCTGGAAAAACGAATATTTGTAAGGAGCATTGGATTTGGGACGCTCGACCTAATCCAACTTTATTCTACTTCGTTTTTTTCCATAAAATATTTTTATTAATAATAATATTACTTATCTACTTCGTACCTAGTACGCAGTGGGGACTAGCAGTCTTCTTTAATCCTTCGATTGTGGATTCTTGGAAATCTATTGTTACTCTATTGTGTCTCGCTCACCGGTGAGTTTATGGGGCTTGATAGGTTAAATAGGATTATCAATTTGAATACTAGGTGCGTTTGATTCTGGATCGCATTAAAAAATAAAAATGTCTCTACTTTTAGATAGAGTTTCGGCATGGTTGGTTTTGGTTTACACTCTAGGTCTAGTAACTGTATTACATTTCTTAATGGACAATATTATGTTTACAATAGTTCAAGTATACTGTATAGGTAATGTATCTTAATATCTCCCGATAGTTACTTTTAATTTTTACAGGCATGTAGAGTTCTCCAAAAAATATGTTTTCATCGAGCAATCGTTGAGCAAAAATCAAAGCCTTTTAAAAATATCTCGCACTTTTACTAGACCAGTTTGTTATTTAAATTAATAATAATATCCACTTTCGTTCAAAACTTGTCTAGTGAGTCGAAGGCTCCTCCAAGGCTGTGTCCACTAAACACTTAACTAGTACAGTGGGTGAAATTGATTGTGTCGTAAGTCACGTTAATATTACGTGTCGTACAGTTTCTTTTCTCGTTTATTGCGATTTTCGCAGTTTCTGACGAGTGACGTTCGTGTTTAGTTTGTTTTCCGTCGACTTGTTATCTTCTTGTGTTTGAGTGACGTATAAATTCATTTATGGATGTACTAAAGGTAAGTCTAGTTTAGGTGAGTCGGTTGGTTTTATTACAATCAATATGAAAAGAAACACAAAATGCGTTTAAAATATTCAGTTTTGTTTGTTTTTGTGACAATAATGCGAATAAACATCGGCTTATTTGATAAGATGATATTATTATGACGGTGTTGATAAAACATTTTTGCAAGCAAATGATGGGTCTACGAGTAAAACCCGTGACAATTTTTTTACTTTATCTTTTTCAAACAAACAAAATATATACTTTATTGTGCACAAAAATTACAATAAAACTTAAGTATAAACAACAATAATTATTCATAAATCAGACATGTACACAAAGGCGGCCTTATTGCTTTGAAGCAATTTCACAGTTAGATTTGTTTAATTTCACAATTTTCTTTTAATTTACCTCGTTCAAATAACATTACTGCAATCTGGAAACAACATTTACAATAATGATGTAAAATGATCATGTAGTCATCTTGACCTGATATTTTATCTAAGACCTAAGTATTCTAATAAGTTATCTACTTGTTAAAAAAATTAAAACATAATAAATCTTGTTGATTACTAGCCTATGTTTCTTGAATAAAATGAGTCTCATCCCACCTCTCAAGATCAAATCCGACTAGCCGTTTTATCTCTTAAGTTTCGAGTCTAGAACTCTAACTAGAGAACTAGAAGAGAAAAAGAACTAGAGAACTCTAACTATTGTGTCTTGTGTGTACTAAAAATAAATGTTTTCTTTCTTCTTTCTAAAGATTTGAAGGATAATATTATTAAGTATACGAATTACATGCTAGACACGCCCTCGAAATAATACTTTTTGGGCTTTGGCGCAATGGAAAAAACCAGTCTTATTTCCCAAATTACTCCGCTTCCAGATCTGTCCATCACAGCGATGGGTATGCACGAACCGGAACACCCTGTGTCTGGGAGTACTGACCATAGTGCTGCTGCTGAGCACCATAGTGCTCTCGGTGAAACTGCACCACGACGATAATGCCGTGCATGCTCCACTTGTGAACCATAAAGAGAAGACGGTGAGTCAATTTTCCTCTTATTGAGTCAAATCATGCAACACTCTTGTTTCGTTTTGAAAACCTTTGGATATTGGATTATACGGGATGTAACAAAACAAAGTGATAACACTAAATAGGGTGTGCATGTGTCCCTACCAAGCGAGATGTCACTATCAGTAACACTGCGTGGTAAAAAGAGACGTGTGATACATGACAGCAGAACCAATTTTTTTCATCAGTTTGACGTCCAGTCGGCACTTATCGGCACGTTGACAATTTAATCTCTTAAAAATATGCTAGTAATTACGTAAACAAATTTTTACACTCAGACGTAAGCAAATCAATTTCGGTTTCGTTTGACATCTCGAGATTGTTGCTCTATTCCGCTAGGTTTATTAACTTTATGGTCCCTACATATGCAATTTTTTTTGTTATTTGTATGTGTAAGCTTCCCAGCGTAATGAGTTTGCCCATAAAAAATATTACATTTAAAAAAAGTTACTTTCAGCGCTGCTACTTTCACAGTAAACTCTACACAGGGGACTCATACATACCCTAAAGTATTATCAATTAAGTAGTTTTTTTACATCTTGTTGATGAGTAATATATTTTATGTGGTTGCATGTAATTGCTACTTATTTAACTTACTTGACCAAATTGAAATTGGTAAACTGTATTTTTAGATCGGAAGTAACTATTTAAAGGTTACTGAGTATTTAAAATAGGAAAGTAGCACCTATTTAACTACTGTATATCGAAAGTTTGAAAGGCAGAATTACGGTATGCTGGTCACTTATGTATTCATAACGGAATCAAGGATAGCTGATGCTATCAAACAATACAATTTATAATAACTGTAAAGGACAATGGAAATTCAACATTAGAGTAGGTACCTACCAATAGAGAAGTTTTAGCCTCGATTTATGCGAGTCCGCGTGACAGAGCGGTTTCGCCGCTGCACAACAAAATCACGAAGCAATATAATTATTGTACGTAACGTTCCAGCTCTGGATGTCTATATAAGCAGCTAGTCAAATCAAATCAAATCATTTAATTCAGGCATCAGAGGCCCATATAACAAATACCTTAAAATAGCTAGTATAGGCCGAGGCCTATGGGCGGCAGCATCCTAATTCCTATGACGTCCTAGGGGGGCGGCAGCGTCCTAGGATAGCGGCAGGGTTCGTACATAGGGATTAGGGGCGTCAAAATTAAAGTGGCCTATACCTACCTACCCTAATCCGGCCACCTTACCCATGTTTAAAATATTCCTTTACTTTACAATATACCTAATTATTATTAAGAGCTGAACGAGAGCAATAATAACTTTATATTCAACCCAGGACTAACTTTAACCCAAGACAGTCATAAGTGGGTCTTGGTCATGTTTTACCTTACCTTCTGTTGTCTTTTGTTCTAAACTTAATGTGTTTTTAACACAAATAGTAGCTATTATTGTCTTAGATATTGTTTCCTTTGTACCAAAATTATCGTGATTAAGTATATCCATTGGTTACTTGGAAGTTGGAGGTCGCCAAAAATTGTTGCGTGGTTTGTCACCACTCACCTCCTTTTGCAATCAGAATAATTTTCATTCTTAATTTTTAAGTTAGTAAGTATAAAATAATAAGTAAGTACTTAGGTAATATTAAAACTTTGTTTTGTTTCTATTTATTTTAGATGGAAAATTTCAGGCTACCAAAAGAAGTGAAGCCAGTCAATTACAAATTGAAACTTATTCCAAGTCTAGAAAATAAAACGTTTAATGGGTTTATTCGAATAACAATAGAAGTCAACACATCGGCTGAAGTTATACAGCTGCATTCAAAAGATTTGAACATAAATTCAGTAATGTTAGAAAACGATACAATGAAGAGCATTGCAATCAAATCGAATAAAATTAAAAAAGATCTTGAATTACTCGAAGTTCATTTAGTTTCTGCAATTGCTGCTGGAGATTATTATTTGAATATTGATTTTAATGGTAATATGGATAAAAAAATTATTGGATTGTATGCAAGTTCTCTTAAAAATGGCAGGTAAGTAATAAGTAAGATCTAGTAAAATTCTGTTCCTAGGGTTAGACCGCAACGCGATGGGTAGATGTATTTCTAAATTATTTGTATGGATTTTACAGATTCGCAAGACGTCTCCCGCAATGGAAATCTGTCAAATCCATACAAATTTATTCCGCGACGCGCCTCGCCTCGCCTCGTCGCGTTGCGGTCTGAATTGACCCTTAACACACTGCACAAACTTTAAAGATTTAAGGCGGGGATTAATCTCAATCCAAAACGATAACCTTGCACACAACCGAAGACCAAGCGTATACGCATCGCAATAAGATTCATTTTAGCTTAGCATAAAACTGTAGTTACTCGGGCGGATGTTCTCTATTTTTCACGTTTTTTTTTAATATCTTTGGAAATAATCATTATGATACAAAATTGTTCGGTTAAGGACATTTTAATATAGATTTACTAACAATTTATTCAAATAAAATGTATAATTATCCTAGTTAATACTTATATGTCGATGAAATAGATTTTTATCGGAGGTGAGTTTGTAAATTAATTACAGCCAAAGTATTACGTTTTATTAAAATGTTTATGGCTTAAGGTATTTTAAATATTGTGCTTTATATCTCATATTTTTTAACACTTCGTTATTATATTGGAACTAGGTAAACCGGGAGTCACAGAATAACAAAATATTGGGGTTTATCCTCACCTTAAGAGGATACACCAGGGGCGACAGAAATTGAAAATAGGTATTTGAAAATGTATTGCTGTCT
The DNA here is from genome assembly GCF_905147365.1 of Aricia agestis. Lineage (NCBI taxonomy): Eukaryota > Metazoa > Arthropoda > Insecta > Lepidoptera > Lycaenidae > Aricia > Aricia agestis. The sequence continues at coordinate 19,412,110 of NC_056407.1, read as the reverse complement.
CACCAATCTCAAGTCTTCCACCGCAGAGCGCGATAGAGACAACAAGACAAAAGTTCTAATAAAAGAACAGAAAATCTTCGATTCGTTGATCTGGCCATTTTTTTGGGTTTTTGGACGTTCTTATCTTTTTTAATAATAAAATTATGAAAAAAAAAAAAAGAAAACATAGGGACATGCTAATAGTGGCCATAGATATTCAGGAAAAAAATCATAACTCTACCGGCATTATCCAGGGAGGAAACAGGGGACAACGTTTGTATGGAAAAACGGCGGTGTGGACTCCTCTTAAGACGTGATGTTATGTTTTTGGTTGGTTTCTTTGCAATCATAAAAAAACCATTTTGACACATGAAAAAAAAACGATTTGTCAATGTCATCACTGTCAAAACCAGATGTTTGTTGTTTCAAATTTCTCAATCTGTTTTGTATTCACATAATTTTCCTTCCTTTTATGTTAAACTAATGTTAAGTTTAATTTTACTTGTGGGCATGCATTTGTCTGATTTAAGTATAGACGAAGTTTAACGTGATACATATTTGAAGTTTCAACTTGAAACAAATATTACCAATTTGGCCGAAACCGGTCTCTTGTTTTGTTTCTTTTGCATCTTTATAATAATGAGATTCCCTAAGATAACATTGAGTGAAAGACTTTCGAAGGCTATTCGACCAAAACACTATAAATTGACATTGAACCCGGACCTTACAACTGGTTTATTTAAAGGGGATGTTGTTATCAACATTGATGTGCTAAGTCCGAAAACTTTTGTGGCTTTGCATACGAAGTTCCTAGGTATAGACGATGTAAAATTCTACAAAGGTGCCAGTGAAATGACAAATTTCACGTTCTTCGAGGCTACAACCAACGAGCAACTGATTCTTCAATTCAATGACCACTTAGAACCAGGCGCGTATGAAACTCACGTACAGTTCAATGGAAACTTGACTAGAAACATTGTTGGATTTTATTTGTCCCATTTAAAGAACAAAGGGTAGGAATATGATTTATTACCTTAATGGTTATTAGTTAATGGTATCAGTCACTTCTTTAATTGAATGCATAATATAGTGTCACTTAAAGTGAAAATACCTAATAAAAGAGAAAAATAAACAAAACTGACTGCTATCAACTTATACTTATTAATCTATTGTCAACTTACATAAATTTTTTTTCTTCAGGACAATGGTAGCCAGTAAATTTCAACCAACATACGCTCGGCAAGCATTCCCTTGCTTTGATGAGCCAGAGTTCAAAGCAACTTATGATATTACATTGGTGAAGCCTCAAGATTATATTGCTTTGTCTAACATGAATGTAAGCTGCCTTTATAAATTGTCTAACACTTTTTTCAGAATAGTTTGTATTCAAAGGGGTACGAAGATTTTGGCCGACCTACCGTTATACCACTATTGTGTTTTTCCGCGTTCATGAATATTTTTTTCAAACAAAAATGGATAGCTAACATCAATACAAACAAAAAATATTCTTGGACAAAACCGCGGAAAGTGTCACATTTTGAAGTTATGAGCTGCCAATGTTTTACCAATTTAAGATATTGCAACTTTGGCAGCCCATATCTTCGAAATGTGACACTTTACGTGGTTTTGTCCAGGATTATTTTTTGTTTGTATTGATGTTAGCTATCCATTTTTGAAAAAAATATTTGTGAATGCGTAAAAACACAATTACGGAAAGTAGGTCAGCCAAGCTCCATATAAAAATCTTCATACCCCTTTGCAAATTTATATGATTTGAGTAATAAACCTATTTTTTAGTTATTGGCTAGTTATTAATACAAAATTTTGTTTGTATTTGTATAAAGCATTATTCTCATTGATGCAGAACTAATCATCGTACCCTATGTTTTCAGGAAATATCCAAAGAGTTTGATAAAGACACCAATTCTGATATAGTGACATTTGCCACCAGTGTACCAATGTCTACATATTTAGCATGTTTTGTGATTTGCAACTTTGATTATAAAGAAACGGAAATCGATACACACGGCATTGGCAAAAACTTCACCTTAAGATCTTTTGCACAGAAAAATGAAACTCACAAAATAGATTTTGCTCAAGACATTGGGAAACGAGCCACTGAATTCTACATTCAGTACTATAATGTTCCATTCCCTCTGCCAAAACTAGGTTGGTAATGTAAACATTTTTTTCATATTATAATATATAGCTGTATTCTAGATAAAATAGATTTCCATAATTATTTCAACCATTCATGTAATGTAAGATGACCTCTGTGGCTCAGTGGTGAGCGCGTTGGTAGCTCAAGCCGAGGGTCGCGGGTTCGAATCCCGCCGACGGAACAAAAAGTTTTCAATGTTCCCGGGTCTGGATGTGTATTAAATATGTGTATGATATAATAAAAATCTTAAATATATGTCTAGTATAAAAGTATTAAATACATTTCCGTTGTCTGGTACCTGTAACACAAGTCCTTTAGGTACTTAGCACGGGGCCAGACTAACGTGATCTGAAGCATCCATAGATATTAATTATTAAAAAAAAATGATTTTGAAATATGTGTATATTGGGTTAATTCAGAGCCAGTCCACACGGCGCGTTGCGTAAGCGTTGCGTCGACGCAGCGCTGTCGTTGCGTTGTTACAAAACAAATAACCAAGGTGTTCCCACGGCGCGCTGCGTCGTCGCACTGCACATATGACGGACAGCAGCCACCGAGAGGAAGCGGGAGGGGGTGTTGACGTTAAGACTGCTTCGTAATAACGCTGCGATGGCGCAGCGCCCGTGTGGCCGGCTAAGCGTAAAACGGCAGCGCTGCGTCGACGCAACGCGCCGTGTGGACTGGCTCTTATTTACACATAATATTTTAACACAACTTAAAATAAATGGCTCTTATAAGTTTGACATGTCTATTGTCTGTGTATATTGTGTGTGTCATAGTAGCTTTCAAATTTGACTTAATAATTGGCAAATATCTACTACTGTTTAGCTTTGTCCACACTGTGCCTTTTTCTGTTCGTCAAGAGCATGCGTTATAGCGCAGTCAATAGCGAACGTGAGGCTTGCCCTCTGACCGTATCCAAAACTTCAAGGGAGATCGCACACTTTTTGTGTGATCGAGTCTGCGGCGCACAAAAAGTGTGCCGACTGCGATCTCCCCAAAAATGACAATATTGGCGTTGCGTTCCTTGACGCATTCAATTATTGAATGCGCCAATATGAAAGTTGATGACGAAAATTGAAGATGAAAGTGCACAGTGTGGACATAGCTTTTATAACTTGTTAAGTTTCAAAAGTGTCATTCTGCTAATCCTATGTAAACATATTGTGGGTTTGTGATTTCAGACATGATTGCCATACCCGATTATGTGTCTGGCGCAACAGAACACTGGGGTCTCATCACATACAGAGAAACATCATTCCTTGTTGATGAGACAACAGCATCCTCAACGAATAAGATAAATGTTGCCAACACTATTGCTCACGAGTTAGCTCATATGTGGTTTGGAAACCTGGGTATGTTTCATTCAATCCATACTTCCTAATAATATTATAATATTATATGCGAAAGTGTGTCTGTCTGTCTATCAATCTCTTACCTCCTCAAGCTTAAACCGCTAAACCAATTTAGATGAAATATGGTATGGAGATATTTTAAGAGGCTCAAAAAGACATAGGATAGTTTTTGTTACAAAAAAATGGATGTGCCCGCTCTGTAAGCGAATTACCGCGCAACAGAGTTGCGGCCGTTAACTAGTAATAAATAATAATAATATCTATATCTATATTCTATACATATTATATAACAAAGTCGCTTTTTTTCCCTTATGTCCCTTTGTTCCCTTTAATCTTTAAAGCTACGCAACGGATTTTGATGATGTGTTAGATAGCCCATTTATCGAGAAAGGCTATAGGCTATATTTTATCACGTTAAGACTAATAGGAGCGAAGAAATAGAGGAAAATGTGGAAAAAACGGGGAAAAATATTTGAAAGGGCTAACTTGAACGCACTAATCTCAGGAACTACTGGTCCGATTTGAAAAATTATTTCAGTGTTATATAGCCCATTTATTGAGAACAGCTATAGACTATATTTTATCACGCTAAGACTAATAGGAGAATGTAGAAAAAACGGGGGAAATTATTTGAAAGGGCTTATCTCGCGAACTACTGGAGCAATTTTTATATTATTTGGCACAGATAAGAAGTAGACCACGTGAAGGATCATAGGCAATCGATTTTAATCATTTTTCAGTGGCTATATATTTTATACCCGTGCGACGCCGGGGCGGGTCGCTAGTGTTACATAAATGCAAACATGTATCTGTCTGTCCATTTCTATGTTCAGATATTTTGGTTTGCATCTTGGGAAAGGACAAAATATTGTATAAATTAATCCTGGAAAAATTTATGAAACATTGTTTTCTTGGAGTTTTATTCATATTCCTTGAAATATATTTCAGTGACAATGAAATGGTGGGATGAGGTGTGGCTGAACGAAGGTTTCGCTTCATACATGCAGGTCAAGGCCTTGAATGCTCTAGAACCTTCTTGGACTATGGTAAGAATGCAATATTATTATTATCATCACACAAAAAAACTTGCTACTCTATCTATCTACATCTTGCTACTCTATCTATCTACATCTTGCTACTCTATCGATCTACAATCACCTCCAAAATGAAAAACCGGCCATGTGCGAGTTGGACTCGCCCATGAAGGGTTCCGCAGCAGCAATAAGGTATATTTTTATGAAATTAATAGGTTTTTGATTTATTTTCATATTTCAGTTGATTTAATGAAAGTTAAATTACCATTTATGACGTTTAAAAAAACTACTGGCTAGATCTCGTTCAAACTAATTTTTTGTTAGTAGGTTTTGTAGTACCTAATGAATGAAATAAAATCAGAGAAGTTGATTCCTATGCAAATCGGGGACCTAAGTAGTTTGGTCGCGTTACGTCAAACCCAGCTGACAGATCACAATTAACATTAAATTGACATATTCGACCAAATTACGTTGGTCTGTCAATTGCATAGGAATCAACTTCCTCGATGGTACAATCATATATTTTTTTTGACTTATCATGTCAAAAAAAAAAATATGATTGAAAAATATACTTTAGAAGTTAGAAGGGGACACACATTTTGCCACTTTGGAAGAGTCTCTCTTGCAAACTATTCAGGTTAGAAAAAAATTATATTAGAAACCTCAATATGATTTTTGAAGACCATACCCCACACGCATAGGTTAGATGAAAAAAAAATTTTTTTGTTACTGCTGTATCTATGGGAACCACTAAAATTTTTAATATTTTTTCCATTTTTGTAACAAAATCTTAAAGCGGTTCACAGACTACATCTACTTACAAAGTTTCAATAGTATAGCTCTTATAGTTTCGGAGAAAAGTGCCTGTGACATACGGAGGGACAGACAGACAGACATGACGAATCTATAAGGCTTCCGTTTTTTGCCATTTGGCTACGGAACCCTAAAAAAGAGGACGCTGTATCTTTGGCTGTATAGATTTTTCTATTATTAGTTGCGTTTTTGAATTTCAATGCTTGAGCTAATATATTTTTCACAAGTCGCTTCCTACTGTATTTTAATTTCGAACCATTTTATTAAGAAACTATTTTATTTCAGCTCGACCAATTCTTGACGAAGACACTGCACAGTGTTCTCGTAACAGACGCCAAAGTGTCCAGCCATCCTATAGTCCAGACGGTGGACACTCCTGATCAAATAACAGCTATATTTGACGCTATATCTTATAACAAGGTATGTTGCATTGAGCACCAAGACACCATGAGCAGTTAGCAATAAACACTAAAACTAGAGTGGTTGTCAACGCCATCTATTCTGAGGCAGGAGCTGTATTTAAATCTATATATTAATACGTGAGCGAAAAAGAATTCAGGAAGGCTACCATAAAAGGTCCTTGTAATAGTGTTAAGACTGCAGGTAACATTACTGTTCTTTTCCAGGGTTCATCGGTGTTACGTATGTTGGAAGGCTTCATAGGCGAAGATAACTTCCGTAAAGGCGTGTCGGACTATCTCAAGAAGTTCGAGTTTGGGAACACCGTGACGCAAGACCTGCTCACTTGCCTCGACAAATACTTTCGAAGTGACAACTCAAAACTTAATTTGACGTAGGATTAATTCAACTTTCATTTAGTAAATGCTCCTTAGGCTGCGTTTCCACCAGAGATGTGTTGCGAGCAATGTGTTTTTGAGAACCAATAGAATCGCTTCATTGACGTAAGCTTGCCATGACATCGCTCAGCGCGGCGTTGCTATATTGGATCTTAAAAACACATTCCTCGCACACATCTCTGGTGGAAACGCAGCCTTATGCGGTTCAAAGACTTTATTAGCATCCAAGTAGACAAGGCTGTTTATGAACGTGGCGAGAAAAGGAACTAACACTTCTATGATATAAAAACGTCATTTTTGACATGTGTTTGACAGTTCTCCTTTACCAGCAGCGCCCATTGACATCATTGATATATCATAATATTAATACGTGAACGAAAAACTTTGTAACCCTTTTTACGAAAAATGGGGAAACGTAGGTGCATGAAATTTTGCACAGTTATAGTTTATATGGTGAAGGAGTGCATCGAACTAATATGATTTTGAAATTACGCTTTTATCATACATTTTTTTAACAAATAAAACATTACACACACTACAACACACACACATGAGAAATGACATATTTTTGAGTGACAAGCCTATACATACGAATTATACTCTTTTATTTATGGTTGAAGACTGTTGACAACAAGTTGACAAATTGAAAATGGATTATAGTTTTTTTTATTGAATCTTAGATACTATTAGACAATGCTTACACGGCCAATCTGAGATGAGCTAGAGACAAGAGTTGAAAAAAAAAGGTAAAGTCAATATATTTTTTACAAAAATATAAAGGTAGTAGTCCTAATGTCGTTGAAACTAAGGTCGAATTTCGACCATTGGGCGATCTCTAGTTAATTTAAAGCCTTGTCGAATTATACATAATACATTTTTTTTTTATGGAATAAGGGAGCAAACGGGCCACCTGATGGAAAGCAACTTCCGTCACCCATGGACACTCGCAGCATCAGAAGAGCTGCAGGTGCGTTGCCGGCCTTTTAAGAGGGAATAGGGTAATAGGGGAGGGTAGGAATGGGAAGGGAAGGGAAGGGAATAGGGTAGGGGATTGGGCCTCCGGTAAACTCACTCACTCGGCGAAACAGCGTAAGCGCTGTTTCACGCCGGTTTTCTGTGAGAACGTGGTATTTCTCCGGTCGAGCCGGCCCATTCGTGCCGAAGCATGGCTCTCCCACGTATAATCATATCTCCCACATATAATAGGTAATAATTAGCGCCTTAAGATTAATTTATGCTTACTCAAATGACATATTATGACTGAGATATTCATATGTAATTTATGTATTATTTATTTATTTATTTAATCAGGACACCAAACAGCATATACCTACATCGAAATATCATTAAAATAAGCATATTAATTATCATACATTTTTCTAATGCATGTACCTTGGCAGGTGACACGGCATTTATAATCAAAACTCCACAAAATACAATATGAAATTATTAACTACTAAACTGAAAAACAATTTCTTAAATGAATTATATATTGTGTGATTGTTAACTAACAATAATTATATCTGCATCCATTTTATAAATTAATGTTCCCTATTAAATCTAGACTTCAGCTTATGGATCAGTCATGCATGATTTCTCAAGAATGCTACGTAAATGCTAGTTTTACTATGTATAAACATTAAACATCTATCATAATTATTTCAACATTATTCAATAATCATATTGCTAAAAAAGTGTCATAGAGTTTACATAATTTTTTGTTCCAGCTACATAATGGATACTTGGACAAGACAAATGGGTTATCCAGTGTTGAATGTTACTAAAAATGAGGATAACAAGTATGAGGTTACCCAGAATCATTTCCTACTTGATCCAGATGCGGTTATGAAGGAAAAGTCTCCATTTAAGTAAGTCGTTTCCTACGAATAATAAAAACTAAGGCCCTTTTCACATGCATACGGTCGCGGCACGGTCGCCGTACCGTACAAAGTAGAAATGTATGAGCTACTTAGACAGCTTTGACATGGCACGGCGGCGACCCGTGTCATACATTTCTACTTTGTACGGTATGACGATCATGCCGCAACCGTATGCATGTGAAAATGGCCTAAGGAAACTTAACTCAACCATTTTGAAAAGCTGTTGACATCAATTGCCACTTCTATATTTACACAAAATTGTGTACCAAACACATGCATAAAGTGTACATGTATTTGGGACACATTTTGTAGACTCGTGGTCAATTTTTTTTCACACAGATACTCTTCCTTAGTTTTTATTGTTCGTAGATTGTTTCAGTAAAATTGTAAATTCTGTTAGATTGCGAAATAACTAGCAACAACAAATTATAAAATGACGACCGATAGTTAAATTTAAAATGTGGGAGAGCCATGCTTCGGCACGAATGGGCCGGCTCGACCGGAGAAATACCACGTTCTCACAGAAAACCGGCGTGAAACAGCGCTTGCGCTGTGTTTCGCCAAGTGAGTGAGTTTACCGGAGGCCTAATCCCCTACCCTATCACCTTCCCTACCCTCCCCTATTACCCTATTCCCTCTTAAAAAGCCGGCAACGCACCTGCAGCTCTTCTGAGGCTGCGAGTGTCCATGGGCGACGTAAGTTGCTTTCCATCAGGTGACCCGTTTGCTCGTTTGCCCCTTATTTCATACTAGACGTTCCGCGCGGCTTCGCCCGCGTAAATTAGGTATTTCACAGAAAAATTAGTCCACCAAAGAATCCTATGATCCTTCACGTGGTCTACTTTTTATCTGATCCAAATAACAGAAAAAATGCTCTAGTAGTTCGTGAGATAAGCTCTTTCATATAATTTCCCCCGTTTATTTCACATTTTTCTCTATTTCATAGCTCCTGTTAGTCTTAGCGTGATAAAATATAGCTTATAGCCTTCCTCGATAACTGGGCTATCTAACACTGAAAGACTTCAAATCGGATCAGTACTTCCTAAGATTAGCGCGTGCAAATAAGCCTTTTCAAATAATTTCCCCCGTTTTTCCCACATTATCCACTATTTTTTCGCTCCTATTAGTCTTAGCGTAATAAAATATAGCATATAGCCTTTCTTAATAATTGAGCTATCTAACACTGAAAGAATCTTTCAAATCGGACCAGTAGTTCTTGAGATTAGCGCGTTCAAATAAGCCCTTTCAAATAATTTCCCCCGTTTTTTCCACATTTTCCTCTATTTCTTCGCTCTTATTAATCTTAGCGTGATAAAATGTAGCCTATAGCCTTCCTCGATAACTGGGCTATCTGACACTGAAAGAATTTTTCAAATCGGATCAGTAGTTCCTGAGATTAGCGCGTTCAAACAAACAAACTAACAAACTCTTCCGCTTTATAATATTAGTATAGAAAAAAAAATAGAAAGCAGGACGCGCTGGTTGGTTAAACGTAGTATGCCGTTTATCTTTTATTAATATTTTAAGTATGTAGTTCATATTAAAAATAACGATTATTTCTGCAGGTATCGTTGGTTTGTCCCGATCACATACAAGACTAGCAAGGGTGTCCATGATAATATTCTTTGGTTCCCCAACACTGAGGATTCTGGTATGTACCAAAACTAATAATATTATTTTAGTTATTGTACTTATTGTACCTTTTAATTGACTTTCAAAAGAAATATAATTAATACATTTGTCGAAAAATAAATAGTGGTTAACCTTTTTAAAAAAGAATAAATGATAATAAATGATTTTAGTTGAAATAACGTTGGACAAGGACGAGGAATGGATAAAACTGAACAACAATCAAGTGGGATACTATCGAGTGAACTACCCACTAGAAATGTGGGAGAAGCTTATAGAACAACTGAAGAGTGGCTCGTCACAGGTAGGGTAAACTGTTTAGTCATTGACACCTATTTATTATTATAAATAAATCTAAAAGCTTATTTATTAGCCCGGCCGCACATTGTCCGAAATTTCTGATCAGAAACAGTTGAACGTCCGCGCTGTCTCTTACATTTTGTACTGAGCCGAGTGAGCTCGAACTCGCCGGAAGGATATTTCGGATAGTGTGCGGGGTGGCGGTCCGGCGAAATTCAACTGTTTCTGATCAAAATTCGGACAATGTGCGCCGGGCTTAATCATTTCACTCTTACGTCACCGTAGGCCTGTTTGGATTAAATTATCTAGTTCATCGCGCATAACATTTAGTTAAAAAACATTTTAATGATAAAACGTCAACTTTGAATTTAAATTATTAAGGTCAACAAACACCTTGAAATAAAGTTCTATTTCAATATATTATGTATTGTGTCCGGGTGGTTATGTCTGAATGTCCAAATGTACTGGTCAACGCAACGTACTGTTATATCCCTTGTAAGTTAGTAGAAATGCAGACAAGGTGCTGATACAGCATCAGCACCTACTCATCCTATGCAGTTAGTCAGATCGGAAGCCAGTTCGGTCACAACCTCGGGCCAGCGCGGACGTTTTCCTAACCTTATAATTTCCAAGTGTATTTTCCAGTGAGAATAAAATTCCTTTTTTTTAAAAAGGCTTTTGGAAAACCCGTTCTAACAGTACGTACTTCAAAAAAAACTTTTCCCAAAATGACTGATTTTCTACAGGTATTTTTGCTATTCTTCATAATATCTTTATTTCAGCTAACTATATCAGACCGCGCGCATCTCCTAAACGACGCGTTTGCGCTAGCGGAGGCCTCTGCCCTGCCCTACTCGGTGCCCCTCCACCTGACTACGTACCTGACTGCAGAGGCGGATTACGTGCCGTGGGACACCGCCGCTACCGCGCTCAATAAGCTCGCTAACAATGTCAGAAATACGAGTGCCAGTGAGCTACTTGAGGTATGTATGATAAGAAGATATTAATGGAACGAAGTTCCTTATGGCGCGTTTGGTGTAAAAGAGGCTAGACAGAACGATATTTGACCTTGACACTTTTTTATTAGTATCTGCATAGTAGGGGCAGAGGGCGTTGATAGTATGCCTGGGTGTCAATAGATGGCTTTTTTTTAATAATTTTATGAGTGTATATTATGTATATAGGTTTTTTGAACATAAGAAATAACTTCGTTCCATTCCGGTGTCCCCTGACGCCTCTCAAGTTTTTTTATTTATTTAATGCTGTTAGCACACTAACGCCTGCTGGATGACAATTGTTTAGACCCTATCCGCCAGTCTGGGAACTACGATTAAATATAACTAGAGATCGCCCAATGGTCGAAATTCGACCTTAATTTCAACGACATTAGGACTACTACCTACCTATATTTTGTAAAAAACATTGACTTTATAATTTTTTTTTCAACTCTTGTCTCTGGGACTTACCTGATCTCAGACTGGCCGTGTAAGCATTGTATAATAGTATCTAAAATTCAATAACAAAAAGTATAATCCATTTTCAATTTGTCAACTTTTTGTCAACAGACTTCAACTCAAAAATCTGTCATTTCTCATGTGTGTGTGTTGTAGTGTGTGTAATGTTTTATTTGTTAAAAAAATGTATGATAAAAGCATAATTTCAAAATAATATTAGTTCGATGCACTCCTTCACCATATAAACTATAACTGTGCAAAACTTCATGCACCTACGTTTCCCCATTTTTCGTAAAAAGGGTTACAAAGTTTTTCGTTCACGTATTAATATTATGGTGATATTTCTCTAGTTTCAATTATTATTATTTCTTATTCTCGCCTTTAATTGGTGATTGACGTAGATATTTACGTACAGTGCTCCCAAAGTGATAATGCGCATAGAAATTTTCGTAATTTTTCGACAACGGTCGTATTTCCCGAGCGTCGGAAGACGTAGCTGCAAGCGCTGTTTTAAACTTAACTTTAAGAAAAACAGCGCTTTGCAGCGATATAGAGGCGCCTGACGTTGCTTGGACGTAGCCGTGGTAACGCCGCGATGGCTTCCCGGTGAGTTAGCGACAGCGGACAGCCACCGGCTATATGATATTTACTTCTAGTTCCTTTGTACAAGATGCAAAATGCAAGTTTCATAGATTCGGGTGTTTTCGTGATTACGACAATAATTAGCGAAGATTTCCATGCGCATTATTAATTTGGGAGTACTGTACTGTTATTCACTTCTTACCGGGCCATTCTATATTTTTGCTGTTGACTGTTTACGATGTTTTTTAACAAGATCGGTTGCTCAGTTTTCCATAATATGCTTCTCGCCGGGTTAGTTCCCGAACCGGTGGTACTCATATAGACGTTCTAAAGGTATTAATTTTTAACCAATTTAGAAATAAAACATTTTCCATTTAATTTCATAACAAAATGTCGTTTCAGCGTTTCATCCAACACATAATAAAGCCGCAGTACGACAAACAGAGTTGGGAGGCGAGCAAGATCGGTGTCATTGAAGGGTGAGCTCCTTATTAAATGCTGTACATCTACTCGTGGTAACTTTGTCGCAAAGTTACAGCGAAATTGAGCCATACTTCGGCACGAATGGGCTGGCTCGACCGGAGAAATACCACGGGCTCACAGAAAACCGGCGTGAAACAGCGCTTGCGCTGTGTTTCGCCGAGTGAGTGAGTTTACCGGAGGCCCAATCCCTTGCCCTATTCCCTTCCCTACCCTTCTCTATTCCCTCCCTAACCTCCCCTATTCCCTCTTAAAAGGCCGGCAACGCACCTGCACCTCTTCTGATGTTGCGAGTGTCCATGGGCGATGGAAGTTGCTTTCCATCAGGTGACCGTTTACTCGTTTGCCCCCTTGTTACATAAAAAAAATTAAAATTTTCCATAACTTACACGATATTATTACATACCATAATGTAACCATTTGCAACTCTTTTGAATGATGTTATAAAACAGGGGTTAACGTACGTACGAACGTTAACGTACAACGAAACCTTTTTGAGACTCGGACGAATCGGAAAACCGCGTCCTACTCTAAGGGCCGCGCTACACCGGAATGGCAGCGGCCGGCAGCGGCCGGCAGCGGCGCGGCGAGCACTTTTAGTGTGAAATAATTTAAACTTTATTTACATACTTATAACTAAGTAATATCGCTCGAAAACTTCAAAAAGGCCGCGCGTCCGTCGGCGGAAAGTGCTCGCGGCTGTCGCGTCTGCGAGGTACCTCGAGGTGGCTCGCGCTCCTTGCGTTGGCTCCCCCCACCGCACGCGCTAGTTTTATGGCAAATGTTTATAGCCGATACAGCATATCGATGTCCGTCATGCTTGCCGCGTCAGAACAAACTAACTCACTCGCAAGCGTGTGGATGAATTTCGAAATTAAACCAAACGTTTGTGTCCATTTGTGGCAATTTGGAGTTTGTAGCAAACGCCAAGCGTGCGGACGTAGCATTAGGGCAGGACGCGGCATTCCAATTCGATTGAGAGACTCAAAACGGTTTGTTGTAGGCCTCCATGGTGTGCACTTTTCCAAAATCAGTCGGTTCGAGTTCCGCCTAGTATACCAATTTCTCAAAATGTAATTTATATAATACAGTTTTATTTTTATCAAAATCGACCTGTAGCGGTAGCACGGCGACCAGCGGAAATGCAAAAGTATGGACAAACTGTGGAAATAAACCTAAGGTGCCGTTTCGATCTTTTTTCGTTCCGAAAAATTCAATTAAAATGCCACTTTATGACACACTATAGTATATGTCATAATGTAGGATATTATTTGAATTTTTAGAACTATAGTCTGTCATAAAGTGGCTTTTTAATTGAATTATTCGGAACTAAAAAAGATCGGAACGGCACCTTAAGTTTATCGCCACAGTTTGTGACTAAAGTCTGTCGTAAAGTGGCAATTTAATTGAATATTTCGGAACGAAAAAAGATCGGAACGGCACCTTCGGTTTATTTCCACAGTTTGTCCATACTTTCGCATTTCCGCTGGTCGCCGTGCTAGCACTACTGGTAACTTTTCAAATTAAAAAAAAGTCTCCTACACGTCTAGCTGTTGTGGTGAACGACGTTTCGGTGAATACCAAGACGCGAACCGAACCCTTTACCTTCGAGTCAAGGGCCACACTCTAACCCATTCCCAATATTCAATCTATCTCTGGTTTGACATACAACCGATCATCGCAGATAACACTGAATTGACATAAAATATATTATGTCTCTTATGTCTAATGTGAGCTATTCCTATCTCTAGTAGGGCACAATCAGAGATAAATCAAATATTGGGAACCGCTAAACGCCGAAAGCGTTATATCATCTATAGCAGGGGTCACCAATTAGTTTCGCTCGGGGTCCGTTTTAAGAATTAAAATGACCTTCGCGGTCCACACATTTAAAAAGTATATTTATTAAACAAATGTAATTACGGAAATTACAAAGGTGTTTATTTGTATCAATGAGAAAAGTGTCAATTTTTTTGCTACAAGTTCATCAGTATGTCGAGACTTAAATTAATTTTTAAAGAAGAATATGTTGGTCCGCACACAATTGGTCGGTGGTCCGGATGCGGACCGCGGTCCGCCATTTGGTGACCCCTGATCTATAGGTTTGGATTTTGCTTAACATTCTCTTTACAAAAATTCACATTTTTTTTAAAGTTTATCTCGGGCCAAGATCCTCTCGCTAGCGACGAAATACCACCTGCCGGCGGCGGAGGGGGCGGTGCGGGCGATGTTCCGCCGCTGGCTCGACGCGCGGGGCTCCACTCAGCCCCTGCCCGTAGAGACGGACCTGAGAGACTTCGTGTATTACTATGGTGAGTACCTACTTATGTTGACAATTCCGAAAGTATTATGTTGTTACTACTTAACCACATTGGAAATAAAACATTTTTATGCGAAATATTTGTATACGTTGACGAAGGTGAAACCTGCAACATGTATTTACCTGCATTTCACAAATAAATCTTATTCTATTCTGTTACAAGCATCAGTTCCGCGCATAACTTTAAGTTGGCAATATTGGGGGGGGATTTCTTTATCAAGCAACCAGATCAGAACACGATCAGTCGTATCACCAGAACACGATATACCATATAGGCCCAACAGCGTGACCCCGTGCGCGTCCCGCCCCGCTCCTCCCCCCACCAAAGAGGGGTTCGAACTTTATTTCTTCCCATTCCATTTCCCTGTAGTGTTAATTTATGCGTAGTCTGTAACAGTATTTAGCTACAATTAATAAAATTTAATAAATTGCATCAGGTATGAGTAACGCGTCTCAAGAGGAATGGGACAAGCTATGGAACATCTACTTGACGGAAAATGACGTGCAGGAGCTGAGCAAACTGCGCGCGGCTCTCGCGGCGCCCCGGAACATAGACATACTTAAGAGGTATAATATACAGGGTGTAACAAAACTAAGTGATAATGCTTTAGGGTGTGTATGTGTTCCTTGTAGAGAGTACACTGTGAAAGTTGCAACGCTTAAAGATTTTTTTTTTTTCACTTTTGTATGGGCAAGCGCCCCACCGTCACGAGTTTTCCCTCACTCCCTCCTCACCTTGTAGATAAATATCACGATTACGACCAAAGTGAAAAAGTTGAGTAATAATTTTTGTAGTCTAGATGTAAATTCAACAATTATATTTTGGTAACATCTACGGATGGTATGAATATGTTGAGGATGAAATGTATATATAGTCTGTCAAGAAAGTGAAGAAATTAAAAAGTGGCAACATCGTAGTGTCATCCCTTTTTTAAAAGCTTTTATTTAACTTGCTTTGTATGTATGTAAGTATGTATGTTCGGGTGAAATCTTGGAACTCAATTTTGGAGTAGATATATTTAACCGATCGAGCTGAAATTTTGCAGGCACGTTTAGTTTGTATGACAATACATGATATTGTATGTGACATCACTCTAAATCCAATATGGCTGACCATCCAAGATGGCGAAATATTTATTTTCTATGCAGTTCTACAATATGGATATTAAATAAAAGGGCTTTTTAAGAGTAACTCGAAAACGAATGTAATGTCATATCCAATATGGCGGCTCATCCAAGATAGAGGTATAGTTATTTTTAATGCACAACTGCAATATGGGTATCAAATGAAAGGGCTCATTGAGAGTAACTCGGAAACGAATGTAATGTCATTCTACATCCAATATGGCGGCTCATCTAAGATGGGGGAATATAGTTATTTTTAAAGCACTTCTGCAATATGGGTATCAAACAAAAATGCTTATTGAGAGTAAATTGAAAAGTCATGTCGTATCCTGTCGTGCCGTGTCGTGTCGTGTCGTGTCGTGTCGTGTCGTGTCGTGTCGTGTCGTGTCGTGTCGTGTCGTGTCGTGTCGTGTCGTGTCGTGTCATGTCGTGTCGTGTCGTGTCGTGTCTTGTTACGTCA
Organism: Aricia agestis; assembly: GCF_905147365.1. Classification (NCBI taxonomy): domain Eukaryota; kingdom Metazoa; phylum Arthropoda; class Insecta; order Lepidoptera; family Lycaenidae; genus Aricia; species Aricia agestis. The sequence goes on along the minus strand of NC_056407.1, from coordinate 19,395,741 downwards.
AGTCTAAACCAGTCGGGCATTAGAAAATGCCTGGTTGAATCCGGTCATTTTTGTTAAGTGATATTTAATTTTTTAGTCTTAAAATTAAGTAAGTACGATTTCTTAAAGACTTTTAAAGTTAATCAGATTTTAACAAATTCTTGAAACAAAAGAAACTACAATCAAGCAGACTTAAATCTAGTCAGAGTTTTAACTAAAAAACAAAAAATAAATTAAAAGCAAAAAACTTTTTGAAAAAAAGCTTTTACTTATTTAATTACTTTAAAAAGAAGAAAATAAATTTCCCCTTAAAATTTCTAACTATTAAGTTATAACCTCAATATATTATACAATTTGCATTATTATAAAAGCTTGTCGCGAGACTTAACAATCAGTCATTTAATTAAGTACTTTAATAAAATAAAAATATACTTAATATCAAGTTAAATTAGCGTTTATTATTAACAAATCATGCGACAAGCTTTTATTATCATGCAAATTGTATACTTAATATATTGAGGTTATAACTTAATAGTTAGAAGTTTTAAGGGGAAATTTATTTTCTTCTTTTTAAAGTAATTAAATAAAAGCTTTTTTTCAAAAAGTTTTTTGCTTTTAATTTATTCTTGGATTGATTTGAAAGGGATGACACTACGATGTTGCCACTTTTTAATTTCTTCACTTTCTTGACAGGCTATATAGGTATCTGATATCTCTTATGTTTATTCCGTGTTCAAATCCTTTGTTATCACTTATCAGGTTGCACATTGTCTGATAATTCGGAAAAGTAACAGTGTCATAATGTGTGAAAACATGTACAACTCGGGCGAATTAACATGACACCTGGTTCAATTGACGTTTCTCTTAAGTACTGAGTGCAAAAAAAGTTTTTTTATTTTAAGTTATTTCAAAAAAAAAAAAAACGTTACCGGAAGTAGTTATTTTTATAGGGCTACACTAACCACAATATTAACCAAGTACGAGTTGGACTCGCCCAAGGGTTCCTCAGCAGGAATACGAGGTTTATGGATGCGTCCGATAATTTGTATCTAGCTTCATATTAATATATTCCGTGAGTAGCTAATTCATACCACAGACGCAAGGCAATGTTCAAACGTTAATACGAATAACAAAAACTTAACAAATTTAACGTTCAAACGTAACAACTAACAAATAACACAACAAAACTCAACAAAAATCCAAAACAATAACCATTAACTACTAACAAATAACTCCGAAACGTAAACTCAATAACACACGTGTAACGGTAACAGATATAATATGCTAACGCTACTGGACGCGTACGACGAGAGCGGGGTGCTGCGCGGGGAAGCGAGGGAGGGGTAAAATTTAAGCCAGGTGTCAAGTTAACTCGCCCGAGTTGTAAGGTCTTTTTTTCATATAATATTAAGACTTATTACTATCCGGAAATGATTACAGAGAAAAGTTGTCAATAATCATTCAACAGAACCTGTAAAATGCAGTGTAAATTGGCCCTAAAATTAAATTTATGGAAATTATTCGACAGAAACATCGCATACTATCTTAACTTGCACATAAATAACGGGCCATTAGTGCACTAATTACCCCATTATGGCGTTTTGGCGCGCGCTCTGTCTGGGTCCATACGTGGATACTGATTTTACTAGTAGTTTATTAATAATTTGTGAATTGGATAATTTATAAAGCATGTTATGTTACCAAAATTTAAAGTAGGTAGTAGTTGTGGTGTCAAAAAATTAGTTTTAAAATATAAATAATTCAGAACATGTTTATTACGTTTAGATAAGTTTTTTACATTGACCTGACCACTTTACCCGTTGTAACAACCTTTGTTCATGAAATAAACAATCATGAACAAAGGTTGTTAAAACGGGTAAAGTGGTCAGGTCAATGTAAACAACAAGCCATCTACTTATCCAGAAAATCTTTTACATTATAATTTGTTATTATTAATGGCCTTGTAGGCCACTGCTTGGCAAAGGCCTCCGTAACTTAAATCGCGATTTATACTTGCTTTTGGCCAGTCATTATCAAAAACATCCAATGAGTTGTAATAGTGTAATAAAACTATCGTCTTTTTCAGATACCTAACCCTAGCGTGGGGCGAGGAGAACATCCGCAGCCAGGACTACCTCACAGTGCTCAGCCAGATCAGCGCTAATCCCGCGGGTACCGTACTAGTCTGGGACGACGTGCGCGCGCGCTGGCCGCAGTTGGTCGAGCGGTTTACTCTGAACAGCAGATACCTGGGGTCGCTGATACCGAGTATTACCAGCGGGTTCAATACCCCGGAGCAGTTGAAGGAGGTAAGAAAGTTTAAGGGGCTAACACTTTAAGGGGCTCGTACAAATAAAGCGCTCTTACCGCTAAGATTATGCTGAAGATCATTCTTAGGATTATAATATGTTATATGATGTTGTTTTATTAATGCATCGTACTTTAGTATCGTATTATTAACGAGACTGGGCTCACAACTACGCTGTCAAACCGTTAGGAGAGGCTGTTTCTAAAGTGCAGTTAAACCTTAAAACGCTGCACGCACCAAACCAGTAAATAATAAAAGGTCATCTTAAAACGCTAAGAGCGAATCATCCGAGATTTGTATTGAGTATGAAAGCATTTTTTTACTACAGGCCTAAGATGGCCGTTCGACACTAATGCCGGTATAAATAGTCAGTACTCAAGATGCATCTCGGTCTCAAGACACGGTTCAGGCTCTGTGATTGGCTGGCTGTCAAAATTTGGACCAATCACAGAGCCTGGTTCGCATCTTAAGTACTGACTATTTATACCAGCCTAAGTGCTAAGTGCTGATATCAAATCATAATGATTAATGTAAATCGTGCTGGTACTAATAATTAGAGAAGTTGATTCCTAGGCAGATGGAGGACCTACGTAGTTTGGTCGCGTTACGTCAAACCCAGCCGACATATCACAATTAACATTGAATTGACATGATCCAACCAAATGACGGGTGTCTGTCAATTGCCTATGAATCCATTTCCTCGATGGTACTATAAGAGAAGTTGATTCATAGGCAGATTGTAGACCTGCTTAATTTGGTCGCATTTTGTCAAACCAGGGGGGTGAGCCAAGATCTTTTATTTATAGAATCGCCGATCAAAATGTATGGAATTGACATAAGACGAGTCGAACGTCAACGTCATATTGACGAACGCCTATATCAATTCCATACATTTTCATCGGCGATTCTACAACGAAGCGAAAACGAAAAAGTCTTGGCTAAATGGCCCGGTCTGTCAACTGCCTAGGAATGAATTTCCTCGATGGTACAATAACCTGTCATAACCTTTCAGATGGAGGAGTTCTTCGCTGCGTACCCGGACGCGGGTGCGGGGGAGAGCGGGCGGCGGCGCGCGCTCGAGACTGTGCGGAACAACATCAGGTGGGCGGCCGCGCACACCGGTGACGTCACAGATTGGCTGAACACTTACCTCGACGGGTTGAAAGACTAGCACTAACTACGCTACTTGTACTACTACAGAACGTAATTACTGCGCTACTTCGACTAAGCCTAGTAAAGAATGGCTTATAATTAACTGATCACCAGAAATTGTAACATTTCACTGACAAAAATAGTAAACGATCACCAAAATACAGACCACCATTTTAATGTAAAATGATAACCAAAGATTTAAAATCTCGCTATCCTATTTATGTAAAATGACTCCAAATAAATCATTGTAAAACCAAAAATAGTAAATGATCAATCATTTACTATATTTGGTGATCATTTACTATATTTGGTGATCATGTGCCGTGACTAAAATAGCTGGTAGTATTGCAATTTTAGACTTACTTTTTTTTGTAAACAAGTTTAAGGTATCAGAGCATTTTTGGTGGTCATTATATTTGTTCCCATAAAGAATACTAGCTATTTGATCGAGCTTTGCTCGGTATTCGATAAAACACGAATGAAATTACATTTTCTAAAAATGATTCCTAGCTAGATCGATTTATCGCCCCCGAAACCCCCTATATACTAAATTTCATGAAAATCGTTGGAGCCGATTCCGAAAATATGATCCCACCACACCTACACCTACAGAAAATTGAATCATTGTCAATCGTCAAACAAAACTTTTTGTTTTATGTCTATACTAGTGCTGCCTCTAGCGTGAAAACATTGCAGTAAAATCCTATTTAAGGTGACAAAACATGTTTGACGTGACGACGGGTTTGCAGGGTATTCACATGTCGACAGCAATGCAACAGGCTTTTGACAGCAGATAATGTGCGTTATCACTTATCTGTTGCATAGCTGTCGCAAGATACGCCCTGCGGGTCAATACAGCCTGGTGGCTGATAAAAAAGTGTTCAAGTCTTAATCATTTTTAAAACCTTTTACATATTATAATTGAAATTTAGAACCATCATTCCTTGGAGCTCGCATGCGGGGATAACAAGGCAGAAAAGCGATACGATTCATTATCCGTGTAAGAGCCTGCCGTTGCGTTGTTTTACTTACAAATAACCAAGGTGTTCACACGGCGCGCTGCGCACACATGATGGACAGCAGCCCCCGAGACGAAGCGGGTGTTGACGTTAAGACTGCTTCGTAATAACGCTGCGATGACGCAGCGCCCGTGTGGCCGGCTATGCGTCTAAGCCCGGGCGCGCACTAGCGGCCAGGCCGCGGAGACCAGGTCGCGGCGGCCACAGAAAGTATGGTGTGGCCGCTGGCCGCTAGTGCGCGCCCGGGCTAACGGCAGCGCTGCGTCGACGCAATGCTGACGCAACGCGCCGTGTGGACTGGTTCTTACCCGTAGGCCGTACACTTTGTTTGTTTGTACTTGCATTTTGTGGAAGTGTTTTTATATTGTTCTATCGCTAGTTATTCTTAAAAAATAAATTAATAGCTGATGTGAGTATTAATTTAAAATAATTTTATAAAAATAAAATAATTATTTTAATTTTGTATTTGTATTTCTTTCTATTTTTCAAAGTGTCCATTAAGCAGTGTGGAACTCAAAATCCGATAAACATTCAAATATTATGTAACCTAGCGCAATTTGTGAAAAATTTAAGCACAGAACACTAATATTATAATGAATTTAAGCAATTCAGTAAAACACTAATATAATGAGTTTAAGCAAGTCAAAAATTGTGTAGGAACCTAGATAATTACTATTTTAAGCTGAAAAATAAGTCAAGAATGTTAAATATTTTCTTACGAGAAAATAATTTTGGTATTACGTATGTATGAGAATTTCGATGGCACCCGGCCTCTTAACACGACACTGGTGTTTGAAAACATTTGCCTCTCGAGTCTCAACCCGCTTTAATAAACTAGTTTGTCTCCTGAGATGTACACGTTACATCCAGGAGACAAACCAGTTTATTAGAGAATCCTATGAGTATATGCATACTAATCTTATGAATGCGAAAGTGTGATTGTCTGTTTGTTACCTTTTCACGCCCAAACCACTGAATCGATTTTGCTGCGTATGGATATACTTTGAATCCCGGAATAGGACATAGGATACATCTTGTTATCCCAAAAAATGAACGGTTCTCGCGTGATAAATGAATTTTGACGCAACGGAGATGCGGGCGTTATATGGTGGCTTATAAAAGTACGTAAAATATAGCTTTACGTGATAGAAATGAAATGAACTTTTACTTTTTCTGTGTTTATGGCAAAGTACACACCGGTGCCAGTGCCAAAATCCCCACAAAAAAAAATCTCGTACTTTGCACATTTGTCGGATTATTCCGACCTTGGCGGCTAAAGGGTTAACGAGTTTTGTCGGGAATGTGAAAGAGTGATGTTGTGTTTTTGTATTATTTTCCTAAAATTGTTTTAATGGGGTTTTTAATGTGTAATATTGGTAGGATATTAACCATTAGATATTCGTTATCGTGCACAAGTGTAGGAAAGTGATGCAATATCCAGAAACGTGCTATTTTGTGTTGCCTCCAAAAGTCCATCGAAAGTTTCAGTAAAGCATCTACCACTTTACAGAATCGACTGACTCGACTCCTTGACTGTATTGACTTTTTATTTCGATTTTGACTAGACTCAAAAGTCTAGTCAAAATACCTGACCATATTAAGAAACGTTCTGAAAATTGTATGCAACATATTAAGTCTATGTATGCAACAATACTGTTTTCCCGCCATTTATAATACTTGACACTGGCCATTGTTATATAGCCGAAGTGCCATAATAAGAAAAAAAATGACAGCTGACGTTTGCAAGTTGACATTTCTCTTGGCATTTTCGTCGTTTGGCATTTGGCAGCAATTATCAGTGTTGCCAACTATGGGGATTTCCCAATAAATTTAGTGGGTTTTTTAGGGGGTAAAATATTTTGGGGATATTTTTGGGGATAAAAATTTTGAAGAATGGAATATTTTTTTAATAACAACCTTAAAGTGACTCGGAACTTTGCCGCGAGCGACCGCGACGGACGAAAATTCAAACGAAATACCACTTTATGACATAGGCTATAGGTTTCATTTTACTCAACCACTAGCTTTTACGCTGCCGCCAGCGGCAGCATGGGTCGCCACGTAAATGTAGTAGAAAATGATACCTATATTCTATGTCATAAAGTAGCATTTTATTTGATATTTTACCGGTCGCGGTCGCTCGCGGCATAGATCCGAAAGCCACCTGGATGGAACTGCCGCACAAAGCACATGTCGCTAGTCTTTTGAGTCGTACCAGCTGACAGTAGGCTGACAGATTATTATATTTGTTGTCATTGTATGTAATGAAAAAAAGAAAGATTGAAGTATTTAAAAACTGCCGGCCTGTTGGTTTGTTTGGCCTTGTTGAAGGTGTATTTCAGCGTTTTGAGCTCTTAGTACCGCAAGAAATTTTATATATTTTGATTTTTTGGGGAGTTTTTGTTGAAATTTAGTGGGTTTTGAACAGGGCTTCATAACGTTATCAAATACCCGAAAAAATATCGTTACGTACCGGTATTTTCATAATGGTAGCCAGATAACGGTATTTTTTTTATCGATATCTAGTAACATAACCAAAAAATATCGTTATAAAAATACCGGTAAATATAACGATATTTTCTGGTATCTGGTATGCGGTATTCGTCGTGCATCAAATCTCACTCGCAGCCCAACTTCCGACTTCCGAGCACCAGTTTTTACATACGTGGGAAAGCCATGCTTCGGCATGAATGGGTCGGCTCAACCGGAGAAATACCACGTTAACACAGAAAACCGGCGTGAAACAGCGCTTGCGTTGTGTTACGCCGAGTGAGTGAGTATACCGGAGCCCCAATCCCCTCTCTCCTTTTCCCTTCCCTTCCCTACCCTCCCCTATTACCCTCCCTCTTAAAAGGCTGGCAACGCACCTGCACATGGACACTCGCAGCATCTTTTGATGCTGCGAGTGTCCATGTGTGACCCGTTTGCTCGTTTGCCCCCTTATTTTCATAAAAAAAAACTTTGACTTAACAAGTCAAGATGGTGCTGCAATTTGTTTAGTCAATGAATGCTTTCTGCATGGTACCTATGTCCGTATTTATTTACTTGTTTTAATTGTGGCGAATGCGGGGGATGGGCAAAATATGGATAATTATTTGTATGTCTTAGTATTTATTACTAGAATTCTAAGTTTAATACATATATATTTTGTAGACTGTAGTTAAAAATATCAACACATTTAAAAAAGGAAGCACAAAATTATATGATAGCATTTACAAAATATATAGAGAAAGAGAATATTTTAAGGAGCGTAGCCCGTCGGATCAGAGGCGCTTTGCACACGACGGGGCTGGGCGGACCGGTCAATTTCGCCGCGAACGATAGCACAAAGGGAATCCTACAATATGTATTATCAACGCACACCAAGGGCAAAAAGACCGCTCCGCAGGTCCCCGGCGGGCTCTGGCGGCGCGGCATGTCCGCGGCTGCCCGCCGTGGATCACACAAACCAGTTTACATGCAGTAACGCAGACGGCGCGGCGGCGCGAGGCGGCTGCTAGCTCTATTCTCTCTATCTCCACTAGAACGAACGTCCTGAACTGACTGCCTCCACTCGTCGTGTGCTTTGTGTACCTACGCGGCGAGGGCAGCGGCAGATATCGACGGGCACACGCGGTCTTTATTCCTTCGTGGACAAAAAGCCCGCCTCGCCCCTTCGTCTGCAAAACAACAGAGTCCGCCCGACAGCCAGCGCACGGCGCACGTGCTGACAATACAATAATTTAGTATACAAACCATAAATTAGTAATATTTGAACAAAGATACCAAGCACTGAACTACTGAGTAGTGACCATGTAATTCTTATTAGACGTCATTTTTCCTATAATATATACCTACTGGTCACCAGACACATCTAGTTTAATTTTGTGAATACTGCATACTGAATTGACTGATTAAATGAAATACTTATTTTACAAAAGGTAATGTTATCAAAGAACATATATTTACCGTTATAAATCCTATTTACCGTTATAACATTTACCGGTATTTATTCCAATTTTTACCGTTATTTCTAGTATCGAGTAAATTTTCATACCGTTATCTATGCCCTTGAAGCAATAACGTTATGAAAAAATATCGGTATTCGAAGCCCTGGTTTTGAAGTTGCTTTTAGGGGAAAAGTGAAAACGTTTTGAATAGTTGGCAACACTGGCAATTATAAGTTTGGCAGTCATCGGAAAATTGAAAATTTACAGCTATTGAACTGCTTTTGAGAAAACTATTTAGATCTGTAGTAATATATTAGTGCATTAATTAAGTGATATTAAATAAACGGTGATAAAAATAATATGCGTATGTGAAAAACTTCAAGCAACAGCTATTTCCACGATCTATCTAGTCTGCTGCATTAGATGCAATAATCTGCAGCCATGGCTATGTCGAAAGGCTTTAAGGTTCTCGAGAAATCGTCTCCGCCTAATCCGTATAGTATAATATTGCAACATAGGAACAAGGACACTGCTCTGTTGTTCGAGTCCCAAGCTGTTGTATCGTTATCCGCCCAAGAAACTGACACTTTACGTAAACAGTATCACAAAATTGCCGACGCCTACGGCTGTCTGGGCGTCCTACAGCTCAACTCCGGCGATACGTGCTTGCTGTACCTAGTCCTCGTGATCGGATGCTCCTCTATTGGTAAGATCGGCGATGTTGAAGTCTTCAAAATTACCCAAACCCAGTTGCTACCGTTATTCTACCATACACAAGGGGAGGATAAAGTTGCAGAGGTAAGAAAGCTTCTAAATTCTGGCACCTTCTACTTTTCTTGGAATTCTGGAAAAACAAATGAGAATCTCTTTGATCTGACTCTATGCGCACAGAGGAAAAGTAAAGGTGCAAGTCCTGATAATAGATTCTTTTGGAACAGAACATTGTTTATACATCTAATTAGATTTGGTATAGATTGTGATGATTGGCTGACGAGAGCCATCTGTGGTTCCGTAGAGATTAGAACAATCTATGTTGGACACAGGCAGGCTAGAGCGGTCCTCGTCTCGAGATTGAGCTGCGAAAGAGCTGGGACTAGGTTTAATGTTAGAGGCTGTAACGATGATGGCAATGTTGCAAATTTTGTGGAAACTGAACAAGCTATTTACATTGATGATTCTGTTGCATCATATATTCAAACCAGAGGCTCTGTGCCACTTTATTGGGAGCAACCCGGCATCCAGGTCGGCTCTCATAAAGTCAAAATGTCAAGGGGCTTTGATGCTTCAACAAGTGCTTGTGATAGACATTTTTCACAACTTAAACGGAACTATGGTTCTATTATTGTTGTTAATCTACTGGGTTCTAGTATGATTGGAGGCAGCGAAGGGGAGGCCAATTTGAGCAATGCTTTTCAAAGGCATCTCAATGAATCTGCACATGCTGATGTCACACAGATCATTTTTGATTACCACCAGGAAGTGAAAGCCTCCTCAATTGATGCAGCACTTGCAAAATTTAAGAAAATTGTTGAAAAGCACTATGATAGCATAAGTATTTTTAGTGCAAAGGGAGTGGATGTTTATAACATTCAAAAAGGAGTAATCCGCACCAACTGCTTAGATTGCTTAGACAGGACAAACTGCATACAAACCTTTATTGGCTTAGAAATGCTAGCCGTTCAGTTGCTGTTATTACAATGTATTGACAAAAAACAAAATGTGAATAGATTCGAAGAAGTTTTCAAACAGATGTGGGTTAATAATGGCAATGAAATATCAAAAATATATGCAGGCACTGGCGCTATTCAGGGGGGCTCAAAACTGATAGATGGAGCTCGATCTGCAGCAAGAACTATTCAAAACAATCTGTTAGACAACACCAAACAAGAGGCCATCGATATACTGTTACTTGGTTCAGCTTTGAATTCTGAATTAGCTGATAGAACAAGGATTCTCCTCCCATCAAATATTTTACATACTTCCACTGCAGTTTTGAGAGAAATGTGCAAGAGGGCTAACGAGTTCACTCAACCGTCTACCATACGCATTACTATAGGCACATACAATGTAAATGGAGGCAAGCATTTCAGAAGTCTAGCATACAAAGATGTTTCCTTGGCAGATTGGCTGTTGGATTGTCCCAATTCAGCTTTGGTAAATACGGTAAACTTGAAGGAACATCCATCTGATATTTTCGCTATAGGCTTTGAAGAAATTGTAGACTTAAATGCGAGTAATATAATGGCAGCCAGTTCCGATAATGCAAAAGCCTGGAGTGAGGAGTTAGAAAAGGTGCTAGGGAGAGATGCCTCATACACTCTACTGTCAAGTCACCAGCTGGTTGGAGTTTGCCTGTTTGTGTTCGTGAGGAAAGACCTAATTCCACACATAAGAGATGTCGCCTTGGACTCGGTTAAAACGGGTCTGGGTGGTGCCACGGGTAACAAAGGCGCAGTCGCTATTCGTATGGTTATTTATGGAACTTCGCTTTGTTTTGTTTGTGCCCATTTTGCAGCCGGACAATCTCAGGTTACCGAGCGTAACGCTGACTACACCGAAATTACGAGGAAAATTACATTCCCGATGGGTAGGTCCCTGTATTCCCACGACTATATATTTTGGTGCGGCGACTTTAACTACAGAATCGATTTGGACAAGGAGGAGACGCGATTGCTGGCCGCACAGAACAATATACAGAGGCTACTAGAACAGGACCAACTGTTGAGACAGAAATCCCAAGATTTGGTCTTTAAAAATTGTTTCGAAGGCGAAATAACCTTTTTGCCGACATACAAGTACGACTTGTTCAGTGATGATTACGACACCAGCGAGAAGTGTCGCGCTCCGGCCTGGACGGACCGCGTTCTGTGGAGAAGTCGAAAGCACACCATCGACCCCGAAACCACCACGGAACTACAAGCCGGCAAACTGCTCCACTATGGACGTGCGGAACTCAAGCAGAGCGATCACCGACCGGTCATTGCTATTTTAGAAATAGAAGTCTTACAAGTGAGCTACACGAAGTGTATGGAAGTGTTTTACGAGGTCGTCAAAGATCTCGGCCCGCCAGACGCGAGTATCCTAGTTCAACCCAAAGAGATAGACGAAGATACCGTCATAGAAGATTGCATCATGTCGGGAGTTTTGGCTGAGCTATCGAGCATCGGAGAGGTTACGCTCGTGCGCTTTATCGACGAGCATACGTTGAGCATCACCTTCCGAGAGGGGCAGCACGCTTTGAACGCGGCTCAGAAGGGTGGCATGACTGTTAATTCGATACCACTGGTTATAAAATTAAAATCTCCTAATTGGGTCGACATAGTGCGATCGGAAATCAATCTGTGCACTAATAACACGGTGCCACTATTTGGTGAAGCTCCAGTGGATCGTCCCTTGCGCTCCGCCCCGCCGACACCTCGACGGCAGCAGCCGAGCAGGCCTCCGGCGCCGTCTCCCACTCCGTTGGTGCCGGCGAGGGCGGCGCCGACTCCGGCTAGGCCTCCGCCACCGCGACCTTCGCCTATGCAGGAGACGAGCTCCAACGCTTCGTCCCCTAACCTCGCCAAGTCCCCGCCAGAAGAGAGTCTCCCTCCCCCTAACTGCGCCCCGCCCCCGCTGCCCGAAGGTAATAATACCCCACCTCCCACCGGCCCCCCGCCACCGGTGCCCGCTCGACAGGGCGCGCCACCACCGCTGCCCGCTCGCCCGAGGCCCAACGCGTAAAGATGCAGTTGGTTATTGCCTAATGTCGGATGTGTTTCTATAGATAGATTTAATTATTTTACTATTTACATAGCTAGAGTTTGCATATTGTTTTATAATTCCTATTTAATTTTATAGCTGCGGCTGTGATCTTTAATAAATTACCAGAATTTTGGAGGTGTCAGGAAAGTAAAGTTCTGCAGACAGCTAACTAGAAAATTCTGATTTTTTAACCATACTTGGTTACTAGTTTACTACTGATTCTTAAATTGATCTCACAATTTTTCTTTTGAGAAATTTAAAATATGATCTTTTTTCTCATAATTATAATTATGTAACTTACTTAAAATATAATATATTGCATTTTTTATGTCAATACATCGAACAATAGGTTGAGATTACTGATATTTGTCATTAAGTACATTGTAATGTCTTCTAACGTGTAGAGAACTGTAGATTTGTATAAAAGCTTACTAATAGAAAATATAATATCATGTTTAAGTGTTGCTGGTAGATGTTAAATGTTAATGTTAGTGTTCATAATTTTTAAACAAAAAATGTTTTGGCCAGTACCACAGTTTCAGAATAACATTTAAAATTAGATTATTGTTTATGCAAAGCATTAAATTTTTTCTGTATTGTTATAGTATTAATTAAAAATATATTTAATAATTGTTAAGCATATCTATAGTCATATTTATATCATATTCAAAGTTATTAAGGAAGTTAATGAGTGTTCTGCTAGTTTCAAATTGAATAGATGTTATCTATAATATTCAATGTTAAGTATGAGCATTTAAATGTACCATACATTTAAATGCTCTATATTCTATAACAGGGGTCACCAAATGGCGGACCGCGGTCCGCATCCGGACCGCTGACCCATTGTGTGCGGACCAAGCATGCTCGAAGATGATCTTTGTTCATCTTAGGACTTCAACATCTCTAGGATTTAATGTCAATATCTATAGCTTGCAACCAATATTTCACTCCAAACTTAAGAGAGATAATTAGCTACAAAAATATCTTTGCAATTTCTGTAATTACCTTTGTTTAATATTTTTTTATAAAATGTGTGGACTGCGGAGGTCATTTCATGTCTTAAAACGGACCCTGAGCGAAACTAATTGGTGACTCCTGTTCTATACTTAACAATTTTTTTTTACATAAAGGTCAAATTATACACTCTTGTTTTTCAATTATGCTTTGAAAAATAACCCTAGGACGATTTTAATTTCAATTATTACGATTTAAGTATATAAACCTTATGAAAAAATTGTTAATACGAAAGCCACAATATATTCCTTTCAGTTCATGTAACCAATCAGTATGATAATATAATAATTATTGATAAGATAATCATTCATTATTCATTACGAATACAGCTGATAGAGCATAATATGTTTAGTGGCCAGACATGAGTAAATTGAGTGTGGGTGTTATAGCAGCCTAATTATATTATGCCAGTATAATAATTGTCCTCCAAGAAATGATTTAATTAAATAATTTAGAGCCATAAAAGCCTCCACAATTTAACCAATTCTCTAAAATTGTTGGGAAATGAATTTATTTTAAATAACAATTTTATGATAATACTTAATAATTTATTATTATAAGCATAGATTGCAATATTGAATGTAGATGGCGCTTCATGTTAAAGTATTTTGAAATTCCAGAAATTACTTAAACTTTTTAATTTCTAATAACTTTTATGTTATTGGTACAATTTTTTATTTTAAATTAGAAATTAGAAAAATCATTAAAGATCTGTCTTTACTAATTTACAGAGAAGAAAAATTGATGATATTTACACAATTTATGAGTGTTAGGCACAGTAGTAGTGTAACTTTACAAACCAAGAAAGCAAAACTGCAAGCACTTTTTTATGGTCTTTGGGATCAATACTTCTACGGTGTCACTTGAGTTGCTTTTTAAGCGATTATTTAAAAAAATTCACCTACTATGTGTGTAATTTGAAAAAAATTAATCATATTTTTCACAGCAGTATAAAGAAGAGGCTATATTTTAAAAAGCAAGCATGTATTTTTGGGCCAAAATTCTTCATAAATGTATTATTATAACATATTGAAATGAAGTCATTAACTTTTCTTCGTGAATCTATTTTTGAATAGATGCCAACCAACTATAGATAAAAGAAAAATTAAACCTGAAACCCCTCGGGTGCGCACTAGCGGCCAAGCCGCGGCGGCCATCGAGATAGATACCTTCGTATGAAACCGCCATAGACCACGCGCACCTGGCCGCAACGCGACCAGCGGCCACACCATACTTTCGATGGCCGCTAGTGCGCGCCCGGGCTAAGGGTCAATTTATACTAGTACAGAATCAAAGCGCATCGAAATATCTTAGCAAAAAATTAACATAACAAATTCAACCTAAACTCCAGAGCATAACGCACACATTACTTCTACGATTCTGCGTGATACGAATCAGCGTTGGTCGCCCGCAGACGCGAGAACTCGCGAGAATGTGCGCGTCTTTTTAAAATCTCAGAAGTAATGTGTGGATTACGCTCCAGCTCTGGAGTTAAGGTTGGATTTGTTATGTTCAATTTGGTAAGTTGCTTCAATGCGCTTCGACTCAGTGCTAGTATAAATTGACACTAATTATAAGAATCCCATGGGATTCATGCCAGAAGAAAAACAAATTTAGAGGTACTTTAGTAATACAAAAATGTACAATAATTTACACCATGAATCATCAATTCATCATTGTACCTGATTTTAATTTGCATTTGTTATTTTTAATTCATAAAAGTAATGACCCTAAGAAAGCTACTTATTAGTATAAGTATATTAATTATCAGTTACAGTAGTGCAGTGCTGTAATGTTTTGATCGGCTTCTGTATGTTATTGAAAATATATACAGGTTTTTTATTAAAATCAGTTTTTAATTTAACTCTGACCACTCAACTATTTATTTAAAGTACATGTCTAACCTCCATTTTCTCTGAAAGTATAATTAAATTATTATCTAAGGGGAAAATCAGTAAAATTAGAGGATAGTGGGCAACTAAACTTTTATTTCTTCACAGTACTTTAAATAATTTTCTAATCAATAATCACATAATTTTACTTCTTGGGTACAGCATGTCCATAGATGGTGTGAGCGAAACCCATCAGGCCGACAATGCACAGAAGCATTGTGAAGCGGTAGAGAACAGCGTCAAATGGACCACCCTTCAGGAATACTGGCACACCATTGTCTTTCTGAAAATAACAAAATTGGAAAATGTATTATATTTTTTCAATAATTTTTCCATTTTTGTATCAAAATCTTATTGCGGTTCACATACTAGGTACATCTACTTAGCAAGTTTCAATAGTATAGCTCTTATAGTTTCGGAGAAAAGTGGCTGTGACATACGGACAGACAGACATGATGAATCTATTTATAAGGATTCCGTTTCTTGTAATTTGGCTACAGAACCCTAAAAATGAGTATATTAAATAGATCTGGGTTTCCAATGTAATTTCTAAATAAATTTAAAGAACTTCACTTGCTAAGTTTTTTGGTAATACATAATTTGTTTTTCAGACCAACACGATTTTACAAAACGTGACAATTATTTGATCTGCCAAACTGAAAATTTTAGTCCCGAATCTCAGATTATGTTCATGGAAGAACCTTTGCCAAAGAAAACCAAGTTGTCAACTGATTCCCAGAAAACTTTCTGTGACTCGCAAGAAGAATTCCCCGATTCTCAGCCTTATGATGATAATATAACTTATTGCAAATTACTATTTAAGTTACTAGCTTTAAGCTACGCATTATCCGAATTTCTGGTCAGAAAAATTCAGATGCTCATGGGTCCACAACAAAATGTATGAACAGAGGGCGTTCTGGCTGGCATACGAATTTTTCTGATCAGAAATTTCGGATAATGTACAGCTGGGCTAAAAAAGGGGACAGCCTAGTTTTTTTTCAATTCACAGAATATTCAGAAACAAAGCCTATAGGCTTGTTTTACATGGAAAATTAAGACAGTTGTTTTCGGAGTAAAACCTTCTGAAGTGTAATTTGAGGGAGATACAATCGTTTTCTAAATGATACAGCACACGGTTGACTTTGATATTGTTCATTCAATATCATATATTAATATATTATGTATCCATGCAGCATGAATTAAGGCCTAACTGGATTTATCTATCTCAACAAAAGCATTCTTCATAACAAATTTTAGGCAAATAGTTGCAGTGGTCACTGAGAAATCAATAAATACAGATTATGTATAGTATATTTGTATAGGACATGATTATATTATACAAGATTACCTGGAACAGCTCCTGCTTGCGTTTTATTTCTTCGCTGACAGGTGGGAAGGGAATGTTGGTTCCGGGTATCAAGCGCTTAGGTCTTGAAGTGGTGGGGCAGGCCTCGCTCACGGTGGACATTTGATTGGTGTTGTACACAATCTTCGGTGGCTCCACTCGTTGCAGCGCCACTGGTGCCTAGACAAAAACGAACATTCGTCACCTCGTCTTGTGGAGTGATGATTAAGTACTTGTGTAGACGATTGTACTTACGATAGGGAAAAGTGGGTTCTGCAGGTGGGTTGCAGCCACCAGCCTGCCGCTCATTCTTCCTAATTGGTGATACATTGTAGATATTTGATCAAATTCACAATCCCAGACCTGTTACGAAACACCTTATCAAGTGGGGCAGCAAAGACCTTTCTGAACTGTCAAATGTCAATACTCAATTGTCTAATTAAATGTTTTTTTTATTTTGAAATGGCACTTCGGCTATAACCATGGCCAGTGTCGAGTAATATTATTTCATTACTTTTTAAAGTTGTTTTGGCGGGGGTTTTTTTAAATTTCTTAATTATTATATCGTTTTTTAAATTACAATATATTATTATACATAATGAAACAATGATATTAAAAATAATTTGAACGTGATATTTTATAAATATTCATGCGAGATTTAGATTTAAGCATGATTAATAATCGGCATGTTGATTTCGATACGTTTCCCAATTCCGTCTCAGAAACGAATAAAACATTAATTCACGATTCGAAGATTGGGAATTTTTGCACCCTACAACACAACAGTACCTCGTACCGCCCATATTTTCCTATTTCAGAGCATTTTTTAACGTTTTCAACGTGTTTTCATTTTTAACTAGTAAACCGTATTTCACAGCTGATCGCGCTCTGACACCCACGTGTTGCCTAAATCTGCCACTCGCCGCGCCACTAGAGATATCTAAGAGGCCTAATCTTTAGAACGTCATATAGAGTCTGGCTAGCGAAACATGAGACTGGAAAAAGGCGGCAAATTCAAAAAATCTACGTATGGCAACCTTGTCTATAGTCGGAATTATAGTTTTGATAATCGAATATTTATGACAATAATATTATATTTTAGTTTGGATAACTCATTTCAAGAATAAGTTTATTGTTGTTGTTTACTTAAATTTTATTTTGCAATACAGTTCATTGTGTTTTGTTTTTGACGAAAACTCTTGCATGTTTTTGTCGGAGTATTAAAACTTCTTCTTTAAATTAGAAAATCACGTAAACCACAGAAATATTTTTCACTTTGACACATAAACAACAGCTGCTATAGGTGACAATGACGTTAATGATAGTGTTACCATAATCAGTTTTGGAATAAACAGCCAGTCTCATCTTTCGCCAGCCAGACTCTAGAAATCCCTTTCAAATCAATCTAAGAAATAATCGGTCAAGTGCGAGTCGGACTTGCGCACGAAGGGTTCCGTACCGTTATAGAGCAAAAATCAGCCAAAATTGTGTTTTTGTATGGGAGCCCCCCTTAAATTTTTATTTTATTTAAATATTATTAAATAACACATATTATAATTATGGTCTTTGGGAAAATTTCAAGTGCCTACTTGTTGTCATCATTGTTACCGAGCAAAAAATGTTTGAAAAATTATGTTTGTTGTATCGGAGCCCCCCTTAAATATTTAATTTATTTTGTTTTTAGTATTTGTTGTTATAGCGGCAACAGAAATACATAGTCTGTGAAAATTTCAACTCTCTAGCTATTACCGTTCTTGAGTTACAGCCTGGAGACAGACGGACAGACGCACAGAAATCGAAGTCTCAGTAATAGGGTTCCGTTTTTACCCTTTGGGTACGGAACCCCAAAAAGAAATGACACTACGATGTTGCCACTTTTTAACTTCTTCACTTTCTTGACGGACTATATAAAAAATGCAATAACTCGATTAAACGGTTGAACTGATGTGGCTAATTTTAGTCTTTAAATATTCCTGGAAGTCTAGGGAAGGTTTATAAGTGACACGAAGTTCACCGGGACATCTAGTCACTAGTGCTATATATTATTATGAATTTATAACACCTGTTATTTAAGTACCCTCTCCCTGAGAGCTGCAGAGCTACTTTGATGACCAGTGAGAGCTGAGAGCAGCTCACTCCTTTTTTATTATGGAACTACTTATTTAAGAAAATACAAAAAATAAATAAGTGAAAAACAGGGTTTTGTTATTTTAATAAAATATGATCATCCAAATAATAATATTCTACAATGCAGCCGGAAACAGAATCATCGCCACTTTCAAGGTCCATGTAGTTACAGCAGTGGTGTCACAGTGAAGAGACACTTTCATCTTCAATAATCAGCTCTTCAATATTGAATTTAGGATATCCTAATAAAGGGTTAATTCCCACTCCTTGTATTTATTTTCAGTGATTCAAAATGATAGCATAAATTCTCCCAGTCAATTCGGTTATTTCGTTAAACGCTTTTTCTGCTACCTGTAAACGTAACGTAAAAATTAAAACGTAATAATTATAATATTATATTACGCTACATCAAAGTGTTAAAGGAGTTAAGCACATACACTATGACACGAGAATTTTATATACCTACGTCTAAAAACGCAAAGCACCTAACGGCGGTTCCCAATATTTGATCTATCTCTGGTTTGGCCCTACTAGAGATAGGAATAACTCACATTAGACATTAGAGACATATATTTTATGTCAATTGTGATTTGTGAGCTATTCCTATCTCTAGTAGGGCAAAACCAGAGATAGATCAAATATTGGGAACGGCCGTAAGTCAAAGTATCAATCATTGTTAGGCGCGTTATATTATATAGATTTCTTTGATATATAGATATATAGATTTCTTTGACAGTTCATTGTTTACGTAAACTTAAGGTCTAAGTAAAATTGTTGTTTTATTATACCACATAATACTTACTCAGGCTACTTAGAATTGCATTATACAATAAAATAAACAAATAAAATTGATAAAACAAACGCTTAATTACCTGCTACTATGGCGATTGTGCGATCAGAATCGGAAATGTGGACGCGAGAATTTCAGTGATATTTTCGCGTATTACTATTTTTCTTCAATGAAAATCTTCAAATTTTCAGCACTATGACACGTCTTTCACTTTAATTATTAATATTAATCACAGTAACATGTTGTTTTCTCATTGTAAAACTAAATTTAAGCAAATTGACAATCTTAGTTTTGTAAATTTTATGTCATAGAGTATTGATACAACAAAGGGACAAATGTCAAAAGAGTGTTGCTATTGCTTAAAAAAAAAGTTTCGCCTCCTAGACATTCTTGACGCACTTATACCTCTAATTTTACAAACTTGCGTGTATTAAGTCTTTCATTAAATCAACTCAAATATAAAAATAAATCAAAAACCTTTAATTTCCTTTTAATTTCATAAAAATAAACCTTATTGCTGCTGCGGAACCCTTCATGGACGAGTCCGACACTCGGCACTCCAGTCTGCACTTGTTTTTATCTGTGGTTTTTTATTGTTACTGTCAATGTCAAATCGAACGAAATCGGAAATTCTTTTTTGTGTAAATTTGCTTCACGGCACGTTTATTAGAGGTTAGTGTGAGCTAAAATTGATAAAACTTTAACTTTAATTTTGTTTTAGTAGCCAAATAGACAAATAATAAATGTAAATAACCTTTTTCAATCTATATATTCCGCTAGCAAACTTCTTTGTTCATAAATACTTTTTCATTCCAATTTCAAAATTCCGCGTGGCCTGTCAAACGCGATTATAAATTGTTTTTTATCATTTCAAAATCATCCGTGTGTCAATATTATCGTAGAAATTATAAAAAAAACCTTTATTTTTCAGAACAACATGCAAATTTTCGTAAAAACCCTAACGGGGAAGACCATCACCCTTGAGGTGGAGGCTTCCGACACCATCGAAAATGTAAAGGCTAAGATTCAAGACAAGGAGGGAATCCCCCCAGACCAGCAACGTCTGATTTTCGCTGGAAAGCAGTTGGAAGATGGCCGCACTCTCTCTGACTACAACATCCAGAAGGAGTCTACCTTGCATCTTGTGCTGAGGCTTCGTGGAGGTATGGATACGGGCGATTCCATTATCGCGGGTGCAACAATTTGACACACTTATAGCTTCCTACAGGCAAAATGAAGCATATTTATTAATAAAATATCCCTTGAAGGGATACATTTT
Organism: Aricia agestis; assembly: GCF_905147365.1. Classification (NCBI taxonomy): domain Eukaryota; kingdom Metazoa; phylum Arthropoda; class Insecta; order Lepidoptera; family Lycaenidae; genus Aricia; species Aricia agestis. Next base: position 19,375,163 of record NC_056407.1, on the reverse strand, counting down.
AACTAGTTTAACAATGATTTATAAATGAAGGGCCACAAAACAGGTTTCTAGTGCTGTCGCGGGCGCAACCAATTTGACCCTCCATTAAGAACTGTGATGAGTTCATATGTGAATACTGTTTAGTGCGAAACTTTTACAAAATAACTTGCCTATATCGATACCAGAAGTATCAATTAATGTAAGGGACAAAACACTGTTTTTCAGGAGAGCCAAAAAACGATTTTATTTTTTTAAATCTCTCTATAACTTTTTACTGTTGCTTCCAATTTCAATTGTGTTTAGAACAAAGTTTCTTAGAATTTTCTCTTCTTTCATGCTATAAAGTAAATATTTTGGAATACCAAACGGCTTAAAATATAGCATGTCCCTTACATTAAAAAAATATGTTTAGTTGTCCCTTAAGTTACTAATATTTTATGTGTAAAGGGTGAAGCATACCGTAAGCAGCAAAATAAATAGAAAATTATACGAAATTCTATTGTAAAGAACTCTTATAGTATTGCAGTTTAATGTAACTATAGATTTTCTACTAAAATTATAGTATTTTGATACCATCAAAATAGGTTCATTGCATGATTAATGTTAGTTTCAGCTATCACAGATTTAAATGAAATTTAGGGATACAAAAATAAAACGATTTATTGTTAATATTTTTTATTTATTTTCAACGACGGATAAAGAAAAAATGTTTCTGAGACTTAATCAACAGTCTCATTTATTAAGTAATGGAATGAATGTACTGGAAACAAAAGAAAAATGAAAAATATGAATTGACTGAAAAAATTTTAAAAAATAATACAAATGATATGAACATTAATGTAATGTAAGAAGTTATTTCAACCCTTTCAATTTTACCATTAAAATAGTTTAATTTACTTACTAATCGTTATATCATCATAATCTGTCCAATAATTATAAATAATAATTAGGAATGGACAGATTATCTTCAATTTCAGCTCCTTACTACAATATGCCGATTATGTAATAACTTGAAATCAAATTCGTATTTGCTTTACTTTATTTATTTGTGAGATTGTTGCTAAAATACCGAGTACTTACATTAATTAATTGATTCTCCTAATGGTTATCCCTCCGGCGCGGCGGCGCACGCGACTAGCGTAAAGAAAGACGTTGCGGGTGTATCGGGGGAGGGGTAAGACAGCGACGCGACGACGTAACGTGTTCGCGGCTCGCGCGCAGTTCAAGATTGTTATTGTTACGTCTACAACTATTGTGGTTTAACGGCCGTTCCCAATATTTGATCTATCTCTGGTTTTGCCCTACTAGAGATAGGAATAGCTCACAATTGACATAAAATATATGTCTCTAATGTCTAATGTGAGTTATTCCTATCTCTAGTAGGGCAAAACCAGAGATAGATCAAATATTGGGAATGGCCGTAAGACAGAATGATAGAGTATGCCGACTTAGAACTGATGTTGAAATTTTTAAATTTGACGTATTATGACGAAAATCGTTGCTAGGGTTGTTAAATTGTTACCTACGAATTTAAAACTATGACATATTCGATGGACGTGTTCCTCTTTGGTCGTATTGTTGTTTGTGTTTTGGCACATTCGATTAAAATTGTCAGAATCCAATTTTGAAATCATTATTTTAAATATTTAAAAATAAATTATATCAGCCAGCGCGAGGCACATTCCGTTTATAATCCTAGTGAAACATTCGTCGGGTTTCAACTTGACAGATATTGAAACCTGTCCGTTTCTCTGCAGTCGAACTACTGGTCGTTATGTCTATTGTGTTTAAGGTAAGGGTGTAAATTATTAAATACTATTACTTACTTTATTTTTCAGAGAAAAAAAAATTTAATTGTCTGTTACATCAATTTTTCTGTCACAAATCGTTTTACTCAGGCCAAAAATTTTTACTGTAAGGGATTTTTTTTAAACGATAGAATTTTTTAAATAATATCATTCGATAGAGCAGAAAATTCTGAATCCAATGATATATATAACTCATTTTCGCCAAAATGTCCCTTACGTTAATTGATACTTCTGGTATCGATATTTCAAAATAGCATAAAACAAAGAAACTATGTTACTAGATAAAAGTAATTATAGTAATAAGTACTAGAAATTATTAACATTTCTACGATTGCGGGCGCAACATCAAAATTCTCAAATATGTTAAAGGTGAATTAAATTGCAATTCTCTAACAAATTTAAAAAATTTCGACATGGAATATATAATTACTACTAGTAAGTGCTAAATGTACGAGTCTAAAAGTGCCCAAAAATTATAAAATAATTAAATAAGAAATTAGAAATCATTTGTAATGTTGAGAACTTTTGGAGAAAAGTTTTGGCCATTTCATTTCCCGTCTACAATAAATGGAGAAAATATTTAAAACTGATGTTTTATTTAAATTATTCAAGAAAATATATTTTACAAATCTTTCTAGGCTTTTTTCTTATTATTTATGTACAAATAAACTTACATATAATGAGCGCGATAAATAAAAGATATAAAATTACGAGTCTGATGACATCACATCCAAATCGGAAGTACCGCAAAAGCGTTTTCGTCAGTGCAAATCATATTTTCAAATCGACTTTATTTATCAATCATAAGCTTTTATTTGATGATAAGGGTGAAATACCGTTTCCTAGGCCAAGTTCTACTAGAAATTTGCATTTGTTCAATGAATTTGAATATAGGTCAAGTAGCCTATTATGTTGGATTTTACATAGTTCAGTAAACTGAATGTTGTGATATAGTTGAAGTAAACTAAAATAAAGAATCATGTTAATAATTATTATTCCTGTAATTTTAGGTACCATCGAGCCTTCTCTCCGTATCCTGGCCATGAAGTACAACTGCGATAAGATGATCTGTCGCAAGTGCTATGCTCGCCTTCACCCGCGTGCTACCAACTGTCGCAAGACCAAGTGCGGACACACCAACAACTTGCGCCCCAAGAAGAAGCTGAAGGATTAGATTCTTTCCACCCTCATCATTTCAAATACTATTTAAAAAAATGAATAAAAAATTAAAAATATTTTGACATTATTCTGTTCAGAAGTCCTCTAGTCTCACTGACCTCCATTATACAAGTACGCTGGCCTGATGATACCCTTTGAAATGACAGCTATTTTTTGTGCCTATTTGAAGCGGAATCAGCTCCCCCATTATTAGTTCCAATGAACTAAATTTGACGTAAAAATGACGTTTGAAAGTCGCCATATTGGCGCTGATAGCAGTAGTGGGAGTATTTGGAACTAATACTAGTGATGTACAACTGTCTTTTCTATTATCGATGAAATGTTTCCAGATTCAGATAATCGACCATTAGGACAAAATATTCAATTGAATAATACAAACGCTACATATTTGCATTAAAGATTACAGACTTCCTCTCCGTAATTTAGATAGGCGTAATAAATTAACAACGATTTCATACGTAGATAACGTGAAGTAGCAGTACCTATCTATAATCCATTTATTTTTACCAGTTAGCACTACGAAAAACTAAAAACAAAACTGAAGATAAGCTTCTAACGAAAACTTTGTTGTATTGTATTTTCTAATATTATCAAAGTAGCGCTACAGTGTATCGTATTAAATCTGAATAAGTGTTCTGTGTGATTAGACCCTAACTAATCTCATCATATAATATTATAAAGCGGAAGAGTTTGTATGAACGCTCTAATCTCAGGAACTGCTGGTCCAATTTGAACAATTATTTCAGTGTTAGACAGCCCATTTTATATATTTTTTATTTTATCACGCTGAGACTAATAGGAGCTAAGAAATAGAGGAAAATGTGGAAAAAGCGGGGGAATGTATAACGTGAAGGATTATATAGGCTATTTTTTGTGGACCAATTTGTCTGTGTAATGAGATATTTACGTGGGAGAAGCCGCGCGGGAAGTCTAGTAATAATATAAAAGTTCCATATTTATTTATGCATCTAGCAAGCCAATTTTTATCGATTTACTTTATCTCATTTGATTTTCGCCATTTTGGCGCTGATTGCAGAAGTGCGAAGAAGAAATTAACTAATTGGATAATGCGATCCATAAATAAATATGGAACGTTTGAATACATTTTTATTAGGGTGGAGTAGGTAAGGTATTTATAAATAATAAAAATATATGTGCGATACTTTAACATTATATTTTATTAGTTACCGTTACACAGTTACAGTCTGTCAAGAAAGAGTAGACGCTGAAATAAATTTTTCAAACATAATCACGATCAAATGGTAGCTTTGCGCCTTGTATTTTCACAGAAAACGTTTATGCACTTCAAATAGTAACGGCAAGCGGTAATAGCAATTTTCGGACGCCAACCAGGCTTTTCTATTTTTTTCAACCATAATTATTCCAGTCTTCCTTCGTCAGACGGAAACCTGTCAATTATTTTAAGAGCATAATATGTATTTGATAATAAAAATCGGTTATCGGAGATTTCAATACAATTATTATAGATATCGATAAGTTTTATCGACAGAAAACTCCAGCACTATTGAATTTTATTGTTTATCAAAAATCGGTAAAACAAAGGTAAATATGACGTGGTGAATACGGTATATTAAGATTAGTGCCACATTTTTAAGTGCCTATATTATCAATAAAACTTTAATATCGTAGAAATGAGCTGTTAAAATCACTTACTTGTGAAATGTAACCCCACATCCCTTTTTGTACCGTGTTTTACATAACATACACTCTTTCATAGTTTACTGTTTAACTCAATGATATTCTATGTTACTAACGTAACTAGATTGGAAGTTTACGGTAGCAACGCGTTGCCACTTCGAAGATGCCTGCAGGCATATCTCACATACTTATTGACATAAAGAATACTTAGGTATATGACTTGACATTGTCTTTTGAACAAAAAAGTGGTTACGCATTTCTGAGAATCTTTTGTAAGACATTGCTACTCTAGTATTTTAGAAACTCATTGGTTTAACTATGAACTACCACCACTTATTTATATAATATTACTTAATCGCGTAAAACCTTTTAAAACACTTTAAAAACACGAAAACAATTCGAACGATTAAGCCAATGAGTTTCTAAAATACTAGAGTAGCAATGTCTTACAAAAGATTCTCAGAAATGCGTAACCACTTTTTTGTTCAAAAGACAATGTCAAGTCATATATTCGTTATGTCATTATGTATGTGAGATATGCCTGCAGGCATCTTCGAAGTGGCAACGCGTTGCTACCGTAAACTTCCAATCTAGTTACGTTAGTAACATAGAATATCATTGGATTAAGCCATAAAGAATTAAAATACACACATGGTTACCAATGGTTACGTCAAATTTAGTTCTCGGTCCTAATAATGGGGGCGCTGATTCCGCTTCAAATGCATGAAGGTACAGATAAAGATTACTCCGCCGTTTGTGAACCGATTTTCAAAAAATTTATTTTGTTGTATTAGGTTTCACTCCAATTTGGTTCCATGTTCACAAAAGTGGTGACCTTGATGATGTTGGGATCCACGAGTAATCGGCGTCATACTAGACGACTTCCCGCGCCGCCTCTACCGCTCCCGCCCCGCTGCCCGCTGATTTCAAGGCTGAAGCCTTATAATAGAGCCTTTAGAGATACTAGGTGTGTGAACATATTTTTAATTTTCAGCATTGCTTCAACTCTTTACTCTAAGCATATTATACAGTGTGTAACAAAAATAAGTGATAATACTCTAGGGTGTGTACGTGTTCCTTGTAGAGAGTTCACTGTGAAAATAGCAGCTCTGAAAGACGAAAAAATTTTTTCACTTTTGTATGGGCAAGGGTCCGAGCGTCACGAGTTTCCCCATACAAAAGTAAAAAAAATTTTTCTTCTCTTTTAGCACCGCTACTTTCACATTGAACTCTCTACAAGGAACACGTACACGCCCTAAAGTATTATCACTTATTTTTGTTACACCCTGTATATAGTTGTAGTATTATGTATAATATTATGCTTGGAGTTCTTTAAGAAATTCTGAAGCGGTAGTGAACTCAGAATTCAGATAGTGAGTTTCATATTATTATAATGAAAGTGTACCCTGGATCCAAAGTCACTAAGCAGAACACATTATCTTTACAGAAAGCCTTATAGATATCTAAAAAGAGAGAAATTATTATTTTTAGCAAAAAATTAAAACCGACTTCCAAGTGAAAACAATAACATTAAGTACTTATTCTTAAATGAACTAAAAAGTATTAAATAATTCTTACTCTTTAGTAGTAGTGCCTCTTTCAGAATTTGCCTAAACCTCAACTATTTCTGTTATAATCTTCATAATTTTCCAGTCCCAAAAATTGAAAGTATTTTGTCATAATATAATTAACTATTCTGAGCTGGTACCGACTTCAAAATAATGAAGATTATATACAGAAACAGTTGAGGCTTAGGCAAATTCTGAAAGAGGCACTACTAAAGAGTAAGAATTATTTAATACTTTTTAGTTCATCTATATAATATATAAAACTCAAAGGTTGAACAAAGACTGACATGGTGATCCGTCCAGTGGTTTTGGCTCAACGCACAGCCAAAACCTCTGGACGGATCGGGCTGAAATTTGGCATGCAGGTAGATGTTATGACGTAGGCATCCGCTGAGAAAGGATTTTGATCAATTCTACCCCCAAGGGGCAAAATAGGCAGAGTCCCCGTAAGGGCTACTGGCCTGTGTGCAAAAAAAGGATTTTGGCGCCCCTTTAGGCAAATTTTTTGGGTCCTTGGTTTTGGCGGCCCTAAAGATGGCGATTTGGCGCCCCTAGAGGGTGGCGCCCGTGTGCATTGCACACATTGCACATATGGTAGCACAGCAAGTTTGTATATAATAATATTTGGTATCGCGAGCGAAGCCGCGGGCAAAAGCTCGTTTAAGAATAAGAACTTAATGTTATTGTTTTCACTTTGAAGTCGGTTTTAATTTTTTGTTAAAAATAATTGAGGTTCCTAAGAATAGAATGGTAATAATTATATGCAACGGTATAATTTACCAAAACCAAATATTATATACGGGGCTATCCCCGTGTAATATAATATTTAGATGAAAATACATAATATTAAAAATTCCACAGTGGTAAAACCATTAACACTGACACCCAGAAATCTTAAAAAAATCTCTTGTATCATTATATTATTTCATTACTCTACAAAATAAACAAAACATCTAATTTCTTTTTTGCGATTTCATAGTTGCTCCCATAGTATACTTTATGTGTACAGACAACCCGAAACGATTGGCCTACTCCAGCAAAAAGGGAGCTTTGGCCCCAGTGGGATAAAATGGGCTGGTTGGATTGGACAACAACCCGTTTTCGTTGGTCTGGTCGATACTCTACGAGGGCTGCTATTTATGTATCCGGAATTAAAAAAAGAAACAAACATATATCATTTAATATGGTTTTATTGCTTTTCAAAATATTCGCCACGATGATCGACACACTTTTGCATACGCTGGAACCAATTTTCATAGCACTTTTTCCATTCTGATTGAGGTATCTCCAAAACGTGCATTTTGAACGCATCAACAGCCTCTTCGCGGCTCGAAAAACGTTGACCACGTAATTTGTTCTTCGCGTATGGAAATAAAAAGAAATCGTTAGGTGCCAAATCAGGGCTGTACGGCGGATGACCAGTCAATTCGATCTTTTGACCCTCCAAAAACTGAGTTGTTTCAGCTGAGGTGTGACAGCTAGCATTGTCGTGATGTAATATGATTCTGCGTTGTCGGTTGTCCTTTCTTATTTCTTCAAAGACTTCTGGTAAACAAATGGTCGTATACCATTCAGAATTAACCGTTTTACGATTCTCTAATGGCACTGTAGCCACATGTCCATTAATTCCAAAAAAACAGGCGACCATTTGCTTCAAAGTACTTTTTTCACGAGTAACTTTTGTTGGTTTCGGCTCATCTTGGAACACCCACACCGTTGACTGTTGTTTAGTTTCGGGGTCATATGCATAGATCCAAGATTCATCACCTGTGTAGATATTATAAACGGCTTTTGACGTACCACGGTTGTATTTTTTTATCATTTTTTTGCACCAATCGACACGAGCCCGTTTTTGATCGATTGTCAAGTTGTGCGGAATCCAACGCGAACATATTTTTTTTACAGCCAAATGTTCGTGTAATATCTTATGTATGCTCGTCATACTTATGCCTAAGGACGCCTCTATCTCGCGATATGTAACATGACGATCACGCATTATTAGTTCCCGCACAGCATCTATATTTTGTGGGACAACAGCTGTTTTTAGGTGACCTTCTTTATTTTCATCCGTGAGCATAGACCGCCCACGATTAAACTCACTGTACTAGTGATAAACAGTGGTTTTTGATGGTGCTTCATCTCCAAAAGTTGCGGTGAGTTGAATAAAGCACTGTTGTTGATTTAGCCCACGCCGAAAATCGTAGTAAATCATTGCACGAAAATGTTCACGCGTTAAATCCATGGCAAATGAAGACACGCAATTTTCAAAATGACGCCACAATGGAAAAATAATTGACAGTCACATGAAACAAAATGTATTCTTCAACCAAAGAGTTCTATTTTCAAATGTTGTAATTACTTTTTAAATATTGTTCTTGTAAGTGGCCAGTTCCGGATACATAAATAACAGCCCTCGTATTTCCATGCATACCTAAATGACCTAGGACTTTTTGCGTGATTGTAAATGACAAACAGCCAAATTAATTTTCGTAATTAATTATACGCATCTTTCATCAATCTATAGAAGGGCTAAGTTTTAAATTGAACAGAGATGTGGATATATTATGTATTAATTAAATAAAACACTAAATGTAAAGCAAATCTACGTAGTACGTAATGTCCTAGGTAAAATAAAATAAAGGTTACCCTACTTAGAAAGAGAGGGTCTGACCACAGTGAGTGAGATAGCGATACATAAGTAATGCTTCAAGTAGGTATTCGAAGTGTGGTCTCCATTCTTTATACAGATAAAGAATGGATTCATCTTCATGTTCAAATGGCACAAAAAAGTGGGTATCATAGATCCAGCGTACTTGTATAATGGAGATCAGTGTCTAGTCCATAGACTTAATATATACTTCTATACTAAAGCACTGATAATTTCAATTGTGTCGCTGGTGTAAGGGCGTTCGCTGCGTTAAGCGTGCGCCCGGCGCGGCTACCCGCGAGGCGTGCTTGTTTCATGTCATCCCATAGAGCAGCACTACGTTGAGCGGGTCAGCCGTCGCACGATTACTATAACGAGCGCACGCGGCGCCGGCGCCACCGACGGGCAGCCGCGCCGGGCACACGCTCAACGCAGCGAACGCCCTGAGCGCTGGTTTAAGTAGATAAGTAGTAACTAAATTTTAACTTAATTTGAAGTGCCTGTCCGAAATGTATCAAGTGACAAGCCCCGCCTGCCAACTTAACAGAAAATAGTCAGAATTTCTTTGTTTAATACTTAACTAAATTTTAACTTATTACATGCTACTAAATATTGTGTTTACATGCAATTAATAACTTAAAATTAAGTTAAAATTTAGTTAAATACTTATCAACTTAACACGTGTAAACCAGCCATAAGGGTTGATTCACAACCCTTATTGCAAGCGTAATAAACATTAAACTGTCGACGGCTGCCGTCGACTGCCGCCGACACGTGCTACTTGAAAAATTTGAACCAACTTCCAAGGTAAAAACAATAATCTTAAAAATATGATCTAAAAAGTATGAAATAATTCTTATTCTTCATTATATCATAATATCCGACCGTAAAATTCTGCATGAATCGTTTTTTCGATCAAATATATTTTAAAATAATCTTTAGAACGTATAGAACCCTGGAAGTTGGTTTTAATTTTTTGTTATCAATATTATTAATTCTGTCTACTCTGTTATTATGATTGGACACCAAAAAGCAGTTAAAAATAAGGGTTCGTCAAGGGAAAAAGCAAAAATGATATTCTATTTTAAAAATATTTATTTTGAAATTCAGTTGAAATCGGAATATAAATTCAACTGGATAAAAAATGTAACAAAAATATATTTCTTTTATAAAAAAATATGTTCTAAAGAAATAATAAACATTTTACAAAAAGTATATTGGAAGACTTGCCTCATGAGTTAGACGAGGTAGTTTTATGAAAACCCTACACTAAACTATGTTAGAAGTGAGAACATCTAACATATTTTATAGCTAAGTACTTATATTAATTTTTTTTTTATGAAATAAGGGGGCAAACGAGCAAACGGGTCACCTGATGGAAAGCAACTTCCGTCGCCCATGGACACTCGCAGCATCAGAAGAGCTGCAGGTGCGTTGCCGGCCTTTGAGAGGGAATAGAGTAATAGGGGAGGGTGGGGATTGGAAGGGAAGGGAATAGGGGAGGATAGGGAAGGGAATCGGGCCTCCGGTAAACTCACTCACTCGGCGAAACACAGCGGAAGCGCTGTTTCACGCCGGTTTTCTGTGAGAACGTGGTATTTCTCCGGTCGAGCCGGCCCATTCGTGCCGAAGCATGGCTCTCCCACGTATAAATATCCATTCAAAATACCTTTTGTTACTACTATGTGACCTCAATGTATTAAATAGGTAAAACTATTGTATGCAATAGTTTTAGACCATAATATAGCATAAAGTTAATATACCTAGCGGAATAGAGTAACAACTTCGAGCTGTCAAACGAAACCGAAATTGGTTTCATCTGTGTGTAAAAATATGTGTACGTATACATTACACAAGCATGATTGAACATGATTTCTATGAGATTAAATTGTCAACGTGCGGCACGTGCCGACTGGACGTCAAAAAAAGAGTGCTGCTGTCATGTATCACACGTCTCTTTTTACCACGCAGTATAGTGACATCTCTCTTGCTCAGGCCTTTTTTTCTCTATTCCGCTAGGTATATTAACTTTATGTAATATAGTTACAACAAAATCGATTACTTAATTACTAAAATCCTCTAAATTAATATCCATAAAGGTACTTATACAGGGTGTAACAAAACTACATGATAATACTTTCGGGTAGCTATTCTCAAACTGCGGCCCGCCGGGACTTTACTAGTGGCCCGCGAGAAGTAACACCATTTTAAATTTACGCCCACCGGCCAAGGTCGTCGTGAAAGTCATGAATTTCTTCAAAAGCTAATTTTAAAGAACGCTATTTTTTAACTCTGAAAATAATAATTCACCACACCCAGTCAGTGCCGTAAATAGCCTTTTTTGCGCCCTGTGCGAGCTTCTATATAACTGCACCTTTGTTTTTTAACCGACTTCTAAAAAGGAGGAGGTTATAATATTATATTCGGCTGTGGATATTTTTTTACTACATTGGGAAACATCTCTGGGGCGCAGCGAGAAAAATTATCGGGAGCAATTCGAAAAATAAGGATCTGTCTGGTCTCCAGCCATTCTTGCGCCCCCCCAGACTCTACGCCCTGTGCCTGGGCACCGGTGGCACCGCCCTATTTACGGCACTGCACCCAGTATCATCATTTTGTTTTGTTAAATTGTTACAACTTGTATAAAATAGAATCTGTTTTCAAATGGTCCTCAATGATCATGAAGTAATCATTGTTAACTTTAAATTGAATAGTATTCTACTACTTTTACGATAAATAACACTATTAAAGCTTTGACGGACGGAAATATTACTACTATTCTATTAATACTTTAGCAGTTACAGATTAAAAGGAAATGCATTTAACTATAATGATAACATCTTTAATACAATATATTGTTGGGACGTTTCTTCACCAAACATAATATTATATTTTTTGTATTCCACCAATTACAATACTTGCTTACTCTAGCCAAAGAGGATATAAACTACGTAACAACTCTAGCTTAGTAAAATATAATCACTTTGTAGATAATTTATAAATTATAATATGAGTGACATTTTTTTAGGGAGTGCCTCCGCTTCCGGCTCCGCGCCGCGCCGGTTGCCGAAATGGCTGCCGGCGCGTTTTCCGAAGTTTGTCGAATAGCCTGCTGGCGCCTATTCGGCAAACATCGCTTCTCAAATGACAGAATAATGATCAAAAACATCAGTCTTGAGCTAAAGGACTATGAAAAGTACAAATAATAAGGTCATAATATGAGTATGCATATTTCAATGGTAGTGATGACGATGATAAATGTGATCTGCATAGTAGCATAAAATTTATATTATAATATGTATGATATTTTTGGTAGCCGGCGCCGGCAGCGGAGGCACTCCCTTTTTTAATACAGATACCTACAGCAATGTAAGTTTTTCTGGTCATGTCTAGTACTGCTGATTGGAGATTTGCAATCAGCAGTATGGAATGCAGTATGGATCGCTTTGCGACACTCACTATAATACTTTATTGAATTTTTAATGCTTCCGAGTATATTTTATAAGGAATTTATCTCTAAACCATTCCAAAATGAACTACTTTAATTTTAGGCGGTCTTGGTGGAGCGGTGCCTGAAAGTAAATAACAAGTTTTATAGAAAATATACAATTGGTAATAATAACATCATCAGGAATTTTGTCTGGTTGTACCATCGAACAAATTGATTCATAGGCACTAGGCAGATCACAGATGACGTATCTACGCCATTACTCATTAGCTTTGTACACACTGTGCTTTTTTCTGTTCGTCAAGGGCATGCGTTATAGCGCAGTTAACAGCGAACGTGAGGCATGCCCGCGACGCATGCCTTCTGACCCTATCCAAAAAACAAAAATGACAATGTTGGCGTTGCGTTCGTTGACGCATTCAATTATTGAATGCGCAAAAACGAAAGTTGAATGAAAGAAGATGACGAAAATTGAAGACGAAAGCGCATAGTGTGGACATAGCTATTTGGTCGGATTATGTCAATTCAATGTAAGTCGTGATCTATAAAGTTAATTAGCGGAATAGAGAAACAATTCCGAGCTGTCAAACGAAATCAAAATTGAATTACATCTGTGTGTACAAATCTGTTTACGTGTGCGTGAAAATGATGTGCCTACATACATTTTGCTTAGAGCTCAAATTGTCAACGTGCCGATAAGTGCAGACTGAATGTCAAAACAGATGAAAAAAACAGTTCTACCACTTCAAATCACGAATTACTTTTTACCACGCAGTGTTACTGATAGTGACATCTCGCTTGCTCAGCTCTTTGTTTCTCTATTCCGCTTAGTGATGGGTAATTTTCCGAAAAATTTCAAAGCTCGGAAATTTTTCAATTTATTTTTCTGAAAAATTGGAAAAATAATGGAAAAATATTTATTTACTGAAATTATTAGTTTAAATGAAATAGTAAATAGTAATAATCAGCCAAGTGCGAGTTGGACTCGCGCACGAAGGGTTCCGTACCATTATAGAGCAAAAATAGTAAAAAATTGTGTTTTTTGTATGGGAGCCCCTCTTAATTATTTATTTTATTAAAATTTCATTATTCATTATTAAAGTATAAATACAGCTGAGTATTTTGTGCATATTTCAAGTGCCTACCTGTTGTCATCATTGATACCGAGCAAAAAATGTTTGAAAAATCACGTTTGTTGTATGGGAGCCCTCCTTAAATATTTAATTTATTTTGTTTTTAGTATTTGTTGTTATAGCAGCAACAGAAATACATAATCTGTTGAAATTTCAACTCTCTAGCTATTACCGTTCTTGAGTTACAGCCTGGAGACAGACGGACAGACAGACAGACATCGAAGTCTCAGTAATAGGGTCCCGTTTTTACCCTTTGGGTACGGAATTGTTGGATACATAATCTTGGTTGACATTTCAATTTGGAAAAATATTTGAAAAATTGGAAAAATATATTGGAAATTTTTCTTTTTTCTTTTCTTTTCTTTCGGAAATTTTTCCATTACCCATCTGTAATTCCGCTAGGTATATTAACTTTATGGTCGTGATCTGTCGGCACGATATGACATAACTATATCAAACTATGTAGATCTACAATCTACTAATGAATCAACTTCTTTGATAGGCACTCCATGGCACTTAACGATAGTTGGGTGCAGCTCATAAAGTTAATATACCTAGCGGAATAGAGCAACAATCTCGAGCTGTCAAACGAAACCGAAATTGGTTACATCTGTGTGTAAAAATATGTGTACGAGCATGATTGAACACGAATTCTATGAGATTGAATTGTCAACGTGCCGATAAGTGCCGACTGGATGTCAAAAAAAGAGTTCTGCTGTCATGTATCACACGTCTCTTTTACCACGCAGTGTTACTGATAGTGACATGTCGCTTGCTCGTCTTTGTTTCTCTATTCCGCTAGGTATATTAACTTTATGGTGCAGCTATAGCCTATAGCCATGATTCCTCGGAACTCACGAACGAAATATTATGTTAAAAAACACATGTAACCAGAGATTTTCTCTTGAAAATATTAAATAAAATATATTATAATATGACACGTTTACACATAATTTAAGTTTTAACGATGTGTTTAGTTCATGCATAAAACAGTGCAAAGTGCAATTTTTCCCGTGCACAAAAAAAAACTTTTTAAGAACTAAGACGATACATATTTGATAATAATTTTAATAATTAATTACAAATTAACAAAGTCAGTCATGCCAGTCCAAAGAATAAAAATTCATGTGAAATAAATGTTGAAAATTAAGATTTCGTGCAACGTGCGTGTGTACACTTCATGCAGAAGTGAATGCGTGTGCGTACGTGACGTCAGCACGGACACGGACGATGTTCATGCGATGTGTATGATCCTATGCGTGCTTGCGTACACATTGCGCGTGAGACATGCGTGCGTTTACGCAGCATGCGTCATTGCGTACACGTAGCGTGCGGTCTTGGGTATACGCATCATGCGTCCTTGCGTGCACATTGTGCGTGCGTATACGCAGCGTGCGGTCTTGGGTATACGCATCATGCGTCCTTGCGTGCACATTGTGCGTGCGTATACGCAGCGTGCGTCCTTGCGTATACGTGCGTCACACTTCAACGTAGTCGAGCGCGGTACCGTTGGTAGCGGGCGCGAACGCAGCGAGATAGTTGTGTGGCGCGCAAAGCGGCAAACTGTCCGCTAGTTCGCGCGCGACATCGGGCGCCGGACTGGCCGACGGCTCCTGCTGCAAGTTATAAGAATAGTAATAATGAAAACGCTACAAAAATAATTTGCTTCGAAACTTTGTTTTTTATGTTGTGCAAAATAGTTCGCGTAAAAATTCTTACTTATTATTTCGTATATCGTAGCCGTATATATTTTTATGATAAAATCTATTCTTCGTTCTTTCCCGAGGCTGAAGGCGTTTCTTAGGTTTATATATTCATTAGTCAAGAGGATTATTTCTTGTATGAATTTGCTATGTAACTTGTTAATACTATAGGTATTTTTGCCTAAAACACACTTACCGGCACCACTGCAACAGTGACAGTCTCAGAAAACTTCACTTTATTCTTCTCTCTTTCTGGTCTGACAGTCCAACTATCTGGTCGATATCTGCCGTTGAAATTCACGTTTGGACTCGACAGTTCTCGACTTGGCACCTCTTTTAATTCGGCTTGGTATACGTGTCTAAAATTTGAGATTCTGTTGTCTCTCAAAGTGTCAAAATTTCCCGGAGTCGCTGGTTTTGGCCTCTGCCTCGAGCTAAGGACGTTGTCCACGCTATTCCATCTTAAGTTCTGACTTTGGAGTGGTGTGAAATGGCTCTGCGATATTTGATGAATGAAAGTATCGTCTCTAATATTCGTGGATATATTCTGCCGCACTTTAGGCACATACAAGTTATGCCGCGCGTCTTTTACAACCGCTGGTCGTGGTTCTTTTATCCCGGACGTGTACAGTAAATCAGTCGATCTTCCCGAAAAATATCGAGCATCCATTGCTCCAATAGCGTCCCTCTTATTTTTCCATAGCCTTTCATTTTCTTCTCTCAGCCATATCGCGTTCTGTGCGTCTTCTCGCTTATCTTGGGCATCTATTTTCCAGGTATCTCGCGTCTCTTTCTCCATCTTATCTCCATCCCGCTCCCACGACGGTTCCCCGTTTTCCCAAATAGTTTCGTGTGCTGCCTCGTGCGTCCAAATGGAGTCCTGCAAGTCTTTGGGCCGAGTGGGATCTGTCGCGTTTGTGACCCATATCGTGCTGTCCCGCTCTAGATATTGATGCAGGTTGGGACGAATACTGGTGGTGGAGTGAGGTTCTTGGGGTGTGATGGGTACTGTGAGGATGGAGGGTTGCGGGGGTACGGGTACTCGGGGCAAAGGTGGTGGGTGGGTCTTAGTCGCCTTCGAAGATGTACTAGATTCGTCCTCCGACTCCGAACACGAATGGGAACTGCACTGGGAACAGGAGTCTGAACATTCTGAATCTGTAAATAAATATTATAATACAAAATATTATACAAAAACTTGTTAGACAAACGAGAGTAGGTGAACAGGTTTTACTACCGCACTCAGAGTGGAACATTAATTAGCTAATGCCTGTTTTCACCAACGGTCTCCTAACGCTAAGTGTTCCCTAGCGATCTTTGCGGGTCAAATTTCTCTTAAAACAAACACATTTAAAAAAAGTAATGTTTTGCAAAAGTTCTTACGCCCTAAGGACGAACGTGACACACAAAAATTCGTGAAATCTTGAAGGATATGTACCCTTAATGGCCGCTAGGGGACCACTAATAGCGTTAGGAGGCGGTTGGTGAAAACAGGCATAAATGTAATAATTAATTGAAAAATTTAACTCATAGATTATCTGTTAAACTCTTCATTAAATTGTAGGTTAATTATAATTAAACGGGGGTAAATAAATTATTTTTTCCGTCATGTATTCTACCTTTATCTTTGTACCCTCGGTGTACGCTCTGGCAGTTCAGTGAACAGCTATCAGATAGCTGCACTCTAGTGATACACATGCTGGCACTTTAGTATGAAGCGAGAGCTACTCGCAGCTGATAGTTTAGTCCACATCCAGGGATACTCACCGCTCGCACAGTTCCTCGCGAGTTCTGCGGCCTCGTCCGCCAGCGCGGTCAGTCCGCGCCGCGCCGCAGCCCACCGCGCGTCCGCGAATAGATCCCACGCCGACAGCTCCACGCCCAAACTCAGGGCTTTCTCTATGCGACCGCGCCTGTAAAATATACTACAGTCATAGACATAGGAATCTATACTAATATTATAATCTATACTTAGAGTTTGCTTGTTTGAACGAGCTAATCTCAGGAACTACTGGTCCGATTTGAAAAATCCTTTCAGTGTTAGATAGCTCATTTATCGAGGAAGGCTATAGGCTATATACTCGTATTATCATGCTAAGACTAATAGGAGCGAAGAAACAGAGCAAAATGTGGAAAAAACATGAAAAAATATTTGAAAGGGCTTATCTCACTCAATCACAATTTTTATGTTATTGGACACAGATAAAGAGAAGACCACGTGAAGGAACATAGGATATTTTGTGTAAGATAATTTGTCTATTAAAATCCTAATTACACGAGCGAAGCCGCGCAGAACGATTAGTACTTCATATTGGCATTTGGCACCAGTCAAAGTAGTTTTGGGATAGTTTATTTGTTCGCTTGATTGCACCGATTTGACAATGAAATGATAGATGTTCCTAGCCTCTTACAGCCTCGACTTTTAACAGCGATGCAGTCGCGCGTTTTCGAAACGCGCGACTGCATCGCGACACCAGCAATTTTAGTATTGATGCTGTCGCGCGTTAGTATTGATACAGTTGCGCGTTAGCATCGATACACACGCGCGACACTATAGATTTTTGCAATGTTTTTGCTTTTGCATCGCGACAGCATCGCTACTGTATCGCGACTGTATCGATGCTTAAAGTAGCGCAAGTGTGTAAAGGTGGACCCATGAGCGCCGGCAGAAATAATTTCCAAGGGGTGCAGAATTTTAGTTTTCTTTCTGTTCTTTTCTTTTCACTTTTTACGAATAACAGTGACTGTCTATTTACGTCAACATAAAACATTTAGTACCGAAACATTACGAACTATCCTTGTACAGCATGGTAATGGGGTTACAAAATGCTTTTTATTTCAATAATTCCTGTTGATCCCGAGATTCCCAGCAAGTGCACCCCCTGGCACCCCCTACCGGCGCCCATGGGTGGACCATTTGCGACTGCATCGATGCTGAATCGCGATCGCGCGTTGAGCATCGCGACTGCATCGCTGATAAAAGTCGCAGTGTGTAAGGGGCCTAAGGGCGATATCATATTTTGCAAACTCAATGTAAAGCGAATATAAATACTTTATATTACCCACCACCACATTACCACTTCGCACTTAATAAATAGATGGAGATTATCATTCTAAGAGTTACCAAGAGGTTTTCCGATGTATCTACAATAGTCTGTGTCTTTATAAGAGTTAAATTTTTTTCTTTATTAACAGTATACAGTGCGAGCCTTTTTCACGATTCAGCGCTCCTAGACTAGAAAGCTCAATAGCCGCCGCCTTAAATTATTGTATATAAGTATATATAAAAATAAGTCGGGTTTTCCTTCCTGACGCTATAACTCCAGAACACACGAACCGATTTCCATGGTTTTGCATTCGTTGGAAAGGTCTCGGGCTTTGTGAGGTCTATAGAAAAAAATAATCAGAAAATACTTCAAGAGAAAGCAGGAAAACAGGGAAAATCATTTTATGGCAAAACAACATTTGCCGGGACAGCTAGTTGTATATAATTGTATGTTACTGTAATTGACTATTATAATAAAAGACATGAGTGGATGAAGCCGGTAACTAATATTTTACAACACAAGAACAATTACTCATTTTTTCCTTATAATTTTAACAAACCTTGTAACTTACCTACTTCATCATCTATAGTCTGTCAAAAAAGTGAAGAAATTAAAAAGTGGCAACATCGTAGTGTCATCCCTTTTTTCTTAGATTAATTTGAAAGGGATGACACGACGATGTTGCCATTTTTTTAATTTCTTTACTTTCTTGACAGACAATATCTATATATAGCTATACATAGAAGCTAATTTATTTTAATTTTAATGTAGTAATGGTAATGGGTAGCATAACGACTTGAAGATTCTGTGAGGAGGAGGATGAAACACCTATTCACCTTCTCCTCGACTGTCCTGCTCTACCACAGAGCAGGAACAGGCACCTTGGTCGCCACGAAACTCATCCACAGAGGAAATTCGTGGCACCAACCCCAACCATATCGTTCAATTTATGAGCAGTATTGGGTTGGGGATGATACTCTAGTGCGAAGGAGTCACAATCCCTATGGGTCGCAGTGACGTCAGGGCTACAGCGACCTGCCTTCTAAAAAAATGGTTATGGGTGAATGTGACTGTACCTGAGCAGGTTGTGGTAGAACACCCTCGCTCTGTCGTGTATGGCGCGGGCGTGGAGGTGGGCGGGGCGTGGGAGGGGCGCGGGCGGGGCGAGGTACGCCCCCAGCGCCGCCTGCGCCGCGCGCTCGCCCGCTACAGCGCCGCACCGCGCCGCCGCACGCAGCACCTGGAAATATTCATTTGTTCACTAGCTGACCCCTGCAAACGTTGATTTGCCATATAAATTAAATTTCAAGTATCAATATAAAAAGTAGATAAAAACCTATTCTCAGGCCTAAAGTATAATTTACACAGAGCCAATAATCTCGGCGCCAGTCCTGCAGAAGCCAGTACTGGCCTGGCCCCTTTTGTTTAGACAAAGCCATCGCATTCACGGATTTTTCTTCGGGTGTCCACACGTTTGCAGTTAAAAAAATAATGAGTTAACGGCAAAGTCTGTTGAAAAAGAAATGTTTTAAGGAACATCTGCGAACTATTAATTAACGGCCGTTCCCAATATTTGATCTATCTCTGGTTTTGCCCTACTAGAGATAGGAATAGCTCACAATTGACATAAAATATATGTCTCTAATGTCTAATGTGAGTTATTCCTATCTCTAGTAGGGCAAAATCAGAGATAGATCAAATATTGGGAATGGCCGTAAGTCGATTGAAATATTTTAAAAAGATTTTTTTTTTTAAATATTCACTAGCTGTTGCCCGCGACTTCGTCCGCGTGGACTTCAGTTTATAGCGCGCGATGTCAACAAAATTGGTGTCAACAAAGCTTTTATAAAAACAACCCTGGTACCCCTTAAATCAAAACAGCTGTGCAGTGTGCACATAATATTTCATGTTTTAAAATTAAACTTTATATTTTATGCCAAATTTTAAAGCTTATTTAGGCCCCCAATTACACAACTTTACCCATAAACTATTTATCATTGATAGGTTTAAGGTTACGTCAATGTATATAATATAAAGTACCGACTTATTAAATAACGTAAAAAAGAAATAACAATCAATTTATACGTGGGAGAGCCATGCTTCGGCACGAATGGGCCGGCTCGACCGGATAAATACCACGTTCTCACAGAAAACCGGCGTGAAACAGCGCTTGCGCTGTGTTTCGCCGAGTGAGTGAGTTTACCGGAGGCCCAATCCCCTAACCCCTACCCTATTCCCTTCCCTACCCTCAACTATTCCCTTCCCTTCCCTACCCTCCCCTATTACCCTATTCCCTCTTAAAAGGCCGGCAACGCACTTGCAGCTCTTCTGATGCTGCGAGTGTCCATGGGCGACGGAAGTTGCTTTCCATCAGGTGACCCGTTTGCTCGTTTGCCCCCTTATTTCATTAAAAAAAAAAAAAAAACGAAAAAAAGCGAAACTCGAATATATGATAATACCACCTCTTATTGAAAGATGTTGGGCAAGCGTTAGCGCGATGTAAGAGACGCACGGCGCCATCTAGTATGAATTTTTGGAACTAACTTAATTTGAACAAATTTTCGTATTTTCACCCCCTTACAACCCTTTTTTCCAGTAAAATAGTAGCCTATGTCCTTTCTCAGGCTTTAGACTATCTGTATACAAAATTTCATTACAATCGGTTCGGTAGTTTTGGCGTAAAAGCGAGACAGACAGACAGACAGAGATACTTTCGCATTTATAATATTAGTATAGATTCCGATTTCCGGCACGAAGTTGTTTTAGTGCCGAAACGCGCATTATTTATTATTTTTGTATGAATCACAACGCTTATTCCGCAAGCTCCCTATAAAGTTGTATATTTTTTAAAGGTTTCCTCTTCGTTGAATTTTCTCGGCATTTTGTCCTAGAAATTCTAAGAACATGCATACCGTACAGACGTTCGCCAGTGTCTGGCGAGATGCGTCTACACATGTCCGCAACGCAGGCGCGGGGGTCGAGGGGTATGCGGGCGGAGGTCACTGGCTAGAAAAATAGACGGGCGCTCTATTCTCGCCAATACTGGCAGCCAGCGTTGGCCTGGCTTGAAAAACTGTTCACACGCGGCATATTACAAGCCAATACTGGCTGCCAGTCTTATTGGCAGCCAGTATTGGCTGTGTATAAACTATACTTAACGAATGTGACATCGAGGAAATTGATTCCTAAGCAGTTGACAGGCCAACGTCATTTGGTCAGTTCATGCCAATTCAATGTTGATTGCATAGACTTAATATATACTGTCGTATTATAGGTTTATGGTTGATTGTGATCTGCCGGATGGGTTTGACTACGTAGGTCCCCCATCTGTCTAGGAATCAACTTACATATACATATAGTACATATGTCGCAGGCCACTGGTTAAAATAGCCGTTTAATCAAACAGCTAGCCCTTTGACTGAACAACGCCATTCAATCACACGGCTATACGTCGTTTAGCCGACTTCTTGATTGCAACGTTCAACACTACAGCTAGACGACGCTTAGATAACTGGTTAAATGGCAAATTAACTAAGGTGACCATTAGTTTAGTGTTATTATTTTACACAAGCGCAATAATAACAAGCAGAATAAATTGTATTCTAATTCATTTTGAACACAATTGCAATGAATACCTTGGTGATGCATTTCATAATCCCGTAATCTCCTCGAATATTTGTTTAAATTTTGATTCACTCGTATCTGCCACCATAATTTCTGTCACCTTAACGTATATTTACGAAAAATATCTTAATAAAATCACAAAACACCGGCTAGTTGACGCCATATTGTAAACAAAACGCACCTAGCGCCGCGGTGGTGAGCGCTGAACTAATTTAATCAAACGACTGCTTTTGAATCAGTTGTAGTGTTGAACGTTTTGAGCGACTGAAATATTCAATTAAAAAGCTAGACGTGTGATTAAATGGCGTTGTTCAGTCTAGCTATTTGATTGAACTGCTGCTGGCTATTTAAACCAGTTGGCTGCGACACATACAAAATTTCATTAAAATCGGTTGAGCCGTGTGTGACACTGTGACACGAGAATTTTATATATTTACATAAGGTAATAGGGTATAGACAGTTTATTAATTAGGAAATTTAAAAAAAACCCCCGCCAAACAACTTTAAAAAGTAATGAAATAATATATTTTACTGACTTTAAGTTTAAATAATTCCTAAGTGTAAAGTGATATTTTAGTCTATAATTATCGTTGTCACGGTGTGTTGGGGGACCGCCAACAGTGTCTTTTGCATTTTGTATCGCCATGTCACTAATTGTCTCGATTTGGTTCGCTGAAAACTGACCCTTAAACTATGTTATGTGAAATCAAACATCTACATTAGCGGTCCCCCGACACACCGTGACAACAATAATTATGGACTAAAATATCACTTTACACTTAGGAATTATTTAAACTTAAAGTCAGTAAAATAAATTATTTCATTACTTTTTAAAGTTGTTTGGCGGGGTTTTTTTAAAGAACAATGGCCAAATCGTACCAGGTGGGCGGTGGTGTCCCGATATGCCATTAGTAGCAAAAATTCCCTAATATTTTAAGGCATCGAAAATCATTAGAAATGTGTCTATAAATAGCCACAAAAAAAAGATCAATATATTTTAGTTTCGTTATGTTCTGACAGCCGGCGATCATTCGCATTCGTTCTATTATTTGGGTAATACTCTAGGAAAAATTGAATAAATTAGACACGAGATCGCCGAATATACACTTGTAGGCCACACCGCAGTCGGGAAAAATGTAGTTCTTAAGTCTAACCTCAAAATAATTGTAAACGTTATTAATTATTATGAAAAATCGTGGCTATTTAGACATAATTCTCAAACGGAATTATGTTTAGAGCATAAGAACAACCAAATCTAACTATAGTTTATTTTGGGACATCAAAAATCAAAGTCGAGTCCAGCTCCTATACAAATTTGGCCATGATTCTTTCCTAATTTAATTTTATTTTATGCTTTTTAAACTTGTGTTGGTTATAGTGCAGAATAATTCCTATCAACAGGATCACATTATATCCCAATGAATACCATCTAGGAATGTCCTTTTGGATGAGTCCAAACATGAAACCTCCACTTTGGGTTCATATGGAGCTCGGCTCCTATAGAATCCAGGTGATGCTGCGGCAGCAGCATGCAAAAATTTATTGGTTATCTACGTCTTACTAGTTGTCGCAATTAAAATGAGCCCAAACACGAAACCATTGCTCTAAGTTGGTGAGGAGTTGGGTATCCTATTGATTAATAATACCAGGTCAACTTTCCATCAATGTGTAAATATTCATAAATGTCACGAACTAGAATGCAATAAAGCCCACCAAACGACTGCAAGTTGCTAATCGGCCCTTCACGAACCAGATGAACCGCGATTTTTCAGCACGGAGCAGGCTGATGATGATGAACTATAGCTAAGAACACTCTCAATTAAGTCAGCTTTCAAACAAAAAAACTAGATCAAAATCGGTCCACCCGTTTGGATGCTACGATGACACAGACAGACAGACAGACAGACAGACAGACAGACAGACAGACAGACAGACAGACCGACAGACAGACACGTCAAACTTATAACGCCCCTCTTTTTTGTCGGGGGTTAAAAAGGAAACTGTTTCATCTGCACAACATTTCCACGCAAAATTATTGTCACACTCAATCACACGGCTATACGTCGCCTACACTATTGCCGAGCACCGTTTTCGTTATAACTTTGCCGCGTAATATCGTAGTCGATACATTTTCGCCACAACGTTATCGAGCGGCAATAATGATCGCCTCAAAATATAGGGTTTTTTTTTAAATGAAATAAGGGGGCAAACAAGCAAACAGGTCACCTGATGGAAAGCAACTTCCGTCGCCCATGGACACATGCAACATCAGAAAAGCTGCAGGTGCGTTGCCGGCTTTTTAAGAGGGAATAGGATTACAGGGTAGGGGAGGTAAGAAAGGGAATAGGGAAGGGTAGGAAATGGGCATTGTCCAAAAAAAATCACATGTACTTTTTATATTTTTAGGGTTCCGTACCTCAAAAGGAAAAAACGGAACCCTTATAGGATCACTTTGTTGTCCGTCTGTCCGTCCGTCCGTCTGTCAAGACCCTTTTTCTCAGGAACGCGTGGAGGTATGAAGCTGAAATTTATATCAATTACTCAGGTCTACTGTCCCTTGAAGCTGTGAAAAAATCAAACTTCTAAGCCAACGCAATCAAAAGATACAGCCGTTTATGCCGCAAATTTTCGACACTTGCAAGGGAATCAAAACCTACAGGGTGCTTCCCGTGAACTCAGAATCTTGAAATTTGGTACGAAGCAACGTCTTATAGCATAGATAAAGGAAAAATTACGAAAACCATAAATTTTTAGTTACATCACATAATATATATTTTTTTAATAATTTTAAACTTACTACCCATTTCCTCATAAACGCGTAGAGGTATTAAATTGAAATTCATACCAAATACTCAGGTCTATAATACCTTTAAGCTGTCGGAACCCTCGGTGCGCGAGTCCGACTCGCACTTGGCCGGTTTTTTTTTTTTCGTTAAAATAGGGTATTTTAAGAATATAAATTAAATAACTTTGAAATTCATTGGCTACTTTTTTCTCAATAAATTTTTAAAGTTTCGCTCTGACGTCATCATCGGCCGCCAATTATTATTGACCTCTGCATATGTTTTAAATTTCCTTTCAATCTTATTTATAATGGATATTTTTTTATCGATTCGGTAGTTCTGAGACTCTGTCAACATCTATATTTTCATACGAAATAACGTATATCGCAGAACAACATATTTTACCGGGTCAGCTAGTGTTAAAATAATTTAAACATATTTAATTTTACGGAAGCGAAGTTGTGGTGAAAGGCTAACACTCGTTACCTAGTTACCTAGAAATTTCCTCCGCTCGACTCAACCTCAATCCTCAAAATTATGTCATTTGTTCAACAAAATTATTGAGGGTTGAGTCGAGTCGAGGATATCGAGGAAACGATGAATGATACGGGTGAAAGGAATGTTTTTACCTCGTCTATGCTCCGTACACAGTCCGTAGCGTTGGCGTCCCAGTCCAGCGCGTTGACCAGAGACACGGCGTTAGACATCCGCCCCGCACGTAGCCACGCCTGCAACGGTATTATTATATTAAGGTGACGCCGCGTTAAAGTAAAAAACCTTGTTGGATATGATTTAGAATGCTTGTTTTCTATGAGAAGCCGGCCCGGCCTCACATTGAAAACAAGCAATAATGGAACAGCAAAAAATGGAAGCTTAAATCACTCTCCTCTGTTGGCAAAATAGGAATCCCTTTTTTACAGAGGTCATTTTGATTGATTATTCTGTGTTATAAAAGTTGACCAATCGTGTAATGCTGTGGGTAATTCAAAGACAAATACATGATTAATACGGACAATGAACTTTAATTTCTTAGCTTTAGTCATTGCTGAGAAAAATCGATATCGCTACAGCCAAATTATCAAGGCGTCGTCTTAATACGCAAGCGAAAAACTTTGGATCCCTTTTGACGTAGGTGAATGAAATTTTACACAGTTATAGTTTGTATGTATGGTGAAGGAGTGCATCGAGCTAATATTGTTTTGAAATTATGCTTTTATCATACATTGTTTTAACAAATAAAACATTTCACACACTACAATGTGCACACTACCATCTTTTTGAATGACAAGTCTATACATACGAATTATATACTCTTTTGTTTATGGTTGAAGTCTGTTGTCAATTTAAAAATGGATTGTTGTTTTTTTTACTAAATCTGAAATACCTAGTCAATACTTTAAAGTTTAAACAGGGAGCTAAAAGAAGATTTTTTAAGGTCGAATTTCGACCATTGGACGATCTCTAGTTATAGTTCAATAGGCATGATGAACATTTTTACTAACGCTAAATGTCCCCTAGCGGCGATTAAGTGTCTTTCAAGAATTAATCATTGTTTATGTGTCACCTACGCCCAGGCCTAGGAGCATTGGCAAAACATAAGGGTTTTCTAAATCGTGTTTGTGTTAAGAAAACATGACCCTAAAAGACCGCTATAGCTAGTCTCCTAGCGGTCTTTTAGGGTCATGTTTTTCTTAAGTTGGGGGACTTACCTTAAGTATCTCTACTTAGCATTAAGTGCGGTTGGTGAAAACGGGAATGTGTCTTTATAATACTTTTTTTTCTTAAGTTACCACAATAAATACAGTGCGAGCATTTTTCACATAGCTCCTATACTAGAAAGGTCAATGACCGCTGGTGCCACCTTAAAATATTTTGACTATAGTAACACTTAAATACCGTCACAAGTCGTGGGTGCGATATCTTCATAAGGAACAGCGGTCCGCCCGTGAACGTCGCCAGCAGCAGCGGACCGCCGCGCGCGCTGTGTGTCGCCAGAATCTGAACACGACGGGAGTCACTGAAATTAACAAAAGAAGAAGTCACTAAAATTCAAGAAGATAAAGAAATAGTGATTGACAACTTAGGAATGAAACATTTTCATTTTGAGTCCTTTAATTAACTAAACTAACTGATTTTAGTTAATCAGGTAACCAGTAGGTATTAATTTTAAATTGTACTTGAATTAAAATCAGCGGGGCTAAAATGGTCGCTTTGGAGAGTCATGATAATATGAATCATAAGATGATTATTTTTTTAAATCTCAAAATGCAACTCTCCTTGCAATTCATGTCTAGTAATTCGTACTGATTTGACATATTTTGTCAGTTTGACAATCTTGACAATTCATTTGATTGAGAGGAATTGCTAAAATATGTTACCATTTTAGCCCCGCAGCTCAGGTAGTTTTTATTATTCATAGCACGCAGGGTATATTCAACAGCAAAGTTAGAATTCAACAATGTATAAGATTTGGTATAAGGTATCGCAAACGCCATGACACTTAACGATGCGCCATGTAAAATATTCCACATTCATATTATCCATACTAATATTATAAATGTGAAAGTGTGCCTGTCTGCCTGTTACCTTTGCACGCCCAAACCGCTGAACAGATTTTGTTGAAATTTAGTGTGGAGATAATTTGAGTCCCCATCCCGAAATGTACGGTTCCCGCACGACAAACTAATTTTGGCGCAACGGAGTTGCGGGCGTCATCTAGTTTTTAAAAACTCTGCTATGGAAGCTATCAATGCAAGCTGACTTAGGCCGGTATAAATAGTCAGTACTCAAGATGCATCTCGATCTCAAGACACGTTTCAGGCTCAGTGATTGGTTGGCTGTCAAAATTTGGACCAATCACAGAGCCGAACCGCGTCTTGAGACCGGGTCGCATCTTAAGTACTGACTATTTATACCGGCCCTAGTACCTTGACTATACAGAATGCTGCGAAACTAACTTTTTTTTTTTTTTATGAAATAAGGGGGCAAACGAGCAAACGGGTCACCTGATGGAAAGCAACTTCCGTCGCCCATGGACACTCGCAGCATCAGAAGAGCTGCAAGTGCGTTGCCGGCCTTTTAAGAGGGAATAGGGTAATACGGGAGGGTAGGGAAGGGAAGGGAAGGGAATAGTTGAGGGTAGGGAAGGGAATAGGGTAGGGGTTAGGGGATTGGGCCTCCGTTAAACTCACTCACTCGGCGAAACACAGCGCAAGCGCTGTTTCACGCCGGTTTTCTGTGAGAACGTGGTGTTTATCCGGTCGAGCCGGCCCATTCGTGCCGAAGCATGGCTCTCCCACGTATAAACTGATAATACTTTAGGGTGTGTATGAGTCCCATGTATAGAGTTCACTGTAAAAGTAGCAGCGCTGAAAGAGATTATTTTTTTGGAATGAAGTTCCTTATCGCGTGTTGCGAAAAGGGGCTAGACGGAAAAAGTTGTAATGACACGACACAAAAGTGTCGGCCGACACTTTTTTTAGTACCTGCGAAGTAGGGGCAGAGGGCGTTGATAGTAATTAACAGCGACGACTACCGGACGTAAATAAATTTTATTACTTACAATTCCAATACAAAAGTGACGTTGTTTTATGGCGTTTTTTTATAACTTCGTTCCATCGGGGTGTCCCATGACACCTTGCAAGTTTTTTTACTTTTGTATGGGGAAAATCGTGACGCTGGGGTATTTGCTTATACAAATCACAAAAAATGGCTCTTTCATCATTGTTACTTTCACAGTAAACTCTACAACTTACAAAGAATACATTCACACCCTAAAGTATTATCAGTTATCACTTAGTTTGGTTACACCCTGTATTTATTTTTCGGCAAAACTTACCGCAGATAGGAAGTGAGATCGAGGAACTTGGTGTGTTGGTGCAAGGGAGACAGCGCTCTATCGAAACACTGCAGTCGTCCCGCTTCCTCCGTCGCTACTATCACGTCCCCCGCCCACCGCACGTCTGTAGCTATCTGTATGGAAAAGTAGAACAAGATTTTCTAGTTGGAGTTAGGGCTCCCACACAAAACTGCGAATTCGCATCGCAAATATCTGCGACAAAATCTATAAAATGAATATCTAATATTATAAAAATGAATCCATATTTCGCGAGGTCACGACATAACGCCTGAATGGCTGGACCGATTTCACTATTTCTTTTTTGATGTGTTTGTTATTGTCCGGAGAAGAAGAATATGGCAGAAAAAATATGTAAAAAAATTGAAAATTAGAAAATTTAAAAATTCTTATTTCTACTCTAATGATATATAATTGACATAATGCATTTTTTGTGCGACGGGATAGCGATGGACGTTGCCATGGTGCCTTATGGTGACTTATTTAGTCACTTCAATAAAATAATAATATGGGCGAGATCGTTTGCCGGGACAGCTAGTTCATACTTCATAATAAAAATGACATTACGATGCGATGCGAATTCGCAGTTTTGTGTGGGAGAAGGGAGCCCTTAAAATTGAAGACGTTATGGATTAAAAAAAATCCATACTAATGTAATAAAATATGCGAAAGTGTGTCTGTCTGTTACTTCCTCTCGCCTAAACGGCTCAAACGATTTTGCTGAAATTTGGTAGAGAAACAGTATTTCTGGACCAATACGATCTGCACACCTTCGAGAAGAGAGTGTACCTATTCCCTCTCAAAAGGCCGGCAACGCACCCGCAGCTCTTCTAATGTTGTTAATATAACTATAGCAAAAAGCACAGACATAGACAATATAGATATCTCATACCGCATCTTGATCTATATCTGTGGCAAAAACAGTCGATCAAAAAGTGTCATGTCGTTACAACTTTTTCCGTCTAGTCCCCTTTCGCAACGCGCGATAAGGAACTTCGTTCCAAAAACTTACAAATCCAGCCCTCGTAGTGTGAATAACTCCAACCGAATGGTCAACGACGTGTATACAGCCGTCTATACACGCCGCCAGTAGTTTCGCGTCGCAGGGCGAGCGCTGGACCGCCCGCACTGGCGTCAGTAGCGACACGCGAGTAACACTCTCGGGTACAGTACTGAGTTTGATAGACCGACTGCCGTGCGGCAACTCGTAGCGGTACCAGGTTAGAGTCACACCGTTCTGAAATACAAATCATCTGATAACATTGTAAACAGAATGAGGGTGTTTGATATTCCACTTGCTACATGCCGCTATGTAGACTTAGACATAGGTTACACGATCAGTTTCTCATCAATATTCTGATCACTCTATCTGGTAAAGATTGACGGAAAACTAATCGTCTAATACTGTTTATTAGACGATCAGTTTTCCGTCAATCTTTGATCAAATTGATGACTGATAATTTTTTTAATATGTACTTTTTCTACTAAGCTGTTAAGTAAAAAAAAAAGAAACACATTTCAACAAAAACGAATTTCTTCGAGTAATAAATCATGTTATTAATGTATCATAAATCATAAAGCACATAAAACTGTTGTTACAGATTGAATAAATTGGCAAAAATATTATGTAATAATAAAAACAA
This sequence comes from Aricia agestis, assembly GCF_905147365.1. Taxonomy (NCBI): domain Eukaryota; kingdom Metazoa; phylum Arthropoda; class Insecta; order Lepidoptera; family Lycaenidae; genus Aricia; species Aricia agestis. The sequence continues at coordinate 19,345,086 of NC_056407.1, read as the reverse complement.
TGAAATATTATTAGTTATTACTATCCCTAGTAATATCCTATGCAATCCCGCAAGATAATTTCAATCCCGGTATTTGCGGGACTGAACCATCACAATCCCGCTGGATCCCGCAAGGTGAACTTAAACTTTCAAAATAAATGGTTATAATGACTTTACTTGAAAGACCCCGTTTTAGTCTTAGAAACTCAACTAAAACAAACTTATTCTCACACTTTTATTACAATGGTTTATTAATAAGTTAGACTTTAGATGTAAAAATAAAAGATAAACTAAACATTTTTTGGAAATGGTTACGTATTATAATAATAGTTAAAATAAACTCAAAACACGCTGAGGTATTTATTTTCATGTTTTATTAAAAAAAATTTTTCGAAATATAGTTAAAATTGTGGTGCCTGCCTGCCTTGCCTGGTGGCCGATGGTGCTATTAAAACTAAAAATCGAGGGTGTTACTGCAATATTTATTCAATAATACATTCTTACTTTTCTAACGGTCAAACTAAGCTTCGTCTAGGACATTGTACACATCGATGGCCCCAACGAATAAACGTGCAAGAGCTCTTACCCAAAAAAAAATTTTTTTGATTTTTCGTTTGCATGGCTTATGATACACCTATGTAATTTTTTTGACTTAAAATAACGATTTTATAGCAATGTAGACCTTTATTGTACGGAAAAAATAATAACATAATATATCACATTAATAATAAAACATGCGCTTATTGCAGATTATTTTGTTTATTTGAGTTCACCAGAATAAACGTGTTAAAACAATCTGGCGCACGTGTCTATCTTTTCCTTTGGGTTATAACTCTTGCACGATTGTTCGTGTAAAAATGCAAGCGACTTCTATGAGTAATGTACATCGGAACTGGACTTCGCTCGATATGTTTACTCCAAGTATTTCAACGCTAGGAGGGGATTGTTAAAGAGGTGCCCTGAAAACGATGATATACGACCATTGGTGACTTTTTAGTTGTGAACGGGCAGAATTGGTGGGGTTGAATTGGACTAAGTGTCGTCTACCCCATTCAGAGACTTTCTCCTGTGAATTCTCTATTTGAGACATAAGTTCGTTTCGACTGTCAATGACATTTAACCGAGAAATATGGTGGAAGCCGGTAGATAGGGCGTCACCTGTACTATCATCTGCATAACAATAAATGCCGTTAGTCTGTAGCATGTCATTGATCTGCCAAAAAACTTGTGACCTATTTGCATAAATTCTCGGGAAGCCCATATTATTATGATGGAAGCTTTGATAGCAGCGCTTTAAGCCAAACCCGTTCAAAGGCCTTCACAATATCCAAACTAACAGCCAATGCCTCTCCTCTCCATACAATAATATAATAGCTCCCACACCGGTTTCGGTGACGGTGGCCGGTTTCATTGAAACCAGGCCAGCTACGCAGGAGTAATTTTATAGTGCCCAAGTGTGTGCGCAGTACACAAGAACACTCTCTATTCCTTTACTCTCATAACCCAGTGGGACGGAAGACCGACACGACCGGCGAGAGATCAGAAGCAGGACCGACTTTTTACATGCCCATCCGACGCATGGATCATCTTACTTGTCAGACAATCAGGTGATCAGCCTGCATTGTCCTAACCAAACATGTTTCCAACGCGGGAATCGAACCCACGACCTCCGATTCAAGAGCCGCGCTCTGTACCACTAGACCACGGAGGCGTCACCATACAATCACCTGAGCCCAACGATGAGTTTGGTACGCCAAGAGATAACCAGCCAAGCGACCCTTTCGGAACCCGTACTGTTTGTCGTGTTTGTCGCTTAGTAATGTCTGGCCGCCCAAGTATTGGAAGAGCTGATATTGGATTCCATTATCTTCGAGAAGAAGGAGGTTTTAGCAATTGGTTTGTAGTTGGAAGGATTTGAGCAGTCACCTTTTTTGGGGATCGGGTACACTAAGGCTGTTATCTAAAAAGCCGGGACAGTGCCAGAAGGGTAGGAGAACCGAAAACGACGCGTTAAGACCGGAGCCAACTCTAAAGCACACTTTTTCAACACAATAGGAGGGTTTCAGTCAGGCCCACTCGACTTTTGGATATCAAGGGCACGCGGGGCTATTCACTTTGGGTGCTGATGTAACCTAATATCCGACATGATGCCCCTGCATTGTGGTATGGTCGGCGGTTTTTATCCCAAGGTCATCAAGTGTCGAGTTTGACGCAAAGAGCTTACACAGAAGATCGTCTTTGTATTTTGCGTCGTGGGCAAACGATCCATTTCCTACTTGTAGGGATGGTAGGATGGCTTTCAGAAATATCCTTCAATAGCTTCGGCCAGGGACCAGAATTCACGGGTTCCCAAAGGAAGGCACTCCAGTCTCTCACCAATACTATTGACGTGCTGTTTACTTTGCCCGAGTGATCTCTCTCTTTAAGGATCTATAGGCAAGGTTGTACTCCATTTTATATGTATGTATCCAGTATCCACGCATAAGCGTGAGGGAGGTCAATATTCATCAACAACAACGATAGGTCAACAATATTTTTTCACTGAACCGTCAACAAGAAAATGTTAGCTAACTAGACGTTCCACGCGGCCTCGACCACATAAATGATAAATTTTACGGAAACCGTACATTTTCTCGCAAAAAATAGCCTATGTTCCTTTACATCATGGTCTATTCTACATCTGTGCCAAATAACTTAAAAATTCATCTAGTAGTTCGCGAGTTAATGTTAATAAATGAAATTTTAAGTAATTTTCCCGGTTTTTTCCACATTTTCCTATGTTTCTTCGCTTCTATTAGTCTTAGAGTGATAATTTAAAGTCTGTAGCCTTCATCGATAAATGAGCCATCTAACAACGAAATAATTTTTCAAATCGGACCAGTAGTTCCTGAGATTAGCGCTTTCAAACAAACAAACTCTTCCACTTCATAATATTAGTATATATTTATATTTTATACCAAGCACTTATAAGGTCGTATTACATAAATAATAAGTCGATCTTCTTAACACTAATATACGAGCTTTTATCTTTACAAACATGTAAAAGCAACAAAATATACAGGAATAAGCGTGTAAATGACCAGAGCATGGCTCAGGGGAAAAAAATATACGTGGAATAACCATGCAACATTTCACTGCACTTGTTAAAACTTCACTTATGACACGAATAAACGTGCATTGATACAATAGTGTTAACGAGTCACATATTAGTCACTACAATAATAATTTAATATGGTTTTTCTTAAATATGTGGTAAACGGTTACTATTTGATTTTTAATAAATATTTAAGCTGAAAGATATTTTTTTTACCTTTGATTTGATTATACATTATATTTGTCTATTTATTAAAATAAAAAATAAAATAAAAAATGTTTTATTTCTGAGTAAATTTGAATCAAATTTTTTCAGAATGTCTACCTGATGCCTACCACCGGTTCGGGAACTACCCCGGCGAGAAGAACCGGCGTAAGAAACTCGCACGGGTTCCACTTTTTACCAAAAAAGTGAGAGAAAAATTATTCTTTTAAAATAAAGTTTACAATTTTGTAACTTAATATTATATACAATGTCAACATACATAATTGTAAGTCATAATATAATGATGTAGAAGTAGCCTTGCAAGAAGCCATCCTACTCCCAAGATGTGCCATCTTCTATGAAATCATTGACCTTATAATAAGCTTTGGCACACAAACGCTCTTTGACTACTTTTTTAAATTTATTAATGGAAAGATTTTGAACGTTTTTTTAATTTTATAAACGTTTTTACGAAATTATGTAGTCAAAGTTATGTGGTTCCAAACGTTTTTTTGTCTTCCTGAAAAGTTGTCTTTTTTCGATTGCACGTTTATTAGTTGGGGCCATCTAATTCATCAACATCGACATGTCAAAGATTTAATGTGCGGCTCAAGGATCGGTAATTTCGCCTAAATTATGGAACATCGGATTCGACGATTTGTTAAGTCTTCCACTTCCACCGCTTTGTATACTAGTTGGTTACGCCGATGACGGGTTTCTTATCGTTCAAGCAAACTCGCGTTCCGAAATTGAGTCTAAAGCCAACAGTAGTCTTAATTTAATATCTGACTGGGGTAAGCGTAATCGTCTGAAATTCGCCGCGCAAGAAACTTACCAAATTCTTTTAAAAGGTTCCCTAATATCTTCTCCTAGCATTAAACTTGACAATATTAACGTTAAACGCAAACAGTCACTCTGTTATCTTGGTTTTTACTTAGAAAATAAATTTACATTTTTAGAGCATATAATTCAAACCGGTGAGAAAGCGAAACGCAACTTTTACTCCTTTACCAAAATATCTACGTCGACATGGAGCCTCTCATTTAAAACCCTAAAATTAATTTACACTGCTACTTACCTTGGTAGCATTTGCTACCCTGATAGTTGCTCTGTGGGCCCCCGTGTGGGCCGACAGAGCAACTATCGGCGCGGCTCGTCGCAAGTTGCTACAAAGCCAACGTCTTGCTCTTATATTCTTGTGCAAAGCTTACAGAACCACAAGCACCGAAGCCTTGCCCGTGTTAGCCGGAGTTTTACCCGTTGATCTTGAGATTCAGCGTCGTGCGACAATGTACTATCATAACAAAAACATTGACAACCCGTTCTTTTTAAGCGCTCGCGATAGAAATAAAATAACAAGATTGTTTGAACCTTTAGAAAACTCTTTGCAAAGCCTAATCTCCGAATAGCAGACGCGTTGGGACTGTTCCACCAAAGGGCGACATCTTTATAATTTTTTCCCTAATATTAGTGAACGACTATCCAATCATTGGATGGATATTGATCACTGCGTTTTTTTTTTTTTTTTTTTTTTATGAAATAAGGGGGCAAACGAGCAAACGGGTCACCTGATGGAAAGCAACTTCCGTCGCCCATGGACACTCGCAGCATCAGAAGAGCTGCATGTGCGTTGCCGGCCTTTTAAGAGGGAATAGGGTAATAGGGGAGGGTAGGGAAGGGAAGGGAATAGGGGAGGGTAGGAAAGGGAATAGGGTAGGGGATTGGGCCTCCGGTAAACTCACTCACTCAGCGAAACACAGCGCAAGCGCTGTTTCACGCCGGTTTTCTGTGAGAACGTGGTATTTATCCGGTCGAGCCGGCCCATTCGTGCCGAAGCATGGCTCTCCCACGTATAAGCGTTTCTCAATTCCTGACCGGTCATAGAAATTTTAAGGCCAAACTCTACGGATTTAATCTGGTAGCATCACCCATGTGCGAGTGCTCGACCGAAGGCAACATGTTTGAACAAACAGCTCATCATGTTCTCTGGGAGTGCAGTCTCTGGCAGGACGAAAGAACTACAATGCTAAACAACCTACTCTGCACATCTGGTGTCGCATACTACGGTGATCTCGTGGACAGCGCTAGGAACTTCCGTGCCTTCAAGCGTTTTTGTCACAATTACTATTGGCAACAGTCTAACCCAATAAATTAATTTAGCTCTAGCGTAGTAGTCACTATTATTATTAACGTTTATTCCCGTGGTGCTTCTCCCCGTTCTTTGACTTTCGGTCACTGCAACTTTGTGCTGTCTCCCGCTTTATATTGGGGAGGGAATCTGGAATTCTTCCTACTCCTCCTATTTTCTTCTGATTAATTTCGTTGCGGGTCCCAAGACAGCTTTAGCATGTCCCTCGGGCTCCCTGAGATCATATCAAAGGGTTTTCGTGGTTGAATACCGCTGTCGATCCTGGCGACACAGGAGATACAGTGGTGGGAATGTGTAGTGGGCCAAAGCCCGATAAAAAAAAAAAAGGTAAAATTGTGCTAAAAGATTCCGTTACATACTAAACCTAAGTTCAAGCTTATAAAAGTATGTTAAAAAAGTTAGGGTATTAATTTTGTCGTCTGCCAAACGGCTCCTGATATTCGACACAGGGTAGCCAGTAGCTAAAAAATTTCGCTCAGCTTCCACGCTGGTTGGTACAATTGTCATTTAAAGTGAAATATAGGTGAATTGAAGGCAAATTGTTTAGTGGGCTGCCTGTAGCCAGTTCACGCACCCCCTCGCGCTAAGTTACACGTATATTATCACGTTTCTTTGTAATCCCGCTAGTCCCACGGGATCCCGCTAAATTTTCGATCGGGATTAGTCCCGCAAAATGCATGCGGGATCCCGGTATTTCGGGATTCCGGTATCCCGGTATTGCATTCCCTAGTTATTACCTTATGGCACGCAATCTGTTCAACAATATGAACAACATTCTCATACTTCTGTGAGAGCTCCGCTGACAAAATCTCGTTCTCAAGCTGGTGGTAGGCGATTAATGTGAACTGCTGTCTGAAAATGTGGAAAACCAGGTTTTGTGGACAAAAACATTTTTCTTTACATTTTCATCTATGTACCATCGAGGAAATTGATTCCTAGGCAGTTGAGAGACCAACGTCATTTGGTCGGATCATGTTGATTGTGATCTGTCGGCTGGGTTTGACGTAACGCGACCAAACTACGTAGTTCCCCAACTGCCTAGGAATCAACTACTCTGATAGTAGTATATTATCACGAAAATTAATTATTACATAAAAATATTTAACAGTGAGCACACACAAGTTATATATAAAACTATAACATACAGTAGTAGCTAGAAGCAAACATATTGTTATATTCCTAAAGGTACCTTACCCAGTTATTTGATATAAATGCAGGTTGGCGTGGTCTTCTATAATAGGGCTCCAGGGTGCTGGCTCGGAGGTAGTGGAGCCCCAGACAAGCACATTAACAATATTACCATGTTCGTACGAAGACACATGTCTCTCAACCCGCCGAGCGCTTCCTCCTAGCTCCACAACCTTGAAAGTAACAAGTTTTACTTGAAAATTAGGAAAGGTAATTTTTATATAGTAGACCACCGTTATTCCAGCCCCTGGCTAATCCAGTGCCCCTTGTTATCTGTAAGCATGTAATAATAATAAGCGTGTAAACATGCTTATATTATTACATGCTTATCAATGGTCAATTTAGGTACATTACCATTATTTTTGCCAATCATTATCTAGGTATTGTAAATTTTTTGTAACAATGCATGTAACTGTTATGGTTACAGCTCGCTGATAAGAACCGGTTTTAGAAAAATGATCTGTAGTTCAGATAAAACCTGATTATAATTACAATTTTAAAATTTAAGGTATTGTAATATGTAAAAATCTAGGCAGTAGGTACTCTATATTCCGTCAAATTTACAAATCCGATATGGCCATGCAAGACATTTGTAGGATTAACTAGGGTCTACTGTAAGTATATTACGAAAATCCATTGCAAATTATACTGAGCATATTAAATTCGAAAAAAACATTGTGGGCAGATAATGAAATATATTTTGTAAAAATTTTGTAAAAATATTAATAAAATTTTTATTGTATAAGCTAAACCACAAATATTATAAAATAAAAATATAATTTTAAGGGCCTATTTCACTACCTCCTGATAAGGATTAGATCCGCCAGTTAACTTGACAGATCAAGTATGGAGAATCTGTCAAAAAGGTTGTGAATAGCCTATTCGGCACTTCATCAGAAAATGGGGAAACAGGCCCTAATTATTATGCAAAGCAGGCAGATTATTAAATATAATTTTAAAGGCCTGTTTCACTACCTCCTGATAAGGATTAGATCCGCCAGTTAACTTGACAGATCAAGTTGGAGAATCTGTCAAAAAGGTTGTGAATAGCCTATTCGGCACTTCATCAGAAAATGGGGAAACAGGCCCTAATTATTATACAAAGCAGGCAGATTATTATATATTTCTTTATTATGTCTTAGTTACAATTAAGAATAAAAAAACTTACCTGAATGCTCGGTTCCCTCTCTGAGAGTAAGTATGGTTTATTGCTGTCTAGAATTTTTCCAAAAGTTATCAAGGTAGCTGTTCTTTCTGCAGCTATAAATAATATTGCAGACTTACTAATGCAAACTGAAAATTCAAGAATGTTGATATAAGACATTTTGTTAATTTCAATGAGAATAATGTTTATGCTCAAGTATTTCAATTGTATATTGTTTATAAACATTTCTTATTATCTTGTGTAACAATTATTCATCTAAAGAACATTATGGAATTGTGAGGTTCTCTGTAATCAAATTTTCATTTGTGTCAGATTTAATAACAATTTCATAACACTATTCCAGTAGTTTGTAAATCTAACAAATATTTTCCCTATCCTTTAGCCCATCAATCCCCAAGCGACACCCAGCTGTCGCATAACAATTAAAAAACTGTGGTGTCTGCTATTCTCATGATTGAGGTATTAAGTAATTTTTATTTATTTGAAACACACAATTCATACAGAGAAACACAAGTTCTACAGAACACAATGTCCTACAAAGTTGTATGTATTCAGTAAAGAATTAATAATTAAGCATTACCTGCAGTCATGGCGTGACCTACTAATTTCCCTACACAGAACTTGTCAAACACAACCTGGGTGACATCCAGACTTGGAGCTTTCACTGTGACATAGGCTATGACACCAGAGGAGAATACCAGCGTCACGAAATTCTCACTGGACCATTTACAAGCAATGATATTTTTGTCCCGCAGTTTCGTTTCCAGTTGTCGTAGCGCCCGAGTTCTAGATATGGTACTGCCACCACGGCGTTCGCAATAACTCCTTTTGCTGGCATCGTATACACTTTCATCGCTTCTTCTCTTGGACTCGTACCTGAAAATAATTGAACGTTTAGAAAATATCTAAGCTCGTAGTACAAATAAGTATATAATACGTAGTAGCAACAGCAACAAGTAAACAAATAGTTTTCAACTTACTTATTGCTTTTAAAGTCGCCGTTTTTCACATACACCGTGTCCTCATTTGTCAAAAACTTAACTTCATAACTTAACATTTTGAGACTACAATTAGTTGTTTATAATGTATATAATTTATAAGTAGATCGTTCATTTTAAGTAATACTCAAACACTTTAGCAAACACAAAAGCAGCATTCCCATCAATTCCCATTTTCCAACTTTATTGACATTTTGACAGTGACATTCATAGATAAAGTATTATAGTATAGAAGATGTAGTCTTAGCCCGTCATCGCGTGGCCATTTTGTGCTTATTTTCATACAAGTAGTGTGCGTTTATTTTCTTGAATATTTCTATTTGTCGATTATTTCGAAGCACATTATGATACAGGAAAGAAAGTCAATTAGTTCATGTTATCGATTAACTATAGTTCAAGTGATGAGAATCCGTAAACACACGTAAAAAGCTATGCAATTTTTATAGCCAAATTATTAATTGATGTGTCATTTTTAGCACTAATGCCCTATATAGCACGAATAAGGGATTAATAAACTTATAAATTATCTTTTTAGTTTACAAAAATACCGATTGAAAAGCCCAAAAAACGTTGTTCAAAACTTACGTATTTGATGTTAAATACACGTGTTTGAGGCATTCTTTGACCATTCTTATGGTTTATTATTTAGCGGAACCACAAAAATCATAAACCTATAATGCTAAAGACCAACAAAGAGTGCGAGAGAGAAGAAAATCCTTTATGGAATTATAACAAGATGAAAAGAGAGAGGCAGTCTAATGAAAATTGTAACCACTTTTATTTGACAGGTCGTCAAAAGTCGTCAGTCGTTTTCATGCCCTTTCGGTATTTCCAATATATTGTTTAATTAGGGTTCCGTACCTCAAAAGGAAAAAAACGGAACCCTTATAGGATCACTTTGTTGTCCGTCTGTCCGTCCGTCCGTCTGTCAAGACCCTTTTTCTCAGGAACGCGTGGAGGTATGAAGCTGAAATTTATATCAATTACTCAGGTCTACTGTCCCTTGAAGCTGTGAAAAAATCAAACTTCTAAGCCAACGCAATCAAAAGATACAGCCGTTTATGCCGCAAATTTTCGACACTTGCAAGGGAATCAAAACCTACAGGGTGCTTCCCGTGAACTCAGAATCTTGAAATTTGGTACGAAGCAACGTCTTATAGCATAGATAAAGGAAAAATTACGAAAACCATAAAGAACAATGGCCAAAATGGACTAAAAAAAAAGGTTCTTGTTACCAAGATGGAACTATCACTAAAACGTTGTTTAGGTAAAATGTTATAATTAAATAAAAACAGTTTATTTTTAGAAGCTGGGAAAACAAAGATAATCGTCTCTAAAATATGAATATTGAATTTGCGTTTTTAACGCAGGATAATGTTTCTTTTTTATTGAACGCATATTCTGTCATTCATAGGGACCCATACGACCTGCTTAAATACGCTCTCTTCTTGGAGATTTCAAGAAGAGAGCATATTCCGATTTTGCGAGTGTCCATGGGCGACGGTAGTTACTTTCTATCAGGTGACCTGTTTGCTCGATTGCCTCCTACTGTCATTTTTAAAAGATCTGACGTGTGTTTCATATAATTTAAACTAATTTCATAACTTAAAATGAAACAGTTTATCAATAACTACCTGTATAACCTCAAAAACTTAATACATAATTACTCGAAACTCCCAGCTTTTAAAAATATATTGAATGCCGTGCTATGTTACATTTAAATAGGCAATTGAAATGACATTAGTTTCATCAAGTTACGTTTTATAAGATTTTTATAGTCCAAGCATGTTAGGCGAATGGCCTTTGTTCTTTTTAGTTACATCACATAATATATTTTTTTTTAATAATTTTAAACTTACTACCCATTTCCTCATAAACGCGTAGAGGTATTAAATTGAAATTCATACCAAATACTCAGGTCTATAATACCTTTAAGCTGTAACAAAATCAAACTTCTATGTCAACGCAATCAAAAGAAACAGCAATTTAAGCTGCATATTTTGAAACTCGCAAGTACTCGCAAGGGAATCAAAACCTAAAGGGTACTTCCAGTCGACCTAGAATCTTGAAATTTGGCATGAAGCAACATTTTATAGCACACATAAAGGAAAAATTCCGAAAACCTTAAATTTTTAGTTACATTACAAAATATATATTTTTTAATAAATATAAACTTATTACTTTTTTCCTCATGAACGCGTAGAGCTATCAAGTTGAAATTCATATGAACGAACTTTGTAAACCTTGCAGGTTTGTACGGAACCCTCGGTGCGCGAGTCCGACTCGCACTTGGCCGGTTTTTTTTTTTGTTATTTTTAATAAATATTATTATATTTAAAAGTAGGTAGTGACTTGTGCTGTAAGTGTTTGCAGTGTAAATCATAAGAATAATCCTGAAAAATATACATTTCACAGGTAATTAATCTTCATGTCGTAATTGCTACGATGTGTTTATTTTTGCTATATTCTGTCTTTAGTTCTCTTTTTCAAATAAAATATTGTGAATCCTCCCTTTTACTTTCATATTTTGCGTAACTAAAGGTACTATTGTTCTTATATTACACACATTTTGAAGAAAATTTTTTCATATTTTTTTTACATATACGCTAGTGCTTGAATCAAATTTATCGATATGCTTATCGATATTTTACAATAACATAAAACTAAAATAAAAATCATTTACCTTTATATTTATCACCTTATTAAGCCCGGCCGCACATTATCCGAAATTTCTGATCAGAAAGATTCGGACGCCCGGCGGAACGCACTCTGTTCATACATTTTGTTGTAGACCCATCATACTAAAAGAATTTGTATGAGCGGGGCGGGGCGTCCGAATTTTTGTGATCAGAAATTCGGATAATGTGCGGCCGGACTAAAAAAACCGGCCAAGTGCGAGTCGGACTCGCGCACCGAGGGTTCCGTACAAACCTGCAAGGTTTACAAAGTTCGTTCATTACGACAATCGAGTCATAACTATGGTATTTTTATTGCAAAATGAAATTCATAACATTACAATGGGGAAAGATGGAGGAGCATAAATTTAAGACAAAGATCTCTTTATCGTTTAAGTAATAGCTCTACGCGTTCATGAGGAAAAAAGTAATAAGTTTATATTTATTAAAAAATATATATTTTGTAATGTAACTAAAAATTTAAGGTTTTCGGAATTTTTCCTTTATGTGTGCTATAAAACGTTGCTTCATGCCAAATTTCAAGATTCTAGGTCGACTGGAAGTACCCTTTAGGTTTTGATTCCCTTGCGAGTACTTGCGAGTTTCAAAATATGCAGCTTAAATTGCTGTTTCTTTTGATTGCGTTGACATAGAAGTTTGATTTTGTTACAGCTTAAAGGTATTATAGACCTGAGTATTTGGTATGAATTTCAATTTAATACCTCTACGCGTTTATGAAGAAATGGGTAGTAAGTTTAAAATTATTAAAAAAAAATATATTATGTGATGTAACTAAAAATTTATGGTTTTCGTAATTTTTCCTTTATCTATGCTATAAAACGTTGCTTCGTACCAAATTTCAAGATTCTGAGTTCACGGGAAGCACCCTGTAGGTTTTGATTCCCTTGCAAGTGTCGAAAATTTGCGGCATAAACGGCTGTATCTTTTGATTGCGTTGGCTTAGAAGTTTGATTTTTTCACAGCTTCAAGGGACAGTAGACCTGAGTAATTGATATAAATTTCAGCTTCATACCTCCACGCGTTCCTGAGAAAAAGGGTCTTGACAGACGGACGGACGGACAGACGGACAACAAAGTGATCCTATAAGGGTTCCGTTTTTTCCTTTTGAGGTACGGAACCCTAAAAAGCACATATTATCTTATTTTAACTAATATAATAGCTAATATAACTACTATAATATAGAGTGACTCTAAAACTAGAGGAATCTTTATATTTATATATCATAATCATATTTTGTTTTACAGATTCCCTCAAGATCCTCTAATAAGAGGAAAATGGCTGAAATTAATTGGGCGTGTTGGTTGGAATCCCAAGAAAAATTCAACAATATGTAGCAAACATTTCACTGAAAATTTTTAAAGAAAAATTAGAATAAATACTATTTTGGTTAAAGGAGCTATCCCAACTTTATTTGTACCAGTAAGTTTGACATACTGTTGCACTTGTTACTGAAGCAATTATTAAAAATAAGCAATTATAAGCAATTATTGCTTTTTAGTTTATTTAAGATTATACTTAAATGAACTAAAAAGTATTTTGAAGTCGGTACCAGTCCTAAGTATATAAGTTGCAGTTATACCTACGAGTATTCTGTCACAGAACTGGCGATTAGGTAAGCTGGTACCGATTGCAAAATAATGAAGATTGAGAACAGAATTAATACTGAGTACAGTATAAGAATTATTTAATACTTTTTAGTTCATTTAAGTACAATATTACAATTGTCATTACCTTGGAAGTCGGTTTTAATTTTTTGTTTAAAAATAATAATTTTACTCTTTTTAGCTGTCCTTAAGGTTTTCTATACTTACAGTTGGTGTTTTAAAAAATCAAAATCAAAATTGCTTTATTTCTGAACAAATCTAAAAGAAAATATAGTTTCAGAATACATGGTGCCTACCACCGGTTCGGGAACTAAGCCGACGAGAAGAACCGGCCAAACTCACAAAGGGCCACTTTTTACCAAAAAAAGTGAGAAAAAAAATTCTTTTAAAATAAAATTTACAATGCTGTAACTAAAAATTATACAATGTAAACATAGATAGATACATATTAATATTTGTAAGTCATGTAGAAGTAGTCTTGCAAGCAGTCATTCAGCATTCTACTCACAAGATGTGCCATCGTTTATGAAATCATTTTGGCTTCGGCACAAAACGTTCTTTGACTACTTTTTTAAATTTATTAATCGAAAGATTTTGAACGTTTTCTTGGACCATAATATGTTCCCATTTGAATATCAAGGAGTCACCTCGATTTCTCATGGTACTTAATGTATACTGTCGTATAGACCACCTGAGAACCCGATAATGCGTGACCATTTTCGATCTGTCAATGTGTGCGTGTGCTAGTGATGTATATTTTACTATCGATAGTATAGTATTTTGCTATCGACAGTATAGACCGTTCGAGTTATTTTACCTGAGTTTCTGTAAGAAATAAATAACATGCAACTTTGACAGATTTGTATTTCAAATTAGGTATCATAAATTTTAATTGGCAAAAAAAGGTGACGATTGAAAAGTAGTTACACATTTTCTTTTGGAATGATTTTTCAATCGTCGGATATGTTAAGACATGAGGTTCTTATAGGGGTAAATAATATACACATAACACATTATAAAGTTACTTATATATTACTCAGGTAAAATCTATCTGGTAAATCAGCCCTTACATTGAAAGTAAACATTGAAAGTAAACAACACACATAGTATATTATATTTTATTCTTAAATTAAATACATATCATAAAATATCATATTATTTTTTATTACAATTATTTTTAACCGACTTCCAAACAGGAGGAGTCTAGACGTTCGGCTGTGAATATATTTTTTTATGTATATTCAACGATTACTCCGCCGTTTATGAACCGATTTTCAAATTTTTTCTTTTGTTGTACATTGTATTGTTCCGAGTAGGTATCATGTTCACAAAAGTGGTGGTCTGGTGATGGAAACCATGAGAAATCGAGGTGACTCCTTGATATTCAAATGGGAACATAATATTATAGTCCCAGAAAACATTAAAAAAATTTAAAAAAGTAGTCAAGGAACGTTTTGTGCCAAAGCCAAAATGATTTCATAAACGATGGCACATCTTGGGAGTAGAATGCTGAATGACTGCTTGCAAGACTACTTCTACATGACTTACAATTATTAATATGTATCTATCTATGTTTACATTGTATAATTTTTAGTTACAGCATTGTAAATTTTATTTTAAAAGAATTTTTTTATTTCACTTTTTTGGTAAAAAGTGGGCCCCGTGCGAGTTTCTTACGCCGGTTCTTCTCGTCGGCTTAGTTCCCGAACTGGTGGTAGGCACCATGTATTCTGAAACTATATTTTCTTTTAGATTTGTTCAGAAATAAAGCAATTTTGATTTTGATTTTTTAAAACACCAACTGTAAGTATAGAAAACCTTAAGGACAGCTAAAAAGAGTAAAATTATTATTTTTAAACAAAAAATTAAAACCGACTTCCAAGGTAATGACAATTGTAATATTGTACTTAAATGAACTAAAAAGTATTAAATAATTCTTATACTGTACTCAGTATTAATTCTGTTCTCAATCTTCATTATTTTGCAATCGGTACCAGCTTACCTAATCGCCAGTTCTGTGACAGAATAGGTATAACTGCAACTTATATACTTAGGACTGGTACCGACTTCAAAATACTTTTTAGTTCATTTAAGTATAATCTTAAATAAACTAAAAAGCAATAATTGCTTATAATTGCTTATTTTTAATAATTGCTTCAGTAACAAGTGCAACAGTATGTCAAACTTACTGGTACAAATAAAGTTGGGATAGCTCCTTTAACCAAAATAGTATTTATTCTACTTTTTCTTTAAAAATTTTCAGTGAAATGTTTGCTACATATTGTTGAATTTTTCTTGGGATTCCCACCAATACGCCCAATTAATTTCAGCCATTTTCCTCTTATTAGAGGATCTTGAGGGAATCTGTAAAACAAAATATGATTATGATATATAAATATAAAGATTCCTCTAGTTTTAGAGTCACTCTATATTATAGTAGTTATATTAGCTATTATATTAGCTATATTATACTATACTATATTATATTAGTTAAAATAAGATAATATGTCCTTTTTTTAGTCCGGCCGCACATTATCCGAATTTCTGATCACAAAAATTCGGACGCCCCGCCCCGCTCATACAAATTCTTTTAGTATGATGGGTCTACAACAAAATGTATGAACAGAGTGCGTTCCGCCGGGCGTCCGAATCTTTCTGATCAGAAATTTCGGATAATGTGCGGCCGGGCTTAATAAGGTGATAAATATAAAGGTAAATGATTTTTATTTTAGTTTTATGTTATTGTAAAATATCGATAAGCATATCGATAAATTTGATTCAAGCACTAGCGTATATGTAAAAAAAAATATGAAAAAATTTTCTTCAAAATGTGTGTAATATAAGAACAATAGTACCTTTAGTTACGCAAAATATGAAAGTAAAAGGGAGGATTCACAATATTTTATTTGAAAAAGAGAACTAAAGACAGAATATAGCAAAAATAAACACATCGTAGCAATTAGGACATGAAGATTAATTACCTGTGAAATGTATATTTTTCAGGATTATTCTTATGATTTACACTGCAAACACTTACAGCACAAGTCACTACCTACTTTTAAATATAATAATATTTATTAAAAATAACAAACAAATTGAACAATATATTGGAAATACCGAAAGGGCATAAAAACGACTGACGACTTTTGACGACCTTTCATTAGACTGCCTCTCTCTTTTCATCTTGTTATAATTCCATAAAGGATTTTCTTCTCTCTCGCACTCTTTGTTGGTCTTTAGCATTATAGGTTTATTGGCTCTCTCCAGTCTATACTATCTCAATGGTGACATTATAATGATTAATGTGTGTCATTGTCAAAATATGTCATATGGTGACATTTTTTTTTTATTGTTTTCACCTCACAAAGGAACAAAGAAGTAATGGCGTTTTTGCTATCATGGCAAAAGCGCAACAATAACAGTACTAGATGGCAATGCCATCCTAGTACTGCCTTCGGGCAGGGCAGGCCGAATGGAATGGATTACGAAAATTGAAAATAGCCGAAGTTTAAGAGCGATTCTTCAAAAATGATTCTCCGCGTCACTTTCGTGGGAATTTTTTATTTTCGAGTTATCTTTAAATAAATGCTAACACCTTTAAGGTGCTCTAAAGATAATAAATACGATCTTTAAGGTATGTAAATCGGTTCATAAACTACTGAGATAATCAAATTTGAAATTTCAGTCCCCACGAAAGCTGCGACAAACTCCACGAAAGTTACGATTGAATTTTCTAGGAATAAAATATGGATAGAAATCCCTTTTTCCTTAAAAAATTAAATAAATTCTTATTTATTTAATCAGTTTTTATTAAGATCAACAATACTAAAGAGCATGGAGCTTTAATTTGTTGCTTAATCTGTCAAGTAACCGGTCCTGAAATGCTGTGATTTTTTCGAGGTTCAGGTGATTTTATTTGAAGTTCGTGAATATTAAGTGATTTAGGAGGTCATATAAGGGGGTTTTCAACTAAATATGGAGATTTAGGACACAAGATCATAATACTTTCTTCGATTCAGTTTGTGGGATATATACGAGGGGTCGCTTCGCTCGTCCTCGTCTGAGTATCGTATCGCATAGCATTTGGATTGAGGATGTAATATCAGTAATTGTTCATGTAAAATAATGATATTCATGTAAATCCACTAGATTAGAAGCAGATTCGATATATTTGGGGAAAAGATCAGAAGGTAGATTGATGTATAAAGCCACATATGTTTTGTTTTTCAAAAAAAGCCTGTAGAGTGAAAAATTAGTTCTGGGTACCAAAACCATAGCTGGAAATACTATACTATAGCCAATTCACATAGTAAAACGGTGTACAAAACAACCTACGTAGCTTTCGCAGGTCACTAGGTAAATTTCATGGGTGAAAATCCACGAAAATTGTGCCACGAAAGTTTCGAAAATTTTACATTTTTTAGAATTATGATTAAAGTAATAGGTAAATAAACAAACAAAGTACTAGGAAATAATGTCGATCATATACCGTATTCCTTAATTTGATATGAGTGTCATAATTATAAATTATTATCATTCAAAACATGCTCGCAAAAGTTACGTGACTACAGCGACCACATAATTTTTAAGGAATATCTTATCTTATATTTTCTTTGTTTTGAAGCAACGAGGGTTTGAGTCCCCTGTACTGATGCTGGAAAGACACTGAGCGTTGCCGCGTTGGTGCAGCTAAATGTAACCACAAGTCGTCGCTTTTGGAAGATAGGTGCAGTTTTATTACCCGCTCGTGAAACTAGCAAAATCGTGTGACACAGACGTTATGCCTATTAACTTTTTTAACTTAAGGTATAACATTATTTTATTTTAGGAATTAGGTAGCCCAGTTAATCTAAATTATTTTGATGTATCACACTCTATGCTAATGAATAGAATACAAAAGTTATTAAAGCTTTCCGTAAGCGCGAACAGAGTGTGACACGCGGAGAACACCGATTTTGCCCCCGTATTTCAACATTGAATTAACCATTAAACAAAAACTATAAATAATTATAGATGTTTTTTATTGAAATCAGATACTTAAATAAATGAGGAATAACGTGTGTTTGGTCCTAAGGCTGTATGTTTATAAGGGTAGTAGTAAAGAGCGTGTGACCACATTTTGAGGGGCCTCGGAGAATTACTCTTAAATTATTACTTATACTGCGTGTTACTAATTTACAAGCACATTTACTAGTACTAAGACTAAGTTTGCTTCGTGGACTATCGATTTTTTTCTAGTATTTTCGCATTCACAGTGGCGGGGCAAGACCTAAATTTGATGTGGGCGAGATATAATATCTTGCGAGCCCCCAGAAATAGACGCCTCTGCGTGATATCCATTCGGCCAGTCCTGCCTGCCTTGCCCCGGGACAGTTCTAGATGCCGAAAACGCTTTTCATACAACCATAGATAAAGAACATAGTACAATTACAGTTTTTAGTAAAGGTTTAAAAATATTATATTATAAGTAAGTACTTACCTAATATTGTATTAGGTAAACGAGATCATAATAATTCACTGCATTATGCACAAATTATGAAGCAATTAAGTGGTTGAGAACTAATTTGTTATACTCATTACTCATCACTCAGGGCTACTCAGGAGTCAGACTCGGGACTCACGAGTATAATGTAGCTATGTCCTGACCATAAAGTTATTATACCTAGAAGTAAGTATATTAACTTTATGGTCCTGATTCTTGAGTCAGGACATAGGTTCATTATACACTTGGTCAGAGGTCAGGATTCAAAGTGTGTCGTCACGTAGTTATTTAATAGTTATTGTGCTTTTCCGAACATAAAACAGTACCGTAATTTGTTATTCAAAATTTGATAATTTTGATTCCAGTCCAAACTGCGCATATCCGCCAGACAATTTATGAATCAATTCAAAGTAAGACAAAGGATCTTAAGTTTTAATTCTTAGCAAATTAGCCAATTGAAAGATAAAAATATCATTAAATTGTGGTTAATGGAAGTCATCTGGAGCAGGGTCTGAGTAAAGTCCATTCAGCGTTATTTTACATGTAATGGCACCTTTATTCCGAGGTAATAAGGGTGACTGTCATAGAGACTCTGAGCGAACAGTAAAGGGCCGAACTCGCCACGAAACATTTGCGAGGAATTTTAATTACTTAGCACCAGGACCTCGGGAACGTTCGTTTTTGTAATTAAAATAATTATTTTAAAGAATTTTTACAATTCACTATGATATTTGATCGTGAACAAACATTCACGGTAATTAATGTTGTTGTTGTATTATAATAATTTTCTCGAGTATTTATGGAATTTTTTTTATTATTTTCAGATGTGGTATAAGATAAGCACTGTTTTGCTAACATTGTTCCTTTTCATACTCTGCCATTCAGGCAATGTTGAGGCACACTCAAAATAGATAATGGAATCAGGCGTTACCTTGCGGAAAACCATAATATTGTGTGACTTAACGGACGTTGTTCGTAGAGTCCACATCCTGAGGATGCTCCGGTGTTGGGGCAAAACGCGCGTCGAGGTTTTCAACCTGCATGGTGATGAGGGGCCTTGCACGGATTATTGCTTGTGTGGTGGTGGTGTTTGCTGGTTCTTGCATACGAGTGTACGCATAGGCAGTGTGGGAGGAGGGAGGTGCTGTACGCATGTCTATGCGTACACTCACTCATTTACTTAAAGGTGGAAGTTTATTTCGCGGAATATTGCTAAAAATAATAACAAACTAAATTTTAAGCACACACAAAACACAATCGGTAACCACGTTTGTGTTTAGCCAAAAATTACGTGGGTCAATTTTTCAATTTTATTGTTGTACCTACTTAGGTATGTTTTTAACCGATTTCCAAAAAACGAGGAGGTTATATGTTCGGCTGTGGATATATTTTTTTTAACCCAAGAGCCAGCTACACCCAGACTTTCGTCTGAAGGTGAAGGTTACTAACTGCACAGGTACATCATAGATAAGGTACGAGGCCGCACAGAGGTTCTTTGGCGGTAGTGGTACCACAGATTTTAGAAGTAACCTGTTCTGAGGGCGATACCCATATTAACTAGACTCTAGAGCAGCAATCATGCATCGCGATATCGAAGTTTCTAAGAACGGCAAGATAAATACAACGTCTGAAATAGCAACAGCGGGTTTCGGCCTGTTTATAATATGAAGGTTTATTAATCGCGTAAGTACCTGAGTTACGCGGATACAAAAACATAATTATTCTCACCATTATTATGATTTTTTATGCAATTTAATTTTAAGAGATTCATTTTGTATATAATAATAACATAATTGCAATTTAAAACAATAAAGCAAAAAAATAATTGAAAGATTATAAAAATATATAAGTTGAGTAGGTATATTTAAGTAGGTACAAAAATACATATAAAAATAATAATCACCTACATGATTAAATAATAATAATAACTTTTTAAAACATTTATTTCGGATCACAACAAAAATCCATAGTGTTAGTAAATAGTATAATTTTTTTTTTTTTTATTTATCCTCTATTATCTGCTATCGGCTTTCACTAGCCATTATCAGATGGTGTGTTCATTGGTAGTCACTTTTATGAGAGGTGTTCCACTGAACACTCAGCTCTTTCATTACTTTAGAACGATTATTCATTCTCTTTGTTCTAGTATATGCAGACGTTTCAGTCTTCTTATGTCGTGATCCCTTAGCAGGTCCCTAGCAAGTTCATTGGTGTGATTTTCTAATCTTTTCTTGGATGTTTGTATATATTTAGATACCTCTTCGTTTATGGTGGTAATATTTAAATATTCATGTATCTCAGTGTTTGTTATGAACCAAGGTGCATTGGCTATTGTTTTCAGACATTTATTCTGAAAACGTTGTAATATGGCCAGATTACTTTTGCTTGCGGTGCCCCACAGTTGGATACCATATGTCCATATTGGCTTGATGATAGCTTTGTATACAAGAAGTTTATTGTCTAATGTCAGAGGTGATTGTCGTCCAATAAGCCAGTACAGTTTTCTAAACTCCAGATCTACCTGTTGCCTCTTTGTTTTAATATGTGTAGCCCAGGTTAGTCTTCTATCAATGTGCATCCCTAAGTATTTCACACTATTTTCTGGCCGTAATTTTTCTCCTCGTAGAGTGACTGGTGGACAGACACCTTTTCGGAGTGTGAAAGTGATTTGCACAGATTTATTAACACTTGGCTTAATCCTCCACTGCTCAAGCCACTTATCTATTTTGTTTAGGTGTTCCTGCAGTTTTTGTGATGCTATCGTCGAATTTTCATCACTAGCAAGGCAGGCAGTGTCATCAGCATATGTTGCTGTGACTACATTTCTGCTACTGGGCAAGTCTGCTGTAAAAATAGAATACAGTATTGGGCCGAGGACCGAGCCCTGTGGTACGGAGGCCTTGATATCATACAGTTTTGATACTTCGTCGTCAAATTTAACTTGAAATTTTCTGTCTTCAAGATAGGATTTGAATAACATATAGTAAGAGTTAGGTAACTTGTTTTTTATTTTGAATAGAAGGCCTTTGTGCCAG
Source organism: Aricia agestis (assembly GCF_905147365.1). Classification (NCBI taxonomy): domain Eukaryota; kingdom Metazoa; phylum Arthropoda; class Insecta; order Lepidoptera; family Lycaenidae; genus Aricia; species Aricia agestis. Next base: position 19,323,492 of record NC_056407.1, on the reverse strand, counting down.
ACTCTATCAAAAGCTTGTTGTATATCAAGGAATACAGCAGCACAGTACTCTTTTTTCTCCAAGGACTGTCTTATTTTTCTTACTACACGATGGATTTGCTCTACTGTTGAGTGATGCTGTCTAAACCCAAATTGGTGGTCAGGAATTATATTTTCTTCATCCAAAATTGGTTTAAGCCTTCTAAGTAAAAGCTTTTCAAATAGTTTTGAAATAACTGGCAGCAAACTTATTGGTCGATAGGAGCTAGGATCAGTAGGTGGTTTTCCTGGCTTAGGTAGCATGGTAATCTGTGATATTTTCCATAATTTTGGAAAGTAATGCAATCTTAATATAGCATTGAAAAGTATTGTTAAGAATACTACTGCTTTCTTGGTAAATTTTTTAATACTTCACCCGTTATCATGTCAAATCCAGGGGCTTTTCTTCTTCCTAGTCTTTTTATTTCGGCTGCCAATTCTTTGGGAGTTACAGATTTGATTGGTAATGACAGCTGTTGGTCACTATTTAATACATTGTTTACTTCTTCCTCAAACTCCATCATACTTGAGGTATTTGATTCGAATACTTTGCTTAGGTGTTCTGCAAAGCATTCAGCTTTATCAATTGGTTTCCTTGCCCAGTTTCCTGCTTGTGTTTTAAGCGGTGGAACTGATTGTTGTGGTCTTCTAAATTTTTTTGTTATTTTCCACAGGGAATAGTTATCCTGCTTTGTTGCAGAGAGCGAGGACAGCTGTTGCTGAAATGTAAAATTCTCATGCTCTTTTATCATTTCTTTAAGTTCACGAGCAACCCTGTTCCATTGCCTTTTATCTGCAGACTTTCTATAAAGTTGATATTGTCTTCTGAGTCTCCTTTTTTTCATGATTGTCTCTCGAATCTGAAGTGGTATATTTAATCCCTTATCTGTCGTTTTGACGGTAGGCGTAGAGCGCCATGCAGCTTCTTGTATTTTGTTAGTGATAATGAATGTAGCATTGTCAATGTCTTCTATGGTTTTAAGTCTGATTTTGAGATTTATTTCTGATTCTAAAATTTCACGGAATGCAGTCCAATCTGTTTCTTTATTGTATAATGTTGTATCTTGCTGCCTGTATATGACTGTTGAACTAATATTTGCTATAATTGGGGTATGATCAGATGTTGTATCGGCATAATTTTCTATATCAAAATAACTATTAGATAAGCCTTTAATTACAAAGAAGTCCAAAAGGTCTGGTACCTTATTTGTGTCTGTAGGCCAATAGGTAGGCTCTCCTGTAGATAGTGTTGATAATTTCGGAGAATCTAGACACTTCTTTAGCTCACGACCCCTGGTCGTTATTAATCTGGAACCCCAGTGTGTGTGTTTGCTATTCCAATCTCCACCACATATATATTTGTTTCCAAGTGTTCTAAAGTAGGATTTAAACATGTCTTCTGTAATTGTAAATCTTGGCGGAGCATAGACTGCACTTACATTGAGCGATCCTTCTTTATCTTGGACTGTGATAGTAGTAGCTTGTAGATAATCTTCTTGAAATTCACTATGTATGTAATGCTTCAAGTTGTTCTTTATTAAGACAGCAGAACCACCATGCGAGGTGCCATCTGGGTGGTTTGTACAGTAAACACAGTAGTTGTTTAGTTTGAAGGTTTTTCTATTATTTAAGTGTATTTCAGATACTAGCATTATATCAATTTTATTAATTTCCATGAAAATTTTTAATTCATCTTTATTGGGAGTCAAACCATTAATATTCCACGCTGCTACCCTTAAACTTGTCATTTTGACTTATTTATAAGCATTGTTATAAGGTTAATAAGTGTTCCCATTTGCTGGATGAGTAAGTCTAGCTTTTCTGCTTGTTTGTTGATAGTTTCTAGCAAACAGTTGTTTATTTGGGTCAGGTAGTCTCTATCACCACCTTTATTTTTTTCCTGTCTGTTTTGATAGGAAAGGTTTGGCTGTGAACTTTTTTCACTATTTATTGGAGGATGTAAGTCTTTTACCTGGCCCCGTACAATTTCATTATATAAGGGCACGCTTGTTTGTAGTTGCATTTGTTCTGTGCATTCAACAGGCTGATTAAATATAGTTGGTCGACTACTGGATGTATCTGAAGACACAGTGTTTGGTTTAGAAATTGTGTTTGATTGCATATTGGATGCGTTCGACGGACCTGTGCTGTTACGCTGCTTATTATGTATTAAATGTTGTTTATTTTTTCTAGCTTGGATCTCCTGATACACTTGGCATCCTTTGTAATTTGCTGGGTGACTGCCTTCACAAAGTACACAAGTGGCTGGGGTATTTTTATCTTTGCCACAATCTGTAGTGCGATGTGGGCCCGCACATTTGACACACCTATATGGCCTCAGACAATAATTATTTTTGGTGTGGCCATATTGTTGGCATCTTGTACACTGCACAACAGTTTTACTTTTTCTAGGGTCCTCTATCTTGACTCTCTGATGAAAAATGAATTCAATATTTTTGACAAATTTATTATTCTCATGTGGCTCAAGATTTACAAAGAAAACATTAAATGGTTCTTTTGTACCTGGTTTACGGGCATTGACAATCTCACCTCTCACCTTGTTACCGGTTACTTCTATTGATTCTCTTATCGCTTCTGTGGGGGTAGTGTGATGTAGGTTTTTAATTACTATTTTCTGGCATCGTTCTTCTTTTCTAGTAAAAGTATGTCCTACTAGGCCCTTATTTCTAATATGTGAGATTAAATTTTTATAGGTTTCGACTGACTTGCTTGAGATTATAAGTTGATCTTTTGAAAGTATCTTAAAGGTGTAATTATCTTTTTGCACCACTTCATTTAAGAAATCAGTAAGATCTTGTAGATTCAATATGCCATATAATACTATTGGCGGTGGCTTTGAGACTTTTTTTGGTTTTTTGTTTGTTTCGTCCGATGCATTAATACTGTTTTCACATAATTCATCACAGTTGAGCAATGAAAAGCTATTGTTAGTTTGAATTACATCTGAGGAATCTATGTTCTGTCTGTTGTTATTGAACGTTTGTTGTCTGGCTTCATGCCTTTTTGGTAATTTGTTGACACTTAGAATGTGCTCAGGCGAGCGGTTTCTTTTGTTATTGATGTCTGGAACTTTTTGCCAAGGGACCTGACTAATTACGCATGAATTTGATGGTTGGGGTATGGCTTGTTCCGTAGCGGTCTCTTGTACCGCCGGTCGTAGGGGTTCGCTATCTGAATTACTTCGAGGTCGAGCATTGTTAAATAGTGCTTTATGAAACACTTGTTGCACTAAAGGTTTGTTTGATTGTTGTTTCGGCGTTTCGGAGGAAAACTGTTTTTCGTTCCCCATTGTGACTGCAATTTCGTATAATTTTAACCGTTTTCGTATTTCTTAACGGTATACATAGCGAAAGAGCACTATTTGTTTAGTTTTTTAATTATGATTATCAAGTTTTCACAAGATTTTGAGGTTAGTCACTATTCACTTCCGAGTTGCACTTTAAAACCAATGTTTTTTGTGTAATTCTTATTGATCAAAATTATTTACGTGTTATTTATGCAAATAAACACTATTTTTAAAGTTTTAGGAGAAAAAACACTAATTATTTGAGTATTTGATTTTCGTAAGTAACTGACGCGATCGCGTTCCGTTTGACGTATGATTATATAAATAGTATAATTGAGACTTAAACTATGTTAGTACATCACATTATCAAATAACAATAGCAACAATTTGTGTATTAGGAATGGTGAGGCGTTGGAACTTTTAATGAGCCTATTCCTATTTAACGTGAACCTCTATCCAATGCCTTACCAAACCATCAAGATTATCAGTCAGTACCCTTAGAATGCTGTTATTACTACTTTTGACACGCTGCATCAATGACGCCACTCTTTAAATTAAAGTATTCTAGCCTCTTCGCACTTTTTTTTTTTACTTTTTAGTGTACATTTTTTGTGTAGTAGTTAAGTGGGTTATTTAAAAATATTTTTAGACAGCAAAAAGTCCATTTCAATTTGTCAAGGAAGTAGAGACGACTATATTTTTTGTCGTTTTCTGCTCCTTTTCTGGAAACCCAAAAGTTTAATTGCTTGAAACTACAAAATTGCTTACAATCATTTTAAATAATATGTATACTCGTAATATTGCTTATGAATTATGATTTATTACCTGACCTTAAAAAAGCAGAATACGCATTTAATAGCATCTGCTTAGAAATATTGTTTTAATGAAAAAAAAATTATAATGCTCTCTATTTTCGGCGTAAATATACACCTCAGAAATATTTAGCTCTATTACTAGAGGCTCGTAGCACGCGCGTAGCTCAGCGTAGCTAAATTGCAGTTTGAATTCTGTCGCACTCAGAGACGAATCTTATATCCTAAGATCCGACCGTAAAATCCTGCATGAATAATTTTTTTCGATCAAATATATTTTAAAATAATCTTTAGAACGTATAGAATGGATTAATGTTGGGTTGCCTTGTTAAAAGTAGCCGCAAGTACCTCTAGTGAGTAAAATGAAAGCCCGTAATACAAACTTGCGTGTATTCAATAGAAAAGTAAGAGAATTACACTCTGTCAAAAAAGTCATGATAATTTCATGACTTTTTATATATAAGTGGCAACATCGTAGTGTCATCCCTTTCAAATCAATATAAGAAAAAAGGGATGACACTACGATGTTGCCACTTTTTAATTTCATGACTTTTTTGACAGACTGTAAAAAGGAATGACATTGAGGAATGACAGGACAATACACATAAAAATAAAAACACCTGTTAAATAAAAATTGCAATCTTGCAAGTTCTCGACGTCCTCAAATAATGACAGGCATAATAATTGTAGCCCTGAACATTTGTCTTAAACAAAAGTGATGGCAACCCCAGTTTGCGGCTATCGTGAAACTGGCAACCATGGATATTCATGCACAAAATGCATAAAACTTTAATTTTGTATCAAAATTATAAAAAAAAACGATGCTTCAATAGGGATGATGACAAGGTCAAAGATTAGCGAATTTTGTTAATAAAATATCACGGTAATCACGGTAAAAAATAAGTGTTCCCAAAATTTCAGCTTGATAGCATTTGTATTTTTTTGTTATGCGCCTTTAAAGTTGGATATTCAAGTCGAATTTTTTTTCAATTAAATTTCTTAATATTTGTATACAATTCGATAACTTATGCAATTAAAAGCAACTTTTGTTATGAAACCACTTTCATAAACGCAATATTTAATATACCTGTCGAACAAAGTTGTCTCCCGATGCGTACAAACTACGAAAGACTGACGTCAGTCTTTCGTAGCACTTTGTATGGAGCGTTTCGGGCAGGTCTTTTTTATGAGATATTTGAATATATCTTGGTGAATTTTTAAGCTATCAGAGTCATTCTTTCAACGATGTTTCTATTTTTTAAGTGTCTTTCAATTACCGATAAGAAAAAAAAATAGTCATCATGCCTATTTTGATGAAGAATTATTTTAAAATAAATTTGATCGAAAAAAACGATTCCTGCAGGATTTTACGGTCGGATCCAATACTATTACTGCCGCACTCAGAGTGGAACATTAATTACTTACTTAAATATAATTAATTTAAAATTTTGACAAAAGTCTCATACATTATCTGTCAAACACTTCATTAAATTGAAAGTTAATCATATTAATTAAATGTCTCTGAGTGCGACAGTTAATTACTTAACTGTAAATAACATACATACGAAAACTGCCGGGCTAAAATGGTCACATTTAGCATTGATTCCTCTCAATCAATTCACAAAATGAATTGCCAAAACTGTCAAAGTCACAAATGTCAAATTAGTACGAATTTAGACATCTGAATTGCAAATAGAGTGTCAATTTTGCAATTTTTAAAAATTAGTCATTTTATGATTCATAATATGATTCTCCAAAGCGACCATTTTAGCCCCGCTGGGCAGTTCTGGAAATATTACATAAGTACATACGGGTCGAATTGATAACTTCCTTTTTTTGAAGTCGGTTAAAATTCTATCAATTGACATCTAGTTTCGCTATCAAAACTAGGAATGCAATACGACTATGAGCACTCTGTAGTCTACCGTACTACTGTAATTAACTCTACTGCATTCGTCTGCTCTAAGCACGCTAATTAAGTGCCTTTACACATTCACGTACCTGGAAACAAGGCATTACGTTTGAGGTGAAAGCCACGAAATAGGCATTCCAAATACAGATATTTAGGACATAAAATTCACGTGTCTAATGACCTAAATTCTGCTGTTGAAAAAATAAATACTGTTTCATTGCAGATTGCGTTTTATTTCTCAAATTTTTTTTGCTCGTAACTTCGTTTTACATAATATAATCGTACTGTATATTTTGTATGTTATATTTGCTTATATTTTAGGGCAGAATTTGTTTCCATACAAAATTCCATTATGTAAATTTTTTTAATGAAGACAATACTTTCCTTTAACTATACTTAAAACTGTGAAGAGATTAGCACTGGCCAGGAAATCATTTGTACACTGTATGCTTATTCTAATAAATAACTAAATCGATAAAACTAAAACGGCTGCACAGAATTGGTTAATTTTAGTCTTGAAACATTCATGGAAGTCCAGATAAGGTTTATATTATTATGTTGGGAAAAAAGTGAAACGATGTACCAACGAAGTTCTAGCAACTAGCATGAAAGTTTACTATGCAGCATACTGCATTGGTGAAATTGGTACATGCAGCATTGGTGAAAACGAACAGACGCACAACTGTATGCAGTTGTGCGTCTGTTCGTTTTCACCAATCTATGGCGGCGCTACGGGCTACGCTACGTAGCGCGTAGCCAACTGTAGCGGCGACGCTAGTCAAATACGCCAAAAAATTCGGAGCTTTGCCTAGGGTATAAAACTATTAAAATTGCCACTTGTCTTGTAGGAATATTCCAGCGGGGCTAAAATGGTCACATTCAGCAATTCCTCTCAATCAATTCAGCAAATGAATTGTCAAAACTGTTAAACTGACGAATGTCACATTAGTACGAATTACTAGACATGAATCGCAAGCAGTGACCATTTTGCGATTTAAAAAAAATGAATCATATTATGATTCATAATATGATTCTCCAAAGCGATTATTTTAGCCCCGCTGGTCTGAGCTTTCGGGCAGCAGAAAAATAAATTGACCATTACTGTATACAACCACAAAGGATGCGAATGTCGCCAATCGCCATGGATATTGGAAATTGCACTAAAATAAAATAAAAATAATAATTATGAATTATATTTGATTATATCATATTATCGAATAGGAATATCATTGACATACTTTAAACTTAATACCTAGACAAAACAAAAGTAAAGAAGAAATGAATTATTATACATTTATAAATGTAGAATGGGTAATCTTTTTATCAGTGGCCACAATTCGGCCGAATTGGGTATTTTGAATACGATTAGCAACTGGATTCTAAGCTACGATAAACGAGTGCTTCCAGTGCTTCCAGCACCCAAGAATATTCTCCTAAATGCAATTTGAAAACCTTAAATATCGCTATCTAACCTATCGATATTATTAGAATAATATTCTTCTGAAATGTCATCTTCAATAATACTTATTATATTTTTTGTCACAATTATTTCTTTTTGCCTAGAGACTAGAGTTATTTTTAACGTGGGAGAGCCATGCTTCGGCACGAATGGGCCGGCTCGACCGGAAGAATACCACGGGCTCACAGAAATCCGGCGTGAAACAGCGCTTGCGCTGTGTTTCGCCGAGTGAGTGAGTTTACTGGAGGCCTAATCCCCTACCTCTACCCTCCCCTATTCCCTTCCCTCCCCTATTTCCTTCCCTTCCCTCCCCTCCCCTATTACCGCTATTTCCTCTTAAAAGGCCGGCAACGCGCAGGTGCTCTTCTGATGCTGCGAGTATCCATAGGCGACGGAAATTGCTTTCCATCAGGTGACCCGTCTGCTCGTTTGCCCACTTTTTTCATAATAACTTACTTTCTATAATTTATGGTTCTTACTTGTTGCATGGTATGTAACAAGTAATATAGGTGTTTATTTATATTTCATGAATAATGATGAATAAGTAATTGAGAAAAATGACCAAAAAGCCAAACTTAAAAACTCGAAGACACCCATCTTGCTTAGTTTCTCTCTGAAAAGGGCTAAACTTCTAAGTTGGTAACACTGAACGAGGCCTTTTGAAGCAATTATTCAGGATTTGTATCAATAGCATTGATCCTGCAGACCTGCACACTTTTTAAAGTAATTGCAACCTTTTGTACAGTACATAGAGTTCGTTTTTGAGATCACAGTTCTGACCGACTAATCCCAACTAGCGAATTTTTAACAAAAGTTTCGGAACCACACATTTAATATTCTGTTTAGCAAGTAAACATAAAGTCATTTTGCAGCACAGACGGGGCTTAAAAAATAGTTCACCGGGAGATATGATTTAATAAACTACAGCGGACTTGGAACTATCGCAGGGATGCCAAAAACTGTATTTAATATTATGTTTTATGAATAAACTAGCGACCCGAACCGGCATCGCACGGGTATAAAGTATATAGCCACTTAAAAAGCCTATGATCCTTCACGTGGTCTACTTCTTATCTGTGCCAAATAGCTTCATGGTGTCAAATAACATAAAAATTGCTCCAGTAGTTCGCTAGAAAAGCCCTTTCAAATAATTTCCCCCGTTTTTTCCACATTCTCCTATTAGTCTTAGCGTGATAAAATATAGCCTATAGCCTTCCTCAATAAATGGGCTATCTAACACTGAAAGAATCATCAAAATCCGTTGCGTAGTTTTAAAGATTAAAGGGAACAAAGGGACATGAGGGAAAAAAGCGACTTTGATATAAAATATGTATAGATACTTTATTTCAACCTACATACTCTGCCTCATGTTGAAACTTTGTTTAAATAGAAATTCTACTAATATTATAAAGGCGAAAGTTTGGTTGTATGGATGTTGGTTTTTATAATATTAGTAGGACTTGTAGGATTTAGTGTAGGGGAAGAGCAAAAAAAAAAAGCTATTTATTTATTAAACAACACAGATTACACAGTCTACACATTTATAAATATAAGTAACTAATGGGTATTTTTTCGTTTATATACAGAAAAACGATCACTGACCTCATTCCTCGAAATGTTTTTGTAATGAGCGAAATTAAAAAAAATGGACAATCCCCATTACATTTATTATGACCGCCTTTAGGTTTTGATATTTATTTAAAACTAGCTGTTGCCCGCGACTTCGTCCGCGTTAGTATAGTAGATCACGTCCCAAGTATTATTTATTGTATAAAAATATTCAATGTACAGCATTGACTTTCCTACGATTTTATTATATATTAGATGTTCCGCGCGGCTTCGCTTGCGTAATTTAGGAATTTCACGCGACCATACATTTTTACGCAAAAAAAATAGCCTATGTCTCTTAACGTAGTCTATTCTTCATGTTTGCCAAATAACATAAAAATTGCTCCAGTAGTTCTTGAGAATCTTAAGATACTAAGCAATTTCATATAATTTCCCCCGTTTTTTCCACATTTTCCTCTATTTCTTTGCTCCTATTAGTCGTAGAATAATAAAATATAGCTTTTGGCCTTCCTCGATAAATAGGCTATCTAACACTGAAAGAATTTTTCAAATCGGACCAGTAGTTCTTGAGATTAGCGCGTTCAAATAAGCCCTATCAAATAATTTCCCCCCGTTTTTTCCACATTTTCCTCTATTTCTTCGTTTCTATTTGTCTTAGCGTGATAAAATATAGCCTATAGCCTTCCTCGATAAATAGGTTATCTAACACTGAAAGAAGTTTTCAAATCGGACCAGTAGAGATTAGCGCGTTCAAACAAACAAACAAACAAACAAACTAACAAACTCTGCAGAAATATTATAATATTAGTATAATTCTGCAGTTTGTTAGTAGTACTAGTAACTGCAGGCCTGGTTTTAATACAACCGGCTACCGTCAGCGACACCGGTGTGGGAGTTATTAATAATTTACTATTTTATACAATTTTCTTTTGACAACCCTAGATATAAGGTAATTTAGCCGCTAGTTTAATGTAATTTAAAAGTGAAAAATGTAGTTTAAAGGCTGCAGATTATTCAAAAGTTACGTTTAAAATAATTATAATGCAGTGTACATTTCCGCAATTTTGATAGGCTAAAAAAATCATACGGGAACCGTATCAGTGCAGCTTTAAAAAGTTGTAGCCGTACCCCTACATTTTGCTTAGGTTTTACTCTGTAATATAATATTATGTATAGGTATGCGATACAACATTGCGATAATAAGTAAGTATGTAATATTATTTGTGTACCCTTCATTCATCCTTCACACATCTTACCTATTCATTTTCATCACGATTTATTTAATATTTACATACTTGTTTTCATTCCAAATTATATTATTCAAATGATCAGAAATTTTCAATAATGTGATTTGAAATAACAATCGGCGATATCTGATAAATCGATAACTAATTATTTCGTAAATGTTTTCGATATTGTTTGTTTTGATTAGTTGAAGGAGGCTGTTGGAAAATATTTAATGGGATTTTATAATGGATGCAGAATGTTATATTATATTATTGGACTTCAAAATTCTGGTTTCAACTTCGTTTCGTTTTTGGGATGGTATTTTGCTTTGATAAACATGTAGGTATGTCAAAACAAAACGAGAGTCGTGGTGAGTAGTGACTACTCAATTATTTAGCAACGAGTATTCTCATCTGTGAATGAGACATGATAACATGAAGTGTAGTATAAAGAAGTATGAGAATCGGGGTCCACTTTTTAATCCTCCTGCCCATACCTCACCGGAAGCCACGGCGACGACGGGGCCAACGACGTTACCACGGCTACGTCTGGCGTTTCCACGTCGCCGCAAAGCAGTGTTTTTCTTAAATTCTATGAAGATTTAAGAAAATACCCTAACAATTTTCAATTATCTGAGGAATATCACTTGAATCAGCGACTGTTTGAGTGAGAGAACATACAAACACATGCAAACAACTGGCAATGTCGCACGTCGCCGCATGCGGAGCGCTCGACTCTGGCTACACTGGTTACTTGGCAATTTCGCTAGGTGGTCGCCAGGTAAGTTACCCGTCATACGTCTCGAATCTCGATAGAACTAGTTGGCGACGTCGCTGGCCACGTCACCATGGCATTCCGGTGAGGTCTGGGCTTAATAGAAGGTTAACAGAATACGTCACCACGACCAGTTCAAGGTTGTAGAGTAACAAACAAACCCTCTGCCAGATGATGAAGGTATTCAGTAGGTATTTTGGGACGCTAATGATTTTAATCTTTGTGCGAAAGACAAAGGCCCACGGAAATCCAATTGTCGACATTCAAGGAATTTATTCGTTCTAAAAGTAAAAGTGTGATCTCGTTTCCGACAGAATTTGGGAGATTATCTAAAATAGAAATCTGAATTATCGTAATAACGTTGCTCGGGTATCCGGTAGTAGAATACCTTGACGTTCTTGAATGTAAGGATTATTATAAAATATTAATTAATTCCTTTCCACGAAGGTTAATCAGTCAATTCTGAATTTTAACCAACATTTGAAGCTTAAAAGAGTAATTTGGAAGCATATTAAGCTTCGCTTTGCTGCTGATTTCTAAATTGTTTTTTTACTTATGACGTCATCATAATATAAGATAATATTTTGAGATTGCTACCGAGTAAATAAGGCCACTATTGTGACACCTATGTATTCTTTGTTTATATTTTTGTATTTTCTCTGTAGGTACTGCGTGCACAATAAAGAATATTTCATTCATTCATTGATTCAGTCATAACCTAAAACTTGTAAATTGATTGATAACCGATAAGTAATCGGTTATCATAAAATATTATTATCTCCTAAAATGTCACGTCAAATGGAACAATAACAATAAAATTGAATATTTCTGCACAAATTATTTTAAGTGTCCGATTTTAAGTCCGCGTCCCCATCCACACAAAATAGAGAAAATTAAATTAAAGGATACGAAAAAGAATTTTTGGTCTTCTTTCAGTTCCCAGTAAGAACCACGTCGAATATTCTATAACAGCGATGGTGTTACTATAAGCATATTTTGCCACTTAACAGCTGGGGGAGAAGGGGGGGGGGGTGGGGGGGTTTACGATACGTATTTTGAATTTAAATTTTGAAATTGGAATATCACCACAACCGAAATTATTCTATTAAGTAAATTATTGATTCGTATCCGAATATCCTGTAATATTATCTCTGTTTACCGGTCGACCGTATAAATAGAGTGCTAAATTTTTACTATCTTTATACTTTTGTCCACGTTTTAGTGTCTATAAAACGGTCATTATTACAGCCTTAAAACATATAAAAAGGAAATGACGCAATAAATATTAAGGGGCAAATATACAAAAATTGAAAATGTTATCGTCATACTTTGTTTACATAGGTGAAAAATAAATGACTTCCCACACGTACAATCATACAAATTACTTATATGAAAATAATAAATATTAATATCACACACTTATCACTCTCAATTTACATTGTATAAAATAAATGGACCCTGGACAATGTTTTGTACTTAACAATTATGTTAAAAAACACAAACGACCTCTGTGGCTCAGTTGGTGGGCTGTTGGTAGCTCCAGCCGGGGGTCGCGGGTTCGAATCCCGCCGACGAACAAAAAGTTTTACAAAGTTCCTGGGTCATGGATGAAATAAATATATTTCCGTTGTCTGGTACCCGTAACACAAGTCATTCAGGTACTTAGCACAGAGCCAGACTGACGTGGTGTGAAGCGTCCATAGATATTATAATACATCTTATATCTTTAAACGAGCAATTCTTGTATATATATTATATAAAATTAATATATAATTGGAATCTCGGAATCTGCTCAAACGATTTTCATGAAATTTAGTATATAGCTGGGGGTTTCGGGGACGATAAATCGATCTAGCTAGAAATCATTTTTAGAAAATGTCATTTTATTCGTGTTTTATCGAATACCGAGCGAAGCTCGGTCACATAGCTAGTTATTATTATTTGTCCACGTCTATTAAACGTCATTTCTGCTAACACAAGAACAAAACTGAACGTTATTATATTAATTGTCTAGTTTAATATGAGAGTTTTCAATCTAGAGCGTCCCAGTGAGCTGTGAGGTACGTGTCTTATCGTGTCGTTGTTACTAAAGAAACATTCATCTCGGCCACTGAAGACGTGACGAGTGCAGATTGCAGTCTGAAGTGTCGCTGAAGCGAAATTCGCATTTGGATACGGTTTCGTAGTATTTCGACTCACCGGACAGAAGCGTAATTTCTAATTTGCTTTCCCCATTCCCCCCAACTCTACAACCACCGATAACCGAAAGCCACAGATAACCGAACTCTATAACCGATGCATTATACGCAACTACCAGTAATGCACCAGTTAGCAGTTAATCACAGAACTTAAATAATTAAGTGTCACATGTTCATGCGCCAAATTGCCAAACGGTTTTCGCCACCTTAAAATTATGGCTACAAAATTAGGCATGAAATGGGCGCAGCAGCCGCCCAAGAGCGATCGGTTGCTAATGCTCACGAGTTTCATACCTAAACGTGGAGCGGAGAGAGTAGAGGGGTGAGAGGGGAGGCATTCAATCCCAGTTCGCTCGCTCATATTTTGTTTTTAACTCACCTTCAATACTATTGCGAGATACTCATGTTAAAAAAATCTCGAATTTGAAATCTAGGATTTTCTTTATCTGCCCCCCCCCCCCCCCACCCCGAAAATCTACGCCCCCCCCCTATGTCGAATCCTGGCTACGCCCATGCACCCAACCTGCGGCCCGCCGGGACTTTATCAGTGGCTCGCGTGGAGTCAAAGTTAAATGTAAATCTTAAGGTATTCGTCATCTAGGTATCTGAGCAATTTGAGGAAGTTTCTTCAAAGGCCCGCGGCCGGGTAAGCTCATCAAACCATCCCCTTTCCTCGGCCTTTTCCGATCACGACCTTCGTGATTTCACAACAGAAAATTTTAGCAGTAGACTTTAGAATAATGTAGACAGAGATGCGTTAATTTATTTTTCTGAATTTTTTATACGGGCTACGGTTTAAATCTATATATATTAAACTCAAAGGTGACTAACTGATTGACATAGTGATCTATCAACGCACAGCCCAAACCACTGGACGGATCGGGCTGAAACTTGGCATGTAGGTAGGTGTTATGACGCAGGCATCCGCTAAGAAAGGATTTAAAAAAATTCTCCCCCTAAGGGGGTAAAATAGGGGATGAAAGTTTGTATAATATAATAATACTTCTTAATGCGAGCGAAGCCGCGGGCAAAAGCTCGTCTTATATATAAAATTCTTGTGTCACAAATCACAATATTAGGCCGTGTACTCCTCCTAATGGCTTTACTGATTTTAACCAAATATGTAATGCATATTCAGTGGTCTGAGAATCGGCTACTGGGTACTTTTTATATTGTAAAGTGCATTTGATAAATAAATAATAGTAAGTAAATTATTACAACTCGAGACTGACGGCGACCATTGTTTGTGCGACGGGATAGCGATGGACGTTGCCATGGTGACATACTTATTTAGTCACTTCAATAAAATAATACGGGCGAAATACTTTATATGGCAAAGAAACGTTTGCCGGGACAGCAGCTAGTTACATAATAATAATAATTATATTATTATAGTCTGGGAGTTTTATGGCTATGTAGTATGTAGGCTTTACATACGACGATATGGTCAATGTCAATGATTAGCAGATTTTTTTAAATAGACAATTTTTTTAATAGAGGACGACAGCCTTAACGCCCGTACAAGAGTTGTGGCTTATTTTGTAAACTTTATATTGAGAGAAGATGGTAGTGACGATAAGTGTTGATGAAATATTAAATATTGTAAGCGAGGTAGTGGTAAATGTTTGCAGTTATCTAAGACGATGCTGAAATTTCCAAATTTATATTTTTGAAGGCTGAGGAGTTCTGTTTAGGCGAATACATAAAGACTCTAATGTTTTTTTTAACAAAAAATTAAAACCGACTTCCAAGGTAAAAACAATAACAACATCCTTATAATATGAACTAAAAAGTATTAAATAATTTTTCCTATCTATCCAATATCTAATAGTGCCTTTTTCTCAATTCGGCTAAACCTCAACTATTTCTGTACTCAATCTTCATAATTTTGAAGTCGGTGCCAGTTACAAAAGTTTCAAATATTCTGGCAAGCTGAAGATTCAGCTATATCTGGTACCGACTTCAAAATTATGAAGATTGAGTACAGAAATAGTTGAGGTTTAGCCGAATTGAGAAAAAGGCACTATTAGATATTGGATAGATAGGAAAAATTATTTAATACTTTTTAGTTCATATTATAAGGATGTTGTTATTGTTTTTACCTTGGAAGTCGGTTTTAATTTTTTGTTAAAAATAATAATTTTATCTTTTTAGTTACCTAGTAAACTATCGCGTACTATACGTAGAATAATTAATACACCTGTATATTATTCTACGTATCTTATTACAAGCTCACCGGTGAGCGAGACACAATAGAATAACAATAGATTTCCAAGAATCCACGATCGAAGGATTAATAGGAGTATAATCAGTAAAACGGAATACCGTTTCGGAGGAGTAAGGTAACTAAACTAACATTGTGACACGAGAATTTTAAATAATTTATGAAGATAAGAAGATGTATTTATTTACTGTATTAAATATTAATATTATAAGACACTTATTTAAAGGGTCAGTTGTAAATTGCAGTTTTGGTAAGTTAAAAATTATAAATGGCACGTCTAATAACTAGTTTAGCAGTTAAAAATAAGCAGTAAAGTAAACAAATATGAGCTGTAAAAAATAATGAAATGGATCATTGAAAACATTATTGAACAGTAAAATAATTCAATGAGCGGTAAAAATTAATCCCACCAAAAACATTTTCATGTAAAAATGTTGCCAAGATGAGAACATAATAATATTATAGTTCGTCGTGTCAAAAAGTAGTGAGATCTCATGTAGAGCCAAGTTTCTAACCTTACGTACTCAGCCCTAAATCTAAAAACTTTAATTTTACACTAAAGCGCGGCAAAATATTTGATAATAATATAATGAATCAGCCGCACGAGGAGAATCTAAAAACTCTACACATTAGTCAAAATCGGTGGCTTGGCTATTTATCATTAGTTACGGTGTATTATTAAGTTCAAAGCCCTGACGAATAACAAAATGGCCAAGCCACCGATTTTGACTAATGTGTAGAGTTTTTAGATTCTCCTCGTGCGACTGATTATAGTATACCTCGTTGCGTAATCTTGCGTTTTGGTAGCATATGCTTAGGATGCTTCTCATAAAACCAAAATCACCATATGTTGCCATATAAATTTCAAAAAGTTTCCTCGATTACTCATAGTTCCCATCATCAGGTCACCACTTTTGTGAAAATGGGACCAAATTGGAGTGAAACCTAATACAACAAAACAAAAATTTCGAAAATCGGTTCACAAACGGCGAAGCAATCGTTGAACATACAAAAAAAAATATCTACAGCCGAATATATAACCTCCTAGTTTTTTGGAAGTCGGTTAAAGATAAGAATTATATAATACTTTTTGGTTCATTACGGATATACCTAGATATTGTTTTTACCTTGGAAGTCGGTTTTTTTGTTAAAAATAATTATTATCCATACCATAAAAGTGTGATATTCAACAGGTACATCTGTACATTTCGTTTCCTATGGTCCCGTACACAAAAGCGGGGGATCTGGGGAGATTTTCGGTGTTTTACTGCGTGTAACTTGCTACGTAAAGCAGATATTAAAACCGAATACTGAATTGCTCTTAATTTAAGAGGTTCTTATGTCATAAAAGCCTTTTGGGTGATGCTTCATACCTCGAAATATTTGTCAGGCCTATGGAGTTAATCTATAGTTTTTGGAACGAAGTTAATTATCGCGCGTTGCGAAAGGGGGCTAGACGAAAAAAAATTATGACCAAAAAGTTGTAACGACACTTTTTGCCACAGACAGATCAAGATAGATACCTCATGTGTATGTACTTCGCGGGACATGCGGTATCATCTCGATCTATGTCTGTGCTTTTTGCTATAAGTACATAGTTGTAACTCCGACGACCTCTGTGGCTCAGTGGTGAGCGCGTTGGTAGCTCAAGCCGGGGGTCGCGGGTTCGAGTCCCGCCGACGGAACAAAAAGTTTTCAAAGTTCCTGGGTCATGGATGTGTATTAAATATGTGTATCATATAATAAAAATCTTAAATATATGTATAGTATAAAAGTATTAAATATATTTCCGTTGTCTGGTACCTGTAACACAAGTCCTTCAGGTACTTACCACAGGGCCAGACTGACGTGGTGTGAAGCGTCCATAGACATTATTATTATTATTATTACATAGTTGTAACTTGTAAGCTCTGCGGTAGCGCGTGTTTCTCTCTCTCTTTTTTTTTGTTTTTTTTTTTGTTGTGGATACAAATTTTTTGTACGAAATAACTTCGATCCATACGGGTGTCCCTTGACAAATCTCAAGTTTTTTTAGGACTGGATGTATAGTGTACACCTATGCGGTGGCGCGAACGCGCGTTTTGACTGTTACACCGCGAAATTACAAGCAAATGTCCGTGACGATTTATTAGCGTTCCGTACCCAAAGGGTAGAAACGGGACCCTATTACTAAGACTTCGTTATCTGTCCGTCTGTCTGTCTCCAGGCTGTATCTCAAGAAGCGCTATAGCTAGAGTTCTGAATTTTTTCAAATTGTGTATATTTGTTGCCGCTATAACAACATTTTTAATGAAATAAGGGGGCAAACGAGCAAACGGGTCACCTGATGGAAAGCAACTTCTCGACTCGCACTTGGCCGATTTTTTTAAGTGTAATGAAATTTCGTGCAATTCAAAAGCAACCAAGGCTCCACGTTTAAACCTTTGACATTCAGTGCGCATAATTTCTAGTTATCGGTTCCATTATGAACATCTTAAGTCTCTAGATACTGCAGTTCCTGTAGTAGGAGTAGAGAGTGCAATACTTTCTTCTAAGTTGTTAGTAAATCATCCTAAAGTTTCAAAAACGAAGGTAGAAAAAACTCCCTTATGTGTTCACTATTATATGAATTATTTGCTAAACTTTTACTGATAAGACTTTTATTTATAAGTTGAAGTAAGTAATTTAGGATTAACAATATTATAACTTTTGATATAAGGCGCGGTGCTATACTACTTGTACTAATGATTATGTATTCTGTGGCTATACGAAATTATTTATCATGGTCACGAACTCATCTTTGATTTAATTCCACATAAATTAGTCGTCAATTCACATTATGTAAATTATTCTTCGTTCAAATGATTATCACATTAAGTGTATTGTGTTACTATATTTTTTTTTGTTAAAAAATTTATACATACTGTGAGGAAGAGCTTTAAAATCATTTTATTTTAGGGACATTAAGTATGTAATTAATACAAGGCTGTGGATAAAAATTGATAACCTGATTCGTAAACAAGGAGATGGTTTCGGTAGGAACTAGGTAGGAGCGGATATAGAGCAATAAAAATTAAACTAGCTCAAACTGTTTAATATTAACCCTAAACTGTCAATATAATTGCACAATACCTACGTAATATTGGGTAGAAAAAAAAAAGAAGAAAATGGATCGATGATATAAAAGAATGGATCAGATGTAGCTACCCACAATTAAAGAAACTAGCCCAGGACCAGAGAAATTCAACCTGCTGATCGCCGAACTTCAATATGCAGAGGGCACTAGATGATGATGATAATATTGGGTAATAAAATTGATCGTCTAGGCCCTAGGGTCTAGGTCTAAGAGTTCATTTAGCGGACCTTCGCTATTTATTTTGGGTTAAGGAAGTTTCTGTGAATTACTTCAGATTCGAATTTACCTGAGTTGAGTAACCTAGACCCGTACTCGAGATTCAAATGATGCAAGTTCAAGAAGTTTGTGATCCGAAATGTCAAATATAGACTCACCTCTCAATCCGAAACTATTCCGCTTCAATTATTATTACGCAAAGGTCGAAGTAAACAACCCCACAAAAATCCGACATACTGCACACGCCATTAAGAATATTGATAAAGTAATGTTGTCGATCAAAAATTTTTTTACTGTTGGTGCTGCCTCTACCGTGAAAACATTGCAGTAATAATAATATATAATAAGCGGCTCGCGGCTTGAGACTCGCAGTGCTGCCAGACGTACGAGCTACGAGTGAAATTCCAAGACTGCGAACTTACGCGGCAATCTTTAAGAGGATTCCACACCGCCGTTTTTCCATACAAACGTTGTCCCCTGTTTCCTCCCTGGATAATGCCGGTAGAGTTATGATTTTTTTCCTGAATATCTATGGCCACTATTAGCATGTCCCTATGTTTTCTTTTTTTTCATAATTTTATTAATAAAAAAGATAAGAACGTCCAAAAACCCAAAAGAATGGCCAGATTTTCCTCTGTGTTCAAACACCCATAAAACAAAACTGGCTAAAATATACAAAAAAAAAATAAAACATAGCAACACAGCTCAAGCCTTGCTTTAATTCTCAATTAAAAAAGTACTTAAATCGGTTAAGTTTTGGAGAAGGAATCAGCGGACAATGAATCGAAGATTTTCTGTTCTTTTATTAGAACTTTTGTCGTGTTGTCTCTATCGCGCTCTGCGGTGGGAGACTTGAGATTGGTGAGACAGCAATACATTTTCAAATACCTATTTTCAATTTCTCTCGCCCCTGGTGTATCCTCTTAAGTACGCGAACTGTAGGTGACACACAGGCGAGTAAGGTCGTCGAGCCATAAGTCCGCGTACTTACTCGCGTGTCTGTCACCCCCTTTAGCATCCGAGTATGATTTAGTTAAATTGTTTTTTTTTGTTTACAATAATAATTAAATGAAAACAAATGAAAACGTAGTTTACATAATATTAGAATTTTGGAAGCCTGTAAGTCTGAAATTACCGAATTGCATAACAACATTCGACAAGGACTCTAGCCGCGTCGAACCGACAGTCGCGCTCTAGCCCCGACGAAGTTCGCACCGCGGTCGGACGCGCCGGGCGAGTCCCTCGCGAGTTGTGTGTTTGTGTGACTAATGGACTTTGAATGTAGCGCAGGTAAGCTTTTGTCAATTTTTTAAATAAAAAAAAATATACTAATTTATCGGTAAAAATGGACTTTGCGGAGGTAATCGTTTGACTGTTTAAAAAAAGAAAACTTTTTGTAATTCCAATAACTTTGAATGTAGAAGTAAAAACTAAAAAGTTTAAAAATTTAAATTAATAGAGTTTTATTACACTTCCACATAAAATATATATATTAAGTATGTTATAATATAATGTAAGTATTTCGTTAAAATAGACAAAATGTTTAACATAAGTTTCAACTTTATTTGAAAGAAGTAAGATAATATTATGCGCTATTTATAAATACTAAAGAGACCCATAGGTACAGCCATATTTTTTATTCGCACTTCGCAGTACCAACATATTTTATTAAAACTTTTTAATAAACAGCATATATACAGGATGTAACAAAAATAAGTGATAATACTTTAGGGTGTGTACGTGTTCCTTGTAGAGAGTTGACTGTGAAAGTAGCAGCGCTGAAAGACATTTTTTGGGGGAACTCATGACGCTCGGGCTCTTGCCCATACAAAAGTGAAAAAAAAATTGTCTTTCAGTGCTGCCACTTTCACAGTAAACTCTCTACAAGAAACACGTACACACCCTAAAGTATTACCACTTATTTTTGTTACACACTGTATATAAGTGTTTTACAAAAATAACATTTGTTTTGTCAATATACAATAGTTATAAGTAGACTAGCTGTCCCTGTGAACTTCGTGTCACTTTAAAACCTTCCCTGGACTTCTACGAATATTTTAAGACTAAAATCAGCCCAATCCGTTCAGCCGTTTTCGAGTTTTAGCGCGACTAACACATTTGAAAATCCATTTTTATATATATAGATTTATAGTTATAGTATGTAGTACTTAAGTAAATATATAAGTCGTTATAAATTATAATTTATTCGAATTATCTGGTTTTTTTAACCAGCTCATACAATATTTTCTTAAAATCCTCAAAATATATGTAAATGTAATTTATACTAGGTAAATTAATAGTAAATATAGAGCATGTATGCACATTAAGGCCCACTTGCGCCAGACTGGGTTAACACGCTTAACTCTGAGTTAAATTATACTTCGAATTTAAATTGACATCATATCTTGCACCACCAAGAGTTAGGAGTTAACCTCGAGTTAATTTTTAAAATTTTTAACCCACCGATGTCGGAGGGTTAAATCAACTAACTCTGGGTTAGTAATATCAAAACTGAGATTTTTCGGTTATGACTTATGTAGTTTGGTGTGTTCAGTAATAGGTACCGGTTTTATTTTGTGTTTAACCATGATAAATGATCAGTGGTAAATGATCAATGATATTATCTGATGATGATGAAGAAATTATCGAATACATTAGTTCGGACTCGTATTACAGAAGAATTGTAGAACGGACCGATCTGTTTAGGGTCCCGTATTTACTCACAAAGAGACAAAGATTTCCATCGAAAATTTCGCTTAGAAAAAGAAACTGTTCTCTTTTTATTAAATAAAATTGAAAATAATTGCAATATACAAATGAGCATAAAAAGTAATTCCCTACCAAAGTTTAATGA
Source organism: Aricia agestis (assembly GCF_905147365.1). Classification (NCBI taxonomy): domain Eukaryota; kingdom Metazoa; phylum Arthropoda; class Insecta; order Lepidoptera; family Lycaenidae; genus Aricia; species Aricia agestis. The sequence goes on along the minus strand of NC_056407.1, from coordinate 19,301,808 downwards.
TAATAAATATTGGATTAGTGCGTCTTTAGTGAACTCCTTCATAAATAGGTAGACTAGATAAACATTGGACTCAAGTGTTTCTACCCAATTTTTATCATTTTCCGCTTAATTCATTTGCACAAAATATCACAACACGCACGCACAATACGACATAGAACCACGTGTCATTTCAAATCTGACATAAGGAGATAGCCTTATTTAAAGTACTATGGAGCGAGAGAGAGACAATTAAATTATTCAGCATTCGCTCTATCATATTTGGCTGGATGTAAAAAGAATGAATGAATATGACATAAGCCCGGGTTAGTTGACTCTGAATTAAATTCTTCTGGTGCAATATGTAGTATGAGTTAAAAATTAAAAATGTTAACTCTGAGTTAGTAAGCTCCGGGTTATTTATTTAACTCAAAGTTTTGGCGCAAGTGGGCCTAAGTTTGCAGATATAAATCACTTATTATATTATTATCAATGCCAACGTCGGAGTTTGTATAATGCGCAGTCTCAATTTTCAAAATTAATAAATACTAGCACCAGTGACTGTTTTCTTTTAATTAGCCTATGCTGTCCCACTGTTGGGCAAAGACCTCCCCCAGAGGCTTCCATTTTTCTCGATCCTGCGCCATTGTTGGCCAGCCTGGCTGGTATGCCTCCAGCTCGTCGCGTCGTTACTGGTATTAAATCATTAATTCATAAAGAAACGAATTAAAAGCTATACTAACAAATGGCCCCATTCCCTATTGTTAGTATAGCTTTTACTGCCTTAATATAGTTTACTAATAATACCTATTAGCAGGGCCCCCGCTACCATATGTGCAATGTGTGCAATGCATACGGGCGCCGTCCTCTAGGGGCGCCAAATCGACATCTTTAGGGGCGCCAAAACCAAGGACCCAAAAAATTTGCCTAAAGGGCCGCCAAAATCCTTTTTCTGCACACAGCCGCCAGTAGCCCTTACGGGGGCCCTGCCTATTAGCTGTACAAGTGTTAGTGATATGTATTATATAAATGATGGCTGTTGTTGTTCCCAATAAAATAATAATAAAATAATAAAAAATAAAATGGACCAGGCCTTTTCCTTTGCAGGTAGACAGAACACGTAGAACACGTAGAACGTTCTGAAAGCATTAAATTTTTGATAGGAATATATTTATTTTTATTTGATAATGCGCACTTGAAGTAACTTTTGTGTTGTGACTTGTGACCATAAAGTTAATATACCTAGCGGAATAGAGAAACAAAGGCCTGAGCAAGCGAGATGTTACTATCAGTAACACTGCGTGGTAAAAAGAGACGTGTGATACATGACAGCTGCAATCTTTTTTTGACGTCCAGTCGGCACGTGCCGCACGTTGACAATTTAATCTCATAGTTTTTTTTTAATGAAATAAGGGGGCAAAAGAGCAAACGGGTCACCTGATGGAAAGCAACTTCCGTCGCCCATGGATACTCGCAGCATCAGCAGGTGCGTTGCCGGCCTTTTAAGAGGGAATCGGGTAATAGGGGAGGGTAGGGAAGGGAAAGGGTAGGGGATTGGGCCTCCGGTAAACTCACTCACTCGGCGAAACACAGCGCAAGCGCTGTTTCACGCCGGTTTTCTGTGAGAACGTGGTATTTCTCCGGTCGAGCCGGCCCATTCGTGCCGAAGCATGGCTCTCCCACGTATAAAATTCCCACGAATTCATGTTCAATCATGCTTGTGTAAGTGTACACGTACACATATTTTTCACACAGATGAAAACCAATTTCGGTTACGTTTGACAGCTCGAGATTGTTGCTCTATTCCGCTAGGTATATTAACTTTATGGTTGTGACTTGGAAGTTGGGAGTATCCATGGCACTCCGTGGGCAGCGTCAATCACTTAACAGCAGGCATCCGTTTGCTGATTTCCTTGGCCATTTAAGACAAAAAAGAAAAAAAAACATTTTATTCGAATAAAATAAATAGCTGCATTCGGTTTATAAAAATAGAATTAAATTATAGAATTTATAAAGCAGATTATACTTATTACAAGACGAAACTAAAATATTATGTATAGTTTTTGTGTTACAAATGTCTCACGACTCTCAATAATTATTAAGAACAAAATATACAAATTCTTTTTAAACTTATATATATTTTCAGAAATATTTTTTGTTTTTAACATAATATTATAATGACCACAGTCCACAACTGTACCTTATAAAAATTGGTACTAATTATAGCATGTGGAATTGTGGATACATACCTACCTACATTGTTCATAACATAAATTAAGATAATATCTATATATTTAGAACATTTATAGAGACTAGATTTTGCTAACCTATCTATTATCAAATCAATTTAATAGTATTTGAATATGATAAAACTAACTTAAAAATTGTACGTACTTAATTAAGAATTTAAATTCCCTATCTCAAAAACTACTGAACAGATTTTGATGAAACTTGCAGTATTCCCTAAGTTTAATAATGCCTAGTAAGTAAAACAAAAAATAATCACTTAAATCGGACTTGTAGTTACGGAGGTATGCGAACACAAACGTAAAAATTTGAAATTTGGCACATTTGTTCAGAAGCTGATATGGACTAACAAAGCTGGGCAGTTCTAGGAATATAACATACATACGGGTCGAATTGATAACCTCCTTTTTTGAAGTCGGTTAGTTAAATGGTGATTAGTGACCGCCTTATAAAAATATTGGTATCAAAGGGTTGGCACTTCTTTGAAACTATATACGTTGTTAAAAGTTACCACATTCAAGATTAAGTTGAGCCTTTGAAATATAAGGGGACCGTTTTGTTTTCGACGTTAAGTTTAAATAGGTTAACAATTATAATGATGAAATTCGGTCAAGTATAAGGCATTTATACGCAAAAAAATATATATATAAAACTCAAAAGTGACTGACTGATTGACATAGTGATCTATCAACGCACAGCCCAAACCACTGGACGGATCAGGCTGAAATTTGGCATGCAGGTAGATGTTATAACGTAGGTTTCCGCTAAGAAAGGATTTTGATAAATTCCAACCCCAAGGGGTTCAAATAGGGGATGAAAGTTTGACTATAATATTACTACTTAACGCGAGCGAAGCCGCGGGCAAAAGCTCGTTATGATTATAATTCAAATAATTATTTAGGAATAGGTACTAAATTTCTAATGGTGCCTCTTCACAATGGTCCTGGTAAACTGGGTAATGGTGCATGATTGCGGACGATGGAACTTTCAAGTTTATTGATTTACTCGTGGTCTACAGTTGACGATGGCCTGCACTGGGCCATCGTAGGCCATTGGTACTCCGTACCGGCTACTTTACATATTATTATCCATTTAGCGGTTTAAGCGGTAGAGGTGACAGAGAGATACAATCTATACTTCTCTAAATAGTATAAAACAAAGTCGCTTTCCGCTGTCTGTATGTATGTGTGTATGTATGCTTAGATCTTTAAAACTACTCAACGGATTTTGATGCGGTTTTTTTTTATAGATTGAGTGTTTCAAGAGGAAGGTTTATATGTATAACATATGCATAATATGGTAGAGAAACACTGATAATTTTAGAGGTTTCTAATGTTATGTCGTAAATAAATTCATTTTTTTGCGTTTATATTGCAAACGCTGGCTAAACCCTACGAGATAGATCAAAATAATGTACTACAGTATTGTACACCTTAATAAGGTAAACAAAAAAGTCCGCGATGGTATATGTCTATTTCTTAGGGATAACTCACAATAGCCATTTTTGTTCTTTACTTTTTACGAAAAATAATGGCTTATTTACGAAGCGATTTTAACAATTTACAACATTAACCCTTATCCAAATAAACATGTTTGGAAGCTAAGACATTAAATGTAGATTATAATTGTCTTTTACACTATACAATTTCGTCCAATACGTTAGAAGTTTTCAAACGTATAAACTTACGCGGAATCAAAAAATATGTCGCGCGGCGGCGGCCGAGGGACATAGCGGTTACGGCGGAACCGGCCGGGCGCTCTCATAAGCTTCGGGCTTATGTTATTGTAGTAGAAAGTGTATTTCGTCATTGTGTGGTTGTGCAGACGGTAACGCAGAGGAGCAACCACAGCGCTTTCTTTCAGATATTCATTGTTTCTGGTTCTTTGGTTTCTGAATTGTCGATAAAAATATATTTGACTTGGTTAGAAAAACGGACTTTTGTTTTTGCTTTGCGATTGGGTTATTTGTTGCTTTGTGGGTATTACTATACGATCATGCCTGGAAGACGTCGTCGTTCGAACATAGGTCGTAGTACAGTGAATGCCAAAAGAGCACGTTCAGCAAGAGATGAAGAATCGTCAACGGAACGTGAGACTCACCTCAGCCAGAATAGTGATAGAAATCGGATACAGAGAGAAAGAGAATCGTCTGTAGAGCGTGAGGTTCGCCTCAGTCGGAAAAATGATGGAATTCGGATACAGAGAGAAAGAGAATCGTCTGTAGAGCGTGAGGCTCGCCTCAGTCGGAAAAATGATAGAATTCGGATACAGAGAGAAAGAGAATCGTCTGTAGAGCGTGAGGCTCGCCTCAGCCAGAATAGTGATAGAAATCGAATACAGAGAGAAAGAGAATCGTCTGTAGAGCGTGAGGCTCGCCTTAGCCATAATAGTGATAGAAATCGAATACAGAGAGAAAGAGAATCATCTGTAGAGCGTGAGGCTCGCCTCAACCAGGATAGGGATAGGCATCGAATACAGAGAGCAAGAAAATCATCCGCACAGACTCATAGCAACACCGAACAAAACGAACAACCAAACAGCCACAGACCAGAGAGAGTAACTAATTCATGGGTAAATAAAGAAAATTCTGCCAATTTTTGCGAAACTTTTATCGTTTACGCAGCACAATAGGAAAAATCACCCGATTTTGAAACATTCTTCATTGGTGCTCCGCTTCTATTGGTCTTAGCGTGATAATATATTATAGGCTACATCCTACTAATATTATAAAGGCGAAAGTTTGTTTGGATGTATGGATGTGTGGATGTATGGATGTTTGTTACTCTTTCACGCAAAAACTACTGAACGGATTTTAATGAAACTTTACAATAATATAGCTTATACATCAGAATAACACATAGGCTACAATTTTAACCGACTTTCAAAATGGGGGAGGTGTTATGTTCGTTTTCTTATATTCAACGATTACTCCGCCGTATGTTACCCGATTTTTATATTCACAAAAGTGGTGATCTGATGAAGGATCCATAAGTAATCGAGGGAACTCCTCAAAACTTATAGGGAAACGTGTGGTGACTTCGGTTTCGTGAGAAACATATGCTACCAACAAGTAAGATTTTGCACCGAGATATACCTGGTATACCGTGGTTCGGAAGGTGCTGAGAGAACTCCTGATTCTTTATAGATACAAGTTTGGGAGTTTCGGCGTTGTTTTAAGAACAGGAACCATATGCTACTACGCAAATTACATTCATCATCATCATCATCATCATCACTACCATATTATACCATTTCATAGTCTTTTAGATCGAGACTCGAGTTTGTCAAGCGATAATTAAAAAAAAATCTTTATTTTATTTCTAAAAATAGATTGACGACCTCTGTGGCTCAGTGGTGAGCGCGTTGGTAGCTCAAGCCGGAGGTTGCGGGTTCAAATCCCGCCGACGGAACAAAAAGTTTTCAAAGTTCCTAGGTCATGGATGTGTATTAAATATGTGTATCATATAATAAAAATCTTAAATATATGTATATAGTATAAAAGTATTAAATATATTTCCGTTGTCTGGTACGGGGTACCTGTAACACAAGTCCATCAGGTACTTACCACGGGGCCAGACTGACGTGGTGTGAAGCGTCCATAGATAAAAAAAATCTATACCTACCTAATATAATAACATTAAAGAGTATGTTTGCTTGAACGCGTCAATCTCAGGAACTACAGGTCCGATTTAAAAACTTATCTCAGTGTTAGATTGATCATTTATCGAGTAAGACTATAGGCTATATTGTATAATATATTATCACGCTAAGACTAATACGACCGAAGAAACTCAGGAAAATGCGGGAAAAACGGGGAAAATATTTTTTATGGGAAAATGTACGTTTTCTGTAAAATTCCTAATTTACGCGGGCGAAGCCGCGCGGGACATCTAGTAATATTATAAAGCGGAAGAGTTTGTTTGTTAGAACGCGCTAATCTCAGGAACTACTAGTCCGATTTGATAAATTCTTTCAGGGTTAGATATTGAGGAAGGCTATAGTCTATATTTTATCACGATAGAACTAAGAGGAGCGAAGAAATAGAGGAGAATGTGGAAAAAACGGAGGGAATTATTAGAAAGGGCTTATTTGAACGCGCTAATCTCAGGAACTACTGGTTAGATTTGAAAATTTTTTCAGTGTTAGATAGTCCATTTATCGAGGAAGGCTATATTTTATTACGCTAAGACTAATAGGAGCGAAGAAATAGAGGAAAATGTGTAAAAAAACGGAGGAAATTATTTGAAAGGGCTTATTACACGAACTACTGGAGCAATTTTTCTGTTAATTAGCACAGCACAGAGAACCACGTGAAGGATCATAGACTATTTTTTGTGCACTAATTTGTCTGTGAAATATCTAATTTACGCGGGCGAAGCCCAATAAATAATGAGACACTCCTAAGGGTGAGTTGTAATAACTTACTTTAACTATAACTGTAACCATAACAAAATGTCAAATGAACTGTCAAATCTAGGGATTTGACAGTTCATTTGACATTTTGTTATGGTTATGGTCAAATATGGCGTCCATTATGGACTTTTACTAGGGTAAAAGTCCATAATGGACGCCATATTTGACCATAACCTTTACCTTAACTATATAAAGCTACGCATCTGGTGCAACCCACCCTTAGTCGGCATACATACTAGTTCTGTCTACTCTGGTTTGTGTGAGGGCTCGAATAAAACAATTGATATAACGTTTAAGAAGACAATATACTTATCCAATGCTCAAAACTAATAGGTAATTATTGTGTGTTTAATGTTCCCACGTGCATCTCAATGAGATCATTATAATTTTACAAAATTTAAATAAAATTTAACAAGAGAGGCTAATGAGGGTAGTATTTTTATTTTATTTTATTTATTTATTTATTTAAAAATAAAAAAATAAAAATAAATAAATTTTTATCGCTCTTATCCTGTATGTAGCTTATATAGCTAAGTGTCAAATATTGAAAATATGACTTCCACTCAACTCCCACTTAAAATAATGTAAGTAATCTAATTTTAAGGGTAAAAATATAGATAAGTAATTCTATTTTTTGTCACACGACAATGCGTATTTCTTAAAGAATTTTTTGATTTTAATTTTGTACGCTTTCTAGCTAAATATTTCAGAAAATAAGAAAGATCTATCGCAGGACTGACTTATTATTTTACGAAAGTTGAGGTATGAATCTCAGATAAGCTTTTTTGAACATATAAAAGCTCTCATGTGTCATGAGTCATGACTCATGAGACTCTGACATAGACTAACAAATTATTGTCAGAGTCTGAACTCTGAAGTGCTATACTTATTATTTCAAAAGTTTATGTGTACGTTTTTATTTTTATGTTTGTGTATGCATATTTCTGGAACTATAAGTCCGATTTAAGTAATTCTTTTTTTTGTACTAGGTAACACAAGTTTCATCAAAATCGGTTTAATAGTTTTTGTGATACGGAATTTTGATGTCGACTTTTTTTAATATTACATTATTTATCTTCTACTATTTTTGTACTCTTAATACTTAACATTATTAAGTATTTTTATTATAATCTAATCGTGTACATTTGACATGATATGCTAGACGTTTTTTTTGACCCCTGAACCAGCTATAGTAGAGCGACTAGCATTAATTTAACTTTATAATTTAAATTAAGTGTGCGTTTACACGTCTGTTCGTTCCGCTAGAGTCCGGTATCTCAATTATTAAATTTTAATGACTCGTTGCCTCCGAAACTAAATATATTATATCATTTTAATTCAAATTGTATGCTAATTGTCATAATATGTTAGACAAAGATATTGTGCTAAAGGATGTTTTTATTACAATTTGTGTTGGTTGCTCGTGTTTTGCCTGTTCCATGCTGTCGGTGACTTTTCAGTTAGTATCATAATTTTAGTTCCAAAACACGCAATGGTCACATTTCAAAGTGACGCGACGATGCGATATGTATTTTTAACCGACTTCAAAAAGGAGGTTATCAATTCGACCCGCATGTACTATTTATGTTATATTTCCAGAACTGCCCAGTTTTCGTATATGTAATAACTAAATAGTCTATATAGCAGCGTCTGAATCTCAGGAACTACCAATCCAATTTAGGTGATTCTTTTTTGTTGTACTAAGTATTGTTCAACTTAGGGAACACTGCAAGTTTCGACAAAATCGGTTCAGTTGTTTCTGAAATGGGGAATTTTAATTCTTAATTACTTACGTACAGTTTTGAAGTCGGTTTTATTAACCCCCGACAAAAAAGAGGGGTGTTATAAGTTTGACGTGTCTGTCTGTCGGTCTGTCTATCTGTCCGTCTGTCTGTGGCAGCATCCAAACAAGTGAACCGATTTTGATCTAGTTTTTTTTGTTTGAAAGCTGACTTAATCGAGATTCGAGAGTGTTCTTAGCTATAGTTCATCATCATTAGCCTACTCCATGCTGGAAAATCGCATTTTGCATTCTAGTTCGTGACATTTATGATGGTGCTGCAACATCACCTGCTGCATCAATAGGATATATTCGAAGTTTGCTGTCTTTTCTTTAATATTTTTTAATATCTAAAAAGGCATTGATAAAACCTACATTTGCTCAAAACACTTTTTTCATAATCATTATAGTTCGTCTTTTATTCAAGTAAAACTAACTTGGCGATGATTCCGCGTCGTCCTTTTTCACCTGGCATTATGAAGGACGGGCGTGAGTGTCTTTTCTTTAGAAAAGACAGCAAACTTCGAAGATCCAAGCAAAAATGTGTCTAAAACAAGGTTTTTTGTAAAAAAGAAACTATCGAGCATTTTTTGAGTAATCGTGTTTTCGTCTTGAGCATTTAATTTTTATGAACTGAAGTTACTTGTGTCAAAAAATCAGTTTTCTAAACCTTACAGATTTTGAGATCTAGGTTAAAGTATGTAGTCAAGTTAGGGTCATTTGGGCTCTTAAGCCTGGTTTAAAACTAATTTATTAAAGCCAAAGCTTGATGAAGGCTAGTTTTATTCTAGAGTAGTCTAGAGTGCTTAGAACAAGGAAGTTAGGTATTAAAATGAAGGGATTAAATTTTGTAAGGTTAGTGCAAGAGGGTACTTGTTAGGGTTCCGTACCCAAAGGGTAAAAACGGGACTCTATATTTACTAAGACTTCGTTGTCTGTCCGTCTGTCTGTCTGTCTGTGTATCAGGCTGTATCTCAAGAACCGCTGAAGAAGAAGCACAATCTGTGAAAATTTTCAAAGATTGTGTATATCTGTTGCCGCTATAACAACAAAATAAATATACTAAAAACAAAATAAACTCCCATACAAGAAACCTGATTTTTTGGCCTTTTTTGCTCGATATCAATAATGGCAACAGGTAAGCACTTGAAATTTTCACAAAGGCCTTAAATATATGTGTAATTTAATAATTTATAATAATATTTAAAGAATATAAATATTTAGTGGAAGTAAACACAGTTTTTGGCCTATTTTGCTCTATAACGGTACGGAGCCCTTCGTGCGCGAGCTCGACTCGTACTTGGCCGATTTTTTATTACCATGAAACTGGCTATCTTGATCTATAGAATATATCGATTTTTGCTCCATCTGACAAACATAAGAGGATTCCACACCGCCCTTTTTTCCATACAAACGTTGTCCCCTGTTCCCTCCCTGGATAATGCAAGTAGAGTTATAATTTTTTTCCTGAATATCTACGGCCACTAATACAATGTCCCTATGTTTTCTTTTTTTTCATAATTTAAGAAAGCAGCGCAAGTATTAAAACTAGCTTAACCTCTATTTTGCTCGGCTACTTTTACATTTCATGTTTTTGGTGGGATTATGCTGACTACAAAATATTTGATCTACATTTTGAATTAATTCACTGATTACAGCATCTTTTAGCCAAGGTCTTGAAAAAAAAACGTTGTGCGTTGTAATATAAATGAGAAAATCTCTCTCTGGTGTGTTACAGATGTGTTTTTGCGACTAATCCTCTATGAATAATAATTTGATACTTTTTGTGATATGAATACTGAGGCTGGAACTTGGAATTATTATTTATACCTACTATGTTGGAATTGTAGAGATAACGAATATCCATGGTATAATTATATATCCATCGTATAAAAAGACATTGTATAATGGTATTGAGAAAACTCATTAATAAAAGTTATCATTTATTGATGTTTGGGGTATATTATCACTACATAGTATAAAACGAAATTCTCTTGGATTCACCTATTCTAGCCGATTCCTTTCCGGACTATATAAGTGAAAAAATACAAAATTTTAGTGAAAGTTTAGACCGTCTTCTGTAACAGTCACATGGCATTTACTTTGATTCGGCATTGTTTATTTGTTCCCTTTACGTATGTTTTGCGGTGTTGTCTGCTCTGGAAGTTCCCACAACTTTTCCATAGCTTAGATGACACCCTAAAACATACGCTATCCACAATTTTAAACATCAAAATTGATGAACGTTCCTGGAACAAAGCCACACTACCCGTAAGGTTCGGTGGCCTGAGAATACGGAAAACTTTTGACGTAGCATTACCGGCGTTCTTGTCCTCAGTTCATGCAAATCGCCAAGTAATATCCAAAATTTTAGAGCCCTCATCTTGTTCATTAGATAGAACTCCCTTTGCGGACGAGGCCAAGGACGCCTGGGATATTGGACGTCACTAGGCGCATGCGGTCCGGGGGCACATAGGCTTTTTAGAGAAATATCTAAGAAGCTTATTGAAGCCAACCGAGACCCCAGAGCCGGGAACTACCTGGCACAGCGGATAGCAATTATTGCCATCCAACGTGGCAATTATATCAGCTTGCTGGGCACTCTGCCAGGTGGGGAGTGGGGGCGACCTGGGGAAGTTTTTCTTTTTGTGCTTTTATTTTTTTAAAGTTTGTATAATATATAATAGATTACTTATGTATATTTTGTATATTTTTAGTTTGTATTTCTAGTGATAATATGTGTTTAAATGAAAAATTTCATTAATAAAAATAAAATAAATATTTAAGGGAGCTCCCATACAAAAAACATAATTTTTGGCCTATTTTTGCTCTACGATAAGCGACGAAACCTGTTCGACTAGTTTTTGCTGTGTCACGTTAGCCAAATTTCGTCTTATAATTTCTAAAATTACCGTAAGATTACAAATTCCTATTTTAAGTTTAGTGGCAATAAAATTAGCATCCTCATATTTTATTAAAATTATGTGGTCGTGTATGTAATGAGTCAAAAAAGGGACATTTATATTTTTAAAACGGGTACTAATTTAGTTACTTTTCTTACCGTAATATAAATAACTTTAAAAATTAAAAAAATATATTACAAAATAATTAATTATTATTGTCATTATAGCATAACAAAATAAATAATACTAAATAAGATGTTTGGCAGATTTAATTATTAATGTTATGATATATTGTATGCCACAAAAAAGTATGACCCAATTTGTCGATAAAATAATTATGTCATCACATTAAACATTGGTGTCGGGAGTCGGGACGCATTGTATACTATATTAAACATAAGGATATAAAAATGTTTAATATTATAAAATAATTAAAAAAGAAAATGAAATAATAATTATAAAATAATGAGTCTTAAATGAATACAGTGAAGTAATAAGATGTTTTGGTTGTCACGGTTGGTTGTAAGTGGACATTCCAGTTTAGTCGTTTCAACTTATTCTGAGCATGCAAAAAATAATGATTAAAATGTTACAAGTGTATATAATATTATAGCTTTGATAAGGGGACCCTAACGTAAAAAAGCGGCCAAGTGTGAGTTGGACTCGCCCATTCCGCTCCGCGGGTTCCGCAGCAGCAAATAGGTAAAGTGTTTAGGCAATCAAAAGTGTTTTTTAAAATTAGAGTATCGGAACGAAGAAAATATTTATTAAAAAAAAAGTTACAAAGGTTAAACTTTAAAGTAATAAATTTCCTCTTTTACGTTTAGTTGCCAATTGATTATTAATTTCTTCTGAATGAAGCTGCAATTAGGGGGGGGGGGGGGGGGTACCGGACACCCCAGGACCCCCATTCCATGAAATGCTATTCTAATTATTTTAGACACATTAGACAGATAGTAACATTAACTGAACTCACGATTAAATTTGCTGGTACCGAATTCAAAGTACTTAATGAAGACTGTAGTACCTTGGAAGTCGATTTTAATTTTTTGTTACAAATAATACGTTCCAGAAATTAATTCCCTAGAATATTCTGGCTCTCGCCTTGGCCCATATAAATAGTCGCAGTCAGGCGGTCCAAGCAATCAGTTCAGTTTGAGCGATCTTCAAGGCGACTTCGGACTCTTCGGAGTGAAAAAAAGTGATCAAGAGTGATACCTAGGACTTGGCTACGACCTAGGACAGCGATAGTGCTTAATGCTTTGGACCTAGTGCTTAATGCTTTGCGTTGACCTAGTGCTCGTGAATAAGCCTTCAAGAGAGTCAGCAGTTCTTTCTCTCCAAATCCTTCGAACCCTAGCACGTAACAGAATGTTACGTGGTTTACATACTCTTTGCGTATGAAACTATCACAGCTATCAACTGTACTCAGGCGGATTCAAAAGTTTAATACTATGTCTTAAAAGCCATGACCCTACTTTAAATATGCTTATCCCTGTTATACTAATAAGCACTCAACTGTGATGAAAGTGCAATTAGTTGTTGTTCGTAGAGTCCACATCCTGAGGATGCTCTGGTGTTGGGGCGAAACGCGCGTCGAGGTTTTCAACCTGCATGGTGGTGAGGGGTCATGCACGGATTTGCCAACATTATTACTTGTGTGGTGGTGGTGTTTGCAAGTTCTTGCATGCGAGTGTACGCATAGGCAGTGTGGGAGGAGGGAGGTGCTGTACGCATGCCTATGCGTACACTCACTCATTTACTTATTACAAAAACTTAAAAAAAAAACAAACTAAATTTGAAAGTGCAATAACACGTTATTTACTACTCATTGAATATATAAAATATTATTATTGAATTATGATGAATACAATTTGCAAAGTAGCATGCTTTCAGTTCTTAATTAAAATAACGATGAAACCCCAAACTTTCATAATATGAAAACTTATTATCTGAGTGCACTACCACTTTATAATTTCTTAAACATAATATTACACCACTGTATATGCTTAGAGTTCATCAAGCAATTCAAATGAAATGTTCAAACGCCTATCTCTAAAGGCTCTAGAGTTCTTTTCAGTGACTTTCTTCTATTATAAAACTTTTGCATGGAAACTCATCAGCTCAACATAATAAAATATTCTTAAAATATTTAAAACTGCATCACTTAATGGAACTATATTTGTCCCAATAATTTTCAAGGAGTTTCCTACATAACTCATAGAACCCATGATCAAATTGCCACCTTAGTAACCGCAACACCAAGTTTAAATCAGTTACTTTGTAAGTAACAACATTAATATAATTTTCAAAATCTCTCGACAAACTGGAGTCTCGATCTAAAAGACTATGAAAAGTACCAATAATAGGGTCATAAGTAATGACTGAGTTAATGAACTCAGTACGATGCATCGTGTAATGGTAGTAATGATGATGATGATAATGATGATGAATATAACTTGCATAGTAGCATATTATGCTTTCAGTTCTTAAAACATCGCCGAAACCTCAAAAACTTGTGTCTATTAGGAATTCGGAATTCTCTTAGTATCTTCGGAACCATAGCATACCTTGGTGCAAAATCTTACTTTTTGGTAGCATAATATGCCTAGGACACACTTCACATAAAACCAAAATCACTAGATGTTTCCCTATTAATTTTAAGGAAGCTCCCTTGATTACTCATGGATCCTATCATAAGGTGGAACTGATGAAGTGCCACTTTTGTGAACATGGCACCAAATTGGGGTTGAACCCTATACAACAAAAGAAAAATTTTGAAAATCGGTTCACAAACGGCGGAGTAATCGTTGAACATACAAAAATAAAAAATAAAAATAATATTATCCACAGCCGAATATATTATTATAACCTCCTCCTTTTTGGAAATCGGTTAAAAACGGCGTATTTTCTGCATTTTTGGTAATAATCTACCTACACGTTAAAATGAACACTAGATTTACATATAGAAGAAAAGTCTAAATTATTACAATAAATACACGAAATTTAGCTTATAATGCCTTAATTAATAATAATATTAAGAAGATTCTGTTCTGCTCTAGACTTATAATATAAACTTAACTATAAAATTATTATTTTTTGTTTCTCGAAAGTTACACTGGCCTGTAGCAATCAAATTCTATGCAGATTGAAATATAAAAAAAAAAAACTTGATACCATTAATTATTTAAGTTCATTAAGTTTATGTTTGAAATATACATTAAGTATACATATTTATCATATTTAAGTATTACACAAGTCTTTTGACAAAATATGTGGCAATGTAGCCATGAACCTATACATATTTTAAGCGACTTCCAAAAAGAAGGGGAATCTATGTTTGATTGTATTGTTTGTATGTTTAAAGTTTATCGATCATTCTGTCATTTTCTCAAAATAATGACTGGTTTAAACTTTAAACATATCCTGTTCAGTTGCTAGCGAGTAGCGAAGGCTTTAAATTAAAGACGGGTAGAATGGTAATTCAGGCAGCTTGTCATGACATGTCAAATATTGTCAAACCAACGATTTGACATTTGATTTAGCTTTGGAAGCGGAGTGGATCGAGACAGGAACAAAGCTGTGAAGCGGGCAAGGTCCTCGCAGGATTGCGAGGGTGATAGCTTGCCCGACTTTTAATTTGGAAGGTGCAGAGGAATAAATCACGTACACGATGGTCAGAACTACGGAATGAATCTCATGACACAATCTTTCAAAACGTAAAACGTAAACCTTACGTAATATTATGAAAAAGTTTAAAAAAAGAAGTTTAGCTATATTCACTACAGCTGCATTATTTTCGCTTTAAAAGCTTTTGCCATACAACACACGACATGTAGCGTCGATCATGATAATGTTCAGCGTCATATTACAAGATGTCATAATATCGAGGCAGCACTTAATACCGTGCCACACTTCAGCCCGTCAGTTGCAGGTGTAACTTGAAATCGAAATACATTACTGCAGAAATTCGACTAAAGTTCGCTCTGGCCCATTTGCTTTCGGTGTTGAAGTTAGCCCTGTGTAAAATATTATCATACTTTTGTCATGAATACGCCGAGGACACAGATAGAGGAACGAGATAATGACGTAATTAATATTTAACCCAGGGTTAAATAGACGCAATTGGGCCTCGAACTGACTTTCCCTTCGTCCTATGAATTTTCCGGTTAGTTCACACCCACAGAGTCTTGAACAAAGGAGACGACTCCGAAACTCTTGAACTGATAGAGTTCCACTTGCAACAGGCAGTATAGGGAATTTAATAAAACCACGAGTTAGAAAAACTATGGTGCGTCGGAGCGTTCTATAAGTAGAGTGTCACTTCGCGTGCGACTTGCGTGCGGCTTTGGTTGCGACTTGGTTGCGACTGTGGGTCCCGGCCCGCAGGGAGTCGGGCTAAGGGCCTGAACCTTTTCCTGTGGGAACGCTCTTTCAGCACCTAATCTTTATTTATCGAAAGCATACAAATCACAAAGTGTTGGCAGTATTATAAAACAAATACAAAGAGCTTATTATTAAACTTAAGTATAGACCATACATTCAACAGTCAACGCTGTTTCTTACACAGAACTAATTCTAATAAATTATCATAACTTATGGCCTATGGTGTAGTGCGTCGCCTACAATCTGCCTCCTTAGTGCTAACTAGTTGGCACTACTATCCTGTGGTGCCAGTAAGGCGACGCGCGTCACTGGTCTGCGCAGCACACCGGTGCGTGTGCGCACATCAACAATACGGACTCGTCCGTCGCGGCCCGTGTGGGTCGTGCTTACAACTACAACCCCATTACGCCAGCAGTTACGTTTTTGTCTCGTTCGACCTACAGTGACCTCGAGTGGTTCAAAAAAATCTACTCCGGTGCCGGTGTAACCAAAGGGACGTCTATTACCTACTGCTACCAAATGTACAACTCGTTCCTCACATTTCGCGTCATCTAACATCTGTTTAAACCTACGGTCCTTGGGCCATTGACCTTCAGGTAGCTTCAAAAACAAAAAGCCTCGATTGCTAGCTATAAAACTAACTAGTACACATCCGTTGGCACGTGTCAAGCGCCAATAAATCACAGCTGCGTAAGCTTTAGAAGAAGCATCGCAAAAAATATGCAATTGTTTTTCAACTACGTCGCACTTATTTTTTGTTGCATTGTTGAAGTGCATAAACATCTGTTCCGCCGAGTAACTATAAGTCCACTCGTATGCGTTGCCGTAATATCGTGGAATTCTAAGTGAGGGCAGGCACTTCAAATCTTTCAGCCACGATCTTTTCTCTCTACGATATATTTTATCTGCGTACGTATATTCAGACTTAAACTTTTTAACTAAGATATTTAGCCTTTTTCGCGCATAATCATACGTATTGGGAAATTCCAATGTATCTTTCGTGAAGGGTAAGCCTACCTCCCATTGATTACCTACATTTCGTGCAGTTTCATCTAACATACGTACTGCTCTTAAGTGTGCCGTATTTTCGCGACGTAAGGTCAATACTCCTATCGAGTCTAGTTCGAATGATTGTTTAATTAAATTATTTAATTCTGTAATGTTCCTATCGTGTTCCTCTGAGTGAGCGAGATGAGAGGTGTGGCCGTTCACGGGAGTGTGAGCGAGACAGATGCGGCCATGAATGGACCAGCCTAGGAGGCATCTCGTGGCATATGGTTCCTGCTTGTTACCGTGCAGAATCTCAAGAGGGGCGATAAGAGAGTAGTTATCCTGACCTATAAGTAGACGAGGCACTACACATTCGTTACAAACATAGTTCTTGATTTTTAACAAATGATTGCATTTTACATTTTTAACAGAAGACAAATTTTGCTTAGGCAAATTTAATTTGTTAACAACACGTAGAGTTACATCAAAACTTTTATTTTCGAAAGCTTCAGCTATAGTAGCGGACACTTTAGGTACATCAGATTGATATATTTCAATTCCAAAGGCATCAATAAATTTTATGGGGCTAGACTGACAAGTTATAAGACCTAAATCACTCACCAAGTCCTTATCGATTATGGATATGGATGCACCGTCGTCTAGTAACGCGAATGCACTCACCGTGCCCTTTGGGCCACTGAGATTGACTTTCACAACTTTTAGTAGCACTTCACTATTTACTTGGGGACCGGCGTCGGCGACGTCGGCGGCCGGGCTCGCGGGGTCGCCCGACTCGCGCCGGGCGGCGGCCAGCTGGTGCGCCACGGTCTCGTTGCACGCTGACGATGACGACTCGCCGTCGGCCGTCTGCGGCTCGTAGGTTGCCGTGCTCGCTGTAGCCTCCTTGTTGACTGGGGGCTTCTTGAAGTGTAGAAGTCGGTGATGCGACAGTCCGCAGTTATCGATGTCGCACAGAGGTGCGGGACATGCGGTCTTCTCGTGTCGCTTCTGCAGGCAGCAAAAACATAGGTATTTTGCTTTCACAAAATTCCATCTGTCCTTTCGCATTGCTCTATTGAAAAATCGGCATTCGGCAAGTAGATGCGCAGATTTTGAGCAGAACGGGCAATTTTTCGAGGCCGTCGGTCGAAAGGTCTTCGTTGCCGTCGCGAGTACAGGGCGATTGTAGTACATAGGCTGCCTCTGTTTCTCGTCCGGCTTTGCTCGTCCGTGTGGCACCGGGTCGGGTTTCCGGTTGTCTCGCAGGTGAGTAACTCCGACTGTCGAGGCCACAGTAGCTTCTCGTTTTAGAAATGTGGCCAGTAGCTGCAGTTTTGGTACGCTGCTAGCTAGCTTGTCGTAAGCGTAGTCCGACCACTTACTTATTAAAACACTCGGCAGCTTGGTGACGATTGACGTCAGTAATTCAGGACTGCGTAGATAATCGTGCTGATTGAGTGTATTCAGCGTCGCAACACAGTTATTAACTTTCATGGAAAAGTTAATAATATCATTGTGATAATTATTCGAGAGTGGCGATAATTTTCTCATTTGTGCAGTGAGCTGTTGGACGATTAAGTCTGGGTGCCCAAATCTGAGCTCTAGCGCCTCCATTACAATAGCTGGCGAGGTGCCGCCGATTAGCAAGTCGGTGACGGCTTCCTTGGCCTCGCCTCGGAGCGCTCTGCGTAGTCGCCATAAGTTCTCGGAGTCGCTGAAATGGCATACCTGTGTAGATTCCTCGTAGGAACTTTTGAAGTGTAGCCATTCGTTACATTCACCGCTGAATGTCGGAAGTTCTCGTGGTGTACATAGGCGTGAGAGTAGTCGTTCGTCTTGATGTTGTTGTGACGAGATCATGATGTCTTTCAACGTGTGAGCGAGCTGAATAATTCCTCCGGCGTCTGGAGCAGTAGCCCGACTAGGTGCGCATGCGTTTGCGCTAGGTGCCGGCGCCACCTCCGCTGCCGTTGCTGCCGCCACTGGTGACGGCTGTTCAGTACGTTCCAGCCAACTCTCAACGTTGCATTGACTCCCGTCGATGCTAGCAGGTTCACTACATCTGGAGGAACTCTCGACCAAGGCTAAGTCACATTCGAGCCTCTTGTCGATTAGTTCCATGGCTATTTTAGCCCTTTCTTCGGCTGCCGCTAGTTCCAACTGTTTTCGCCTCAGTAGAGACGATGACGATATTGACACATTAGACTCACTTTTCACATTGTCCGACTTAGATATTTTACGCGATTCTGGTTGTTTGTGACACTCTCGCGACAACACGTGCTCCGAAGCGCTTTCGAATTTTTCTAACAATTTAGCGCGGGATCTAGTTGTACGATGCATTGTATTAGTTCGAGATCCGGCTCGTATGGACCAGAAATTATAGGGAATTTAATAAAACCACGAGTTAGAAAAACTATGGTGCGTCGGAGCGTTCTATAAGTAGAGTGTCACTTCGCGTGCGACTTGCGTGCGGCTTTGGTTGCGACTTGGTTGCGACTGTGGGTCCCGGCCCGCAGGGAGTCGGGCTAAGGGCCTGAACCTTTTCCTGTGGGAACGCTCTTTCAGCACCTAATCTTTATTTATCGAAAGCATACAAATCACAAAGTGTTGGCAGTATTATAAAACAAATACAAAGAGCTTATTATTAAACTTAAGTATAGACCATACATTCAACAGTCAACGCTGTTTCTTACACAGAACTAATTCTAATAAATTATCATAACTTATGGCCTATGGTGTAGTGCGTCGCCTACAGGCAGGTTATATTCATATACGTAGAAATTCGTGGAAAATTAGCGTACTTGCTTGTACATACGTGGGAGAGCCATGCTTCGGCACGAATGGGCCGGCTCGACCGGAGAAATACCACGTCCTCACAGAAAACCGGCGTGAAACAGCGCTTCCGCTGTGTTTCGCCGAGTGAGTGAGTTTACCGGAGGCCCAATCCCCTACCCTTTTCCTTTCCCTACCCTCCCTTATTTCCTTCCGTACCCTCCCCTATTCCGTTCCCTCCCCTATTCCCTTCCCTACCCTCCCCTATTACCCCTTAAAAGGCCGGTAACGCACCTACAGCTCTTCTGATGCTGCGAGTGTCCATGGGCGACGGAAGTTGCTTTCCATCAGGTGACCCGTTTGCTCGTTTGCCCCCTTATTTCATAAAAAAAAAAAGTTGCTTTCCATCAGGTGACCCGTTTGCTCGTCTGCCCCCTTATTTCATAAAAAAAAAACATAACATAAAGCCCGTTATACACTTAGAGCCAACGCATTGGGTCAGCGCATTGGGCCAACGTGTACACTGTAGAATATGGAATATCGCTTTGAACTTACGGCCAAATAGGCCTTTACCGTTGACCCAATGTGAACAGTGGGCTTTAAATATCATCATTTACGGATTTTCTCGCCGATAACTCGTGACCACGGCCGCTGGAAAGCCGTAATTGGTTATATGAAATATCTGTTATACTCACGTAAACCTAAGAAATCAGAATTTGAGAATAGCTGTTGTTGTTACATACCACCACCAACAATCTACACCAAAATCGCGAACGAGTCTTCCCTATTTAAATAATAATAATATCTATGGACGCTTCACACCACGTCAGTCTGGCCCCGTGGTAAGTACCTGAAGGACTTGTGTTACGGGTACCAGACAACGGAAATATATTTAATACTTTTATATTATACATATATTTAAGATTTTTATTATATGATACACATATTTAATACACATCCATGACCCAGGAACTTTGAAAACTTTTTGTTCCGTCAGCGGGATTCAAACCCGCGACCCCTGGGTTGAGCTACCAACAGCCCACCAACTGAGCCACAGAGGTCGTCAAATGTTGTAAAATTAATGTTTATTACAACAATTGCACCGATAGAGTTCATAAAAATATTGTGTATAGTGTAATACGATATTATCAAAATAATAAAACACGAAAGCTCGATTTTATTAATTAGCATAATTCGAATACAACTCGAACGAGTTTCGGAATGAAATCATTAAGATAATAAATGTCAACAATACCGCTCTCTTATTTCCAAATCCAAAAATTACTAAAGACATTAATTAATATTATACAAGATGTTAGTGTAAACACCGTTATCCTTGAAACCATCAAATGAGCCCGTCAAAATGAACAACTTTTTCTATGAGAACAATGCTGGGAACTCAAAACAAATGCCGTCTTCATACCCATACGGATGCCCGGAACGGCAATTTGTATGGGTAAGAAGACGGATTTTTTAGAGTTCCCAGCATTGTTCTCATAGAAAAAGTTGTTCATTTTGACGGGCTCATTTGATGGTTTCAAGGATAACGGTGTTTACACTAACACACTGTATATAAAATATTATACATACCAAAATATACATAATTACACAAAATATATTAACCTTCCTCAAGCAGGAAGTAACGTGATGATGATAAAGTAACTAAGAAAGGAATTAAACAATATTTTGTTTACACAAAACAAAAATTTAGATTTGCCTTGTTTATCTAAAAATGCATTGAATGATGTTTGAAGGACCTTGAAGGATGTTTGTCTTGGATCCTCCAAGATGACGCGTAACCTTACGGTTACGCGTAACCTATTACTAGGAACCATATTGTAAGGTGTCACATGACAGAAATTTCTCTCAGCTGGCCCCTTGACGATCAAGTCAATTTTACTGAACAGTTTATTTGACAATTTCACGTTTTATCTGTCACAGTAAAGATAGGAAACAAAGTGTATGAAATTGTATGCAGACATGACTTTAATGTTTGATATTCACGTGCTGTTGTCGTGGCCGTTAAGGGGGCGAATAAAGCATAAAATGAAACATCGTCTTTGACTCTTCACTCGGCCGTAATCCGAGTCGGCGCCAAAGTATTTTTTTCGTACTAGGTCGATATAACAAAATTTTCAAAATCCGCTAGTTCAGTCCTACTCGGTAACATAATTTTTACATTATATATTTAAATATTAACTCAGTTAAATGCACCGTTTTGGAAATAAATTAAAAAAAAAATGTCACAAATATGCGTAGCTATATTTTAGTGATTTTTTCTATCGAGAAAATTTTAAGATATTGTGTCTTCGCCAGTACAGATCCTCGCACATGTGTTAATGTAGTACATATATTTATTTAAAAAAATGAAACAATTCGTGGATCATTATCAATTAGTATAAAAATTAAGTACTTATAATAATATAATTATATTTTTGTATATAAATGACTTGACACCCTTTTATAATAAACTAGACGTCGCCCGTATCTCCGTCGTGCCAAAGTTTGTTTATCGTGCGGGAACCGTGCATTTTTCGGAATAAACAGTCCTGTCTTTCCCCGAGACTCAAAATATATTATCTTCATACCAAAAAGCAAAATCGGTTCGGTGGTTTTGGTGCGAAAAGGTCAGACAGACGCATTTTTAATATTAAAAATGTTCATTTGTAGGTAGTTTAAAAATGTATAATTAAATAATCTGTGCTGCGGCTTTATTATTTTTTCGCTTAAGACAAAGGAAGTAGACTTCGAGGTTAATACTTACTTTATCATAATGCAAATGTTCTGTAATAGAATAGCAACTACCTATGGACGCTTCGCACTATGTAAGTCTGGTCCTGTGGTAAGATAAAAATCTACGTACATGGTCGTGCATCCGCCGAGACAAGCCAAGCGCGCCAAGTTGCACTAGCTACCTTTTTTTCGAAGTGTTTCGTCGTTTTTTGAACCCTCATAGAGTTGGTTCCCGATGTACCAGATAGTTAATATTCTTAGGATATTATGATGTCGATAATAGACTAATTAAACGTACAAAGTCTCAATTGAATAGCTCTAATATTTTAGATTTCATTGTTATCTAAAATTTCGTAGAGGTTGAGACTTTCACCAATTTAATGAAAAAGGACCTAAGAGTATACACGGGACTGTAGACAGTAACTAAAAAACCTTTAAATAAGTACTTACAGGGACCAACTTACAAAAAGAACTGAAATCCCACCTTGTATTAATTTAAACAAAAAATTAAAACTGACTTCCAAGGTAAAAACAATAATAAAATCCATATAATATGAACTAAAATGTATTAAATAATTTTTCTTATCTAATAGTGCCTTTTTCCGAATTCGGCTAAACCTCAACTATTTCATCGTCGTCTTCTTTGATAGGCGAAATCTTCGAAAGAACTTTTTCTCCGTCAGGGTTTCAAACAAATTTGATCTTGCCTCAATAACGCTGACATCTCGAGGCCTGTTCATATAGTTGACAATTTCTTCGTCGTCGTCATCAATCTCATCAAAAAGAAACTCAAACAAACTAATTATTTTTTTCACACTCAAATTCTTCGATAATTTTCGAAGAATATATATAGATAATTCTCGACCAAAAAAAATCTAACCTCAAACTCAACTGTTAAATACGTTTAGCAGCTTTAACAGCGATATTTGCCTGTTTAAATTTGACAGATCAATAATCATGTTTAACTTGTGGTGCAAGACAACTTGTGTAGTTAAACAGAATTTTGTGGTTAAATAAAATTTTAAACATGTTTAACCGCTTGGTAAAAGTCGCCCTAAGTGTTTAAAATGATCTACTTACCTAATATATTTTGTGAGCACGTGTGACTCTTAACAAATTGTAATAAGAATTACAATTTGTTAAGAGTACCTACGTAGAATATTAAATATACGCGATGGTTTACTAGGTAAGTAACTAAAAAGAGTGAAATTATTATTTTTAACAAAAAATTAAAACCGACTTCCAAGGTAAAAACAATAATAACATCCATATAATATGAACTAAAAAGTATTAAATAATTTTTCTTATCTAATAGTGCCTTTTTCCGAATTCGCCAAGTCGAGCAAAAAAGTGGCACGGCCGTACCATCCTTTTCTCGAACCAATTCAGGCTCTTTTTGACCCCCTATAACTTCATTGTGGATAAACCAACAAGCCTGAATTTTCAGTTGCTAAGCAAGCATTGTATAAACACAGTATATTTAAAATTTCATTCAATTTAAACCAGTAGTTTAAGAACTGTAACTTGGTAAAGTTTCTTAATTATGTCACTGACTGACTGACTGACCGATCACCAAAAGTCTAAGCCACTTCTAGCAGACATAGAACCTTCAAAATTAGAACTTAATTAGTGTTAAGTGACTAAATCAAGGAAAAATTCAAATATTTCAAAATTTCTGTCCACTTTTCTAGATACATTAACTTCGTAAATAACTTTGTAATCCCATATAAATGTACAGGATTACAAAGTTACATTTGCGGTTTATGTATCATTGTACCCGTACCATCAATATCTCCGGTTTATCGTCGTTAGAGAGATATCTAGCTAGTGTTTAGTGTCTTAATTAAGGGAAAAAACCTAATAAACATTTCATAATTACTGTCCAGTTTACTTCTTCTTTCTCTAACTTCGTGAATAACTTTGTAATCCCATATAGTACATGTATAAGATTACAAAGTTACATTAATTGCAATTTATGAATCATTGTACCGGTACCATCGATATTTCCGTACGTATATTCGAAGGAGTAATAGTTGTAGATAGGTATCTATATATTATAAGAAGCACTAGCTTTTGCGCGCGGCTTCGCTCGCGTGGAATTAAAAATCGCGTAAAATACGAATATTCTTGTAAACCTCCTTTGGAAACCTGACGTTTTTCCAAGACCAAAAGTAACCTATGTTACTCTTGATCCTTTCAACTGAGTCTACGTCAAAAATCAAGTCGATTGGTTGCTTCGCTAGGCCGTGAAGGAAGGACAATCAAACAAACAAACAAACACACTTTCGCATTTATAATGATATTAGTATGGATATTGGATAGTCATGAAAGGCAAGTAGTATAGTAATAAATAATGATTATATTATTATTAATTGTTAGTTTTATTTGTTTCTTATAAAAATCGTTATTGACATTTATAGTAGTAAAAGGTACCAAAAAGGAGAAAAGTAGGACTCTACCAAAAGAAGTGAGATCCCATCAAAACATCCTGTAAAAAAACCAAGTCTCGCAACTCAGTTTTTATACCGTAAAAATTTATGAGATCCATGCAATACCAAGTCGGTTAATTTATTCAGTCCCTACCTAGGGGACCTTCAGTCTCAAGTTATTACGTAAATTATTATCATATCAATATTAAAAATCTTTTACGTTTTAAATAAACTAGAGATCGCCCAATGGTCGAAATTCGACCTTACTTGCAACGACATTAGGACTACTACCTATGTTTTGTAAAAAATATTGACTTCATCATAGCTTTTTTCAATTCTTGCCTCTGGGACTCAGCTGATCTCAGACTGGCCGTTTAAGCATTGTCTAATAGTATCTAAAATTAAATTAAAAAAAAACAATAATCCATTTTCAATTTGTCAACTTGTTGTCAACAGACTTCAAACATAAATAAAAGAGTATAATTCGTATGTAAAGGTAGGCTTGTCACTCAAAAATCTGTCATTTTTCCTAGTAGTAGTGTCGTAGTATGTGTAACGTTTTATTTGTTAAAAATATATATGACTAGATGTCCCGCGCGGCTTCGCCCGCGTAAATTAGAAATTTTACAGAATCCGTAGGTACATTTTCCCATAAAAAATATTTCCCCCGTTTTTCCCACATTTTCCTGAGTTTCTTCTGTCGTATTAGTCTTAGAGTAATAATATAATATAACCTTCTCGATAAATGATGAGTCTTACTCGATAAATGATCTATCTAACACTGAGATAAGTTTTTAAATCGGACCTGTAGTTTCTGAGATTGACGCGTTCAAGCAAACATACTCTTCAGGTTTATAATATTAGGTAGATATAGATTTTTTTTAATTATCGCTTGACAAACTCGAGTCTCGATCTAAAAGACTATGATATGGTAGTGATGATGATGATGATGATGATGAAGAATGTAATTTGCATAGTAGCATATGCTTTCTGTTCTTAAAACAACGCCGAAACTCCCAAACTTGTATCTATAAAGAATCAGGAATTCTCTCAGCACCTTCCGAACCACAGTATACCAGGTATATCTCGGTGCAAAATCTTACTTGTTGGTAGCATATGCTTAGAATACTTCTCACGAAACCGAAGTCACCATATGTTTCCCTATAAGTTTTGAGGAGTTCCCTCGATTACTTATGGATCCTTCATCAGATCACCACTTTTCTCAATATAATACCAAATTGGGATGATACCCTATATACCAAAAGAAAAATTTTGAAAATCAGTTAACAAACGGCGGAGTAATCGTTGAATATAAGAAAACGAACATAACACCTCCCCCATTTTGAAAGTCGGTTAAAATTGTAGCCTATGTGTTATTTATTTAATATTTTAATCAGCACATGAATTGAATAACAATTTTTTTTTCAAATTAATCGTAGCACCATCTGTCAGGACAAACTAAAATTGAAATAGAATAATATTGAATGCGATGATAGCGCCGTCCGCCGGATCTAATGTAAAACATTCCAAAATCAACAACTCCTTATAAATAAGAAATTAATTGAAAAAACATTTTCCAGTAGACCAAACTGTAAATCTAAACCATTCTCGAATCTCCACGAACACACACAAAAAATTTCATCAAAATTGGCCAAGATAAGATAAATCCGTTCAGCCGTTCTCGAGTTTTAGCGAGACTAACGAACAGCAATTGATTTTTATATATATATAGATTTATCTTTCGATTTCTATATAGTCTTATTAAAAAAATAATCGGACAGAGTAACAACTTAAGTTAGCTAAAATAAAAAAATAATCGGACAGAGTAACAACTGAAGTTAGCTAAAATTGTGTTTATTTATGTGTACTATGTATTTTGAGACTATGCAATTTTGTCGCGTTCGCGATTCACTTTCACTTTTGTTGAGTTTCAGAACGCGATATTAGGTCCTCCAACGCGCACGCGAATTTGAACTTTATGCAGCGGTAATAAATTACAAATTGACTCTCCATTTTATTTAGAAAACGTTTGTATGGGAAATAGAAAAATGCTGTTTTGAGGATTTTCCCGGCAATTATTCGAATTTTTCTCACCTTTTAAACCTTCCCTAGACCTCCACGAATAATTCAAGACCAAGATAAGATAAATCCGTTCAGCCGTTCTCGAGTTTTAGCGAGACTAACGAACAGCAATTGATTTTTATATATATAGATAAAAGCATCATTTTAAAATGATATTAGCTCGATGCACTCCTTCACCATATAAACTATAACTGTGCGAAATTTCATGCACCTACGTTTCCCCATTTTTCGTAAAAAGGGTTACAAAGTTTTTCTCTCACGTATTAATATATAGATAGATCGACTTGGACATCGCATGAAAACATAATGTATCTTACAATTGATACATAATTATTATATTATTAGATTGTTTAGTTTATTGCGCTCCATGCGATTGATGCAGGCCCGTAGTGCCACAATAGACATAATGATACCACAGAATAGATAATAGTACAAGTAGTGATACTGTATAGTGTTATACTAAACAATCTAATCATGCGATGTCCAAGTTGATCTATTTATTTAAAACGTAAAAGATTTTTAATATTGATATGATAATAACTTACGTAATAACTATTGAGACAGAAGGTCCCCTAGGTAGGGACTGAATAAATTAACCGACTTGGTATTGCATGGATCTCATAAATTTTTGCGGTATAAAAACTGAGTTGCGAGACTTGGTTTTTTTACAGGATGTTTTTGATGGGATCTTAGTTTATTACATTTAAAAAAAAACGAAGTGAACAGTAAACACGTGCTAGCCGCTAGGCAATTATTGTACCTATAAACTTGCATAATATGAATTCGATCTGTATATTATGTATCAAAATCGTGTAAATATAAACCATTATATGTTTATGATATAAACCGTATAAACGAAGTATTTTTTATACTAATTGCGATTGTGTTTCTTATTCCTATTACGATGTAGATTAGCTATGTCCACACTGTGCACTTTCATCTTCAATTTTCGTCATCTTCTTTCATTCAACTTTCGTATTGGCGCATTCAATAATTGAATGCGTCAAAGAACGCAACGCCAACATTGTATTTTTTTTTGTTCAGTTGAAAAGTCTGTCAGCTTATTGTAACATGTGCGACGAGAACATTTTACATTTTTTAATGTCAAATGTGTGCCTTACGCTCTTGGGTTAAGGTTGAGTTTGTTACTTATGTTCAATTTTGTGCTACTTGAAATATGTATTTTGAAACAACATTAAGTATATTTTTTTTTATTTAAATCGCTATGAAATGTACCAAATAAATAAGGACATAACGTGATGACTGATGATATAATTATGGTGTTGTGTGTATATTGTATCCATATACAACCATGTGAGTTGTGACATTGGTGACCCTGACATGGTAGTGATGATGATGATGATGATGATGATGAATGTAATTGTATAGTAGCATATGCTTTCAGTTCTTAAAACAACGCCTAAACCCTTAAACTTGTATCTATAAGGAATCCAAAGTTCTCTTAGTATCTTCGGAACCATAGTATACCTTGGTGCAAAATCTTGCGTTTTGGTAGCATATGCTTAGGATGCTTCTCATAAAACCAAAATCACCATATGTTTCTATATAAATTTTGAGGAGTTCCCTCGATTACTCATGGATCCCATCGTCAGATCACCACTTTTGTGAAAATGGGACCAAATTGGAGTGAAACCTAATATAACAAAACAAAAATTTTGAAAATCGTTTCTCAAACGGCGGAGTAGTGGTCGAACATATAAAAAAAAAACCACAGCCGAATATATAACCTCCTCGTTTTTTGGAAGTCGGTTAAAAATGTAGCCGAGATGACAGGGTCAGTAGAGTTAGGCTGTGTAGATTCAAAAGCTTGGCTCTACATGAGATCTCATATCTTTTTCACAGGGTAATAAACCTTATGTGGTCGTCTCGGCTACATTTTGCAAGAAATGTTTTTGGTGGGATACTTCCGCACCGGTTTCGGGTGACCGGTTTCATTGAAACCAGGCCAACTTGCAGGAGTAATTTTATAGTGCCCAAGTGAGTGCGCAGTACACGTGGTAAGAACGCATCCGCTCTAGGGCAGCCAGTCCCGACTGCAATTTACGGTCCGGGCTAAGACCGCACTCACGGAGTCAAAACATAGACCACGCTAGAGCGACACGTCACACGTGACACGACACGGCGAGATACCGTCAGTTCTATGGAAGTGAAGTGTCGCGTCGTGTTGTGACTCGTGTCGACTAGTGCGGTTTCACTATAAGGGTTGATTCAGACCGCAACGCGACGCGTAGATGCATTTCTAAATTAGTATGGATTTGACAGATTCGCAAGACGTCTGACGCAATTGAAATCTGTCAAATCCATACAAATTTAGAAATGCATCTACGCGTCGCCATGCGGTCTGAATCAACCCTTACATGACAATACAACATGACTGGTGAGACATGTTCAATACTTGAGGAGAGTAAATATACTGTGTACTCGATTCCCATTTTTATTATGTAATAAAATTAGGTGCTTAATTTTTTTCCGAATTTCCCAAAAATAAATGAGTCATGGACACTAAGTAAATTACGCGGCTAGGCAAGTAGATATACTATGCGTCCCGCGCGGCGACGTGCGCCACCAAAGAAACACCACACCGCTACCACAATAGACATAAGGACCAGTAGTTCGACTGCAAAGAGACGGACAGGTTTCAATATCTGTCAAATTCGTCGGGTTTCACTAGGATTATAAGCGGAATGTGCCTCGCGCTGGCTGATATAATTTATTTTTTAATATTTAAAATATATATTTCAAAATTGGATTCTGACAATTTTAATCACATGTGCCAAAACACAAACAACAATACGACCAAAGAGGAACACGTCCATCGAATATGTCATAGTTTTAAATTCGTAGGTAACAATTTAACAACCCTAGCGACGATTTTCGTCATAATACGTCAAATTTAAAAATTTCAACATCAGTTCTAAGTCGGTATACTCTATCATTCTGTCTACTCTGCCGCTACCCTTCCCGCGCGCGGTGTCCATGCGTTGGGTAAATAATTATTTAACTTTAAGCTACACTTAATCAGTGACCAACTGATATTTTTTTTTTTATCTAATATAATAGCCAAATATCACGATTCACGAGTATTGAACATGTCTCACCAGTCACGCAATATTATAATATTTAAATGTAAGTATATTATTATGTAAATCGTTTTTTATACTAATGTACACTAAATTGTTAAGTGTTTTTGTATGAATAGGTCATTATCGTTTACATAATAATTAAAACGGTCTTTATAGAAATAAATAAGTGCGAATAAAAAGTACTATCAGAGAAGTTGAGTCATAAGCTGATGGCGGACCAACGTAATTTGGTCACGTTATATCAAATCCAGCCGACAGATCACGACTAGTTGATATAATTCGACCAAATGACGTAGGTCCGTCAACTGCCCATGATTCATGAATCAATTTCTTCGATGGAGTTCAAACAAAACAGCAATTTCATAGGTAAAGAGTAAAGACTTATCTATATTATTATGTTAAACAGCAGTACCTTTGACCATTTGTATGTGTTACCCGATTTCAGGACAAACCAGTTTTGCCTAGGCTCAACTAGTTCTTGCTATACGCGATAGGATTAATTAGTATAGCCTAGTCCAAACTAATTCGTCCTAAACCCGATAGGACATACCAGTTTAGACTAGGCCAAACTAGTTGATCCTAATATCAATACGCACACTTTAGGATAAACTGGTATGGATGCTTCCAAAAAGTAAGATTTTATATCATCGCGGCCAACGTTCAAGAACCGTTAAAAATAATTACTTATAAAAATCTGCTTGCTCTTTAAAAAAAATAGTTATTCGTAGTCACGCGCTAACTTGAGAACCTCTTCCGATTTTTTCGGCGGTTTTTAACCGCCGAAAACCAAGCTCACTCTCACAGCAACTCAAGCCAAGCTGAGTATAATTTAAAATAAGAGTTACTAAGCATTTAGTAATTTCTTGTAATACAAGAATATAATAATCCGCCAAGTTCGAGTCGGACTCGCACGGTTTCCGTACCGGTATAGAGCGTAAGTAGACAAAAAAATGTGTTTTTGTATGGGGGCCCCCCTATATTTACTTTAATAATTTTATTATTAATTATTAAAGTACAAAATATATAATTAAGGATTTTGTGAAAATTTCAAGGAGCAAAAAAGGGGAAAAAATCACGTTCCTTGTATGGGAGCCCCCCATAAATATAAATTTCATTTTGTTTTTGGTATTTGTTGTTATAGCGGCAACAGAAATACACAATTTTTTTCACAAGTCTAGCTTTAGCGGTTCTTGAGATACAGCCTGTAGACAGACAGACGGACAGACAACGAACTACGAAGTCTTAGTAATAGGGTCCCGTTTTTACGCTTTGCGTACGAAACCCTAAAAATTTCAGAAGTCTAGCTATAGCGGTTCTTGAGACACAGCCTGGACACAGAGAGACAGACAGACAGACAGACGGACAGACGGAGAGACATACAGACGGCTAGATGGACAGACAACGGAGTCTTAGCAATCCTAAGAGGACCAGCCGTGATTGCAGTCTGTGAGGGCACAAGATTTTGAAGTCACAATACCTATATTGACATAAAAATCCCACCAAAAACATAAAATGTAAAAGGCGCCAAGCAAAATATTGCATAGCTATTCAATACTTCTGTCGTAAAAAAATTCAGATCACATTCAAGCTAAGCCTTCAACTTATTTTGTACTTTAAGAGGATACACCAGGGGCAAGAGAAATTGAAAATAGGTATTTGAAAATGTATTGCTGTCTCACCAATCTCAAGTCTCCCTCCGCAGAGCGCGATAGAGACAACACGACAAAAGTTCTAATAAAAGAACAGAAAATCTTCGATTCGTTGTCCGCTGATTCCTTCTCCAAAACTTAACCGATTTTAGTAATTTTTTCATTAAGAATTAAAGCAAGGCTTGAGCTGTGTTCCTATGTTTTATTTTTTTTGTATATTCTAGCCAGTTTTGTTTTCTGGGTGTTTGAACACAGAGGAAAATCTGGCCATTTTTTTGGGTTTTTGGACGTTCTTATCTTTTTTAATAATTAAATTATGAAAAAAAAGAAAACACAGGGACATGCTAATAGTGCCCATAGATATTCAGGAAAAAAATTATAACTCTACCGGCATTATCCAGGGAGGAAACAGGGGACAGCGTTTGTATGGAAAAACGGCGGTGTGGAATCCTCTTAAATCAACATTAAGTAATTATGTATCAATAGAATTCTTTATTTTATAATTATCTTAGTGGCTTGTCAATGAGCACAAGAGAAACAAATATTAAACTGCATATTTGGAGGAGTTTATATTTACACAGACGGCAAGCGTAGAGTGTTTTAGTATGTAACGACGTATCACGTATGTGGCCGACGGTACCCAATAAATCCAATTAGTCACTGATTATTTCTCTAGTGCTTATTGCCAAGCCACTTTAATAGTTATAAAATCTATTGATACACAAGTATTGAATAGCTATGCAATATTTTGCTTGGCTCCTTTTACATTTCATGTTTCACCAAAAACATGAAATGTAAAAGGAGCCAAGCATTTTCATTTCTTTTTTGAAAGTTTTTCTTCTTTTCTTTTTAGGTCACGTTTAAATAACTTTTCTATGCTTAGCTTGGCACCCATTCTCTATATCCTCTATATTTTTTCTTTGAGGCTTCGATAATTCTATAGGTGGACAACGTAACGTAAAAACTTCTGAGTTCTGAGTCGATTATTATAATATTCATATATGTATAATTGACTCTTAAGTTTTAATAATAATTGAAGGTGGTTTTTAGCATTACCATTGAATATTACAGCTACTACAGCACTGCTGTAAGCGTCTCGACGTTCCTCGCAGGAAAGGAGCACACCCTGTCGTTATTTCATGCTAATTTCATGTGATAACTTAAAAATCCCATATTAAATAGTCCAAATAAAATAAAATAAATTTTTAAGGGGGGCCTCATACAACAAACACGATTTTTTATCCTTTTTTGCTCTATATCCATAATGGTAACAGCAAGGTTTTTGAAAATTTCAGAAAATACTTAATTGTTATACGTGGGAGAGCCATGCTTCGGTACGAATGGGCCGGCTCGACTGGAGAAATACCAGGTTCTCACAGAAAACCGGCGTGAAACAGCGCTTGCGCTGTGTTTCGCCGAGTGAGTGAGTTTACCGGAGGCCCAATCCCCTACCCTATTCCGTTCCCTACCCTCCCCTATTCCCTTCCCTTCCCTTCCCTTCCCATCCCTACCCTCCCCTATTACCCTATTCCCTCTTAAACGGCCGGCAACGCACCTGCAGCTCTTCTGATGCTGCGAGTGTCCATGGGCGACGGAAGTTGCTTTCCATCAGGTGACCTGTTTGCTCGTTTGCCACCTTATTTCATTAAAAAAAATTGTATTTTAACTTTAATAATTAATAATAAAAATTAAATAAACTTATTATTTAAGGGGGGCGCCCATACAAATTTACAGTACGGAACCCTATGTACGCCAGTCCGACTCGGACTTGGCCGGTTTCATAATTTTTCTTTTCATTGTGAATAAAGACCTATCCGGGTACCAAATTTTAAGGTTCTAAGTCTGCTAGAAGTACCTTAGAATTTTGATGATCTGTCAGTCAGTGAGTGACAAAATGTAGTAACTTTGACCAACTGTAACTATTGATAGTAGGGGAGGGGAAGGTGCTAATTTTGTAGTCGCATGAGCGTCATGGAGACCTAGTAGGTTTTATACATTAGGTAAAACTGATAAAAAAATAATAAGAGCGTTTTTTATTTTAGGGGTGGGTTCAGAAACTGCAGCCATTTTAAAGTTTTGAAAAAGAAAATATATCCAGAAAATTGCTTATTTAGGTTAATTATAAATATATTTTAGACAACAAGGACTAAATCATTTAGTTAAATGCAAAATAAAATATCTGCGAAGCTTATTTAGGAATATATGAAGCTTTATTTTTTTTATATTTTAAAATGTCCCTACGAGTACAGGCTTACCTAACCTTTGAATCGTGAGTGCTTTATATGTAAGCTTCTTTGGGGTATACTAAATATCTTAATCTCAATTAACAGATCCGATGACATTTCAATATTAAAAAAAATTAACCCGCCATGTGAGAAATCTGATTTCTATACCATAATAACTAGACACATGTCGGAAGCCTATACAAGCTTAATCTGATACGCTCGAGCTTATCCCGAAATCCCCTCTTCCCCTCCCCAACTATAAACTATTTATCGAAATTTCATGTAATTTGGAGGTTAAGCTAGTTTTAATACTTGTTTTAATTCTAAATCCCTAGCTTTGTTAACATCGAAGATAAAGGGGGTGTGAAATAGCCGCGAACCGCTTCGAGAAAAGTATGGTACGGCCGTGTCTTTGTTAAAAAGCTTGGCTGGGGTACGGCCGTGCCCCCAGATCACACAAAGAAGGTTTTTTTTAAGCTATATTACATAGCTTTTATCACGGGCTTTGAGCGTGGCGACCGAATCAAGAAATTATTCCGTTACAAAATTAAACGTAACACCCCCCACCCCGACTGTTTCCGTGCCGTGCATCGTCTAATCTAATAAGTTTCAGTTCGGCGTACTTCGGCATGGTGTTTGTGTGCGTGCTACTAGACGTATGCGAATTATAATTGTTTCAGTTGATAAAAGTGCTATGCAATAGCTACACCGCGGCAGTCCCCGAGTGCCACACGTATTTATTTCTTAATTTGGGGGTTTCGTATCCCCTTCTGCCTCCCCCCTGGACCATCCATGATGGAGACGGCTGCAGTATTCTACTGTATGACATTTACACTGTGGATATGGGGAAAACTATTCAAAATAGATGTTGGCGACCATAAGTCGGTCACTGTGTTAATGTGTCATATCAATAGGAAACATAATGGACCGTAAATAACGCGAATAAATCAGAACGTCCCCCTCTCAGCTCGTAAAACAGTAAGGCTGCGTTTCCATCAGAGATGTGCGATGGAAATGTGTCGTGCGAGGATGTCTAGCTGTACTGTGTTTCCACCAAAGCTGTGCGATGAAAATGTGCCTACGCAGATGTGTAACGGAGCTGTAAAAAAGCGCTTGTACAGTATGCGCAAACCTAGCAACACATCCATCTCAACACACATTTCTCGCAACACATCCCTCGCAGACATTCCTCGAAACACATTTCCTGCACACATTCCTCGCTTATTTTGTATGCGCAAAAATCTAGCTCCGCTAAGTCGTTTCCACCAGAGCTGTGCTGACGTGTGTGAGGCGAAGTAAATGAAGCGATTCTATTGGTTCTTTACAAACAAATTCCTCGCTACGAATCCTCGCACATCTCTGGTGGAAACGCAGCCTAATGGCGATTAAAAAAAGGGGCAGCTTTGAATGTCATTTCCCCAAGAGTGTAAGTCACGAGAAGAGGTACAAGCTGTTTCATGTTGCCCATGCCCAACTACATGTTGCCCGCAAACGTTTCGTAGAAATTCATTTAGGGTGAGTTGCACCAACTTACTTTAACATTTAACTGTAACTTTAACTATAACTACAATGCAAAATTTCAAATCTTTGGTTGAAGTAAAAAATGGACGCCATATTTAACCATAACCATAGAGCTCGACAAGGCTCTAAATGAACGTGGCGAAAAAAAGGAACTATGGCTGTCATCATACAAAAACGCCATTTTTGACAGTTCTCCTTTACGAGCAGCGCCCACACCCACGTTCATTTAAAGCCTTGTCGGACCAGCAACAGACATCTGTCAAATTCTGTGGTCAAAGTTAAGTTAGCCTTAACTATAACCATAACTGTAACTGTAACCACGCCTCTGGTCAACCCACCCTTACTGCAGTTCTGATACTGTATTTTTTTCGGGTAAAAACTGTACAGTTACTTTTTACATGATTTAATTATATAAAATAAAATAAATAAATAAAATACATTTTTATTCAAAATGGTATTAACTATCATGAATACACTTTTTGAAGGTCGTAGGAAGAACGTAGAAACTATGATGCCTGCCACCGGTTCGGGAACTAACCTGCCGAGAAGAATCGGCGTAAGAAACTCGCACGAGCCCTTGTTTTACTAAAATTATTGTAACATCTATAAGTAAATTATTCTTTTGAAATAAAATAATATAACAATGTTATGGCTTACAGCTATGTAACAAAAATAAAAGTAAAGTAACCTGCATGGAGCCACCCTATTCCCAAGGTGTGGTGTCTTCAATGAAATCATTGACTTTACAATACGCTTTAGCACAACAAACGTTATTTAACTGCTTTTAAATTTATTTAAAGAGATAGATTTTGAACATTTTATGGGGTTCTATTGAATATGCATAATACATTGACCTTTAGGATTTGCTTACTTTGGCAGTTGGCTAGTCTGAACATAGCTAGCTTGTTCTTATTTATCTGGGTGCACAGCAGTGCCCCAGCCAAGCTTTTTAGCAAAGCTTTTTGCTTGGCGCCTTTTACATTTCATGTTTTTGATGGGATAGTATTTACATTATGATTATCGCTTTTCTGTTTGAAAAAAATTATGTTCTTTCTAACATATAAGAGATTTTTCAAAATGTATTGAGATATGAGGTCAGAATTCTTATTTCTTAAATTTTTTTGTCTTAGAGATTCAAAAGGCGACATCTTATAAATAGAACGAATAGCTCCCGCTACATTTCCACACAAGAGACTTGCCTTAAGACATTATACTACGAAAGTAGCTAAGTAAACTAATTTCTAACATATGCTGCATATGCTGCAGAACTAAGCTTATCTGTCAGTTTTGCAATATGTGGACCCCATTGTACAATCCAGTGCTATGCCTAGAATAAATAGGTTCAGCAATTCAAGGGTAAGGAGGTGACAGACAGCTAGGCAAACGTACCTATTACACAAATAAATTCTCAAGATGTATTTTTTTATACTAAAACTTAATTGTTTAATTAACATAATGCCATGACGGCAAAATTTGTTTGAAATTTTTTGCTCCTCTCATGATTATCTCCATCGCGCGGTATTGAGCTGAATAGTTTTTCTCAAATAATTGGTAAACAGATATCTGTCATGATATTTTTGTACTGTTTTTCCTCGACTATCTTTTCTTACTTTCCCGATATAATAAATGAGGGTGGTTTGTTTACTGAAGACGAGATTTTTTGTGAAAATGCCCAGGGCTGCAGTTACGCTTACTCGAATATATTTATCTACATCAGGGGTTCCCAAACTCATTTTATCTACCGCTCACTTTGCGAAAAAACATTTTTTTAGCGCCCCCATTGTTTCACCTACTTTCAAATCAAAGCCTCTACGCAACGCCCCCATTTTTTTCAGGGGCGCGCCCCTTTAGGCCTTCAGCGCCCACAAGGTGGCGTTATCGCACACTTTGGGAAAGGCTGAGCTATATGTAGCGTCCTTGATTGACTCTACACATTTTTACTTGATAACTTGCATTGAAACGATTGACTTGATAATGACACTTGAAACGTATTGTTTCAAAACGTGCCTCTTCACAATGGTCCACGGCGGCCATGAGGCCGTGTGAATCGCCCTGAGGAAGCAATAATTATTGTTAATTCGCTATTTTCTTCATCGCGAGGTAGCCCTACATTAAAGTCTATGCCATTTCTTTCCCGGGACTTAAAGTGTAATCTATATATTAATACGCAAGCGAAAAACTTTGTATCCCTTTTAACGAAAAATGCAGAAACGTAGGTGAATGAAATTTTGCACAGTTATAGTTTATATGGTGAAGGAGTGCAACGAGCTAATATTATTTTGAAACTATCCTTTTATCACACATTTTTTTAACAAATAAAACATTACACACACTACAATACGCACACTCAAGAGGATGACAGATATAAATAAAAGAATATAATAATTTTCCCCCCGTTTTTTCCACATTTTCCTCTATTTCTTCGCTCCTATTAGTTTTAGCGTGATAAAATGTAGCCTATAGCCTACCTCAATAAATGGGCTATCTAACACTAAAATATTTTCTAAAATAAGACTGGCAGTAGTTCCTGAGATAAGCACGTTCAAACAAACAAACAAACTCTCCTTTTTTTACTATATTAGTATAGATAGTCCGGGAGCCCTAGAACATTTTTTTTTATTAATATCAAGCCAATTTTTTGCGAGTAGCTTAATTTTGATAACATGAACAACATTTTGATTTGCGAAAAATCTCAAAAGTGGCAGCTAACAGAGATAGAAAGTATTTCATACTACTGAATTGATGGTCCTAAAATATGGACTATCATGGATGGATGGATATTTGTAGGACAATTGTTACTCTTAAATTATATCACTATTAATCAATATACAAAAAATCAGCTCGGTAGGGTTCCGTTAAAGGGTTCTGTAATCAAAAAAATATGAAATCCTTTCTATTTCTGTTACTTTACCACTTTCAAGATTTTTCGAAGATAAAAATGTTATTCGAATTCAAAATGAAGTTAATCACAAAAATTAGCTTGATAGTAATAAAATTTTTTTCTAGGGCTCCCCAATAATAACCTTTTACCTAATGTACGTGTGAATCTTTGTTGAATTGCAACATATTTTAATTAAATTTAATTAAAGTAAGGTAACCTTCGCAGCATTTATTTCATTGAAATCGTTAATTCGATTTTTTTAATTAAGTTTATAAAATATAATATTTTAAAAAATATTTTTTAATTACATATTAAATTTTATATAAAATTAAATTAAGAAATTTAAAAAAATCCCCGCCAAACAACTTTAAAAAGTAATGAAATAATATTATATTTTACTGACTTTAAGTTTAAATAATTCCTAAGTGTAAAGTAATATTTTAGTCCATAATAGGCTTGATAACTATTTTTTTTCTTATTGGTAATTCAAAGACCCTTAAAAAATAGAAACATCGCTGAAAGAATGACTCTGATAGCTTAAAAATTCACCAAGATATGACAATTCAAACATCTCATAAAAATAGGCCTGCCCGAAACGCTCCATACAAAGTGCTACGAAAGACTGACGTCAATCTTTCGAAGTTTGTACGCCTCAACTCCTAAACTCAAATCAAATGTTTTATTGTAATCAGTTGATTCTGATGTAATATTTAAACCGAATACTATTATTGATAATATATATATATATAAAAATCAATTGCTGTTCGTTAGTCTCGCTAAAACTCGAGAACGGCTGAACGGATTTATCTTATCTTGGTCTTGAATTATTCGTGGAGGTCTAGGGAAGGTTTAAAAGGTGAGAAAAATTCGAATATTTGCCGGGAAAATCCTCAAAACAGCATTTTTCTATTTCCCATACAAACGTTTTCTAAATAAAATGGAGAGTCAATTTGTAATTTTTTTATTTCTAAAAATAGTTTGGCGACCTCTGTGGCTCAGTGGTGAGCGCGTTGGTAGCTCAAGCCGGAGGTTGCGGGTTCAAATCCCGCCGACGGAACAAAAAGTTTTCAAAGTTCCTGGGTCATGGATGTGTATTAAATATGTGTATCATATAATAAAAATCTTAAATATATGTATAGTATAAAAGTATTAAATATATTTCCGTTGTCTGGTACCTGTAACACAAGTCCATCAGGTACTTACCACGGGGCCAGACTGACGTGGTGTGAAGCGTCCATAGATAAAAAAAATCTATACCTACCTAATATAATAACATTGAAGAGTATGTTTGCTTGAACGCGTCAATCTCAGGAACTACAGGTCCGATTTAAAAACTTATCTCAGTGTTAGATTGATCATTTATCGAGTAAGACTATAGGCTATATTATATAATATATTATCTCGCTAAGAGTAATACGACCGAAGAAACTCAGGAAAATGCGGGAAAAACGGGGAAAATATTTTTTATGGGAAAATGTACGATTTCTGTAAAATTCCTAATTTACGCGGGCGAAGCCGCGCGGGACATCTAGTTGATAATAAAAATATTATGCATGTAATCTTATAAATGTAATACTTAATTGGTAATAGAATAAAGGCTATTTTATTTTATTTTATTTATTTATTTATTTATGGTTTTAGTTAACCTTAACTTTGACCGGAGAAATTGACAGACGACAGCTGGTCCAACAAGGTTATAAATGAACGTGGGCGGGGGCGCTGCTGGTAAAGGAGAACTGTCAAAAATAGCGTTTTTGTATGATGACAGCGATAGTTCCTTTTTTTGCCACGTGCACTTAAAACCTTGTCGAGCTCTATGGTTATGGTTAAATATGGCGTCTTGATGGCGTCTATTTTTAACTTTAAACCAAAATATGACATTTTGCATTGTACTTAAAGTTAAATTTATAGTTAAAGTTACAGTTATAGTTAAAGTTAGTTGGTGCAACCCAACCTTAGTATGTAACGAGTTAACGACGCATGTGGCCGATGGTACCCAATAAATCAAATTAGTCCCTGATTATTTCTCTAGTGCTCATTGCCAAGCCACTATTATAGTTATAAAATGAAGAAATCTATTGATACATTTACTAAATGTTGATTTAAATTACAAAATAAGTTAAAGGCTTGGCTTGAATGTGATCTGAAAACTTTTACGACAGAAGTATTAAAGCTATGCAATATTTTGCTTGGCTCCTTTTACATTTTATGTTTTTGGTGGGATAATATTTTTCGATTCAATATCAACAAGAAATACGGTGGTCCGCGCAGTACCACGCCTGACGCCACGTCGCATGACGCATCAGTGTCCATAAACACGTCTTGCGTCGCTTGCGCGGCGCGGCGGGATAACATGCCCTTAAACGACAAAAGGTAGAAATTAAAATGATAAATAATTTTATTTTATACAATTTTTGTTTTGGTTAGTTAAGCACCAACTGAACATATAGAATAACATAATTTAGGTGAATAAATTAAAATGAGCAAAAATTTACATTTCATTATTATTTTTCTTTTGCTCGCCTTTATAGTAAAGTGGCACTAGATTTTAATAATTTAAATAAATGAGACATTTATAATTTTTATGTTGCATTTATTTTTAAGTTCCATTAGCAAATATATACGATCAGCTATGACATAGAGTAATAATAATAATAATAATAGTAGGTTGAACACCGATTTGAATTGAGAGTCAGCTTTGTTTTAAATTTAAATCGGAATATGATATTTTGTTTTTACTCATAATAATATAATAATACATATACTTAAGCGTTTTGAATTCTTGCTAAAATATGCGCCTAGCTTAACTGTCACGCCATTTTCGAAAATTTTTCAATTTCTAATTACTTAGGTACTCATATAAATCATCACAAAAAATTGTTTATGTACACTTCAAATATGGGCCCACACCACAGGCCCACACCACAGGCCCACACCACAGGCCCACACCACAGGCCCACACCACAGGCCCACACCACAGGCCCACACTAATGTGTTAGCGGCTTTTGTTTTGCATCTCTGTTTTATTGTTTACGTTGTAAGAAATGTAACAAGGAGAGAAACAATATAAGCTGGCTTATATTTTTTAGCGTCCATTTTGGGCGCTTGACAGATGAGAGAAGCAGACAAGCAATTGGTCTTCTAAGGGAGATCGCAGACGGCACACTTTTTGTGTGATCGAGTCTGCGGCGCATATATACAGTCGGCATGGCGGCGTGGGATCTTCCTTAAATTGTGTAAAAAAACCTGCTCTTCCTTAAAATGTGTAAAAAAAATCGGCATGGCGCCGTCATGACTCGATCACACAAAAAGTGTGCCGTCTGCGAAATGTCTAAAAAAACCTGCTCAATTATTATTATTTAATAAAACACATACATCCTAATTGCTTGTAAAGCATAATATCCATTGCGTACAGTGCACGCTCTTAGCACTATAAAAATAACTTATTATGTATTATGTAATTGGACCATAAAGTTAATATAGGTATACCTAGCGGAATAGAGCAACAATCTCGAGCTGTCAAACGAAACCGAAATTGGTTTTCATCTGTGTGAAAAATATGTGTACGTATACACTTACACAAGCATGATTGAACATGAATTCTATGAGATTAAATTGTCAACGTGCGGCACGTGCCCACTGGACGTCAAAAAAAGAGTGCTGGTGTCATGTATCACACGTCTCTTTTTACCACGCAGAGTTACTGATAGTGACATCTCTCTTGCCCAGGCCTTTGTTTCTCTATTCCGCTAGGTATATTAACTTTATGAATTGGTTTGATTACATTATGATTTGTGAGAAAAGAAATTAGAGCGACATTATGATCTACTTTTAAACCCTTTGTCCACATCGACCACGATCCCATCTCGTAAAACTTTTTTTACGAGATGGGATCGTGGTCGATCTCGTAAAAAAGCATCGTTTTTGAAGAAAATATTAAGTACCTTTGTTTTCATTTTGCGGCTATTAGTGGCCATTAGCGAACCTGTACACTGTACAATAACGGTATTAATGTCCCTGGACAACATTAGAGTAACAATGGAATGCTTCATCACCTTATTCACCAACTATAGAGCTGTCAAGAGTCCATTGACCCCTTGTCATATCACAAACGTCTTGAGCACCTTTGTTAACTGAGAAAGGCTTAGCCGGTACACAGGTATGCCATTTTATTAAACGCCTAGTCATTTCATGAAAACCTGGCTTAGTGCATACCGATATTTACGCAAAATATTATAATCTTTATAAGTTAGAGAGAAAAGCAGTGTAATCTCTGTAACTAGCAACCAGCAAGTATTTTAATGTCTGATTTTTTTTTCTAAAATTCCTTTTTGGGGTTCCTTACCAAAAGGGTAAAAAAAGGACCCCATTATTAAGATATCGATATCTGTCTGTCTGTCTGTCTCCAGGCTGTATCTCAAGAACCGCTATAGCTAGACTTCAGTCACAGATTCTGTATTTTAGTTGCTGCTATGACAACAAATACAAATAAAATAAATAATAAAGGGGAGCTTCCGTACCAGAAACGTGATTTTTTGGCTTTGTGCTCGATATTAATAATGGCAAAAGGTAGGTATTTAAATTTTCACATAATCCTCAATGACGTGTATACTTTAATATAATAAATTGAAATAAAATAAAAATGAAAGGGGGCTCCCATTCAAAAACACAATTCTTGGTTTATTTTTGCTCACGGTGCTAACGATACGGGATCCTTCATACGCGAGTCCGATTCGCACTTGACCGATTTTATTAACCGACTTCCAAAAAGGAGGAGGATATTATATGTTCGCGTCTGTAAATTTTTTAGTTATAATTTAAAAGTCACTTGAAATAGCGACTGTTTTAGTAATGCTTATTAAATTTTGATTATAATATAAAAATAATAACAATATTTTTTATGAAAATAATCACGTTTCTTTATTAGCGTTGCACTCAGGATGTTTATGATAGCAATAAAATATGTAAGTATTTGATTTATAATGAAAATAAACAACAATATACATTAAATGTATATTTATTACATTATGGCTAATCTAACAATGTGATTAATCTAATACCCTTCACCCTCCAAAACGGCTCAACTGATTTTAATTAAATTTCGTATGCACATTCGTTAGGCCTGAGAATAGGTTTTTATCTACTTTTATATTGATACTAGAAATTATTTATATGACAAAACAACGTTGCCGGGTCAGCTAGTGGATATAATTATAATAATAGCAATCAAAAACATCCTGTAAAAAAAACCAAGTCTCGCAACTCAGTTTTTATACCGTAAAAATTTATGAGATCCATGCAATACCAAGTCGGTTAATTTATTCAGTCCCTACCTAGGGGACCTTCTGTCTCAAATTATTACGTAAGTTATTATCATATCAATATTAAAAATCTTTTACGTTTTAAATAAATAGATCGACTTGGACATCGCATGAAAACACAATGTATCTTACAATTTATACATAATTATTATAATATTATTAGATTGTTTAGTTTATTGCGCTCCATGCGATTGATGCAGGCCCGTAGTGTTGTGTGATACTGTATAGTGTTATACTAAACAATCTAATCATGCGATGTCCAAGTCGATCTATTTATTTGAAACGTAAAAGATTTTTAATATTGATATGATATTAACTTACGTACTAACTTGAGACAGAAGGTCCCCTAGGTAGGGACTGAATAAATTAACCGACATGGTATTGCATGGATCTCATAAATTTTTACGGTATAAAAACTGAGTTGTGAGACTTGGTTTTTTTACAGGATGTTTTTGATGGGATTATAATTTACCTAAATAAGCAATATATTTTTGTTATTATAACTTTAAAATGGCTGCAATTTCTGAACTCACCGCTAAAATAAAAAAAAAACGCTCTTATAGTTTTTTTTAATCAGTTTTACCTAATGTAAAAAACCTACTAGGTCTCCATGATGCTCGAGTACATGAATAACACAAAAAAATCTTTAGGAAGTTGAGTTACTATCTCATAATTTATGCAAATACTACGATCAAAACCTCGAAAATAATTACATTTAATTGGCTTCTTTTCT
The DNA here is from genome assembly GCF_905147365.1 of Aricia agestis. Lineage (NCBI taxonomy): Eukaryota > Metazoa > Arthropoda > Insecta > Lepidoptera > Lycaenidae > Aricia > Aricia agestis. The sequence continues at coordinate 19,257,663 of NC_056407.1, read as the reverse complement.
ACGATAAAAACTTTTAATATGGAAAGAATAAAAATGTTATTACCAGTTACCTAAATATCTCCAAGAATTTAAAACCCACAACTAATTTAAGTTTTTTATTTGCAAGTGTAATTTTTATTAGATAAAGTAATAATAATATGTAAAATAAATAAAAAGAAAAGCAAATTCATGTTAGAATTTTTAATAATTATGAATAAAATGTTTTTTGAATTAAAAATAATTTTATCTTTTTTATCTTAGTTAATGTTGTTTTAAGGAGTTCTTATATTCAACAAAATACAAGGGATCTGCACCTGTGGCGTTGGTGCCCTTAGTGTTTATTCACATTGACACGGTAGCGGATTTTGGGCTGGATGCTGGACTATATTAAACAAACATACATCTGATTGATACTAGACATGTCTACGTTGATACAGTTCAAAGCCAGCGTTCAGTAATACTGGCGCAAAATAAATCAGCATCTCTATACAAATTATTATAGAACATAGTCGCTTTTTTTCCCTCATGTCCCTTTGTTCCCTTTAATCTTTAAAGGAGTGAGCTCACTGAGACGAGCCGTGCCGGGGCTCAGCGTGCCCCGTGTTTGTATGGAAGCGGATGCGCGTATCGCACACTGTGTCGGGGCGCAGCGGATTTCCGCTCCCATACATATTGTATGGAGGCGGATTTTTGCGATGAGCCCCGGCACGCTGCGGCCCGTCTCAGTGAGCTCACTCCTTTAAACTACGCAACGGATTTTGATGCGGTTTTCTTTAATAGATAGAGTGATTCAAGAGGAAGGTTATAGGTATAATAACATTCATTAAATAGTGGAAAAATACTGTTATTGTTGGGGTTTCTAATGTGATGTCGAAAATAATTACATTTTTCCCGTTTACATTGCAAACGCAGGCTGAACCCTACGAGATTTATCAAAATAATCTACCAAGTGTACTTTTGTACAAATTGAATAGGTCTACAGAAAACTCCGCGATGGTATATGTCTACCTCTTATGAATATCCCACAATAACATTTTTTTGTCATTTTCTTTTTACGACAAATAATGGCTAATTTTCGAAGCAATTTTAATAAATACAGCATTAATCCTTATCCAATTAAATAACTTAAATACGTTGTTGATTTAATGTACATCTATATGGTCCTTTACAGCATATGATTTAAATGAATTTTTTCGAAGATATCACAGATTAAAAAATTGCGGGAAGTAGCTTTTGCGGCGGTACCGACCAATGCGGGTAGTAATAATGAATACAAGACAAAACTGCTGAATCGATTTTAATAATTTTTTTCAGTGGCTATATATTTTATACCCGATGCAAAGCCGGGGCGCTATAATAGTACTCAATATAGCGTTGTCAACTCGAGCTACGCTGGTCTACGAGACTGTCTACGAAATATGTAGCGGCGTAGAGCCATCGTAGACCTGCTACGAGGAATATGTTGGACGAAGAATAATAATAATATTGCTCCAGAACAAAAAATGAGAAATCAAGATATATTGTGTACTTTTGTTTAATATTACTATCTGGATGACCGAGCTTTGCTCGGTATAGCAAACACTCATTGACTTCGTGTTACTTAACAACGCCATCTGCTGGAATAGCTTCAGCTGTTGTTGTGTCGTTAAAGCAAATAGTGGCTCACAAAATAGTACTATTATTCGCCAATAGATGTCAGGAGTAGTTTATCGATTATCGATAAAACGGGAATAAAAAGACATTTTCTAAAAATGATAAACGTGGGCCGCCTTATTAAAGAACGTATCGCAATTGCAATCCGGCTAAACGTCGACGCCGCATTACAAAACGGCGCCATTTTTTAAAACGGCTAGCCATAATGTAATACGGCTAATAATTATACAATGTGCCTGCGACATATATACAAGAATTGCTCGTTTAAAGATATAAGATAAGCTTATGAACATACATAATATTATATTTTGTTTAACTGAAAAGACGTATTCTAAATCGGAGATACAAAACACTGTTGATTCAGCATCATATATTATTGAATACTTAAATATAATGATTGCTCTTTTCAATAGTAATCAATTCGTCCAGAAAATTAAATGTTTTTTAGTAAAAACTTAGCTATAAAAGCCGGTGACCCAAGGTACTGTGAGCAGGGGCAGAAAAAGAGGTCGGAATTTTCTGATCCTAGTTCCGTTTTTAGGGTTCCGTACCCAAAGGATAAAAACGGGACTCTATTACTAAGACTTCGTTGTTTGTCCGTCAGTCCGTCCGTCCGTCTGTCCGTCTGTGTATCTCCAGGCCGTATCTCAGACCTAGACGCTAAAGCTAGACGTCTGAAATTTTCACAAATTATAATTAGACCCAATATAACCAATACCCCTAAGTACGAAAGTCAGAGACTTGGGTGTGCTTTTGGACAGCAGCAAGGTGTGTGCAGCATGGAGGTCACTGGGAAGGCTAAAAAACGTTCTTCCAATAAACACTTAGGGAGATCGCAGACGGCACACTTTTTGTGTGATCGAGTCTGTGGCACACATACAATCTGCATGGCCGCGCCCGGCCCGCGCCATGCCGACTGTATGTGCGCCGCAGACTCAATCACACAAAAAGTGTGCCGTCTGCGATCCCTATTTCGTACATATTTCGTGCGAAGGAGCTGTATCAGAACCTTATATTATAAGTATTGTATTTATTTCTGTGTATGTAGGTATGAGTATGTATTATATAAATATATATTAGTTTGTTTATATTTAGTATTTGTGTAATAGTGTATTATTTATAATAGTACTTTTAGTATTGGTAGTATTTAAACCAATATGCTATAGAATATGTATGTATTACATACATCAGTCACGACAGGACACTCATAGCGTACGCACGTCTATAACATTAAAAAGTCAGTGCTTCTCAAAGTTTCGCGTCATGTTCTCGTGTGCTAGTTGTAGTGAAAACCATACTGATGGTCCATGTTGTAGTGTTTGCAAACAACGCTACGATTTTGCGTGCTCCGGAATTACTGAGGCTGGGTATCGCAAACTGGGAGAGAGAAAAAGTACCTGGCGTTGTCTCAGATGCAAGTCGAGCCTGTCTCCGTCACCTGTGCCGTCTTCACCTCAGACAAACCAACTCGATAGAATGCAGCAACAACTTAGCAATATTTTAATGCAGCTGACACAACTGGCGCCGTTAATAGAAGACGTTAAATTTATTCGTGAAGAAGTTAACAATCTTAAAGATTCTCAAGAGACGGTTCATCAGCTCCTTACCACAGTATCTGATAAAGTAAACAGCCTGGAATCTAGGGTAATTAAGGTCGAAAAGATTGCTCATGAAGTACCTATTTTACAAGCCGAAATATCCAAAATGCGAGATGAACTTGAAACCCGAGATCAATGGTCTAGATCCAACAACATTGAAGTAAGAGGTATACCGCAAAAGAATAATGAGAATCTCTTTGATATTGCTTTGAAGATAGGGCAACTTTGTGACTTCCCAATAAAAAAGGATCATATTAACTATATCGCCCGAATTCCAACTCGTTCACCTAACAAGGAAAAACCAATAATCATAGCACTTCACAACCGATACTTTAAAGAGGAATTAGTCGCTTTATCTCGCAAGTCGGACAAATTGAAACTGGAGAATCTCGGCTTTACCTCCTCCGGCAAAGTTTACCTGAACGATCATTTGACGCAGCGCAACAAATCACTTCTGAACAAAGCAAAATCGATGGCCAAAGAAAGAAACTTCAAATACGTCTGGGTCAAACACAGCAAAATAATGGTGCGAAAATCGGATACATCCCCAATCCTTTTTATAAAAAACGAGAACGATCTCAAAAAAATAGAATAGTAGTTATTTTTATACTCTTAGTTTCAATATATTATTGTATCTCAATTTCATTTCACACTTTAAAAATTTACAGTTTGGGAAACGCTAGCAAAACCAGTTGCTTCTATCCTGCTCGTCGCCTCGCAAATATTATTGGAACATACACCGTATTTACATGCGTAAGTTTGTCACTTGATAAGTCAATTGCGTCGGCGCTGCATAGCACGCTCATTACGTTAGTGTCTATATTTGCGAGCGCAGTGTATGACGTATCTCGCTCGAATTCATTTACAATGCAATCTTCCGTTGCAAATACCGATTTGTATACCCACATTAAAATAAATTATTTAAAAAGTGAAATTAAATTTACAATGTCGTTAACTATGTTTTTGAATTTCTTAAAATTCTGCAAAGGTTTGTACAAACATTTAATATTTGTTATTTACATTAGAATTAAGTGCTACGAGTTAAAGAAAACCATGAAGATTATAAAATATGCACAATCTTGTCTTCTTGTTGCACAGTTATTCGTGACATATTACTACTCAGTGATTTGGTTACTACGTCATTTTATTTATTGTACAACGGCAAAATCTCATAGATTAATGAATAGCACGATTAAAACTGTATGTCTACGGTGCTTTCATGTGAATGTTACGGCTCTGATGTGTACAAGATGTTATCATCAGCTGTTCGGTCTCGTTAACAACATTAATCAATATCACACTAAGATCTGGAAATCCCTCAAATTATACATTTTACATTTTCAAACGTTTTATTGCATTATTTTATTGCTGTATTCTTGCTACAGTCAACAAACTAAAGTGGAGGCAATTGTTATAATATCTGAAGTTATTTTATTTTTACATAATGAACTATCGTCTACATGTGCTATATTGTACACAATATTACTACAACTCAATGAGATTGTATGTCCGTTTCGTGTTTTATACAATATAAAGTATTATATTAGCTATTCTTTTATAATGTATCCCTCTCAGCTGGTGCTTTATAAATACTTGTTGTCAGGTTCAGACCCCTTAGACAAAATACATTTATTAATAAAATATTTTATTATAACTTCATCTAGATATAAATGCTGTTATTTTACTATAGTTGTAATAGAAGCACTGCAATCATACTATGTATATGGATTTATTAAATTGATAACGCTTCACTATTGTCTCATAGTTGTAAAATTAATAACCTACTCCTATAAATATTATGGACACGATTACCTATACTTTAAGATAAAATATATAAAACATATTAAAAAGGCATACCATACACATAATTTTATATCAGACTTTTTAATAGAATATTACCATAGATGTAAAATAAATGTGCCGCATCGTTCAACCAACCATAACAATTTTGTTTATTTATTGAATTTCTCTCATTCAGAGCTATATTATAATTTATATGGACACTTATGCCACGAACATAAAGAAACGATAATTTCATTTTTTCGTAATAAAATGGGTCTACAAACAAACTACATCAAGTTACTTGATCTAATCAATAATTCACGTCTATTCTTAGTAAAATACTACTTACACTATAGATATAGTTATGAAATCAATGAAGTTTATATTTTTAAAAAACATCCTATTTCAAAAGCATGTCCTAATTTTAATTTAAGTTATTCTGCTATTTATTCGGATAAGTTTGCTTGGTACAATGTCGTCAAATAATTTAAATATATATTATCAGAATACTCGAGGACTTCGCACCAAAACGCACATATTTAAACGCAACCTTTTATTACACTCGTATGATATTATTGCGTTAACTGAGACATGGCTATTAGAAGGCATCGCCGATGCTGAATTATTCGACAGTAGGTATTTAGTTTGGCGACGTGATCGTGACTACCATAGCACAAATGAAAAATACGGGGGCGGTGTCCTGATCGCTGTACGTCGAGACCTGTCGGCTGATCACCACCCGGAGTGGGAATCATCTGCAGAGGACATTTGGGTGTCAATTAGGATTAGGGAAAGCCAAAATCAAGCCATAAATTTACACGTCTGCTCGTTATATTTATGCAAGGAAAACTTAGGCAATCCTCTTAACTCACAACTACAAAACTTTAGTAACAAATTATCTATTACTTGCAACTCACATCCTAATGATATTTTTCTTGTAATGGGTGACTTTAATTTAAGCAACATAGACTGGCACCAAAACGACTCGACTGATTTGAACCCTATAGGAGTTAGTGGTGAAACTCAGCAATTATTTATAGATGTTTTATATGAATCTAATTTACATCAATTTAACTCTCATAGAAACATAAATAATAGGATTTTAGATTTAATATTATGCAATGTTGATGGTAATATTAATGTTTTATCCTGCGATCAGTCACTCGTCCCAGAAGATAATCACCATCCATCCCTGTATGTTATGCTTCATCTTCAACGAGACACAATTCTTAAAGACAACTTCAGGGTAAAATACTATTTTGAAAAAGGAGATTATGATTCAATCAATTCTAATTTAAATGAATGTAATTGGGACATGTTAAAACATAATAGCTTAGATCACGCTGTTGATCTTTTTTATAACAAACTAAATGAACTTATTGATACCTATATACCCCATAAAACACTCAATCCTGGTTGTCATTTCCCACCTTGGTACAACTCTAGCTTAAAAAAGTACTCAAAGAAAAAAATAAATACCTAAAAAAATATCACATTTACAAAAATATATCCGATTACAATACTTTTAGCCTATTACGCAAAAGAGCCAAATTATTAGAACAGAGTTGTTATGACCTTTATATTAAAAAAATGGAAGACTCAATCACCACTAATCCGAAACAGTTCTGGTCATATGTTAAATCGAACAGAAAGAGTACTAACTCACTTCCCGCGACTTTGTACTATAATGGAGTTAAGGGTGAATCTGGTGAGGAAATATCCAACCTCTTTGCTTCATACTTTCAATCAGTTTTTCAGCTGCCTTGTAACTCCACCCAGTCACTAAATGAAACTGTATCTTCTTCTGTCTTGCATCACAGTATAAGTAATATCGAGATTAATACAGACACAATTCTTAAAGAAATGAAATCTCTTGACTTGTCTAAAGGATCTGGGCCAGACCGTATTACAGCGTTATTTATAGTGAAGTGTGCCATTAATTTAACAACACCACTCACTATACTATACTCACGTTCCATATCTGAGGGCATTGTTCCTAAGATGTGGAAGTCCGCGTTTATCACCCCTATACACAAGAGCGGCAGCAAAAACGACATCACTAATTACAGGCCTATATCTAAACTTTGCATTTTCGCTAAGATTCTTGAAAAAATCGTCTACACTCAAGTATACAGTGCCCTTTCATCTTGGTTTATACCGGAACAACATGGCTTCATTAGTAAACGTTCCACTGCCTCAAATTTACTAACTTTTACGGACTTTCTCGTTTCCAATATGGAGTCTGGGGGACAAGTAGATGCGATTTTCACTGATTTCAGCAAAGCGTTGGACCGTATTGACCATAGCATACTACTGCTTAAGATCTTATCAGCTGGAATCCATGGCAATCTGTTTCGCTGGTTTACATCTTACATTCAGAATCGGTATCAACTGGTAGTTCTTCAGGGCTATGAATCTTCATGGTATCACACCCCTTCAGGAGTTCCCCAAGGATCACTCCTCGGGCCTTTACTTTTTAATATATTCATTAATGACATCTCTTCCTGCTTCAGATATTGTTTATTCCTACTATACGCCGATGACATGAAGATCTATAAAAATATTACAACACCTACTGATCAATTACAGCTGCAATTTGATCTTAAGTCACTAGAAGAATACTGTCTCACCAACAAACTTGATTTAAATGTATCTAAGTGTTTCAGCGTAACTTTTACTCGTAAAAGGAACGCATTGCTAAAAAACTATACTTTAAAAGACCACCCTCTACGTCGTTTAAATAAAATACGTGATCTAGGCGTCATACACGACCACAAAATTCTATACGATGCCCATATAGACAGCATTACTAACAAAGCTAATAAAATATTGGGTTTTGTGCTCAGATCCTGTGCGGAATTTAAAAATATTAAAATAATGAAAATCTTATATTGTGCATTAGTTCGTAGCATCCTGGAATATAATTCCATGGTGTGGAGCCCGCTGTATAACAAATATGCCGATAGAATTGAATCTATTCAAAAAAGATTTCTTAAGTTCCTAGAATTTAAGACTAAAACCACGGACGTAAGCTACAACATGAGATGTGTTAGACACCACATTTTACCGCTTCATCAGAGACGTAACATAGCAGATGTTGTATATTTATCAAAAATTGCACAGAACAATATAGATTCTTCTTCTCTATTATCTAAAATACTTATACATGTACCTTCCAGAACATATAGAAAGCACAAGTACCTCCATATTCCTGTCTTTTCAACAAATTACAAAAGTAATTCTTTCTTTATCAGAAGTTCTAAACAACTAAATACTCTCAGCGAAATATTAGATATTGACCTATTCAGTGACAAACCAAATAGTATTAAACAAAAACTTTCCAAGCACTGGTTTGCTGGCAATGCCTAAGCTATCTCATAGTATTAATTAAATATATGCATAAATACGTATTTATACTTATGCATATACATATAAATATATATGCATAAGTATATATATATAAAAAAAAAAAAAAGCAGACTTTGTGTTTTTTTTTTCCGGTTCATTAATTGTTTTAAATGTTAACGTTATCTTGTGTCATTTGTCAAAAGTTGTTTTTCTTAGAATCTTATAAGTGAAAACATGTAAATGGTCTATTGTTATATTCCTAGAAGTTTTTTATATGTAATTATTGTACTGTTTGTTTTCCTAAATAAATAAAATAAAATAAAATAAAAATAAAATACATGTTAAAATAGGATTTAGCGTAATTTATTAAGATTTATGATAAGTCTACTTTAACTTAAGTAATATTTCAACTTAAGCTGCACTGTGTTGTAATTTGTTTCCATGCGCCAGAGGTTGCTTGGAAGAAATCACTTCATAGCGATAAGGCCGCCTTTGTGCTGAGTTCATGCTTGAGGCTGAGTTCATGTAACTTCTTTTATTATGTTCGTACTATTGGACCCATAAATGTAAAGTATAAGTAATACATACTTTAATAATTATAATATTATTAATACATACTTAATAATATTATTTGAGTGACCTACTGACAATTCTAATGTTTTTAAACCTAGTAAGTATATTATTATTAACAATAACTAATTCACAATTACAAGGTACACCTAAGAAGTTATTTTATAATAAAACCTGTGATTTTATTTTATAGAAAAAAATCTACCTAAGTACTTTAGTTTTATTTCAATGTTTTTAAACACAAGAAGTACGAAGAATCTTATGTTATTAGTTTTAATATATTTTATATTAATATTATTGGCCAAATATTGATTTATTTTCTATTATTTTTACTAATTGTTTGAAGTTTTAATTTGTCTTGAGTATTGACCGATCTCAATAAATATTTTCATACAAAGTAATTATCTTGTTTTTTATTCTAATCTACAACTTTTTTGCTGGCCCTACGGACATAAACCCGACGACAGTCATAAAAAATAATTACTTGGGTCCAATCGCTAGATGAAAAAATGTTAAAAATTCATATCTAGTCATTGGACCCACTGGGTCCAATTTTTATGGGTCCAATAGCCCGAGTACTCATAGCTATTGGATGTCGGGCGACGGTTAAACAATATTTAGATATAATTATTTCCTCCACGTGGCAAAATGATACCAAAAGAGGTAGTTTAACTGGTATACCTTCCCATAATGATGGTAGTTAAACTTGAACACAGCGACGGTATAATGTTCAGTCGCAGGAATCAGGATACAGCTCCCTTTGTAATTTCATATCGTTACAGAGGACTTCCCAACTGACCCTTGACGTGCGTGGCCACTAATGCTTTAACGCAGCGAACTTTAATTCAAAATGACTGATGGATCGAAAGCCTATCTATTAAGGATTAGTACGATGAACTTGATGACTTCATCTAGACTAAATGAGGAGTGAAACGGTCTATCAATGTTCATTTCCTATTTACAAGCAGAAAAACACTTTTCTAATGACTCGATTTTTTAACTGAAACATATTTACATGGCGTTGAAATACCTCCGAAAGTTTTATTATTTTATCCGAATTTTAACCATTTAGAAGAAAAATATTAGAATAGTTCTAATATTTTTCTTCTAAACGGTTAAAATTCTAAACGGTTCTGTGAAATGTAGCTGTTTGTTTGTTTTTTACTAAACTTCCGCGTAGATTAACGGTTTTTAACTTTTTTGCGTAACAAGACGTGTCGAATGGCTTTTTAGGGTTCCGTAGCCAAATGGCTAAAAACGGAACCCTTATAGATTCGTCATGTCTGTCTGTCTGTCTGTCCATCCGTATGTCACAGCCATTTCTTTCCGTAACTATAGGAGCTATACTATTGAAACATGGTGAGTAGATGTAGTCTGTCAACCGTATTAAGATTTTGATACAAAAATGGAAAAAATATTAAAAATTTTAGGGGGACCTATAGGTACAACTGAAACAAAAAAAATCATTTAACCTATGCGTGTGAGGTATCTATGAATAGGTCTTCAAAAATTATATTGAGGTTTCTAATATAATTTTTTTCTAACCTGAATAGTTTGCGAGACTTTTCCAAAGTGGTAAAATGTGTGTCCGTTTCCAAAGTGGTAAAATGTGTGTCCGTTTCGAAAGTGGTAAAATGTACATTACTATAAAAACTACCAATGAAAATTATTTTGAACGAGATCTAGCAAAATTTTTTTTACGTCTAAATGCTAAGCCTTAATAATTCAACTTTCATTACATCAACTGAAATATTATAAAAATAAATTCATCAAAAACTCTTTAATTTCATAAAAAAAGCCTTATGGCTGCTGCGGGGGCGAGCTTCATGGGCGAGTCCAACTCGCACTTGGCCTGTTCTGTCTATTAATATAAGGTCTAAAACATTATATTTTATCGTTGACGGTCATTGTTGGCTAATTTTTCAAAGGAAATCTGCTAAAAATCGGTACAGAGATACGTTGAGGCCCAAAAAAAGATATTAACGTAAAAATATCGACGGGTGCAAAGTAAAAAGAGTCATCTACAAAACAGCAACTTTTCAGGAGAGCGCATAATAGGAAAAAATGCTCCCATTTTGTCAATTTCCGATCAAATTTATTGAAATTTTTATCATTGTTTCATTATTTATTAATGAATCCACATGTATATTTAATTTCTTCTAATTATGTTTAATTTACGAGATATTGTAGTTGTCTGCATCTACATTGCGCTTGAAAATATGACAACTGAGTTAACTACCACTTGGTCGTTTCTACGTGGGAATTAAAAATTATATTTATTAAAGTATTTTTACCGATTACTAGTACGATTATCAGTAACTACGTAAAGTGTAACACTTTATATTATTATTAAAAGTAAGTTATATTATTAAAATATGTAGTTAAACGTTTTACATCTTAAACACACCAAGTTCAGAACATAATTGCGTAGATATCTTTTCTACGTTGTCGATTCGGTGCAAGGTACACGATTTAGAAGGAAGTTAAAATATGAAATACTAGCTTTTGCTCGCGGCTTTGCTCGCGTGGAATTTGAAAATCGCGTAAATTGCAAATATTCCCGTAAGCTCCCTTAGAAACATGATGTTTTTCCAAGACCAAAAGTAGCCTATGTTACTTTTCATCCTTTCAATTAAGTTTATGCCAAAAAACAATACGATTTGTTTCTTCGTTAGAGCGTGAAGGAAGGACAAACAAACAAATAAATAAATAAACATACTTTCCCATTTATAATATTAGTATGGATATACTTAGGAATCATTCATTTACTTTCGTAAAAATCGTATTTTCTCACAACAAAAATGAAATTCTGTGTCAATACTTTAAATATTTTAAACTAATTTAAAAATTATTCAGTATCATTATCAGTACAGGAACTATGTTGTAAATTATTATAATTTAGGCAGAGGCTTATTAAGTCTTTGTACTTGGCACTTGTAAGCATGATGGGTTCATTATAACATCATAAGCATCGCCGGACGTTTTACACCATCGGAGGGGTGCATACGATTCTTCAGAACACAAAATGAAATTTTATTTCAACGATTTCTCAATTGCTTCTCGTGATCACAGAGATCCCAAAACCGGTCAAAGATAAGTTAATAGAAAAACTTCGCGAGAACTTGCAAATGCCGGGATATGATGTTACGCAGGTTGCAATTTACCATTTCTGGACTGATGTAATTGTTTACCTAAATTTTGTCGTAATTTACGTCTCGTATCAATACACGTGTCTTTATTTCTCAATCGCCTTTTCTTTAGATCAATATTTAACTGACGTCTTTTTCTACCGTTTAACGAGGAAGGCGTAGAACATTCACTTGATGCCTCCACTGCCGAAGAAGCATCAATGGTGTTGTCTATAGAAGATTTAAAGTTTGAGAGGGACAATATACTCGATGGCCTGTTTGAGTTAATAAACTCAAGCAGGTCATAGATTATATGAGATCAAAGTATCTGTTTAATAAAAAAGAATATATAATATTTTGATCTAATACCGATAATGGACGCGGCGGACTTGAAGTGATGAACTGTATTCTGAGGGTGTTGGCGTATTTGTTAATTTGCTGAGATCGACAAATTTTCAAAATCATTTTATATTTCAGACTGAGAGTGAACTGGTGTGACTGGCCTAGAGTATTCAGATCATGGGGACTTATCTTACAAAGTTAACTTATATTCATTTGTCTTCATCGGTGACACATCAAGGTTTTCTATAAGATGTTCAATAATTTCATCGGGCAACACAGTATTTTGCTCGATAAATCTATCACTTATGTTCTGGAAACTTTCAACTTCTTTAAAAAGTCGTTTTGGACTTTCTGAACATGAAAAAACAGTAAAAAATAATTAGAAGTCAATTAATATAGCTAACAATAAGAATTAACATAAATAGGTACTCATAAACATAATAAACAATACTAATTTGCAAAAGTAAATTGAGACATCTAAATCACAATCGCAACGTAGAAAAAGCTATATGGCAGATAGCCGCTTATGCCGCATAACATGACCCCCGCGCGTCCCGCGTATAGACGACCAGCGGTAGTTATCCGCATCTACATCGTGCAATTTCACAAAACAAGAGTAGATGTCTTCTTTTACGTGACAAAAGTACCAAAAATAAGGTGATATTTGAATTTTTGTTTTTGGTATGTTGTAGAACATGATATTTTAAGCTAGTTTCTACAAAAAAACGAAAAACTCAAAATTGCAGATGACTTTTTTTACTTTGCACCCGTCGATATGCGCAATAATCGAATTTCGGTTTGAACTTTTTTTGAAACTTGAAGATTCCCGCAGCCCAGGGCCGGATTTATATTTTTTATGAGCATAGGCTAATTAAATTTTATTTTGCCCCTCATGTCCTAGGCCTAGGACGCCAGCCGTAAGCCATGACCTAAACTGCCTATACATAAATCCAGAGCTGCTGCAGCCGCAGTCGTCGCTTCTCGTGGCCCACACACGCTAGTTCCTGTCTACTTCCGCATACAATATTGGTCCGTGATCGATCGACGAGCGCGGGGATTTTGTTGTCTAATAATATTGACGTTTGTCTATACAATCGGCACATCTTCAATAGGGATGATGACAAGGTCAAAGATTAGCGAATTTTGTTAATAAAATAAATAAATCACGGTAAAAAATTAGCGTTCCCAAAATTTCAGCTTGATAGCATTTGTATTTTTTTGTTATGCGCCTTCAAAGTTGGACTTGGAGATTTTTTTTTCCATCTTAATATTTGTGTACCATTCGATAACTTATGCAATTTAAAGCAACTTTCGTTGTGAAACAACTTTCATAAACGCAATATTTAATATACCTATCGAACAAAGTTTTCTCCCGATGCGTACAAACTACCAAAGAGTGACGTCATACTTTCGTAGCACTTTGTATGGAGCGTTTCGGGCAGGTCCATTTTATGAGATGTTTGAATTGTCATATCTTGGTGAATGTTTAAGCTATCAGAGTCATTCTTTCAGCGATGTTTCTATTTTTAAGGGTCTCTCAATTACCAATAAGAAAAAAAAAATAGTAATCATGCCTATTATTGTACGTCACTATGTACGTATTATTTACTAATAACAATTTAGGACTTTCTCTTTCAACTTCTTTTGACCTCCTAAATTCTTCTGATTAATTTCGTTGCGGGTCCCAAGACAGCTTTAGCATGTCAATCGGGCTCCCTGAGATCATATCAAAGGGTTTTCGTGGTTGGATACCGCTGTCGATCCTGGCGACTCAGGAGATACAGTGGTGGGAAAGTGTGGTGGGCCAAAGCCCGATAAAAAAGTAACAATTTACTAATGAGATTTACGAATCAGTCGAGCGCAAATGTTGGTAATTATCCAAAACAAAAGCCGGGCTATTTAAGAAAATGACTTTAAAAACGCCGTTTAATTTTGTAATAATTAGTAAAATACATAAAGTAATGTAAAAAAAATTCTGTAGAGTATAATTTATTTTACTTAATTATTTTTTTAGTTTATTATTTTAATTAAGTAAATAAAAACATTCGTTTGGAATTTTTCTTACACATAGTAAATCACATAATTCCTAATTAAATGTCTCTTGAAATCAAGGGAGGAGTACTTAATTAAACAAAAAGCATACTTCAGTAACTCAAGTAAGAAAACACTTTCTTAATGTATCACGTTTTTTCCTCACAATTAACAAAAATTAAGTACTTAAGTATAATTAGAACTATGTTATTATAAGTAAGTAAGTGCCACTGACCTCTATAATACACTGGACAGGCGATCGCTATTAATAAAATATTCCTATTTGAAAGTCGCCATATTGGCGCTGATTGCTATGTGAAAGCGGTAGTGAGTGTACTTGGAACTACTATTTTGCAAATGGCGGTTGTAATTTTATATGTAATTAGTTCACAGTACGCTCACCGCGACGCTTCAAATCGGCACAAAAAATAGCTGTCATTTTGTATGGCCTGTCCAGTGAATTATAGACGTCAATGGTGAGTGCACTATAATAGAATACTATAACTTTGCACTTAGGTTTTGAAAAACAAAAATATTTTAAAAATGTTTCTGGTTGCACCTCAAGAGGTTGCATTTAGGCCGACAACGCACGCAGCTCTTCTGATGTTGCGACTGTCCATGGGCGACGGTAGTTGTAATCAGGTGACCCGTTTGCTCGTTTGTCCCCTTATTTCATTTAAAAAAAAACTATTAATTTGATGTTTAGGTAGCGGACATAAAGCCGGTACGTGCTTTTCTTCGGAACTGATAGTTTCACCCAAATTCGACCTTTGGCTCCCAGCAAATATTGGCGAAATGTAGATATACGTGGGTATATATTCATGGGCGTACCGAGGGGGGGGGGGGGCAGTAGCCACCCCCTGGATCATGTTGACGTTCCTACTAAGTACATTATCTAGTACTTTTATCTATAAAAATTAAGAACGAATTTTTGCCATTTGTTTGCAATACAATATTTTTACAACTAAAAATTATAATTTTTAATTCTTTATAAACACATAGCTTATGAAAAATCTGATTTGCCCCCCCCTGGCCCAGAACCTGGGTGATTTGCCCCCCCCCTGGCACCAGAACCTGGGTAATTTGCCCCCCCCCTGGCCCATAATCTGGGTACGCCCATGTATATATCATTAAGTCCCTCAGAAAATAAATAAATAGCGAGTGTTTTTACGGTATACCAGCCGTCCGCTTGGAAAAGCTGTAGCCCACGCACTGATAATAGCTTTCAAAGCAGCGTTTTTGCAAGAAACGATTTTGGACGCGTGGCATTCATATTGTATTGTGAAAAAGTAAAACCCAAATCAGATCAATACTTTTATTATACACGAACACTTTGGTAACTAATTATTACACTTTGTCAGTTCGACGTTTGGAACAGTAATGCGAGCACCAATATGGCGACTATCCTATTTATACCTTTCGGAAATAAATAATTTAAATATAACAGTTGTAGAACTACCTTATAAATATTTGATAAAAATTTAAAATAATATCTAGACTTTACAATCAATAATTAAACTTAACATTTCGTTTGACTGTTGACAATCAAATTAACATTTGAGAATTAAACTGAGTAAATAAAATATTGATCATGATTGTAAACAATTATTATTTAAACAATTTCTAACAATTGCCACCATAATAATAATAGGTGGGTGGATCGTGTATTGCCACCATACTAATAGTAAGACCTGTGATATTGCCACATTGCGATATATGTATAAAAGGACAAAAGGTATGCCTATTCAACCAAAAACAGTTTTGATCGGCTATGAATTCTAAATTCCAACCCTTTTTTTTAATATGACATTTTATTTACAAAGCCAGTCTTTGGTTTATATACATATGGATATACATCAACGACGTTTACGGAGAGATCTGTACAAACAAACGCACAACCCATTATTGGTTAGCTCGGTTCCGTTCCGGGAATTTCGACTTGAGAAATGAACCTCGTGGTCGTCCAGAAACTTAGGTCAACAATGATGGCGAAAGGCGATTGTGGAAGCTGATGAAACTCAATCTACAGTTGAGCTAGCAGCAGCTTTTGATGTTAGCATCAAAACAATATTAGTCTATTTGCGACAGATTGGCGAGTGTGCCTCACGAATTTAACGATCGCCAGCGCGACGTACGCGTCAAGACTAGGGCATCGAAACCCGGACCCAATTTTCGAAACCCGGGTTTTCGGGTTTTTTCGGGTTTTCTTAAAATTCAAAGATTAACGATGCGAAAATACTTTGAATATGATTTTCAGCGATTGCCAATACCTTTCCAGTAAAATAATATTTAAATACCATAGTGTGCGGTCACTGCAGTGCCCAACCAAGTCTCGAGTGAACGGGCACGGCCGTACCATACTTTTATAGAAGCGACTATTTACATCTCCTATTATATTATACTAGATGTCCCGCGCGGCTTCGCCCGCGTAAATTAGGAATTTTACAGAAACCGTACATTTTCCCAAAAAAATATTTCCCTCGTTTTTCCCACATTTTCCTCAGTTTCTTCGGTCGTATTAGTCTTAGCGTGATAATATAATATAGCCTATAGTCTTACTCGACAAATGATCTATCTAACACTGAGATAAGTTTTTAAATCGGACCTGTAGTTCCTGAGATTGACGCGTTCAAGCAAACATACTCTTCACTCTTCAGGTTTATAATATTAGGTAGGTATAGATTTTTTTTAATTATCGCTTGACAAACTCTAGTCTCGATCTAAAAGACTATGAAATGGTATAATATGGTAGTGATGATGATGATGATGATAAATGTAAAGTAGCATATGCTTTCTGTTCTTAAAACAACGCCGAAACTCCCAAACTTGTATCTATAAAGAATCAGGAGTTCTCTCAGCACCTTCCGAACCACGGTATACCAGGTATATCTCGGTGCAAAATCTTACTTGTTGTAGCATAATATGCTTAGAATACTTCTCACGAAACCGAAGTCACCACATGTTTCCCTGTAAGTTTTGGGGAGTTCCCTCGATTACTTATGGATCCTTCATCAGATCACCACTTTTGTGAATATAATACCAAATTGGGATGATATCCTATATAAAGAAAAATTTTAAAAATCGGTTAACAAACGGCGGAGTAATCGTTGAATATAAGAAAACGAACATAACACCTCCTCCATTTTGAAAGTCGGTTAAAATTTTAGCCTATGTGTTATTCTGACGTATAAGCTATATTATTGTAAAGTTTCATTAAAATCCGTTCTGTAGTTTTTGCGTGAAAGAGTAACAAACATCCATACATCCACACATCCACACATCCACACATCCATACATCCATACATCCAAACAAACTTTCGCCTTTATAATATTAGTAGGATTATTATATTGGATCTTATCAAAGCTAGGGATTAAGATTTTCGAGCCAAGATTAAGTATTACAACAAGCTTCACCTCCAAATTACATATATTATTAAATGTATTTGTATTTTATGAAATATATAAAAATCTATCAATAATTTTTGAAGACAGTAAATGGAAGAATAACCTTAAATATAAAACGTATGCCAACAAATCTTTATTTAATCTTTTACATTTTTATTGCTGATTATCAAGTTATTAATAATTATTTAGTCCTAATTGATGTTGGCATACATTATACTGTAATTAAATGTTTGTGCCTAGTTTTTACTTGAAATTGCCTTTTGTCTGCCGTGCTACGGTATGAAGCCGAATGTTCTTTGCAATTTAAGGTGACTTTTCTGTCATCTAACTTAGTGGAAAATCTTAAATTACTGAAAAATCTTACATTACACTACACACCAAAGCTTTTTGTAGTCATTAGTTCTAGTCACAAAAGACAAAATTCATGTCAGATTACCATATAATTGATCAGACCAGACCATAATATTATGGCAAATGCGGAAGGTTGCTTTTAATGAATTTGGAAGATTAACCCCATGGTTGGCATGCTGTTACACACAAGAAATTGTCTCTGGCGCTGGTGCTGGTAAAAACTCGCTGCTTGTTTCATCTCGATTCACTAAAGTCACATGTTTTAATAATTCCGCAGTGAGTATGACATCCACGGCCGGCTAAAGTAAAGTAAGACCATTCGTCCTATTATGTGTTACCAACATCAGTCTCTCAAGCAATGAAAAGCAATCTGCCGCATTTGCCAGACCGCAATACAAAAATATGGATTCAGTAGGCCTACCACGAAATCGTTTTAAGACTCAAACAATCGGATGATAATGCCGCGCCCTGCTCTTACAACGTAATTTCTCGTTCATTAGAGTAGGATGCGGCTTTCTCGTACGATTGTTTGAGTCTCAAAACAGTTTCGTGGTACTTCCCCAGATTATACTTCATGGTAACTCCTCGGCATGGTTTTGTCAGTTTCTCCCTGGGCTGGTTGCTTTCCTGGAACCTTTTTACTGATTGCATAGTCTTATTCGCTTTTTGTTATGTTGTGAATATAACAAATAATGACAAAAACATAACGCCAAACAAAAACCTTTAAGGGTTTTTAGTAAGTTGGACGACTGAAAATAATGACTTTAAATTGCAAAGAAGACTGGGCGTCTTACCGCAGTAGAGCAAAAAAAATATTTTTTTAGTAAAAATAATGCCAAACATCGATCAGTATAAATTATTACTATTAATTTGACAATCAGCAATAAAAATATCTCATTCGAATGAAATTTTCAGTTTATAAAACGAAATCAAGTTTTGTTGACTTATCATTGATTTTTATGACTCTACATACCTGTGATTGCTTTAGAAACGATAAAATTCGGAAAAGTGTTTTAATAATATGTTTTTTTTAATACCAAAAAATAAGCTATCATTGTTCCATACACTGTCTTCAAAAATTCCGGACAGGTTTTTAGATATTCCAAAAATACAAATATCCCGAAGACTTTGTTTTTTGTGTATTTTATCAGCAATTACGGTCTATACAAGTTTCAACGTTTTGTCACTAACTAGTGGCTGACTTGCCCATCATCAAAAGTCTACGATACATGCAGCAGACTTAGAAGTTAGAACCCTTTGAATCTGTCCATACTTTATTTTGTAAACCTTTGATCACATAATAAACAAAACTGTGGTCAATCACTGAATGTTGATTGAAAACTATAAAATAAGTTTAACAAGCCTTAGCTTCTATGAAATTTGAAAACTTTTTGCGAAGAATAGATTGTTTGAAGAGACTTGGCTTTTTTACATTGAATAGTTTTGGTAGGATTTTTAAAATATGTATTATTAATTATTATTAATAAATATATTTATGACAATTAGTCTTTAATGCTCTTAAAACGAAACTTTGACTTTAAAATATTATATTTTGTTTAATTATGACCAATATAAATAATGAAACCTATACAATATGTTATAAAAATAAATAATTTGTAGGTTAGTTTTTTATAAATAACTTAAATCAGGTCTGGCCTTTATTAATTATCAAAAAAACGAAAAACCCGGAAAGCTCGAAATACCCGGGTTCCATTTTTGAAACCCGGGTTTCTTCATGATCCCCAAAACCCGGGTTTTCCCAGGTTTTCGGGTTTCGGGAAAACCCGGTCTTGATGCCCTAGTCGAGACCTGCCTTGGACTGCAAGGGTTGATTCAGACCGCAACGCGACGCGTAGATGCATATTTATTATTTTCTAAATTTACCTACCTATATGGATTTGAAAGATTTGCAAAACGTCTCATGCAATTGAAATCTGTCAAATCCATACAAATTTATACCGCGCCGCGTCTCGCCTCGCCTCGTCGCGTTGCGGTCTGAATTGACCCTAACAGGCACAGAAATGAATGAATTTTAGCCCGGCCGCACATTGTCCGAAATTTCTGATCAGAAACAGTTGAAAGTCCGCGCTGTCTCTTACATTTTGTACTGAGCCGAGTGAGCTCGAACTCGCCGGAAGGATATTTCGGATAGTGTGCGGGGTGGCGGTCCGGCGAAATTCAACTGTTTCTGATCAGAATTCGGACAATGTGCGGCCGGGCTTAAGGCGCTGTGGTTGTTGCAACTACGTAAAATGGGTTTTTTAAAACACGTTTTTAGTAAAGGAAATGTCATTATTTAAGTATAAAATAAGTACCGTTTTAAAATTGAGAAAATTTCCTATACGCAAAGGTATATCAATACACAATTTGAAAAATTCTGCTCGATAGAAAAAAATCTCAAAGATGACTGTTATAACGCTGTTTTTCATAATTAAATCATTTTATGGCTAAATTACACACTTTCTAGAAAAAACAAAAAAATGTATTATATGTGTCGTAACCTAACGTAAACGATTTGATATATTTGATTTGTGTAATACTAAAAACAAAAGGTTTTTACTCCTATTTTCTATTATCAAGGCACGCGGCGAGCGCGTAACAGCCACTGTACAAGGCGCGCTGATATGAATGTTATTTTAATGTCCTTAACGTCGATATTCGTACTGACAGACGTTGACCTGCTTATTTTAGGGACTACTGGGCCTTAAACCGAATTCTTACGTGCGACGAAAAACGGATTCTGTTTGACAATCGCCAGCGCTCAACAAGTTGGTTAGATCCTGGTTCGGTACCAAAGCAATGTGCAAAACGAAAAATTACCCCTAGAAAGGTGATGGTCGCAGTTTGGTGGTCTAGTGCTGGTGTGATTCATCACAGGTTTACAAAACGGCTAGAGCATTACTGCAGATGTGTATGTTACGCGCAAAGACCGAAATCGCTCAATGAGCGAAAAAATGGCTCACAACGCGTTGTGGTCACAGTGAAACAGCCGCGACGCGAAATTCGCGTCGTGGCTCTAATGAAAACGACCACGACGCGTTCTGGCAATTACAAAAAGACCATAACGCGAAATTCGTGTCGTGGCTGATATATGCTAGTTTTTCTTGATTTGTTAATCGTCCATAGGTATGGAAGATTATATTTGAATTACCACGCGTGTAGTACGCGTGGTAATTGTTGATTACCACGCGTGTAGTACGCGTGGTAATTGTTGCGCCAGACAGACAGACAGTAATAATATTAGCACGGATATTATGGAACTATGGATATTTTCAAATAATAATGAAAAACATGTTAAGCAGTGATTTGGTAAAAGAAAAAATATTTTGTAGTACGCGTGGTAATTCAAATATAATCTTCCATACCTATGGACGATTAATCAATCAAGAACAAATCAAGAAAAACGAATAGCATTTCAAACACAGCCCACAAAACGAATTTCGCGTTATGGTCTTTTTGTGATTGCCAGAACGCGTCGTGGCCGTTTTCATTAGAGCCACGACGCGAATTTCGTGTCGTGGCTGTTTCACTGTGACCACAACGCGTTGTGAGCAATTTCTTCGCTCATTGAGCGATTTCGGTCTTTGAGCGTAACATGTACATTGAAGAACTAACCACAATGATGGCGAAGCTCGCTCGTCTGCTACCAGTTTTGGTCAATCGGTCGTCTCCAATGCTCCTTCACGACAAGCGCGACCCCACAATGCACAAGAGACCATCTCTGAGCTGCAAGAGTTGGATTTGTAAGCTATCCGTCATCCACCGTCCTCGACGCAGCTACTGACTAATATTTTTTTAAATATTTAGCGGGGGAAAAAATTAAATTCAGAGAGGCAGTACAAAACGCCTTTGAAGAGTTTGTTATCTCCCGTCCAGCAGATTTTTTCAAGAAGAGCATCCATAAACTGCCACTGCGTTGGCAAATATGCATTGATTGCAGAGGTTATTATTTTGAATAACAAAATAAATAAGTTCTTACTTTTTTTTTCAAACAAAACGGCAATTTAATAGGTAAAGACCTAACTAATATTATGGCTAGCATATTATAGTAGGTCGTTTCGATTTAAAAATCGAATTACTTCGCGTGTTGTAACACAAGCCAGTAATTTAAATGCATGATTTAAAAATAAACGACACTAAAAGCATTTTAAATGAAATCACAAACAAATGTTTTAATGTAAACTTATACTCTTTTGTATTCAATACCGACCAAACAAATTCAAGTGTAGTCTACTAAAAATCCTAGCTTCAAACCCAACAATTAATTATTATTACTAACTTAACCTAGCGGTCTCCAACGCGAAGTGTTTTTTTGAAATATTTATTACTTTTAGGTACTTTAGGATTAAAATTTCACATTTTTTTTACTTTTTAAAGGAAAGTTAAGTTTATGTGTCGAAGAAAGTTTGTCGAGGGTTTTTAAAATTTTGAATTTATTTTTTTCTGAGATAAATCGTATCCTATGCTCTTATCCGAGACTCAAAGTAGCTCTAGGCATACCAAATAGTTAAATCGGTTCAGCGGTTACGGCGTAAAGAAGTAACAGACAGACGGACAGTCACATATTCGCATTTATAATTAACTATTAGCATTATAGCATAGATATTTTAGTAATATTAATAATAATAACAACTCCCATACCGGTTTCGGTGACAGTTACACAGGAGTAAGTTTATAGTGCCCAAGAGCATTCTCTATTCCTTTTACTCTCATAACCCAGTGGGACGACCGACATGACTGGCGAGAGATCAGACGCAGGGCCGACTTTTTACATGCCCATCCGACGCATGTCTTATCCTAACCAAACTATACCACATTGTTTCCAACACGAGAATCGAACCCACGACCTACGAGTCAAGAACCACGTTTTAAACCACTGGACCACGGAGGCGTTAGATATATTAATATTAGCATATTACGATTCGGAAAGATGGACAAATCGTTAAACTCCATTTGACTGCTGTTGGATATCGTAACATTTTATTGAATGGTCCACTCGCAGCGTCAGCTATATTTTGACTGAGAGTTACGACGCACAGAGTGCAAGTCAAAAGAACTTATTGCAGCGTGGAAAATGAACAGCTAGAAAAAACTATCATTAAGGAGAGATTTATGTAGTTTGTGGGATGTATTTTGAAAACTTTTAAAATTACTCGTATTGTAGATAATGACGATGATCGACGCCTAATCCCAAAGAACTAGTTTCTTCAAAATACTAAACATTAAAATATTTTATATTCTTGCAGATATAAGGCGATGTGCAGGCTGTCCCCAAGATGGACACCATTGAGGACGTGCTGGTGTACAACGGGTCCAACGTGACCGTAGCGGAGCCGTCCTTTTCCGAGCCCGATGGCCTCGACGTCATCCTGCCGCTGAGCGTCACGTACATCATCATCTTCGTCTCCGGGATCCTCGGCAACATCAGCATCTGCTTCGTTATCAGCCGCATTCGGTCGATGCATACCGCGACCAACTTCTACCTCTTCAGCTTGGCCATATCGGACTTTTTGCTGCTCATATGCGGGCTGCCCCTGG
The DNA here is from genome assembly GCF_905147365.1 of Aricia agestis. Lineage (NCBI taxonomy): Eukaryota > Metazoa > Arthropoda > Insecta > Lepidoptera > Lycaenidae > Aricia > Aricia agestis. The sequence continues at coordinate 19,233,938 of NC_056407.1, read as the reverse complement.
AGTTGCACAGGCTTTGGAACCCGTTCTCCTACCCGCTCAGCGAGGCCTGCTGCATAACATTGGGATTGATATCGGAGACGTCCGCCAACGCGACGGTCCTGACGATCACGTCGTTCACCGTAGAGAGATACATCGCCATATGCCACCCGTTCATGTCGCATACCATGTCGAAGCTGTCGCGAGCGGTGCGGTTCATAATAGCCATCTGGATTTGCGCGCTATGTGCTGCGGTGCCCCAAGCGGTTCAGTTCGGCCTAGTGAGCTACAAGGACAACGATCAGGTGATCACTGCGTGCACGGTGAAAGGACATGGCGTGCACCAAGTGTTCGTGATATCTAGTTTCATATTCTTCGTGGTGCCGATGTCGCTGATCACGGTGCTGTACGTGCTGATAGGCATTAAGCTGCGGACCTCAAATGTGTTGCACCCAGTGAAAAAACTATCCACAGATAGTGACAAGCCGAACGGCAAAATGCAGTACCGGAACGGAGTGTCCCAGCGGAGGGTTATCAGAATGTTGGGTAAGTAATAAATATACGTCCCTGCTTTTAGGAAGTTACTTACGTCCGATAACATTATCGATGAACGATTTATTTTTTGTTGGAAGAAAAAGAACATATTGATATAGTGCAAGAATGCGTTGTGCAAAAAAGCGCAAGTCAGTATAAAATTAAATTTCAATCATGGGCCATGGCCTATTATCGGGGCTACAATGAGTATGACGTGGACACTGGACACTTGGACAGGTATCATACACACGAATCACGATACGTAACGATATGCGATGCGACTTTACGTAACAGCATCGTGAATTTACCAGGTCGTACCCCGTTTCGATTCAGTGTAAACTGACGCTGTCGGCAATATCTATAATATAAAAATGAGTCGCTGAATGTGTTGCTAAGCGCAAAACTCGAGAACGGTTGGACCGATTTCGCTAATTCTTTTTTTTTAATATTCCTTGAAGTACGAGGATGGTTCATACGGAGAGAAAAATTCTAAAAAAAAAATAATTTCCTGAAAAAGTCTAAATACAACACTTTTCTATACTCCCATACAAAATATATTTTGTGATAATACTTAAAAGTCAAATATATAAAAATGGATTTTCAATTATGTTAGTAACGCTAAAACTCGAAAACGACTGAACGGGTTGGGCTAATTTTAGTCTTAAAATATTCGTAGAAGTCCAGGGAAGGTTTTAAAGTGACACGAAGTTCACCGGGACAGCTAGTATTTTATATACATGTCACCCTTTTTGAGGCCAGTAAATTGCCATATCATGTTTGTAGGTGCTTTTCATCTAAAATGGTTCTGGTTATTTGTTATTGAAGGCTATTTTGGGGTCCATGGTAAATTCTCATGGCAGTAATTTCCTCGTTTTACACACCCTCAGGGGGAATAGAATTTCATGACATGAATGATGGTGGCTCGTGTAGGAATAACGAAACATTTTTGGGGTATCAGCTGCATGGCGTAACTCGTATGAGTAATGAGAGTACTACACAAAATTAAGAAATATGGCGCGAATATCAATTAGGTTATAATATTATGTACCATTGAGGAAATTGATTCCTAGGCACTTGACAGACCAACGTCATGTCAATTCAATGTTAATTCTGGACGGCGCAGCGCATGGTAAGACTTGTATAATCAAATAACGCGACCAAGCTACGTAGGTCCCCCATCTGCCTAGGAATCAACTTCTCTAATAGTACTTACTTACATAAAAATATGTTATGTTTGCATGTACTTACTTTTAATAATAATAATATTAATGATCGGTTATTTGCATAGAATGTTGTTAACATAACAAAAAATTAAAACCGACTGGCGACTTCCAAGGTAAAAACTAGTGTCCGACCGAAACTGATTATTCAGCCGAAACGAAACCGAAACCGAGCTTTCGGCCTTACTCTTAGTTTCGGCCGAAAACGAAACCGAAACCGAAACTTAGTAAAACATTCAAAATTACGATTATTTACTGAAATTAATTGATTTTTAACATAAATTACATTTTTTTAAACTAAAGAAAAAGTACCACATTGAATTTTTTACTTTTTGCGACATTTCTTACCATAAATATTATTATTCTTAGACTCGAATAACTATACTATATTCCGTTTTTTTATACAATTCCAAGTAGATGCGTTTCGTCTCATTCACAGCAAATCCGATTTTTATCTTCTGAACGCCCAATATTCGAGTTTTAACTTCATAAAACACATGTCCTGTCGGTGTAGTGTATGACAGATCGAAAAACATAGGCGAAAAAATTGTTAAGTTGACAGTTTTCACAGATATGCGTTCGGTTAGCTTATTTATTGTTACTAAAACAACGTGACAAGGCTCAAAGATGATAAAAACGTATAAAAATCATCAATCGTATAACGTAAACTTAGATTCATTAATCGTGATTAAATGAAGAATGTAAAATCTATTTGAAACAAAACGAGATTCACGTCGCCATAATATAAACAAATCAAAATAATTTATTCATATAGGTCACACGGTAACACTTATGAACGTCAAGATTCTTAAATAGTTATTACAAAATAAACATCTCATTCTTAGATACATTAATACATGGTAGCTATCACGATTTGACTTACATAAATTACTGACAAATTCCATTTTATGAAAATAAAATTATTATGTATATAATTCAATAACAAATAGTTGTATGTATATTTTATGCAAAACAATAATGTCAATATAATTTTTAAATATTTTAAATTATTATAATTATGTCAATTCAGTCAGTCCAAGTAATATAAAATCATGTTCATACAATAATTAAAATTAAATATTATGACAAGTTAGTTTAGTAGGTACCTACTTATAGTAAAAAGAGACATGGTTAATTACTATTATTAATATTGTCACACTTATTCCCATGGATGAATGTCATCAAAATAGTCATTTATTCTGTAGTAGCCCTTACAAATCAATTTGTTTTTGATACATTCCTTAAATTTATTGAAGGGCAAGGCTAAAATGTCATCAGGTAGTCTGTTATAGAAACGTATACCGAGTCCCACGAATGAGTTTTGAACCTTATGAAGACGTGAATAATTAACGGCTAGTTTATTTTTGTTCCGTGTATTAAAAGAATGCGTGTCGGATTTTTTATCATAATATTGGATGTTCTTTCGAATAAATATAACATTGTCAAAAAGATATTGTGATGGTACGGTCAGGATATTTATGTCTTTAAACGTTTCTTTTAGGGAGCACCTTGATCCTAGTCTGTATATAGCGCGAACAGCCCGTTTTTGCAATAAAAATATTGTTTGAATATCTGCAGCACTTCCCCACAGTAGTAATCCATAAGATAAGATGCTGTGAAAATAGCTATAGTAAACGGTACGAGCTGTTTCTTCATTAGTCAATTGTCTTACTTTTCTAATCGCAAAGACTGCTGAACTAAGCTTTTTTGCTACATTTGAAATATGAGCTCCCCAATGAAGCTTAGAGTCAAGAGTGAGGCCTAAGAATATTGTAGAATCAACGAAATCCAGATTGACATCACCAATTTTCAGGTTAATTTCAGTGTTGGCTTTCACTTTAGGCATTCTGAAGATGACACACTTTGTTTTATTGGGATTAAGTACAAGATTGTTGGCAGAGAACCATTCTAATAGAATAGCTAGTGTTTTATTAACACTACTGAAATCTGCATTTTTTCGATTTAATTTGAACAGGAGAGATGTATCATCTGCGAATAAAATAATTTCGCAAAAAGATCGTATGAAAAAGGCAAATCGTTTACGTATATTAAAAAAAGAAAAGGTCCCAAAATAGAACCCTGTGGTACTCCTATTCTTATTGGTAATCCTGTAGATTTCTGACCATTTACATCAACGGACTGAACTCTGTCTGTCAGATAATCCGTCATAAGGTCAAGTGCGGTGCCTTCAATGCCATAATGCTTAAGTTTTTGAACCAGTATACTATGATCCACGCAATCAAATGCCTTTGATAGATCACAAAATACACCAATGACATCCTGATGGTCTTCCCAAGCTTTAAAAATGTATCTTATTAAAGTAACACCTGCATCTGTAGTTGAAACACCCTTGGTAAATCCATATTGGTGACTATGCAATAATTTGTTAATATTAAAGTAACTCTGAAGTTGATTGAGGATTTCCTTCTCAAATATTTTACTGATAGCTGGTAAAATAGAGATAGGTCTAAAATTACTCGGGTCACTCTTTGAGCCCTTTTTAAACAAAGGAATAATTCTAGACTGTTTCATAAGACAAGAGAATACGCCAGCATCAACACAACGATTAAAAATAGCAGCTAGGTATGGTGATAATTCGGAAATAATATTTTTAAGTAATTTGACTGATATACCCCACAGGTCTACTGATTTTTTAAGGCTAAGAGAGTTAAAAGTCTTTATGATATCTTGCGGGTGTATGTGTCTAAAACTGAACATTACCTTGCTTTCTTTTACATTTGTTTTAAGTAGCATGTTCGCTTTTAACGGACATGAGTCAAGGGAACGAGTTGTCTTTTCAGTGATATTTACAAAGAATTTATTAAAGAAGTGAGCTAATTCTAAATTATCAGAAATTGTCAGACCGTCTATATTTAATTTAATTTTATTGTCATGTCTTTTAAAACGTCCTATTTCATTATTAATTATGTCCCAAGTACTTCGAATTTTATTGTGAGAGTCATTAATTTTGTTGCTTAAGTATAAAGCTTTAGCAGCGAGGCATATTTTCTTGAATATTTTAGAATAATCTCTCACATACTGAATAAACAATGGATGAAAGTTATATATATATATTTTTTTTTCCTAAACGCGTTCATTGTTCAATGAGAACTTAGTTCTAAAACTTTTAAGTGTGATTAGTGAAATTCCCCTTAATGTATTATAACGAAGGATTACCCTAAGAAACAAGTTATTTGAAGTCATTTTATTTAGGTGCGATTCACCTAAGAAATAGAATGCGCTTAGTGTACACTAAATTGGTTCTACACGCGTTTATAGCACCAAATTACATTTCACTAACATAAAGTTCACAACAATTCCGAGTTTTATCTTCAGAACGTCCAATGTTGCATGGTTAAACTTCATTAAAGCCGTTAAAGTCCTGCCAGTGTAGTGTCATGGCGAATTGAAAATCATAGACGAAAAAAATGATGCGTTTGGGTAGTTTATATATCGTTTCTTGCTTTTTATTGATCCCCGTAGGGACGCGTTTAATGAGAACTAAGTTTTATAAAACGAAGTTGTGCGATTGGTGAAATCCTCCCTTAGACATAATACTGAACGACGTACTACTGAAAACAAAATCAATAATTGCAGTTTATTATTTTTATGGGAGACATGGACACGACCGCGGTCGAAGTTCAAAACGAAATGACTAAGTAAACTTGCAGTTGACGTCACATTTTTTTTTCCAGAAGGCGTTTTGCCACTAAACCTGAAAAATATACTGAGGGCCGCAAGAGTGAAGCTTACGGGGAAGTGGGCTAAGTCCTAAGAGATTGCGTGCCCAAAAAAAAAAGAGTGAGGCGAGATGATTTACTAGATAAATCTCACAAGATATATCCTAATATATCCTACAATCTCACAGTCAAACAAAATTCTTAGGTAAATAAAGTTCACACACAATATAATCAATTTATCATAGCATTTACTAAATCGTTTGTTTGGGAAACATTGTTAAAATAGCACGTAATTTGCCAACAGTTATATATATTAAATAAGCCTGCTTTTATCGTAGAAATAAAATTCAATAATATAATTTCGATAAACTTATGTTGAGATAATTTAATGAAAATAAAAAAAGTGCTAATTTTTGATTTGGGACTAATCTGGAATACATAATCTCAAAACATGATTAAATAGATGGTGGCGAACTGAGCCAGGGGCTCGCTGGCAAGCAAGCTCGAGTTAATTGCGAAGTTTACCAAACGATGCATGAGTTTCGGTTTCGGTTTCGGCTATATTTTGGCCGAAACCGAAACTAAGGCCGAAACTAGATTTTTTGGCCGAAACTAGCCGAAACCGAAACCGAAACCGAAAGTTCGGTTGGTCGGACCAGATAGCTGAATCTTCAGTTCTCTGACAGAATATTTTAAACTTTTGGAACTGGCACCGACTTAAAAATTATGAAGATTAAGTACAGAAATAGTTGAGGTTTAGCCGAATTCGGAAAAAGGCACTATTAGATAAGAAAAAATATTTAATACTTTTTAGTTCATATTATAAGGATGTTAATATTGTTTTACCTTGGAAGTTTGTTTTAATTTTTTGTTAAAAATAATAATTTCACTATTTTTAGTTACCTAGTAAACCATCGCGTATATTTAATATTCTACCTATCTTAATTCTTATTACAATTTGTTAAGAGTCACACGTCCTCACAAATATCAGGTAGATAATTTTAAACAATACATTTATAAAAAATCGAAGTGAACAGTAAACATGTGCTAGCCGCTAGGCAATTATTGTACTATACTATAGTTTCTCTGTTTGGTGGCAAACTGCTGATGACACTAATGTAATCATTAATAATAAAAAAGTACTTATTTACTTACTTTTATCCATCTTGGTCTACTCGTTCTTTTAACAAAGTACACACGCAAATTATTGACAACCTACGCGGCGCGGCAGGCAGAATAGAAGTCAGTCTATAGGTTTTTAAAAACATCGGTTGTTTGTTGACAATGCCGCGCCGCACCGCGCAGTCCGGCTCGCTTGCGAATTGCGATGTTGCCGTTCCGCACTATACCTTTATTTTACAGGTTTAGGTATCGAAAAAAAATATTGGTACCGTAATTTTGCAATACCGAAAAATAGCGGTACCGTTATTTAAGGCTATCGTAATTTAAAGGTATGACGTCATACCGTTAACCTTTTTTACCGATATTTTTCGGTTATTCAATCCCTGTACTATAGGTATAGGTAACTTGCATAGGAAATCGATCTGTATATGTATCAAAATTCGTGTAAATATAAACCGTATAAGCGAAGTATTTTTTATACTAATTGCGATTGTGTTTCTTATTCCTATTACGATGTAGATTAGCTATGTATGTCCACACTGTGCACTTTCATCTTCAATTTTCGTCATCTTCTTTCATTCAACTTTCGTATTGGCGCATTCAATAATTGAATGCGTCAAAGAACGCAACGCCAACATTGTAATTTTTTTTGTTCAGTTGAAAAGTCTGTCAGCTTATTGTAACATGTGCGACGAATGTTTTACATTTTTTTAATGTCAAATGTGTGCCTTACGCTCTGGAGTAAAGGTTGAATTTGTCACTTATGTTCAATTTTGTGGTACTTGAAATATGTATTTTGAAACAACATTAAGTTTTTTTTTTTTCAAATTAAAATCGCTATAAAATGTACCAAATAAATAAGGACGTGATGACTGATGATATAATTATGGTATTGTGTGTATATTGTATTCATAATATACAACCATGTGAGTTGTGACATTGGTGACCCTGACATGGCAGTGATGATGATGATGAATGTAATTTGCATAATAGCATATGCTTTCAGTTCTTAAAACAACGCCTAAACCCCCAAACTTGTATCTATAAGGAATCCGGAGTTCTCTTAGTATCTTCGGAACCATAGCAAAATCTTGCGTTTTGGTAACATATGCTTAGGATGCTTTTCATAAAACCAAAATCACCATATGTTTCCATATAAATTTTGAGGAGTTCCCTTGATTACTCATGGATCCCATCATCAGATCACCACTTTTGCTAAAATAGGACCAAATTGGAGTGAAACCTAATATAACAAAATAAAAATTTTGAAAATAGGTTCACAAACGGCGGAGTAGTGGTCGAACATAGAAAAAAAACCACAGCCTATATAACCTCCTCGTTTTTTGGAAGTCGGTTAAAAACAGATCTTAAAGTATAGGTCCAGTGGCAAACATTCGGCTTTTGAAGCATGCAAAATATATTTTAGCTTAAAAACAACTATTTTAAATTTTAATAAGATAAATATAATAATATTGTATAACTTTTTTATTTGCATTTTATTATGAATTATTAAAATACTGTGAAAGAAAATTTCAAGTGCCTACCTGGTGCCCTTATTGACTACGAGCAAAAAAAGCAACAAAAAAAAAATACGTTTGTTGTATTAGAGCCACACTTAAATATTGGCTTTGTTTATTTTTTGTAAATTTGTGTAGCGGCAACACAATCTGTGAAAATTTCAGAAGTCTAGCTACAGCGGTTTTTGAGATACAGCCTAAGACAGATGGACAGACGGACAGACATCGAAGTCTCAGTAATAGTGTCCCGTTTTTACCCTTGGGTACGGAACCCTAAAAAGTTTCGTACAGCTCGCAGCGCCTTAAAGTAGAGCGCCACTACTAAAACTGTAGTTTATGCAAAACAGATTCATCGTAATTTTAGAAAGACACTGCGATTTATATTACACAGAAAATAAACATCAAAAACATAATAGTTTCCGGCTTAGTGAGCACGGGACCAGTGAATTCAAACCCTCGGCATTAATGGCGGTCGTTACCTCGTCCACAACTCCACACATCAAACCGCGAAAACCTCTCAAGCTCGATTTACGCGTCTTGATCGCAAAGATATCGTAATGTGAGAGGAAGATTTGTGGGGCGATTACGCACTTACACTGCTTTCATGTGACACTACATGTCGCCCGCAACTCTGTTGCGCCGAAATTAAAAATATTTTGTCATAGAACTCAGGATTCTTAGCTGGTACCGACTTCAAAATAATGAAGATAGCGAAATAGTTAAGGTTTGGAAGAATTCTGAAAAAGGCATTATTAAAGAGTAAGAATTATTTAATTGAAGAAAAAGTAATGTTATTGTTTCCACGTCTTGAAAATCGGTTTTAATTTTTTGTTAAAAATAATCTGGATAAAAAGTATCCTATGTCCCTTTCCAGGACTAAAGGTTCAGAGATTTGGGCGTGAATAAGTAACAGATATATAGGCAGACAGATAGACATAGGTACTTTCGCATTTATAATATTAGTATGGATGTTTAAAAAAAATAGTATGAGACGTTATTTCGGTTATCTCGCGAAAATTGCGTACTTATTTTCTGTGATAAAATTATCCTATTATTGTATTTAAATTGATCCCATGAAAGCACAAAAAATCTCCATACCATGCGGTTTAAGCATGAACAAGTAAATTATTTACTTATTATTTAATTCAGGCATCTTGGCCCATAATATTATAAATACCTTACAAACTAAACATACATACATTTATACTAAAAACTTGCGCTGAACACGTATTGTCCCACTAAGACAGATCGTTCTGAACTAATAGCAGGTCGTCCGAACTCGCTTCGTGCATTGTGTGTGTGCACGAAAATGTGCAAAATGAGCTGTTGAGTCAAGTCATCCTGCGATCACTTGTTCACTACCTTGTAAAAGTCTTTAGATCAGAGCCTAACAGTAACTGCTGGCTAAATTGATAGATACTAGAATCTAGATGAACCCGTAAACCTCGTATTACTTCCCTCTTTATATTATATAAACCTTCCCAGAGCCTGCAGACGATAAGTTTTCTTTCGCCGAACAAAATGTATGGAATTGTCAATTGACATCAGACAAGTCGAACGTCGACATAATATTCCATACATTTTTATCAGCGGTTCTATAAAGAAGCGATAGTCTTGGCTAAAGGTCCAGGACGTCTTCGAATACATTTTTGGCTTAAATAAGCCAAATCTGTTCCGCCGTTCTCGAGAGACTAAGAAAATTAAAAATCAATTTTTATTTCCAAAGATTAACTAATAAACGCATTAATTAATTTAATCAAACGCCTATATCTGCCGCAACAGCCATAACAAACTTGTTCTGGCAATATCGGCTCGTATTGGAAGTTTGGTTTAGACCGCATCGTTAAATGCACGCTCGAGAAACTTCGGCTAATGCAGCCGGAGTTAATTTGAAAACCCCGTGCCACGGCGATGTCTCCTCGATAATATTATTATGGTCGAACTTAGATAGGATAATCTGACTAGCCTCCCACTTTTTAAATACGAATGAGTATAGCTTAGCACAGGTACCATCGAAGAAATTGATTCATAGGCAGTTGACGGACCTACGTCGTTTGGTCGAATTGACATAATTCGACCATTCGACTATAGCATTTTTGCTGTACATACTTAAGGTCACAGCACATATTATATCAACTCGGAAAGGGATCGTCACCGTATCGCCTTTTGCCTCGCCGTCAACCAGGCGTCAACCTAACGTATCAGTAGCGCCTGCCGTAAGCGGGGGGACTGCTAGTTGACCACGCGTCGCATCCCGGTTATGAGCCTCTTCCGAGGCGAGGCGATTACGTTACGGTTCCGCTTAGTGTGCGTTGCAGTAGGGAGTTTCATACAAACAATATTGAACGGCTCGAGGCGATACGGTGCCGATCCCTTTCCGAGTCATATCAGTGTGCTGTGACCTTTAGTTGTAAGCCATGAGGTTGTAAAGACACTTTTGTGTCGCTTTTGTGTCGTTACAATTTTTCATCTTATTTTTTTCTGTCTAGCCCCCTTTCGCAACTTCGTTCCAATATATATAGGTATCTGAATAAACTGTAACTAGTGGGATTATTCTACCGTTTCTATACACTCTGTTTACATCCCGAACAGTATTGTTATAATCTGCTTCCAGCTGGTAGCTGTCTATTACGGGATTATAATATAATATTGTTCGTAATCCTCCGCGGCTTAGAGCCCAGTCTGGGAGCGCTTTCAACCGATTCAATTATTGTACTTTGTTTACTGTTAAGAAGAGTCCACACCGCCCTTTTTTTCCATACAAAGGTTGTCCCCTGTTTCCTCTCTGGATAATGCTAGTAGAGTTATAATTTTTTTCCTGAATATTTACGGCCACTAATACGATGTCCCTATGTTTTCTTTTTTTTCATAATTTAATTATTAAATAAGATATGAACGTTCAAAAACCCAAAAAAATGACCAGATTTTCCGCTGTGTTCAAACATCCAGAAAACAGATTTGGCTAGATTTTACAAAAAAAAAAAAAACATAGGAACACAGCGCAAGCCTTTCTTTAATCTTAAATGAAAAAAAGTACTTAAATCGGTTAAGTTTTGGAGAAGGAATCAGGGGATAATGATTGAAGCAAACGAGCGTAATTTGTGAGTTGTGAGACGCAGAATTTCGGTCGAAACTCACAAAATTAAGCTGAGTCGCGTGAATGGAGTAGGAAGTTTCTATGAAACTGAATGCAACAGAATTTCGGTAGCGTAATTTATGTTGCATTTGTTACCTACAAAAGTCCTGTTTCGCTCACACGGCGACGCAAAATGAGCTGTCTGAAGACTCATATGTATCAGAGTACCTAGAGAGAACAAAGTTGCAACCTAGCAACACGCGACAACTGCAGACGACATGTCGTCGCGACACTACTGGTTTCTATGTATTTCTATGAATAAGTGTCGCTAGCTTCGTGTCGCTAGCTGCGGAGGGTATTTCATAGAAATAGATACAAACCAGTAGTGTCGCGATGACAAGTCGTCTGCAGTTGTCGCGTGTCGCTCGGTTCCAACTTGTACCTTATTTCTATGAAATACTTATATTTTTTTTATGAAATAAGGGGGCAAACGAGCAAACGGGTCACCTGATGGAAAACAACTTCCGTCGCCCATGGACACTCGCAGCATCAGAAGAGCTACAGATGCGTTGCCGGCCTTTTAAGTGGGAATAGGGTAATAGGGGAGGGTAGGGAAGGGATTAGGGTAGGGGATTGGGCCTCCGGTAAACTCACTCACTCTTTCACGCCGGTTTTCTGTGAGAACGTGGTATTTCTCCGGTCGAGCCAGCCCATTCGTGCTGAAGCATGGCTCTCCCACGTTAACGACACTTATTCATAGAACTCCATAGAAGTAAGTAGTGTCGTGACGACACGTCGTCTGCTGCCGCTTCATATAGCGGGCTTCCAACTTATACCTTTACGGACAATTTTACCATAATACAAATGTTTTCTGCGTCTGCTTGATGTTTATAAAATAATGTTTAATAAATATTTATGAGGAGCATACAATACATATTACGGAGCATACATTATACAATACACATTACATCGAGCTCAGGTGGATTTGCTCTGTTCGATTTCTTGTATTAGACTATGTATTCGTATAATGTAAGTAGCTGCCGTCGTAGAGTAATGCCCACGGTATATTGATACTGTACACAGATCTAACATCCATATCCATCCAAACTTAATCTATATATATAAAACTCAAAAGTGACTGACTGACATGGTGATCTATCAACGCACAGCCCAAACCACTGGACCGATCGGCCTGAAATTTGGCATGCAGGTAGATATTATGACGTAGGCATCCGCTAAGAAAGGATTTTGATCAATTCCACCTCCAAGGGGTTAAAATAGGGGATGAAAGTTTGTATATAATAATACTTCTTAACACGAGCGAAGCCGCGGGCAAAAGCTCGTTTTATATAAATGCGAAAGTGTGTCTGTCTGTTATCTCTTCACGCCCAAATCGCTGAACCGATTTTGCTGAAATTTGGTCTGAAGATACTTTGAAATATAAAATTTCTTTTTTCTAGCATTTGATTTCTCGTAAGTAACTTTACATTAACTTTAATTCAAGAAAATTTTCTAATTTTTATACATCGCCACCCTGCTTGTACCAAATAGCGGGACCATTACTTTAAAATCCGTATAGAAATCGTCGGCCTGCAAGCTCATCCTTAACTAGATGATGCTTGTTTTGTTTTGTTTATCGTACACGTGTATGGTTCTTGAGATACAGCCTGGAGACAGACTGACAGACGGACAGACATCGAAGTCTTAGTAATATGGTCCCGTTTTTACCCCTTGGGTACGGAACCCTAAAAAAACAATAATAATAATATTATTATTATATGAAAAAAAACATTAAATAAAAAAATATACGGCAACGAAAAATGCGAGTAATGAAACGCATTCGTGAGTAACGTTTCGTACTAGATGGCGTTACCGTTACTCAGTACCAACTTTGCTTTGGAAGAGCGCGGGCGGCGTGTCGTTGCGACGTGGTTGCGACGTGGTTGCGATGTGGTCGGTATTTTACAAGTGGTCGACAACGACTGCAAAATGTGGTACGTGTGAATAGTCCAGTTCATTTACAATACGAAATATACGCCCGACCACGTCGTGTGTTTGTCGTGTGGTTGCGGTTGTCGTGTGGTTGTGGTACGTGTGGGTTGGCCCTTAGATAGCCACGAACATATATACTCTGATTCTGCTAGTTCGAATCAACTTTGATCCCTCTATCCCAGCTATCAAGCAGCAAACTAAAATTCTAATATATTATGTCAAACGTCTCATTAGTGAAGTTTTTAATAAGAAAGCTTTCAAAATTGATTTAACATTTATTATTTTCATGTGAATGACATTTTGTACTTGTGTTTTATTGTACCAAGACTGCATCGCGATCGGAATCTTCTTATAGCTGTAAACCAATTTTCCGAGATTTTTGGCAGGAGTTCTATTCACTGGCGCTTATGATTGGCCAACATGGTCAAAATTGCTAATGAAAAAAAACGTAGCGTTTTTTTTTTCATCGGCAATAAATTTATGTCTAGCCAATAATGTTAGATTACCACAACTTTGTACTTTTATCACGCTTCATCGAAACCTCACTGAAGCTGTATCAATGTTAGTTTAACCTAGCAGAATCGGGGTACTCGTATTATCCGACAATCCACATTATTGATTTAACTGTTAATAAATCCGTCAGCTCCGCCCACGCCGTAATAAACATGCCGAGCGGCACATGCTATAACCGCCATGACATTTAATTCATCACATAACTTTGGAACGATTATTGCCTAATTCCGTAAAGATATTAGCGGGCTTAGACAAGGTTTTTAGGAAATAGGAAAATTAAAATATATAGATTATTCTGATCTGAAGAAGGTTTAAAATCGAAGGGGTTTTAATCTTCGCTTTGTCCTCTATGAAAGGACGTCAGAAATTCTTGCATCTCCTTATCGAGATGAAACGTGACGCTGTGTTTCATGGTTTAATTAGATATTCCACATTTAACTTTATTAGCTACAAACGAAGATTTGTACCTTTTATTTACAGACTTTAAAGTACTTTTCTGATGCAACGCTACGTCTAAAGCAGCCTTTCCCAAAGTGGGCGATAACGCCCCTTTGTGGGCGCTGAAGATCTAAAGGGTTGTGTTCTCAAAGTGGGCAGTAGACAAAATAAGTTAGGGAACCCCTGGTCTAAAGGAACCTCGTGATAGCAATGCGGGTAGTGCGTATACATAATTATTTTTAATTTCTTATTTACAACAGCATATACCATCGCTGCAAAGAAGTCACTGGTTCCGTCAACTATCATCACGTGCCGCTTCGTGTCTCCATTCAGTGTGACCTGACCTTTATTTTAATATACAACGGATTTGTCGGCGGCAGCTAGTAAAACTGCTAGTACGTTCTTTTACTCTGATTACAGCGTCATCTCAAACACAACACGTTCTAAAACACTAAACTTTTATATCCCTCCAAGGAGGATTGGAGAGGGCACTACCTTTCTTCATAAAACTGAAGCACCATATAAACCAAGATGCGACCTTAAATAATATCACATAGCCCTTACCCCATTAAACAATGTAGTTTAATAAGGGTTTCGCATCTGGACCTAAAATGATAATAATATAAATACAATTAATATGCCTGGTCTGTGTAAATTTTTAGTTGCGAGGGCAAAGTTATAAAATAAAGAAAACAAAAATGCAACGGAAGCTAAAAAATGTACAACTGCTCTACTAATGGTGCTCCAATATCTTTTTTATGGAAATGGCAGACGATGTAATTCAGCGAGCACAAAGTACTTCTGAATGGTTTTTCTGTACCGATTGTAGTAGTATATTGCAAACACAGCCCACAGGGCCGGATCTACAATAATATGGCTATTTGGGCTTAAGCCCAGGGCCCCATGAGTTCAAGAGCCTCCGCCCCAGCTAAGTCAAGTCAAAAATAGACGATGATGTGAAAGAATTCATAATTTTATAAAATTTTTGTTGGTATCCCTAACGATCCCTTACGATCAAGGTTTATAATACAATTTAGGTGTTGGTACTACGAACTGACAGTTAAAATGTTGTGGCCCTAAGTAGTTTCAGCCCAGGGCCTCGTAAGCTCACGGTCCGGCCCTGTGGAAACAAGATAAGTAATATATTTATAACGATTCTATTGGCCTGGAAAAATGACACAAAGGAACTGTATAATTGCTATTTATTTTACAGTAAATCTACGAAGATTAACCTAGATATTATGTTCTTATTAATTGATTAAATTTTCTCCATCTTCAGCAAAAATATTAAAATTAAAAATATATCTCCTGGTGCAAATTAAACAGAATTTAATTAAGAGTTAATTGAAATTGTAGAGTATTTTTTTAGAGACGAAGTCTTTGCATCGCGTAACAGACTTTGTAAGTTTTGCGTCCAGCCTGGCTCCTACTGCAATATTAACTTTTTCTATCCTCCGAAGCCTGAAATGTCATTATACTTGGGTACTGGGCAACTTGTTTATCGTATGCATCTTGAATTTTGATTCTAGATTGTAGATGCTTAAGAGGAGTCCACACCGCCCTTTTTTCCATACAAACGTTGTCCCCTGTTTCTTCCCTGGATAATGCTAGTAGAGTTATAATAGAGTTATAATTTTTTTCCTGAATATCTACGGCCACTAATACAATGTCCCTATGTTTTCTTTTTTTTCATAATTTAATTATTAAATAAGATATGAACGTTCAAAAACCCAAAAAAATGGCCAGATTTTCCGCTGTGTTCAAACATTCAGAAAACAGACTTGGCTAGATTATACAAAAAAAAAACATACTAACACAGCTCAAGCCTTTCTTTAATCTTTAATGAAAAAAGTACTTAAATCGGTTAAGTTTTGGAGAAGGAATCAGGGGACAACGAATCGTTGATTTTCTGCAGTTGTCTCTATCGCGTTCTGCGGTATAGGCTTGAGGTAAGGGAGACAGCTATTACACGTACTTTTTTTTCATTTCTCTAGCCCCTGGTGTATCCTCTTAAGCGTCAATTTACACTGAAACTATGCAAGTGGGTTACAAGTTTCTTAGAAGACAGAAGTATAAAGTTCGTAGTTGACGGCGAATGCTCTGATACTCAGTCTGTTGATGCTGGTGTCCCTCAGGGCTGTGTGCTATCGCCTACTCTATTCATACTGCAAATCGATGATGATAGTACAGGTGATGCCCTATATTCCGGCTCCCCGCCTATTTCTCGGCTAAAAGTCATTGAGAGCCGAAACAAACTTGTGTCTAATCTAACACTGCGGCGCTAGGTGCGTTTTGTTTACAATAATATGGCGTCATTAACTAGCCGGTGAACGCCTATTTTAATTAGTTGGCTGCGACATAATAATACACACACTGGCAAAATTAGCGGAACATTGGTAAAAAGGGCCAAAACTTGAACTCAAGTGGGCCGGGCTGTCTGAAAGCCTTTTTTATAGCTTCTAAGCTCATTCAAAAAATAAAATATTGAACAAAACTGGCAAGTTGACAGGTTTTTATAGCAATTATGCCCTAATAAGTGTTTGTCGATTATTGACGTTGTAAGTGTTCCTGATAAGAATGGCGTTTTAGCGGGGTGCAAGGTATGCTCAGCTCATTTGATTGTTTGGTTTTTGGAAGAACACATTGCTTAGATACAAAATTAGTGATTTCCCAGCCTCAGCGACAGCTAGAGCTGTAACCACGATAGAGAAAGGTCACACCTACCGTTCGGTCAGTCAGGCCAGGTATGTCGGCTTCCGTGGTTCATCGTAACTTTCAACGCTTCAGAGAGACTGGATCTTACGTGCGGAGACGAGAACAAGGCAGATATCGGGTGACAATGGTTCAGGATGACCATTTTGTAAGGAAACAAAACTTAAGAAATCGACCTCAAACAGCTATGCAGACACGAAACCTGTCGGAACAGGTCCAAGATGAACGTGTAAGTGATTGTACAGTAAGAAGAAGACTCAAAGAAGTTAAATTAAACTCAAAAGTGCCAGCAAGGGCACCAAAACTTGAGGCAGGACACCGAAGAGCCAGGCTAAGATTTGCGCGTGAACATCAAAATTAGACAAGTGAGTGAAATCTTGTGCTGTACAGTGATGGGAGCAAATTCTGTGTACATTGTATTGACAGGCGATAAAGAATGTGGATAAATCATAAGGAAAGCTACAGGCCATCAAACTTACCGGAAACAGTGGCCTATGATGCAGGCTTCGTTATGGTTTGGAGTTGCATATGATTTGGAGCCCGCATGGAGCTGATGATTATAGATGATGGTACTTTGACAGTACAGAGCTATAGCACCGACATCCTGGAACTGCATGGTGTGCCTTTTATACAGTTTTAGGTAGTAATTTCAATTTTATGTGCGTCCATAGAGTAAGAAAATCGGGCATTATTACCTAAACGATGCTGGCGTAGCCCAGGTGGAGAGGCCAGCGTGGTCTACGGATGTGGATCCGATTGAAGACGTGTGGCACATCAATGGGTGAACGGTACGAGTTAAAACTCCAGCTCCAAAATGTGTCCAGGAGCTCGAGTTGGCGCTACTGGAGGAGTAGGAGAATATCCCACAGGAAATGATTGACAATTAAAATGCAAGCATGGAATGGCGTATCCAGGCCCTCTTGAGATCCATAGAAGGCATTACACCAGCATTACACGCTTTTAACATGGCATTTCTTTAATAAAAATGGAGAATTTATCTTAAAAACTTACTACTGAAATTTCAAAGATTTTCTTAATTTTTTGATTTTTGCTGATTTTTTTCTATTTTTCACGTTTTTATGCCCTAAATTTATATAAAATTTATTTTTTAATAATCAATTAGTAAATAAATAAATAAATATATAAAAATCAGTGAAAAATTTAAAAAAAAATTTAAAATTTTGTTATGTTCCTCTAATTTTGCCGGTGTGTTTATTATATTATATCCAAGTCGCGCCTAGCTACTTCCCGTCTTAGTGTGACTGACCCTTAGATAAACAAGTCATTTCTTTACGTCGAAATATTATCTTTCCCATCAATTTAAGATAAACTACAATTTTAATTAACATTTATTTATTTTTAACTTGACATTTAATTCCGCAAAGTTGCTTTCTTATCTAAATAAATAGTTTATTTATAAAATTGTTGTTTTTTTTATTACGGTATAATGTGATAAGTATAAAATATTATAATGTGGTTTACCTTTTTTTTTTTTTAATAAAATAAGGGGGCAACCGAGCAAACGGGTCACCTGATGGAAAGCAACTTTCGTCGCCTATGGACACTCGCAGCATCAGAAGAGCTGCAGGTGCGTTGCCGGCCTTTTAAGAGGGAATAGGATAATAGGGGAGGCCCTACCCTCCCCTATTATTCTATTTATTGGGAAGGGAATGGAAAGGGGAGGATAGGGAAGGGAATCGGGCCTCCGGTAAACTCACTCACTCGGCGAAACACAGCTCAAGCGCTGTTTCACGCCGGTTTTCTGTGAGAACGTGGTATTTCTCCGGTCGAGCCGGCCCATTCGTGCCGAAGCATGGCTCTCCCACGTATAAATATTAAAATAACCTAATTAGCGATAATTACAAGTGATGTATAAGACAGATGTAACAAACGGACAGGACGAAAACCCAAAAATACCATTTTGTTCTCGACAATAATAGTTTTCTTAAAAAATAAAACAGTTTGAACTAAACAAAAATTTAAGTTACCGAGCACGACTTCGCTACCAGATGTCGAGTTTTTTCCGAACCGACGTATAATATGAGAAAAGTTACATAAAATATTGCCCGCCCATTTAAGGGGGCGACTAACCCTAAATTGTCGATTTTATAATTAATTTTTATACTTGAAAATAAGCCCCGAATTGTTTCATTTTCTAAACATAGATTAGTATCTATGTTTAGAAAATGAAATGAATGAATTATATTTTCGAGGATCCGACCTAGCGAAAACACGATATCTTAAAAGTTTCTCGATAGAAAAAAATCACAAAGATGCATCTAATTTTCACGAATTTTTCATATATTGCCATAACCGTGCATTAAACTAAGTTAATATTTTAACACATTGTATCTAATTCTATCATTGAAAAACTCACCTAGCGGGTTTTTATAATGTTACTTATATATTTATCGAGTTATTGAGAGAAAACTAATTTGGCGATGAATCCGCGTCGTCCTTTTTCACCTGGCGTAATATGAAAGACGGGCGTGAGTGTGAAGAGAGAAGGACGATGCGATTTTTTGCGTTAGTCGCCCTCTTAAAAAAATTGTGTACACAACAGTAATTAAAACGACTGGAAATAAATTAATATATTTTAACAAAAAATTGAAACCCACTCCCAAGTGGAAACCATATCATTACCTATTCTCCAATGAACTAAAAAGTATTAAATAATTCTTACTCTTTAATAGTGCCTTTTTCAGAATTCTTCCAAACCTCAATTTTTTCTGTACACTGTCTTCATTAATTTGGAGTCGGTACCAGCTAAGAAACGTGCGTTCTATAATTACAAACTAATTTTAATTTTTGGGAGTGGTACCGACTTCAAAATTGTGGAGATTATTACATTTTACACTTTACTTTCAATACAGATTGTAAATAAATATCTGAGGTTCTCCACTTTTGTGAACCAATACCTACAACATAAGAAAAAATTTCAAAATCGGTTCACAAACGGCGGAGAATTAAGAGAAGAAACATACAAAAAATATAATATAATATCCACAGCCAAACTTATGACTTGCTCATTTTTTGAAAGTCGGTAAAAAAAAGTTAAACGAGCGACCGCGACCGACAATAATTGATACAAAATCCCACTTTATGACATAGGCTATTAAAGGTTTCATTTTCTACCGACGTTGGTCTAACTACCCATGCCGCCGCTGCTTTGGTGTGGTGTAGAGTAAAATGAAACCTACAGCCTTGGTCATGGAGTGGCATTATGATTGAATTTTGTCGCTTCCAGCAAATATTGAAAAGTCACCTTAACATCCGTAGCATTAGACGTTTCCTCGTGATCGATTCGATTCGATTCGATTCAACCTCAATCCTCAAAAATGATGACGTTCTGTTGAGCAAAAGGATTGAAGTTGAGTTGAAACTACTAAAATACGGGCGTTAGACACAGGTAACTCTGTGGTGTAGCCGTGGGTTCTTTTTAATGAAATAAGGGGGAAAACGAGCAAACGGGTCATCTGATGGAAAGCAACTTCCGTCGCCCATGGACACTGGCAGCGTCGGAAGAGCTGCAGGTGCGTTGCCAGCCTTTTAGGAGGGAATAGGGTATTACTTAATAGAGTAGGGGAGGGTAGGGAAGGGATGGGAATAGGGGAGGGTAGGGAATTGAATAGGGTAGGGCATTGGGCCTCCGGTAAACTCACTCACTCGGCGAAACACAGCGCAAGCGCTGTTTCACGCCGGTTTTCTGTGACCCCGTGGTGTTTCTCCGGTCGAGCCGGCCCATTAGTGGCTCTCTCACGTTTGATGGGTGCGATGGGTTGTGTCATGTCTCACGTGTGATGTGTCCATTAGCAAGGGGACTCAGCCAAGCTACGACGCAATTTTTGCTATTATATTGGTAAATTTCTTGCAGCTTTCGAATGGGCTGAATTTATATTTTTTATGAGCGGGTATAATACTAGGCCACTTTAATTTTTTTCTGCCCCTATGTACGAACTCTGCCGCCATCCTAGGACGCTGCCGCCCTCCCTAGGACGCCATAGGACGCTGCCCCCATAGGCCATGGCCTATACTGCCTATACATAAATCCAGAGCTGGCTTTCGGTGACAATATGCGTCGATTAGTATTTTCAAAACAAAAACAGACCGAGTAATTTGAGTACGTTCTTTTAGATACTAGATTTAGATTTTTTAGATTGACTATTAGATTGATTTTAGATTGATTGATTTAGATTGATTAGAGACGTTAGTCATAGTTTAATTATATGTACACAAAGACGTTTTTCGAGTCACCTATTTTTACCCGAACGAGAAGGGTATTGTTTTTATTACAATTAGTATTATTTTCTTTAGATATTAATATCAAATGATGTTTTCAGTGGCAGTGGCGCTGTCGTTTTTCCTGTGTTGGGCGCCGTTCCACGTGCAGAGGCTAATCGCCATCTACGGCAAGAACTTAGAACATCCCACAGATACATTTTACAAGGTAACTAATGACTTAGGAGTATTTCTCTAAGCGAGACGATCAATTTTATTGCGCAATATCGCACAAAATATTTATTGAAAAACTTATTCGACAACAAGATTGAAAGGCGGGCGCGTCCATTATAACCCTACACGGTCAATAATATTGCACAATACGTGATATTGTACAATAAAATTGATCGTCTAGAGGTACCGATAACAAAAACAACGTTAAGGGGCATTAAACATTCGTAGATTGGTCTATGCACGAATATCAGCTTGTTATCGCTTTTCTACAGGTAGACCGCGACCGTGATCTACGTGATACGAGCGAAAAACAATATTTTTGAACGCGAATGAAAGATAGAAGCAGTCATCACTACTGCTAGAAACTCGTACAATGCTCTACAACAGGGTTCACCGAATGGCGGACCGCGGTCCGCATCTGGACCGCTGACCCCTTGTGTGCGGACCAAGCATTATCGAAGATCGTTAAAAATAAATTTCGGTCTCGAGTCTCGACTTACTGGTGAACATCTCCAGGATTTAATGTCAATAGCTTGCACCAATTTCACTCCAAACAAGCAACAAAAGTCGACACTTTTAATGTTTTTGTAATTTCCGTAATTACCTTTGTTTCTTAAAATATATATTTTTAAAATATTAACAAAAGTAACACGTATATTACCTATTATTTTATCCCGCGTGCTATTCGACTTAATAGCGTGAATGTCCGACGTATGTGCGATAAACAAGTGAGTAATCAATGCGACATCACAATGGCCGTGGCCGTGTTCGTCGGGGTATTTTTGGACAAACCTTTTATTGCGCATGTCCAAAAGATGTCATGACAACGCCATAACAAGTTGCTGGTCAAGTCGTAAACAACGTCTTAATTGTTTATACATGATTAAAATAATAAAAGCTAAACCTAAATACATAAGCCTAAATTGTCGAACAGCCGCACAAATAATTTATTTAACACTATGATAGCACAGTATAGCAATATTAGTCCCTGTCATATTGCTATACTGTGATGATAGTGTTTGATTATTTTATTTTGGAAAATATGGATATGGATCACTTGGAAAAATTTAAAAATTTAATTGTTTTATGAAATAAGAGGGCAAACGAGCAAACGGGTCACCTGAAGGAAAGCAACTTCCGTCACCCATGGATACTCGTAGCATCAGAAGAGATGCAGGTGCGTTGCGGGTTGCCGGCCTTTTAAGAGGGAATAGGGTAACAGGGGAGGGTAGGGATGGGAAGGGAAGGGAATAGGGGAAGGTAGGGAAGGGAAGGGGATTGGGCCTCCGGTAAACTCACTCACTCGGTGAAACACAGCGCAAGCGCTGTTTCACGCCAGTTTTCTGTGAGAGCGTGGTATTTCTCCGGTCGAGCCGGCCCATTCGTGCCGAAGCATGGCTCTTCCACTGGTTTGTTCATTGCAACGCCACTAACAAATTGCAATTGGGTTAAATGTCAAGTCGTAAACAGTTGTCGTTGCCATGGCATGACATGATTTGGACATGCGCAATAACTAGGTTTTGCAGCGAATGCGCTAAAAATTACACCGACGAACACGTTTATTGCGCATGTCCAAAAGATGTCATGACAACGCCATAACAAGTTGCTGGTCAAGTCGTAAACAACGTCTTAATTGTTTATACATGATTAAAATAATAAAAGCTAAACCTAAATACATAAGCCTAAATTGTCTAACAGCCGCACAAATAGTTTATGTAACACTATGATAGTGATTGATTATTTTATTTTGGAAAATATGGATATGGATCACTTGGAAAAATTTAAAAATTTAATTGTTTTTTTTTTTATGAAATAAGAGTTCAAACGAGCAAACGGGTCACCTGATGGAAAGCAACTTCCGTCACCCATGGACACTCGTAGCATCAGAAGAGATGCAGGTGCGTTGCCGGCCTAGTTTTAAGAGGGAATAGGGTAACAGGGGAGGGTAGGGATGGGAAGGGAAGGGAATAGGGGAAGGTAGGGAAGGGAATAGGGTAGGGGATTGGGCCTCCGGTAAACTCACTCACTCGGTGAAACACAGCGCAAGCGCTGTTTCACGCAGGTTTTCTGTGAGAGCGTGGTATTTCTCCGGTCGAGCCGGCCCATTCATGCCGAAGCATGGCTCTCCCACTAGGTTTGATCATTGCAACGCCACCAACAAATTGCGATTGGGTTAAATGTCAAGTCGTAAACAGTTGTAGTTGCCATGGCATGACATGATTTGGACATGCGCAATAACTAGGTTTTGCAGTGAATGCGCTAAAAATTACGCCGACGAACACGGCCATTATTAAGTTTTTTTTATTTTTTATTTCTGATTTGCGGTACATCTGTGAACGAAAATGACAAAATGCTATTGGCTTAGTTACAGCATTATTGAGACAAATTCACAGCTGGAGCCTGGAGGAGCAGAAAATTAGTAGGCGAGTCACTAGTCGTTCAAGTGGCAAGCCTCGAGTAATAAATTTCTCTTCGGCCGTGGGAGGGGAAACGTTTTGTACGTAATTTCCTTTTCATATGAAAATCTAGAATAACCTTGGCCATTTCGTATCATCCATACTAATATTATAAATGCGAAAGTATCTCTGTCTGTCTGTCTGTCTGTCTGTCTGTCTCGCTTTCACGCCAAAACTACTGAACCGATTGCAATGAAATTTTGTACACAGTTATTCTAGAGTCTGAGAAAGGACATAGGCTACATTTTGATGTGGGAAAATATCTTATTTCCATGAAAATATCGATGAAAATGAATTCGCATTGCGCGTGGCCAGCGCTCATCCCGGGGGTCCTGGGTTCGAGTCCCGCAGGCGGAACAAAAAGTTTTCAATGTTCCTGGGTCTTAGATGTGTATTAAAATAAAATTTCAAAAATCTTAAATATATTTTATGTATAATATTATAAAAAAATCCAGAAATATATCGATGCAATGAACATTTTAGTCCTAATACGATTCAACAGATGGCGTTTTATTTTTTACTTCATTGTAACATAGAACTAATCATACTTATTAGTTATTATGTTTTTGTTTATAGTTTTTAATACGTTAGAATATTATGTTTAATAATATTATCACTTGGTATAATAATAATTAATAATCAATCTATCTTATCTTATAGAACTCCTACTGCATTTCTAATCCATATCCATACTAATATTATAAATGCGAAAGTATCTCTGTCTGTCTGTCTGTCTCGCTTTCACGCCAAAACTACTGAACCGATTGCAATGAAATTTTGTACACAGTTATTCTAGAGTCTGAGAAAGGACATAGGCTACATTTTGATGTGGGAAAATATCTTATTTCCATGAAAATATCGATGAAAATGAATTCGCATTGCGCGTGGCCAGCGCTCATCCCGGGGGTCCTGGGTTCGAGTCCCGCAGGCGGAACAAAAAGTTTTCAATGTTCCTGGGTCTTGGATGTGTATTAAAATAATATTTCAAAAATCTTAAATGTATTAATTTATGTATAATATTATAAAAAATCCAGAAATATATCGATGCAATGTACATTTTAGTTCTAATACGATTCAACAGATGGCGTTTTATTTTTTACTTTATTGTAACATAGAACTAATCATACTTATTAGTTAGTATGTTTTTGTTTATAGTTTTTAATACGTTAGAATATTATGTTTAATAATTTAATCACTTGGTATAATAATAATCAATCTATCTTATCTTATAGAACTCCTACTGCATTTCTAATATATGTGACAAGTTGACAACAGAAAGCGCTCTAAAATAAAGGAGTTCGAGTGTACTGTGTTGGCCTATATTCCATCCAGAAAATATATCAATGCAATCAACATTTTAATTCTAATATATGAAAACAGATGGCGTTTTAATTTTTACTTTATTATTGTAACAGAACTAATCATACCTACTTTACTATATAATATTGTTTTTATTCATAACTAGCTGTTGCCCGCGACATCGTCTGCGTGGACTTTAGTTAATAGTTTATAGCGCGCGGTGTCAACAAAATTTGTGTCAAATTTAAAAACTTTTTAAAACCCTGGTAAGTGGTACCCCTCTTAGGGCCGCGCTACACCGGAATGGCAGCGCTGAAAGTGCTCGCCTCGCCGCTGCCATTCCGGTGTAGCGCGGCCCTTAATTAATCAAAATACCCAAAAACAGCTGTGCAGTGTGCACATAATCTATACTAATATTATAAATGCGAAAGTATCTCTGTCTGTCTATCTGTCTGTCAGTCTCGCTTTCACGCCAAACGCCAAAAGTATCTCTGTCTGTCTGTCTGTCTGTCAGTCTCGCTTTCACGCCAAACGCCAAAACTACCGATCCGATTGTAATGAAATTTTGTATACAGATAATCTAAAGCCTGAGAAAGGACATAGGCTACTTTTTTACTGGAAAAAAGGGTTGTAAGGGGGTGAAAAAGCGTAAATTTGTTCAAATTAAGTTAGTTCCAACAATTCATAATAGATGGCGCCGTGCGTCTTCTACATCGCGCTGACGCTTGCTCAAAAGTCTTTCTATAAGACGTATCATCTTACATTTAAGTTTCGATTTTTTTCGATTGTTATATCTATTCTACGGTATTAAATAACTCAGTACTTTATCTGTGCAGTGACGTAACTTTAAATCTATCAATGATAAATAGTTTATGGGTAAAGTTGTGTAATTGGAGGGCTAAATAAGCTTTAAAATTTGGCATAAAATATAAAGTTTAATATAAAAAATGAAATACTTATTGTGTGCACACTGCACAGCTGTATTGATTTAAGGGGTACCAGGGTTTTTTTTATAAAAGCTTTTGACACCAATTTTGTTGACATCGCGCGCTATAAACTGAAGTCCACGCGGACGAAGTCGCGGGCAACAGCTAGTCCTTAATAAGTTCTTTTTTTGAACAAAAGATTTTGTTGATTTTATTACGGTCAAATATAACAATTCTTACTTACGCGAAAGGTCACAAAAGGGGCCTTTAATGAACGAATAATAATTGAAATCTTCTTGAAGAAAAATTTTTCAGTAGATAATTATTATTATAATGTTAGAGTTGACGGATTATACGTGAATAGTATTCGAATTACGGGCGAACAAAAAAATCGGAATATATGGAGGCCTAAGTACATCGACGCAACAGTCGTTAACTTCACAACAACTATCCAGGTTTTTACATTTTTAGGGTTCCGTAGTCAACAAGGAACCCTTATGGTTCCGGTCTGTCCGTCCGTCTGTCTGTCTGTCCGCCTGTCTGTCTGTCCGCGGTTTTTCTCAGAAACTATAGGTTCTACAAAGCTGTAATTCGGCATGAATGCACATATTGAGGATGCCGACAGTGTATAAAAACTTAAAAATATATATTTTTATGGTATCTCCCCTACACATGAAGCGGGTATGACTTTTCTGTTTCGCTGTCGGTTTTTTCGGTGTCGTTGGATAGGTTTTTAATTTTTTTTAATATTAAGAGTGTTCATAGATCATTTTCCGATTTAGTGATCCATTTGTGAAATATGCAGTTTTAAAGTAGAAGAAATCGTTAGAGTCTAGTGTCCCCCCTTCTACCAGCTAAACGGTTGCTTCTGGAAATGTGAAAAAATTCACGGAAGTAGGAAATATGCTGAATTTAAAAGAAAAACTATCACGGCTTATCCTTCATAGGTCATTTAGTAATTATAGTCGATCCACTAAAAAAAAATATTAAGCTTAAGGAACTTTTCGTTCTGAAAAGTCCTTTGAACGTAACTGAGATAAATGTTGTTGGTAGTGTAAAATACGTTGTAAATGTATATTCATTAACCATACAAAAATTATCAAAAACTAGCATTACTACGGAACCCTATATTGCGCGTGGCCCGACACGCACTTGTTTTGTACGTTTTTGAAGTTTACGATGGACAAATTACCATCAACGCACATTGCACGCCCTAAGATATTGTCACGTATGTACTGTTACAACTTACAGCCTAATACGCGCTTCTAGAATAGGTCTTAATTCGACATTTAGATTAGCATAATCGTTTATTAGAAAAGTAGTAGGTAAGAGCCTTTCCACACGACGTTTGTATCTATACAGACGCAAGTTGAACGCTCAGCAAACGCAAGGAAGCCGACACGTTTTAAACTTTATATCTGCCAAAACGCGATGAAAAGTAGTGAGCACACTGAGACGGGCCGTGCCGGGGCTCAGCGTGCCGGGGCGCATCGCAAAAATCCGCCTCCATACAATTTGTATGGAAGCGGATACGCGTATCGCACACTGTGCCTTGGCGCATCGGCGCGGATTTTTGCTCGGCGGATTTCCGTCAATGCGACACGGCCCGACAAGACCCGCTGCGCCCCGGCAACAGTGTGCTATAGCAAGCGGCGCGCGGATGTGGTGTGGTGCGGCCCGGCAAGCCTCGGCTCAAAATCCGTCAATACATTGCGCCCCGACCTGCCCCGGCACAGTAATAATAATAATAATAATAATAATATCTATGGACGCTTCACACCACGTCAGTCTGGCCCCGTGCTAAGTACCTGAAGGACTTGTGTTACAGGTACCAGACAACGGAAATATATTTAATACTTTTTTATTTATACTATACATATATTTAAGATTTTTATTATATCATACACATATTTAATACACATCCAGACCCGGGAACATTGAAAACTTTTTGTTCCGTCGGCGGGATTCGAACCCGCGACCCCCGGCTTGAGCTACCGACGCGCTCACCACTGAGCCACAGAGGTCGGTCACAGTGAGCGTTAAAATCCGTCAATGCGATGCGACCCGACCCGGCAATAGTGTGCTATAGTGCATTTTGCGCTGCGCTCAGCCCCGATCCGCCCCGGCACGCGCCGACAAACTGTGCGCGTATCTAAAACACGCAGAAGACGAGCGCATCAGAAACGCACGACGTCAGTGCGCAAAAAACATGTCGTGTGGAAAAGCCCTTCTTACATCTTATTTACATACTTTGCTGCGACAAAAAATATTCTGATTTTTTTGCGTTCGTTCTTCCCAAATTGGTTATTCAAGTTTATTCCAATTTGCCCCAAAGTTATCGAGCTAAACATTGTTCAATAGAAACGAGACAAAAAATAACTTTCATGCTAAGGGGCATACCATAAATCACTAGTAACAGCATTAATTTGTCCCCTACGCCCAATTAGCTGGAATACAATGACCTTTAAATGAAATGTCACCGAAGATATAGGCATAACCCTCATTTGGCAAGTAATCCATAGCAACCCATCCCTCGCGAAATGGGGCAAGGATTTTTCCGTTTCCGAGAATTATGCCCCGTACCTGTCATAATTTGCTACACGCGCTCGAATCGGTTTTTACGATTGTTACAGAATAATGGCCTAAAGATACCTATTGAAATATGATTGTAGTAGTAGTATTAGTCTTTCGGTAGTACACAGTACACACAGAATAAAGGGATATAGGCAACCTTATAAAATACTAATATAACTGCTTTGTTCCCTTTTTTTCTCAAATGCCATTATTGACTTAAAATTTCACGGCACGAGAACGGCTCTCAAACTCTCTAAGAGATTAATGTCGTAACTTCCGTTAAAATTAGTTAGCAACTCGTGTGGGCTCTTAATTGTTCACATAGTGCAGGGTTTCTCAAACTTTGGGCTCCACGAATCCCTGTTAAAATTTCGACGTGACAGCGAACCCCTTACTAACTAATGAAACCCCCCAAGAAAATAATAAAATAGATTATTGAAGAAACAGTGCCTAAAAAAACAAAAAAGGTAACACATACAGTGCCACAAAAGTGTTGCGCGTGCCTGCCATTTATCAAGTCACCATTAAGTTAATATTGTCGCGAACCCCCTGCCGCGGCCGTCGAATGGCGAACCCCTAGGGGTTCTCTTACCCCACTTTGAGAAACCCTGACATGTATTTTAATTTTTACGCGTTGGACTGATATTAATAAAACATAACAGTTAAAGTGTAAACCATCGAAAATTACATAGTGCATGCGGTAAAACGATCGTTTCCCTTACGTTTTCAAGTTCGGTTTAAACTTTAAAGGATTTGGGATCGTTTGTCGTAAATCGTGCGTAATGGGCGAAGGAAAGTTTTGTGTATAATATCGCTATTTTATTAGTCACATTCGCAGAGTTCTCAAAGTGTTGTAAATAACAGACATTGCTTTCACTCGGAAAAGGAAAATCACAGTAAATGAAAGGGGAAGAATTTTTGTATTCGTAGAAATGTAAATTTAACACCGGAACAAAAGAACCAGATACGGAGTACGCTTATCGGGTTTTCTGCGCCGTTAAATTGTTTAACAAAATATTATAAAATTTCCTTTGCGTTAAGGGCATATTATTCCGCCGCGCCAGTGTTTAGCGCTGTTTGATTTCGCGCGTAAAATACATCGCGCGGACGCAGCGCCGATGAACTTACTTGACCCCGGGAGCCGGCTATCAGATGTCACAGAGTAAATACTTCAGTATAAAATTGTGATTTCTTTCAATTTATCAGTAATACGTAATTGATTAAGTTTTTCTATGGTATTATTATTACATTAATGAAAAGTGAAAGAGTAAATACAAATCATAATTCATAACCCCATAATAATATAATAATATAAGTGTAATAAATAACATTATTTATTTTAAACATTACCTACTTTAGTCTGAGCTATTGTATTAAACTAATAATTGTAAATACATTTAAAATTGAAATTAAAATCTTATAATATTATATAAAATTCTCGTGTCACAATGTTAGATAGCGTACTCCTCCGAAACGACTTTACTGATTTTAACCAAATTTTATATATTGCATATTCAGTGGGTCTGAGAATCGGCTACTGGGTACTTTTTAGGGTTCCGTACCCAAAGGGTAAAACGGGACCCTATTACTGAGACTTCGATGTCTGTCCGTCTGTCCGTCTGTCTCCAGGCTGTAACTCAAGAATGATAATAGCTAGAGAGTTGAAATTTTTGCTTTGGTTCTAGTAAGAACAAGTAACTTACATGGAAAGAAATACCTCCTTTTGGCCAATTGACTTTCGTACTTCTGTTTTTACAATTAGACACTACACAATGAGGCATTTTTACACAACCGCTCCAGTGTAATCATGTCGGAAGTGCGCGCTGACTGAATGAATGCTCAACGAATCTTGCACACTTGTGCAAGATTAAAACACGCGTACTCCACCCGCTTAGCCGCTCTATCTTGATTTATTTCTGTGTGACATACTAATTATTTAGTCACTTCAATAAAATAATATTCAGGGCAATGATATTATATGAAAAACTCAAAGATTTAGGGCTAAATACTTTATATGGCAAAACAAAAACATTTGCCGGGACAACTAGTATATTATAAAACATATAAAAGGAAATTGGAAGTAAAGGAGCTCTAAAAGCATATTTTGTAAGTAACCATTTCATAAATACCTGCTTATACTAGAAACAAATTTATAGGAAATTGAATTAGTTGTGTATAAAGATTTAAGGGTAATAAGAAAAAAATAAAAAGTAATCGAAAATATTATATTTTACATAATATGTGCTAAAATTGTTCAAAATTAATTAGACTTTTCTTGGGCCCAGCATTTAGATTTGGCTGTGGGCCAACCAAGCGTAGCCATTCTTAGTTCGCCCTTCCGCTATGGCAATCTCCTTCTCTTTTTGTGCAGCAACTTCCATACAGGTACTTGCAACCTTTTCCCATTTCTCTAAACTCTAAAACTTCAGATTGTAATTTAGAATAATAGTTTGGGCTGAATACGGGAATGTCCATAGCTGCACACAATTCATCAAACTGAGACAATCCAATACCAGTCGCTATTATACCACTAGTTGCAGCTATATTCAAATTGACCTTTTCATTATCGTTTATATTTTCCGAATCAATACAACAAATATGTTTGCAAAAGTTGCACTTAAATTTAAAGGTTGATATCAGCCCTGTTCTTTTTTCACTTATCAATTGAAAGTTGTTTTTGTCACAGTTAAATAAGCCATTATGACGTCCTTTCTCTTGAAGCTGTTCTAAAACATAATTTATGTCGACAATCCGTCGTCCTGAGACAGGCTGAAAGTCATCGTCTTGCTTTTCAAGTTCTATGACTAACGAATAATCATCATTTTCATACTGGCTGAAACAATATAAACATAATCTTCTATATATATAAAACTCAAGGGTGACTGACTGACATGGTGATCTATCAACGCACAGCCCAAACCACTGGACGGGTCGGCCTGAAATTTGGCATGCAGGTAGATGTTATAACGTAGGCATTCGCTAAGAAAGGATTATGATAAATTCCTACCCCAAGGGTTTCAAATAGGGGATGAAAATTTGTATATAACTATAATATATATAAAACTCAAAGGTGACTGACTGACATGGTGATCTATCAACGCACAGCCCAAACCACTGGACGGATCGGCCTGAAATTTGGCATGCAGGTAGATGTTATAACGTGGGCATTCGCTAAGAAAGGATTTTTTCGCTAAGAAAAGAACCCTAAAAAACAGAAAAACAGACAAACAAACCGACAAACAAACAAACACCCAAATAACAACTTTATAATTGTATAGATAGACTAGCTGTCATATTAATATCTGTGTATGTACTTACGATAACGGCGAAAATGCATCTTCTTTTGTTCTATTTACATCTTTACTTCCGTTTATGTTAATACCATCTTCATTTTCAAATATTCTACTTACATCTTCTGTGTTTTTGCATCTAAAACAAAAATCAGAAACCATAATATTATAATATAATAATAAGTTTAGTTAGTCCTACTGCTATTCTTTTTTTACCCTTTGGGTACGGAACCCTAAAAAACAGACAAACAAACCGACAAACAAACAAACATCCAAATAACAACTTTATAATGTATGTACTTACGATAACGGCGAAAATGCATCTTCGTTTGTTCTATTTACATCTTTACTTCCGTATATGTTAATAACATCTTCATTTTCAAATATTCTACTTACATCTTCTGTGTTTTTGCATCTAAAACAAAAATCAGAAACCATAATATACCTAATAATAAGTTTAGTTAGTCCTACTGCTATTCTTTTTTTACCCCTTGGGTACGGAACCCTAAAAAACAGACAAACAAACCGACAAACAAACATTTAACATCCAAATAACAACTTTATAATTGTATAGATAGACTAGCTGTCATATTTTATCTATGTAGGTACTTACGATAACGACGAAAATGCATCTTCGTTTGTTCTATTTACATCTTTACTTCCGTTTATGTTAATAACATCTTCATTTTCAAATATTCTACTTACATCTTCTGTATTTTTGCATCTAAAACAAAAATCAGAAACCACAATATAATAAAATATAAAAAAGTTTAGTTAGTCCTACTGCTATTCTTAGACTGTGGTCTGTGTCACTTTGAGTACGGAGTACTATTATATATTCTGTGCTTTGAGGGAAATTATAATAGTATTTTCTTTGCTTTATTGCATATGTCTATAAATATCTACATATAGAATATAACAATCGCTGTTATTTAAATAATGTGACATCTTAGAGTAGATTAGATTGAAAATTTGGAAAATTATTTATTTGTATTATCTTATTTACAATACATTATTATAATATAATTATGTAAGGTTCATCAGCTGAAATTCCTATGCTATAGTACTTGAAATGGCTAATATTTTGGTATGTACTGACTGTCTTGGTACTTACGAGACTTGTCCATCATCATCGTTGGGTTGTTTGGCCAAAATTCCTCTCTGTGTTCGCTGTCTCACAGCACTAAAATGAATTGAAATAATTTTATAATATTACAATACTATTATGATCTTGGTTTTTATATTAGTAATAATAATTATAATATTATTATCGATCGTCGAAAAGGTAACAAAGGTACTTATCAAAAAATGTATACTATACAATTTTTGATACATTGTATAGAATAAATAGGTACTTACGCAAAGTGCTTTCGGAGCTTCTTGAGTTCCGACAGCCTTGTCTTCTTGATTTTATTTTTTTTATTTGCCATTTCAAATATATTAATTCACCAATTAAATTTACAATAACCTTAATTCCTATCTATACAAACTATTTTACAATATAATACACAGAGGCAATAATAATAATCAGCGGCGACAATGTAGTGACGAGCAAAATTGGCACAGGTCCGACCTCGATGACGTCCGACAGGACACTGATGCGACGTGGATTCAGGCGTGGTGCGCGTAAACCGTATTTTTCGTTGATATTGAATCGAAAAATAATAAAACTAAACATCTATCCAATGAGTGCCCTGTAAAATTTTATTAGTAATCGAACTGTCCAAATTATTTTTCGATTGGGTGCCTGTAAGTCCTATAAAACTCAAAATGCTTTTAAAATCGATGTTGTTTCGGAATTTTTTTCTATCGAACAAAATTATCTGTATTGTGTTTCTATCCAATGAAAGCACTAGTTAAAAGATGCATCTATACATGTATATATTTTTCAGTTTTTTTAAATGACGCTTTCTTTAAAAAAAACTCATTCTAGAAACGTGAATTTGGAATAAGCGGGCCTTAAATGCATTTAAAACACTTTTGAAAACATCTGTATCCAAAATAACCCGCAAAATAAATAATATGGATAAATGAAAGAAAATTAAGGAATAAGAAGTGAATATTTTTTAATTAGCCAATGTGCTTTTTAGGGTTCCGTACCCAAAGGGTAAATACAGGACCCTTACTGAGACTTCGATGTCTGTCCGTCTGTCTGTCTGTCTCAAGGCTGTAACTCAAGAACGGTAATAGCTAGAGAGTTGAAATTTTTACAGATTATGTATATCTGTTGCCGCTATAACAACGTATCCTAAAAACAAAATAATATTTAAGGGGGGCTCCCATACAACAAACGTGATATTTGGGCATTTTTTGCTCTATATCTCTCTATATGGCAACAGGTAGGTACATTTATATTTCTCAAAGTCCTTAGTTATATATGTATACTTTAATATTTCAATAATAATATAGTTTTTCTTTTTATAGTTTTATATTTAAAGTTTGTATATATAATATATCTGTATATTTTAGATAGTATTTTAGTATATAAACATTTCTATCATATATGGACAATAATATTATGTTAATTGATCTTAAATAAAATTTATATTAAAATAAAATAAAAATAAGGGGGGCTCCCATACAAAAAACACAATTTTTGGCCTAATTTTGCCCTCTAATAGTACGGAACCCTTCGTGCGCGAGTCCGACTCGCACTTGGCCGATTATTTAATGCTATTCATACTTTAATTTACTAATACTATAAATGTGAAAGAACTCTCTGTCTGTTTAACCTGTTCAGTGTTCACGTCCAAACCACTGAACCGAGTTTGCTGAAATTTCTTCCGATTCCGATCCATAGCCTGTATATTTAGTGAGGGCTGCTTTCTCCTCCTGTAGACAAGATACAGGGTATTTAGATCGGTTTTGGTACTCTCGCTCCACTTCATTAGCTTTAGGGACCGCAAAATTTCCTTTGATGAATAGATGTTATTATAGAGTATACCATGCTCAGGGCGTATGGCACATCCATAGGGCTCCTGTGTGTGCATGTGCAAGACAACTCCTGGGTGATGCTGGTTACCAGGTTTGGACGAGTGTAATTAAGTTTAAAGAGGTTTTCACGCTCTATAAACGGAAGATTGGTTAATATCTCCAATGGGGCCTACTTCCTATCGGCAAATTTTTGGCCCAAAAAAGAGTTGAAATCCAAATGCTATGTTCAGATGCACGTCATCGGTCGCAATCATCTTCATCAACAGCCTGATCCCTAATACTTTTAATTTGAACTTGGCAGGTTAATTAAATTCTATAAATATTATCTAAAGAATTAATCAAGTGTTACGTATAACACAAAAACCTGGCAAGTTCAAATTGAGAAGTATTATTCATTTTAATAGGTATGTTTTTGGTGGGATTTCAATACTTTTTTCAAGAAATCATACCTATTTTTTTTGTGCCACATCCGATATAAACAATACTTTCGATAGATGGCGCCAGTGGTATTTGTTAAACTATCAATAGAAGCCAAATTTTTAAGTTAACAGTATTAATTTATTAATCTACAGTGTGTAACAAAAATAAGTGACAATACTTTAGGGTGTGTACGTGTTCCTTATAGAGAGTTCACTGTGAAAGTAGCAGCGCTGCAAGACGAATTTTTTTTTCACTTTTGTATGGGTAAGGGCCCGAGCGTCACGAGTTTAGACCTATCTCAATTTTACCTGCTATAAGCAAAATATTTGAAAGGGAGATACTTAACCAGCTACAGAGTCACTTTAATATCAACAAATTATTGCACAACCGTCAATACGGATTCACCAAAGGCGTTTCAACTACAGATGCAGGTGTTAGTTTAATTAGATATATTTTTAAAGCCTGGGAAGACCATCATGACGTGATAGGTGTATTTTGTGATTTGTCAAAAGCTTTTGACTGCGTCGACCACAAAATACTTGTACATAAACTTAAGCACTATGGCATTGAAGACACTGCACTTGATCTCATCACGGATTATCTAACAGATAGAGTTCAATTTGTTGATGTTAATGGACATAAATCTACGGGATTACCTATTAAAATGGGAGTACCTCAGGGTTCCATCTTAGGACCTTTTCTCTTTTTGATCTATGTCAATGATTTGCCTTTTCTCGTGCAATCCCTTTGCGAAATTATTTTATTTGCCGATGATACATCCCTTTTGTTTAAATTAAAACGAAAAAATCCAGATTTCACTAGTATAAATAAAGCACTTGCTCTTGTATTAGAATGGTTCTCGTCGAATAATCTGTTACTAAATTCTAACAAAACAAAATGTGTAATTTTCAGAATGCCTAACGTCAAAGTAAACAATGAAATTAATTTAAAAATTGGTGATGTAAATCTAAACTTTGTTGACTCTACATTATTTTTAGGTCTCACGCTTGACTCTAAGCTTCATTGGGGAGCTCACATTTCAAATGTAGCAAAAAAACTTAGCTCAGCAGTCTTTGCGATTAGAAAAGTGAGACAATTGACTAACGAAGAAACAGCTCGCACCGTTTACTATAGCTATTTCCATAGCATCTTATCCTATGGATTACTACTTTGGGGAAGTGCTGCAGATATTCAAACAATATTTTTATTGCAGAAACGGGCTGTTCGCGCCATATATAGACTAGGATCAAGGTGCTCCCTAAAGGAAAAGTTTAGAGACATAAATATCTTGACGTTTCCATCACAATACATTTTTGACAACATTATATTTATTAGAAAGAACATTCAATTTTATAGTAAAAAATCCGACACGCACTCTTTTAATACACGTAATAAAAACAAACTAGCATTTAATTACTAACGTCTTCACAAGGTTCAAAACTCATTCGTGGGACTCGGTATACGTTTCTACTCGTACAATACATTACCTGTTTTTTTTTTTTATGAAATTAGGGGGCAAACGAGCAAACGGGTCACCTGATGGAAAGCAACATCCGTCGCCCATGGACACTCGCAGCATCAGAAGAGCTGCAAGTGCGTTGCCGGCCTTTTAAGAGGGAATAGGGTAATAGGGGAGGGTAGGGAAGGGCAGGGAATAGGGGAAGGGCAGGGAATAGGGGAAGGTAGGGAAGGGAAGGGAATAGGGTAGGGGATTGGGCCTCCGGTAAACTCACTCACTCAGCGAAACACAGCGCAAGTGCTGTTTCACGCCGGTTTTCTGTGAGAACGTGGTATTACTCCGGTCGAGCCGGCCCATTCGTGCCGAAGCATGGCTCTCCCACGTATTCATCGCTTCTCGGCCTTTTGGCTAAGATCAAAGTGTAGTACCTGATGACATTTTAGACTTGCCTTTTAATAAATTTAAATAATGTATCAAAAATAAAATAATTAGAAAGAGTTACTACAAAATAAACGACTTTTTTGATGACATCCATCCATGGGAATAGTATTTTTATAACAATTTTATGCTTTTCTATATGTAATAAAGGTAAATAATTAGCCAAATTATAAATTAATACATTGACATAGTAATATTATATTCCATAAATTGACATAATCATATTAATTTAACATATTTTATACTTTATATTTGACATAAATTATTATTTGACATATTATTTATTTTGACATTTTATTATTGCATTAAATTAAACAAACATTATTAAATAAATGTATTAGATCCTAAACAAAAGTTCAATTATGACAACTATATAGGTAATATTATACATTATTAAATGGAAATTGGATAAAATGGAATTTTGTAATAACTTTAGGAAGTTTAATCTTAATAATGCGTACCTAAACTATTTATTTGACGTTCAAAAGTGTTACTGTGTGACCTACATGAATAAATTATTTTGATTTGATTTGATTTCCCCATACAAAAGTGAAAAAAAATTTTGGTCTTTCAGCGCTGCTACTTTCACAGTGAACTCTCTACAAGGAACACGTACACACCCTAAAGTATTATCACCTATTTTTGTTACACCCTGTATACATTGTGCATTATGCATGACAATATTTTATACCCCCCCACTCCTCGTCCCACCCTCCTCATTGTATTCTCATTGTATCACTGGTAAATAAGAATATTTATCTAAAGTTCGTAATATATGAGCCGACTCACGCTTGACCGATTTTTTTAAATTTCTTAATTTTTTGATAATCTACATTACTTACAGCAAACGACCTGTGTGCCAAATTTCATAACGCTAGGACATTTGAAAGTATAGCCTCTAAAGTTCGCAGATGAGCCAACTCACGCTTGACCGATTTCTTGATTTTTTTAATTTTTTTGTGTAGATACTTTCTTAAGTAATCCTTTGTCCGCCCTTGGTGTATCCTCTTGGATTCACCAAGGGCGAGAGAAATTGAAAATAGGTATTTGAAAATGTATTGGTGTCTCACGAATCTCAAGTCTCCCACCGCAGAGCGCGATAGAGACAACACGACAAAAGTTCTAATAAAAGAACAGAAAATCTTCGATTCGTTGTCCGCTGATTCCTTCTCCAAAACTTAACCGATTTAAGTACTTTTTTTCATTAAGAATTAAAGCAAGGCTTGAGCTGTGTTCCTATGTTTTTTTTTTTGTATATTTTAGCCAGTTTTGTTTTCTGGGTGTTTGAAACACAGAGAGGAAAATCTGGCCATTTTTTTGGGTTTTTGGACGTTCTTATCTTTTTTAATAATAAAATTATGAAAAAAAAAAAAGAAAACATAGGGACATGTTAATAGTGGCCATAGATATTCAGGAAAAAATTATAACTCTACCGGCATTATCCAGGGAGGAAACAGGGGACAATGTTTGTATGGAAAAACGGCGGTGTGGACTTCTCTTAATATAAAACACGACCTGTGTACCAAATTTCATAACGCTAGGACAATTGGAAGTTGCCTCTGGTTTTGATTACCGGTCAGTGAGTGAGTGAGTCAGTACTAAAATTAGCTATTTTTACAGGGACATAATATTTCAGGATCTAGCTATATCTATGAAATTTGGTATACTACGTAAGTACTAGTATATAATTACGTAGGTATAATTTTATCTTTGTAAGTACTTGCAATAGGCACTGAGCTACAGGGGGTCAAAAGTGCGTCGAAACGGTTCGTGTAAATAGTGCACGGCATGCGCGCGGCCTGCTGGAACTAGGCCTGTGCACTTCCGTGCGCTTTGATATGCATACGTTCAATTGATAACTTTTTTTAAGTCGGTTAATAAAATATCTGCTGTTTAGTACAGAACCCAATTTGCTTTGCCCAGTCGCACTTGACTATTTTATTCCGCTTTGTTTTAAGGGTGGGACATAAGCTTTTCCCAAATGTTACGAATACAAATTAAAACATGCGTTTCATCAACAAAGCCCAGCTCATGCGATTACATTTCACATTCATTGAATTATTAGGATTTGTGATTTACCCGCCTTTTCCAAATCTGTTTACGTTTTAGACAGTGAATGAATGAATATGTATGAATATTGAATATGTTAAGCACTAAGTGCGAAATAGGGATGATGACAAGGTCAAAGATTAGCGAATTTTGTTAATAAATAAAGAAATCACGGTAAAAAATAAGTGTTCCCAAAAATTTCAGCTTTATAGCATTTGTATTTTTTTTGTTATGCGCCTTCAAAGTTGGATATTCAAGTCTAATTTTTTTTCAATTAAATTTCTTAATATTTGTATACAATTCGATAACTTATGCAATTAAAAGCAACTTTTGTTATGAAACCACTTTCATAAACGCAATATTTAATATACCTGTCGAACAAAGTTGTCTCCCGATGCGTACAAACTACGAAAGACTGACGTCATACTTTCGTAGCACTTTGTATGGAGCGTTTCGGGCAGGTCTTTTTTATGAAATATTTGAATTGTCATATCTTGGTGAATTTTATAACTATCAGAGTCATTCTTTCAACGATGTTTCTATTTTTTAAGTGTCTTTCAATTACCGATAAGAAAAAAAATAGTCATCATGCCTATTATTGTGTTGTTCCTATTTAGAATAAATTATAATTAAGGCATGTGTATAAAAGTATCGACAAGGAATCCGATTTATGAGTTTACGGATCTACATAATTTCGTAGGGTTATAATATCAAATTATTGATGTCGATCGACTATTGACTGGATTTGACATCACTGAACATCTCTCTCTCTGAATCAATATATCCATGAAACCTCTAATAAAACTGTAGAAATGACAATTCTGTACATTAAAGATATCCAAAAAATAATAAGCGGGGGCTGTTACTACATCGCTATAGAAGCCAAAACTGTGGTTAGTTTTTTGTCTGTCTGTCTGTCTGTCTGTCTGTCTGTCTGTCTGTCTGTCTGTATGTTTGTTCCAGCATCACACGAAAACTACTGATCCGATTTGAATCCGGTTTTCGCAGATATATTTGTCTTCTTCCAACTTAACATCTGGTGTAAAAATTTTTTTCCCCCCACCTCTCTTAGGGGTCAAAAGAGGGGGTAAGGTTTTGTACCAAACTTTTTTCTTTAACACGAAAACTACTGATCCGATTTGAATATGGTTTTCGCAGATATATTTATCTTTTTCCAACTTAACATCTGGTGTATAAATTTTTCCCCCCTCACCCCTCTAAGGGGACCAAAGTGGGGGTCAAATTTTGTATCAAACTTTTTTCTTCAATGGACTAACTTCATATTATTAACTGTATTTTCCAATTTAACATCTGGTGTATAAAATTCCCCCCCCCCTTTTTAAGGGGGCCGAAGAGGAGGTCAAATATTGTATCAAACTTTTTTTTTAACATGAAAACTACTGATCCGATTTGAATATGGTTTTCGCAGATATATTTGTCTTCTTACAACTTCATATCTGGTGTATAAAATTTTCCTCCCCCACCCCTCAAAGGGGACCAAAGAGGGGGCAGATTTTGTATCCAACCTTTTTTCTTTAATAAACTTACATCATATTATAAACTGTATTTTCCAATTTAATATCTGGTTTATAAAATTTTTTTTGGCTTCTATAGCGATGTAGCAACAGCCCACGTTTATTATTTTTTGGATAAAATTTTTCCCCTCACCCCTCTAAGGGGACAAAAGACCCCACTTTTGTCCCCTTAGAGGGGTGAGGGGAAAAATTTTATCCAAAATATCCAAAAAATAATAAACGTGGGCTGTTGCTACATCGCTATAGAAGCCAAAACTGTGGTTAGTTTTTTGTCTGTCTGTCTGTTGGTCTGTCTGTCGGTATGTTTGTTCCAGCATCACACGAAAACTACTGATCCGATTTGAATGCGGTTTTCGCAGATATATTTGTCTTCTTCCAACTTAACATCTGGTGTACAAAAATTTTTCCCCCCACTTCTCTAAGGGGTCAAAAGAAGGGGTAAGATTTGGTATAAAACTTTTTTCTTTAACACGAAAACTACTGATCCGATTTGAATACGGTTTTTGCAGATATATATGCCTTATTCAAGGCCGCGCACCCCCCGCACCCCCTCCTGGTAATGTTGCTAAGCAAAATGGAGTTTTAGTTCTTCTTCTTTAAAAAAAAACTAAGTTATTTAATAAAGATGAAATTAATCTTACCAAAACTAAACATACAGATTTTGCGTGTCGTTTGATTAATATGCGGGAGGCTTTGCCCCTGCCCTTACTTGGGGGGGCTGCGCCCCCCCCAAACCTCTCCCTCCTGGTAATGTTGCTAAGCAAAATAGTGTTGCGTCGTTAGTGTTGAGTTTTAATTCTCTTTCTTTAGGATCAAACTAAGTTATTTATTAATAGTGAAATTATTCTACCCTAAACTAAAGATACAGTTTTCAAGTGTCATTGGATTAATATGCGGCAGACTTTGCCCCCGGACCCTACTTGGGGGGTGTTGAGTTTTAGTAATTCTTCTTCTTTAAAAACAAACTAAGTTAGTTATTAAAAGTGAAATGAATCTAACCAAAACTAAACATGCAGATTTTGCGTGTCGTTTGATTAATATGTGGGAGGCTTTACCCTCCTTTATGGAGAGTAACATAGGCTACTTTTGGTCTTGGAAAAACATCATGTTTCTAAAGGAGATTTGCAAGAATATTCGTATTGTACACGATTTTCGAATTCCACGCGAGCGAAGCCGCGGGCAAAAGCTAAATAATGTAATTGATGCTAAGATAGTAAGAACTTCCATACTATATTATAAATGAAATTATGTCTGTCAGTATATCTGTCTGTTATCCCTTCACGCCCAAACTGTTAACTGTTGAACCGATTTTGCTGACATTTGGTATTGAGACACTGAGTCTCGAGAAAGGACATAGGATACTTTTTTATCCCGAAAAAAAAAGACAATTCTCGCGCGATAAATGAATTATGGCACAACGGAGTTGCAGGCGTCCTCTATACTATAACTCAAAGGTTGACTGACTGACATAGTGATCTATCAACGCACAGCCCAAACCACTGGACGGATCGGGCTGAAATTTGGCATGCAGGTTGATGTTATGACGTAAGCATCCGCTAAGAAAGGATTTTGATGAATTCTACTCGTAACGGTATAAAATAGGGGATGAAATAAATCGGCCAAGTACGAGTTAAACTCGCGCGCGAAGGTCGTTCCGTACCACTATCGAGAATAAGGCTTAGGCCAAACCTACGCGACCACGCGACTGCGAAGCGGGAGCGTCAATACAAAACACACATTTGACAACTTGTCAAAATATGTGTGTTTTGTATTGACGCTCCCGCTTCGCAGTCGCGTGGTCGCGTAGGTTTGAACAAAGCATAAATTGTATGAACTTTTGTCAATTTTAAACCGATCGGGCTGAGACTTTGATACCTTATTAAAAATAACACTTCTTAACGCGAGCGAAGCCGCGGGCAAAAGCTAGTCTAGTAATATAATATTATAAACTATAAAGTAATGGCAGCCCGCATGTCTGTCAGTGAACTGCTACCAAGTATAAATTAACGAATTACTAAGTAATTTACGAACAGCGACTTCTTTTGTTTTAAAAAGTCGTAACTTTTAATTGAAATATATTTTTAATTATTTTTAAAGATCGTAATTGCCCACGCCTGTCACTCCTTAAATTCGAGACTTCGGCTAGATGTATTGTAAATCAGCTCACTCATTGTATCGGCTTAGCCGTTTAACGCCTCCTTGGTCTAGTGGTATAGAGCGCGGCTCTTGACTCGGATGTCGTGGGTTCGATTCCCGCGTTGGAAACATGTTATTTCCAAGTTTAGTTTAGTTTAAGACAATGCGGGCTGATCACCTGATTGTCTGACAAATAAGATGATCCATGCGTCGGATGGGCATGTAAAAAGTCGGCTCTGCGCTTGATCTCTCGCCGGTCGTGTCGGTCTTCCGTCCGACTGGGTTATCAGAGTAAAGGAATAGAGAGTGCTCTTTGTACTGCGCACACACTTGGGCACTATAAAATTACTCCTGCGTAGCTGGCCTGGTTTCAATGAAACCGGCCACCGTCACCGAAACCGGTGTGGGAGCTATTATTATTAGCCGTTTAGCTCGCAATGAAAATGCAAGTTCTTAATTTCAATATTTCAGATGATTTTCAGATTCTCTGTGAAACTTAACGAAATAGTAAAAGTACTTACATTGAAGAAAAACCAGAAACCTACAAGAATAATTATTAAAAATATAGTAAAAACACTCTCGCGCCATAATGTCAATGGTTCCGTCTACGTGTCTAAACACACTAGGCTGAATTACGCCGGCGTAAATTCCGCCGCAAATGTCAAACGCATACAAATACGCGACGGAATAGTGTGTCGTCTCTCGCGTTCCGCCCGTATTTTGAAACGCGGCGTTAACGCGGCGGAATTTACGCCGGCGTAATTCAGCCTAGTGTGCTTAGACACTACGATTCGATTGAAAACTAGCGCATTCATATTATCATGACACCATTCAATTGAATGACTCGGCCGAACGTTGATTAAACAATCGTCACTCAACATCCAACTAGTTAGCGATTTGTAGCCCTCTGAACTCTGAAGAGAAGGGACAAGAAATCAGTCATAAATGTATTTTATTTTGTTTCCCATAGCGGCGCTAATACTAATAGTAGTCACCAAAACGAAAATGGCGTCAAACTGCTCGCACAGCTGATAGCCCTGTGTATTATATTATGTAGACTCAAACTCCAACTAAACATCTATGCAATATACAAAGCTATTGAAACCTAAGCTGCTTATTCTCAAACAAAGATTAAAGTTGGAAGTTGTCTAGGTTTGCCGGGCTTGTCTAGTTAGTTTCAGTTGCTTGGGAGATA
The DNA here is from genome assembly GCF_905147365.1 of Aricia agestis. Taxonomy (NCBI): domain Eukaryota; kingdom Metazoa; phylum Arthropoda; class Insecta; order Lepidoptera; family Lycaenidae; genus Aricia; species Aricia agestis. The sequence goes on along the minus strand of NC_056407.1, from coordinate 19,189,995 downwards.
TTGCTTCTGAGGGATAGAACGGCTTTCACACACACATTAAAACATGTATTTCTCTGTGTTATAATATGTTGTACATAGTACTAGATGACGCCCGCAACTCCGTTGCGTCAAAATTCGTTTATCGCGCAGGAACCATACATTTTTCCGGGATAAAAACTATGTAACTTCCTTTCCAGGACTTCTACTCAAAATATTTGCATAAAATCAGTACAGCAGTTTAAGCTCGAAGAGGTAACAGACAGACAGACAGACACACTTTCGCATTTATTACAAGAGTCGAAACGAAAAACTAACGTAAAATACAGGACTGGTCTTCATCAGCAACATTGGAAAAGTCGGCGGGTTTTACAGTCACACGTCTGCCAGCGCGGTTGGTAAGCGCCGCGGACCGCGGTCCACGAGCTGGCGCGGCCCGCGGTAAATAAAACTTCGATTCGTTGTCCGCTGATTCCTTCTCCAAAACTTAACCGATTTAAGTAATTTTTTCATTAAGAATTATTTAAGGCTTGAGCTGTGTTCCTATGTTTTATTTTTTTTGTATATTCTAGCCAGTTTTGTTTTCTGGGTGTTTGAACACAGGAAAATCTGGCCATTTTTTTGGGTTTTTGGACGTTCTTATCTTTTTTAATAATTAAATTATGAAAAAAAAAGAAAACATAGGGACATGCTAATAGTGGCCATAGATATTCAGGAAAAAAATCATAACTCTACCGGCATTATCCAGGGAGGAAACAGGGGACAGCGTTTGTATGGAAAAACGGCGGTGTGGAATCCTCATAAACATAATATTATGTTAATTGTTAACTGTTATAATAAGTGTAATTGTGTTTTATGTATGTATGTATGTTTATTCAAGTGATATTCATTTAATTATACAGTGTGTAACAAAAATAAGTGATAATACTTTAGGGTGTTTACGTGTTCCTTGTAGAGATTTCACTGTGAAAGTGGCAGCTCTGAAAGACGAAAATTTTTTTTCACTTTTGTATGGGCAAGGGCCCGAGCGTCACGAGTTTCACCATAAAAAAGTGAAGAAATTTTTTGGTATTTCAGCGCTGCTACTTTCACAGTGAACTCTCTACAAGGAACACGTATACACCCTAAAGTATTATAACTTATTTTTGTTACACACTGTATACAGGGTGTAACAAAACTAAGTGATAATACTTTAGGGTGTGTATGTTTTCCTACAGTAGAGAGTTCACTGTGAAAGGACCAATTTTTTTTTCACTTTTGTATGGGGAACTCGTGACGCTGCCGCGCTGGGGCGCTTGCCCATATAAAAGTGAAAAAAAATTTTGGTCTTTCAGCGCTGCTACTTTTACAGTGAACTTTCTATAAGGAACAGCCCTATATAAAACTCGTGTCACAGTGTTTGTGCGCAAACTCCTCCAAAACGGCTCAACCGATTTTAATGTGTATGTACATTCGTTAGGCCTGAGAATAGGTTTTTATCTACTATTCATATTTATACTAGAATTAATTTGGCAAAACAACGTTTGGTGGGTCATCTAGTGTGTGTATATATACTACAATTTTTATTCAAGTGACGTTTGTTCCAGGTGTACATAGCGCTGACGTACCTGTCTGGTGTGCTGTACTTCCTGTCCACGGCCATCAACCCCATCCTCTACAACATCATGTCCAACAAGTTCAGAAACGCCTTCAGGGTAAGTTCAATCAGCCAGACAATTGAAAATAGAACTCCGCGTTTTAGACAATAGGACTCTAGCCAAGACGTTGTCTTTATGACTTCTTTATATAAGGAACAGAGTGCTTTTGTGTGCTGCGTACACACTTGGGCACTATAAAATTACTCGTCCGTAACAGGTCCTGGTTTTAATGCAACCGGCCACCGTCACCGAAACCGGTGTGGGGGTATACAGGGTGTAAGAAAACTAAGTGATAATACTTTAGGGTGTATATGTGTTCCTTGTAGAGAGTTCACTGTGAAAGTAGCAGTGCTGAAAGACCAAATTGATTTGTATGGGTAAGCACCCCAGCGTCACGAGTTTCCCCATACAAAATTAAAATAAAATTTTGCTCTCTCAGCGCTGCTACTTTCACAGTTAACTCTCTACAAGGAACACATACACACCCTAAAGCTACTAATATATGTATATTCTGTGCCTAAAGTATTAACACTTAGTTTTCTTTCGTGTTGTCGTAACGTTTCATCTGCAGAATTAGGCTGCCTTCACATTAAGTCGCGAGTGCCGAGTAGAGGAGTGAGCACACTGAGACGGGCCGTGCCGGGGCTCATCGCAAAAATCCGCCTCCATACAATTTGTATGGAAGCGGATGCGCGTATCGCACACTGTGTCGGGGCGCAGCGGATTTCCGTCAATGCGACAAGGCCCGGCAAGGCCCGACAAACCCGCTGCGCCCCGGCAACAGTGTGATCACACTTCACATAGATTTCCACTTTTTGGTAGATTTGAGGTCAAATGAATGACGATTTAGTAGTCCAAAATTTTTTGTAAATTTTAATAGAAGATCGATATTATAATACAACAAATAATATAAAAATTTAAAATGCATAATGAAGACAGTCCATATAAACATTTTAGTTTTATTTTAGTTTCAACCACGTAGAATACATTTATTAATAAAGGTAGATTTTCGGTAGAAGCTAAAACACGGTATAGTAGATTTTAGTAGAATATAGCAACGTTTTTGATATATCGAGTCACGAGTGATTTAAGAGTGGTCACACTGGACCTATCCAAAGTACTCAAAATCCGTCAACGCGATGCGACCCGGCCTGGCAATAGTGTGCTATTATAGCGCATTTTGCGCTACGCTGAGCCCCGATCCTCCCCGGCGAGCCCCGGCACGCGCCTACAAACTGTGCGCGTACCTTAGTGCGGCAACCGCGCGACTTAATGTGATGGCAGCCTATACAGCATGACTGGTGAGACATGATCAATACTTAAAGAGAGTACTCGGTACTCGATTCCCATTATAATTATGTATGTAATAAAATTAGGTACTTAATTTTTGACCAAATTTCCCTTTAAATAAATGAATCATGGCCATAAATTAGTATGCGGGCGCTACCCTTCCCGCGCGCGGAGTCCATGCGTTGGGTAAATAATTATTTAACTTTAAGCTACATTTACTCAGTGATCAATTTTTTCATTTTTTTTTTCAACTAAAAAATGAAAAAATTGATCACTGAGTAAATGTAGCTTAAAGTTAAATAATTATTTACCCAACGCATGGACTCCACGCGCGGGAAGGGTAGCGCCCGCATACTAATTTATGGCCATGATTCATTTATTTAAAGGGAAATTTGGTCAAAAATTAAGTACCTAATAGCTAAATATCACGTCCTCGAGTATTGAACATGTCTCACCAGTCATGCTGTATTTTGATGTTGTGTCGGTCGCGGCTAGATCGGAAACTCACTTTAAGGGTTATGTGATGTAAACAATTGAAAAAACCTCCAAACCATTCTCTATACAGAAGCCTTCCCTCACAAAACATAGTGGGGGTTTCAGCTGAAAAAGCCTTTGGTTGAATGATTCTGAATTTTGATGTCCACTGGGACAAAAAAATTCTAGCTAATGTTTTTTGGCTCGCAGCCTACGAATACAATATGAAGTGGATGGAAGTGAAGTTTTTTAAAAAATTGATATATTTAACTGCACCTAGAGGTGGTATGTCATTTACACAGATTTTAGTGAAAAAATATATTTGGCTGTGTAATATGCCTCTATTTGACTGTTTGCTTTTAAATTACGGCTATAGTATAATTTTAATCATATTAAGTATATTATATTATGTCAATTCTTAATTATCACAATATTTTGTGCTACCTGCATAGCTAGCACGCCGTTGCCCAGTCGATTCTTCGGAAGAAAGTAATGGCAGTTTCTTTCCCATGTCTACATATCTTTTTCGTGAGCATGGCGCCACCCGTCGACTTGAGTTTCAGTGGACAAAGACAAGAAACTCTTTCCATAGCAACCGTCAATTATTTTTTTGACATTTACGTTTCTTGATTCTTTTTTTTATTATGGCACTTCGGCTATAAAACCATGGCCAGTGTCGAATAAATGGCGGCAAATTCAAAAAATCGACATGCAGCAACCTTGTCTATAGCCGGAATTATAGTTTTGATCTACGAAATACGAAAAATAAAAACTAAGTAACTTTATTATTCGTAGTTTGTAGATCAAAACTATTATTCCGGCTATAGACAGGGTTGCTATACATCGATTTTTTTTAATTTGCCGCCATTTACTCGACACTAGCCATGGTTTTATAGCCAAGTGCCATAATAAAAATAAAAAAAATCAAGAAACTAAATGTCAAAAGCGGTTCGTCATGCTTGACTTATAGATTTTCAAAAGCGGAAGATATCGAGATACGAAAGAAACTTTTTCTCCAATGTTTTTCCGGTAAAACTGTCAAAATTTAGTTTCTTTCGTTTGTCTACGTGCTTGTGCTAGCTATGCTGGAAAGTTCTTTAGAGGGTAAAGGCAATTTTCAGTGTTGTCAATTATTATTGTATTAATCAACTAGCTGTTGCCCGCGACTTCGTCTGCGTGGACTTCAGTTATAGCGCGCGATGTTAACAAAATTGGTCTCAAAAGCTTTTATAAAAAAAACCTTGGTACCCCATCAAAACAGCTGAGCAGTGTGCACATAATATTTCATTTTTTTAAATTAAACTTTATATATTATGCCAAATTTTAAAGCTTATTTAGCCCCCCAATTACACAACTTTACCCATAAACTATTTATTATTGATAGGTTTAAGGTTACGTCACTGTATCACTGTATATAATAATATAAAGTACTGACTTATTAAATAACGTAAAAAAAAATAACAGTCGAAAAAAAATCGAAACTTGAATGAATAATGATACCACCTCTTATACTTTCGCATATTATATATAATATATATTTATAATATTTATATATAATATATATATATATATATATACATATATATACATATATATATATATATATATATATATATATATATATATATATATATATATATATATATATATATATATTAGTACAGATTGGCATTGGCAGGCAAATTTACGCATTTTCACCCCCTTACAACCCCTTTTTCCAGTTAAATATATATATATATATATATATATATATATATATATATATATATATATATATATATATATATATATATATATATATATATATATTAGTACAGATTGGCATCAATTATTGACATTGTTATCATCAAATCAATTGCGATTTTACTCTTTAAAAAGAATTTTACATATTATTTTTCAACTATTTTCGACTGTAAAACTGTGAAACGATCTGTCACCAGCAGTATTTCCGGACCAGTAGGTACGACCTGCAAATCTTCAAGAAGAGAGCGTATTCACTCTTAGGCCGGCAACGCACCTGCAGGTTTTCTAATGTTGCGATTGTCCATGGGCGACGGTAGTTAGTTTGCTCGTTTGCCCCCTTTTATATAAAAAGAGAACTCAAAAGCAAGGAATCGCAAACACAATAGATTTTCAATTATTATGCGACAGCCGGATGCCGCTTGGGAATTGGTGGGTTACAGTTCTCCATTGCTTGCTCTATACAGATCTCCAGTTTTATTCACAAAAGTGTTATTTTGAAGCAAATAAGAAAAAATATCTTCACTGTTTTCTACTCTGCCTAATTTGAGAGATCAAAATATTATTGCTAGTCTAACGTACTCGTATGTCAAACAGAAGTATCTCGTTTTGGGAGTGCTACATAAATATTATCCCACAATCCAAGTTTCTTAAGGATGTTATCCAATTTTCCTGATAACACATAAGCTGAGTATATAACTTCATTTCCGTATTGATTGTAACCTACCATCCGTTTCCTTGATCCGTTATATATAACGGATCAAGGAAACGGATGGTAGGTTACAATCAATACGGAAATGAAGTTCCTGTGATTTAGACGGAAAACTTTCGAGTTGTTTGGCCAATTTTGGCGTTGGGTACAAGTTAGGCTCGAATTATGCGTCCGCGCGAACGAGCGGTTTGGCCGCTAGACCGCGAGAGTACATACAGTATTTTCATAAAACAAACTATTAACTTACAACCTTGAAACACGAGCAAATGATTTTTCAATTACAATCGCATTTATCGCAGCGTATTTTTCTGACGGCCTCGTACAATAATTAATATTTTCGCATTTGATTCTGCTACAGTACAATACAAAATCAGCGCTGTAGGTTTATTATTTTAAATGGATTTTTGACAAAGGTTTACGTGATTGCCATGGGATATTCACACAAAGCCAGACGTAAATTGATATCATACTCCATGTGACATGTTTTCATGTAAAAATTATTATTTCAAACGTGAAATTTCATTCACAGTGATGACGCTTTTCATTTGTCCTTTTCTGTATAAAGGATTTTGACAAAAATGTATGGAGTTTGGTCCAAATTTCCACCACTAACGAGATCTATATTAAAGTAAAATTGTCTACTAAATACTGAATAATTATTTAAACCAAACTGCAATGACGTTTATATGGAAAAACGGCCCTAGTGTCTCCTCTTAAATTTTTATTTTTTTTCATTTATTTTGGCATCAAACAGTCATATACAAAAGAAATTCAATATGTTGTAATATTTTTTTACAATAGACCTATAGTGCCGAAACATAATATTTAGTGAATTTTGGAGAGACGCGTATATGATTAAGATTGGCTTAAAAGTTAAAACTATAGCTTACACTAAACCAAAGATGCTACTTTTTTAAATACATGCATGAGTATAGCTAGTCATTGCACCCTGTATGTACACTAAACGTACAAGGTACCATGAATAACTGAAAAATACAAAAAAATAATATATAATACAATTTAGTCGATCGAGTTACATATCTATAAATCATAAAATTTCAGAAGTACAAAACTCAAACTATGTTCAGTCTACGTTTTAGTTCTAATTTTAGGCTATTAAGAGAATTATTGAAAATATCAATATCGGTGAAGTTTCTGTTATAATTGTCAGTGGAACGGTATAAAAATGAGTTACGAGTGTAAGTTTTAGAAAGTTTCGGAGGAACAAATAGGGGCTTCTTACGTGAGGGTCGCACAGGGAGCCGAGAATGAGCTTTGAACGATATCATTGATAATAATGTAGGTGAATCAGTAAGTGCGTTTAATATTTTATATAGTTGTGTGATGTCGGACATGTTACGTCTGTCATAAAGAGTTGTTAATTTGTGCCTACGCAGGGTATCTTCATAAGGTTCATTGAAAACATTTAGACGGTAGTTAAGTGCTTTTAGAAATTTCTTTTGAATATTTTCAATCCGATTAGTGTGTACTTGAAAACATGGATTCCAAACTGTACTACAAAAATCTAAAATAGAACGTACGAAGGAAAAGTAAAGAATTTTTAGAGTATTTACGTCTCTGAATGGTTTGCTAATACGAAGAATGAAGCCTAAATTACGATAAGCCTTACTAATAATATGATCAAAGTGATTGCTAAATGTTAATTTAGAGTCCATAATTAGCCCGAGGTCTCTAATGGTCGAAAGTCTCTTAAGAATAAAATTGTCAATAGTGTAGTCAAAATTTATTGGGTGGGTCTTTCGTGTGTAGGACATAATGAAGCATTTGTCTATATTTAGGAACAATTGATTGATTCGACAATATTCGAGTAATCTTAATAAATCATTCTGCAGCTTTGAGCAATCCAGTATTTGACGACCTCTGTGGCTCAGTGGTGAGCGCGTTGGTAGCTAAAGGGTCGCGGGTTCGAATCCCGCCGACGGAACAAAAAGTTTTCGAAGTTCCTGGGTCATGGATGTGTATTAAATATGTGTATCATATAATAAAAATCTTAAATGTATGTATAGTATAAAAGTATTATATATATTTCCGTTGTCTGGTACCCCTAACACAAGTCCTTCAGGTACTTACCACGGGGCCAGACTGACGTGGTGTGAAGCGTCCATAGATATTATATTATATTATATTATATTATATTATATTATATTATATTATATTATATTATATTATATTATATTATATTATATTATATTATATTATATTATATTATATTATATTATATTATATTATATTATATTATATTATATTATATTATATTATATTATATTATATTATATTATATTATATTATATTATATTATATTATATTATATTATATTATATTATATTATAGTATGGATTTTATCACCATGAAAATTTTCGTATCATCAGTGATTACTATGTATAAAATTAAATCCAATGTCGTTTATGTAAAGGCTAAACAATAAGGACCCCAAATGGGATCCCTGGGGGACGCCGGAAGGTACAGGTAGAAATCGAGAACAGTAACCTTTAAGATACACTGCTTGTAGCCAAGCAGTGTATCTTAAAGGTTACCATTTTTTATATAAGAATTGATCCATCTAAGGAGGTTGCCGTGCACACCGGCTCTCGCAAGCTTTTCGATCAACATATCGTGATTTATTTTATCGAATGCTTTAGAGAAGTCGGTGTACACGACATCCACCTGCAGGTTATTGTCCATAGCCTGAGCCAAATACTCAGTAAAATTTAACATATTACTATCTACACTACGATATTTGAGAAAACCGTGTTGATGTTGGGAAATATGGTTACGAAAAACAAGTGAAATTTGTGTGGTAACAATTTTTTCTAATATCTTACCCAAGACGCAAAGCTTAGAAATGGGCCTGTATTCTGTTATGTGATCTTTTTTATTGTTCTTGGGAATTGGGGTTATGATAGATTTTTTCCAAGTGCGAGGAAAAACACCTGATGCAATTGAAGTGCGGAAAATAATCGTCACTGGCTTTGCAAGAGCTTCGGCACATTTTGAAATAAAAATAGGGTGAATGCCATCAGATCCAGCTCCCTTTTTAGTGTTACCTTGCTTTAATTCCTTTAAAACAGTGTCAAAATCAATATTTACGGATTTTATGTCAACATTTGAAAGAATATTATTATGTAAATTATTATTTGTTCCGGGATTATTTCTAATGAACACCGAATTAAAATATTCATTAAAGGCATCACAAATTTCGCTACCAGAAGACAGAATATGGCCCTAGTATAACATTCTTTCTGGAATTTGATTCGACTCATTTTTTGATTTCACGTATGACCAGAAGAACTTAGGGTGATTTTTAATATTATCTTCCGAAAACTTGATAAAATTTTTATAGCAATCTAGGGACATTTTTTTAAAACGGCTACGTAGTATTGAGAAAGTATGATAATCTTGGGGATTGCCATAGGTTTTCCATTTTTTGTGGTACTTATACTTTTCTTTCGATAATTTTATAAGAGGTTTAGTATACCATGGGGGATACTTTTCTTTAGTTGTTTGTGTGTAAGAGGGCACAAATTCGTCAATTGCACTATTAATAATACTGTAGAGGTAATCTGTCATAGAATCGACATTATGGCATTTGGCGAGAGATGTTTCCCAGTCTACAGAGCTTAGTATCGTTTTGATTGAATCATAGTCGGCTCTGAAATATTGTCTTTTAACTACGGAGGCTTGCTTAAGTGTAGAACAATAACATATTTTTATGTCAAACTCGATAGCCTTGTGATGGAGGTCTTCTGGTACAAGAGGGCTTTCACATGGTGAGACATGACATGTTGCATTACTAAACACTAGATCTAATAATCTATTATTATGGTTAAGTTGACTGTTATATTGAGATAATAAAGACAGGTTCATAAAGTCTGCAGTTAAACAAGCTAGTAGTACAGATATCCATCGAATTAGAGTTATAATTATATTCCCAGCTTGCGTGGGTTATATTAAAATCACCAATTAATACATAAGTATCGTTGGTGTTACTTAAAATAGATTCGCTTACTCGATCGTAAAGCGACAATAAAGTTGCTTCGTGTCTATTACCGTGCGGAATATAAGTGCAAATAATGTGTAAATACCGATTAGATGTCTCGAGGTATCGCGCGGCAGACGTGCTGGCAGGGACGTGGCTGTTATCGCGCAACGGGAGGGAGACCCATACCAGCTCCTCTGATAAGGGCGGCGTACGCGCGTCACTCCGCCGCCTTGGACAGAGCTCGCGGCGCACGGCGATCAACACACCTCCCCCTATGACCTGTGTCTAAACTATTACGGTCGCATCGATAAAGTTCATACCGACTATCAAAGTATTCGCTGTTATGAAAGTTGTCGGTGAGCCATGTCTCTGTAATGCATATAACATCAAAATTGTTGTTTAGGACTTCTCTTAAAAATGTGTGTGATTTCGTGCGAAGACCCCTCACGTTCTGATAGTAAAATGATAGCTTAGTGTTATCGAATTATTTTTATGATTAAATAACAAGTGCAATATGTCGACGTTCCACTAACATTTCTTACACAGTTTACAATAGAATTATTATAGCGATGAGACTTATACAATGTAAAACAAATCAATGATACTATAATAGCTAATAATTTCAAGAAAAAAATCTAAATCGACCTTGAATAGTACGATTAACAATATAAGTTGCAATGTAAACAAGAAATTGTACGAGAATAGTATGCACTTAACAAAAACATATTGTAGTCATTTAATTTTAGCGAGATCTGAATCATTAGAGATACAATATATTTTAGAAGAGTCGGTTTTACGTACTAGGATTTTGCATTCAGACACCCAGACATATTTGTAGTTGTTTTCAGCTTGCATAGTCCTTGAAAATTTCGCGTGATACCTAAAGTTTTAAGCTTTGTTTATAATTTGTAAATATGTATTACAGAAAAGCGAGGTCATTGACGCTAAAAATAATTTGATGAATTAATTTTAAGTAGCAGCTGCTACTGTATACTTGCGACTTGGAAATTTTGTAAAAAACTCAAAGTAATCAAATGATACAAAGTTTCTAATTTGATTCTATTCGGCTTGTTTCGTCCTTCAAATTATTCATACTCCATACTAATATTATTATTAAGGCGAAAGTACGTTTGTTTGTTACCTTTCCACGCCCAAACCGATGAACAGATTTTGCTGAAATTTGGTATGACGATACTTTAAGTCCAGGGAAAGGACACAGGATACTTTTATCCTTAACGAATTTTGGCGCAACTGAGTTGCGGGTGTCAACTAGTCTTTGTATAATGTAGCCGCTGTATTCTACTCAGAAATGTATTATAATAGTCCTATGTAAACTGCAGCTCTAGATTTATGAGAGGCAGTATAGGCCATGGCCTATGGCGGCGGTCCTTCATACAGCAAAATGAAAGTGGCCTTTAGTCTCATACTTTTTATGAAAATATAAATGCGGCCCTGGTAATATCAGCAGATCATTATCTGCTGATATTAGAGTTTATGAAATTGAAGTTGAATTCCAGAATTACATTATGCCTAGAAGTTTTTAACATTTGTAAGCTTAACAATAATTTAACAATCAAAAACAAAGAAAACAAATAAAAGTGAGTATTAGGACTAATAACAAACCTTAGTTGGACCGTATAAGTTTGCGTTTGAAGTTGAACTTGTGTGATTTTTAGGGTTCCGTACCCAAAAGGTAAAAACGAGACCCTATTACTAAAATAAATAATAAATAAAAATATTTTTTTTATTCCTGAATAGATTTTAAGTAATATAAATATGCTTTCAGAATGTTGTTACTATGGTGCCTTTTTTTTTTTGCCTACCACTGGTTCGGGAACTAACCCAGCGAGAAGAACCGGCGGAAGCTCGCAGGGGGCCCACTTTTTTACCAAAAAAAGTGAGATAAAAAATTAATCTTAAATATAAAAGGTGAATGGGCACTATTGTATGAGGTGTGTCCCAACCCTTGTAACAAGTTGCGACTAGTATATACATGTTCAAATAAGTATTTTTATTATCAATATGTCAAGTGTTGTATACGTGGGAGAGCCATGCTTCGGCACGAATGGGCCGGCTCGACCGGATAAAATACCACGTTCTCACAGAAAACTGGCGTGAAACAGCGCTTGCGCTGTGTTTCGCCGAGTGAGTGAGTTTACCGGAGGCCCAATCCCCTAACCCCTACCCTATTCCCTTCCCTACCCTCAACTATTCCCTTCCCTTCCCTTCCCTACCCTCCTCTATTACCCTATTCCCTCTTAAAAGGTCGGCAACGCACTTGCAGCTCTTCTGATGCTGCGAGTGTCCATGGGCGACGGAAGTTGCTTTCCATCAGGTGACCCGTTTGCTCGTTTGCCCCCTTATTCCATTAAAAAAAAAAAAGTTTTTGTTGTAATAGCGTGCAGGTCAAAAGTTACTGGGCTTCAAGTGAAAAAAAAAGTTTTTGGTTTAAATAATGTTTTCATCATACTTTACTACATTTTGCGTTACATGTATACATAATTCTTACATTTATAATAATTGTACAGTAATCACAGGCAGTAGTAGTTATTTTTTTATTATTATTAACAAAATATGCATAGTTGAAAATATGTAAATAACAAAGGAAATAATACAATTCTGATAATTGTATTATTTCCTTTGTTATTTATAATATATTTTCAAATCTATACTATAATATTATAAAGCGGAAGAGTTTGTTTGTTTGTTCGTTTGAACGCGCTAATCCTAAGAACTACTAGGCCGATTTGAAAAATTATTTCAGTGTTAGATAGCCCATTAATCGAGGAAAGCTATGCTATATTTTATCACGCTAAGACTAATAGGAGCGAAGAAATAGAGGAAAATGTGAAAAAACGGGGAAAATTATATGATATTGCTTATTATTTGGCTCACTTGAAGAATAGACCACGTGAAGGGCTATTTTTGCGGAAAATGTACGGTTTGCGTGAAATTCCTTAATTTCGCGGGCGAAGCCGCGCGGGTCTTCTAGTAAACATAAATAACAAAGGAATAATACCCTTAGCCGAAGTCGATAGTTAATGTAAATGTAGAAACACCAGAAGTCCTTTAATAATGCGTAAGTCGTCAATAAATAAATAGGGGAGTAACAATTTAAAACATGGAAGTGAAGCACAGCTACCAAAATCTGACTGTATCATGTCATGTCATGGCAACGCCACGAACAAAGTTATTTATATACTTAGTTACCAGCTGTCAACTTTGTTCGTGGCGTTGCCATGACATGTCATGACACAGGCAGTTTTTGTTATTGTGCAATAAAAGGTTTTGCGGTGCAAAAAACCAAATGCGCGTGGCGCGTGTGTATGTCAGCGTGTGCCGCGCGGTGGAAGGGGGGGGGGGGGGGGTTTAGACTAGGCGCACAGTCGATCGTGTGGTATTTTTCACTTGATTAAATACTTTTGATTAAGTTTTATTAAACATTTTATAACAAAAATGAAACGACTATACCAACTTCCCTGCACAAGATACAGAGTTACGCCCATACAAACAAACATAACACTAATTGAGATCTATCATATGATATAGGTAGGAAAATATTACAACACATGGGACGAAACCGCCCATTCGTCTTTACAAACTAACAATTCGATGTCTATCCGTCTGTCCGTCTGTCTGTCTCCAGGCTGTATCTCAAGAACGGTGATAGCTAGAGAGTTGAAATTGTCACAGATTATGTATTTCATATATATGAAATATTAGTAGCTAGAGAGTTGAAATTGTCACAGATTATGTATTTCATATATATGAAATATTAGTAGCTAGAGAGTTGAAATTGTAACAATGAATACTAAAAACAAACTAATTAAAAATTTAAGGGTGGCTCCCATACAACAAACTCGATTTTTTTACAATTTTTTGCTTGATATCAATAATGGTAGCATGTAGGTACTTGAAATGTTCACAAAATACACAATTGTATTTATACTTTTATATTTAATAATAATATTAAAATAAAATAAAAATTAAGGGGGGCTCCCATACAAAAAACACATTTTTTGCCTATTTTTGCTCCCTAATGGTACGGAATCCATCGTGCGCGAGTCCAACTCGCACTTGGCCGATTATTGAAGTTGCCTAGTCATACACCATATTGTTAATGATATTATTTTAAAAAGATAGAACCGACTTCAAAATTGTAGGTGATTAAGAATTTAACTTCCCCATCTCAAAAACAACTGAACCGATTTTGATGCAGTATTCCCTTTTTTGTTTTTGGTATTATTTGTTGAATAATACCAAATACTTACAACAAAAAAAGAATCACTTTTTGAACGGAGACATGCGAACACAAACATAAAAACATTTATTACATACATACAATTTTGAAATTTGGCACATTTGATCACACGCTGATATTATAGACTAACATAATATTATATGAAAACTGGGAAGTTCTGGAATTATTAAATACGTACATAATTACATTATTATTACATACGGAATACGGATCGAATTGATAACTTCCTCTTTGAAGTCGGTTAAAAATGACAAAATACACTTCGCTACGTTTGGACCAATATCATAGTAAATTTTACTATGCCAATATTGTTCCATCGAATATAGTTCATTTAATTTACCCTGGAGTTTGTACGACATTGATCCTTATGTGCTCGGAATAAAGATACTTCATACTGTTGAAGGTAAAATAACAAAGTGTACATTCGATATTCACAGCTGCATCTCTTAGTTCAATACTCATTAGCACTAACAACCGAGATTGTGGTCAGAGTTGTGATAATAATGGTATTCCATCGATATCGACTAGTCAAAAGTCAAAACCAATGCTATAACGAAAGAACAAAATCGATATTTTAAACTCTTCCCATGTAACAATCGTTAGAACTGAGGAAACTTAGGGCCTGTTTCACCACTTCCTGATAAGTGCCGGATAGGCTATCCCCAACTTAAGGCTCAATAGACCCAATTTTACATGACTCTGAATTAATAACAAACAAACAAAATATAGTGATTTTTAAAAGCAAAAAAAAAAAAATACTCATTGTTGTTTACTTAATGTACTTGACAATAAGTGGTTCCAAACCATAAAGTTGATATACCTAGCGGAATAGAGAAACAAAGGCCTGAGCAAGAGAGATGTCACTATCAGTAACACTGCGTGGTAAAAAGAGACGTGTGATACATGACAGCAGCACTCTTTTTTTGACGTCCAGTCGGCACGTGCCGCACGTTGACAATTTAATCTCATAGAAATCATGTTCAATCATGCTTGTGTCAGTTATATATACGTACACATATTTTTACACACAGATGAAACCAATTTCGGTTTCGTTTGACATCTAGAGATTGTTGCTCTTTTCCGCTAGGTATATTAACTTTATGTTCGAAACATAATTATTATTACTTCACTCGATCAAAAATAACTCCGAAAAGGAGGCTAAATTCGAATATTGATATTTTTTTATTTTTCATGATGCCTATGATAGTTTTACTTTCAAAAATCATGTCTACGAAAAGCTCATAACTTAAAAGAAGAATAATGTGTGGTTACATTTTGCATTTTGGTTTAGTTATCTAAGTAAAAAGGTTTTTTCTCTTATTTTCACTGTACAAGGCGCGCTGATATTATTATGAATGTTATTTTAATGTCCTTTACGTCGATATTCGTACTAACAGATATCGACCTGCTAATTTTAGGGTCTACCTGGCCTTAACTTGACAGATAGAGTATGGAGTATCTGTCAGATAAGTTGTGGATAGCTTATCCGGCACTTAACAGGAAGTGGTGAAACAGACCCTTAATGTTATTGAAGTGAAAACTTTATGGTGTAGTGCACTTTTTGAAGCGAAATTGGGGGACATGTGGTTGAAAATTCGTACAATACACCGCTGGCTACAAACTTCGTAGAATAAAAATATAATTAATATTTAATATAAGTACTCAATATATTAATAATTAATAATTAATAATTATAAGACCATATTATGGTAAAAATAATATTAAGGATTTAGATTTCAAATGGCTACCTGTTGGCCGTAATTATTGATTACGAGCTAAAAAGACCAAAAAATTCACGTTTTTTGTATGGGAGCGCCCTCAAATATTAATTGTATTTAATTTTTATTATTTTTTACAGAAATCCACATTTTGTAAAAATTTCAGAAGTTTAGTTATAGCGGTTCTCGAGATACAGCCTGGAGACAGTCAGACAGACTGTAATCGAAGTCTCAGTAATATGGTCCGTTTACCCTTTGAGTACGGAACCCTAAAAGCCATTGAACTGGACGGTGATACAGCTACACTGGGCCGTATGTCTAGCCTGCAAACTACTGTTTTACTTCATGGTGATGACGTCATTACGAAGCTTGCATATACATTCCAGTGGTGCGTCAGGTTAATGTGACCGTGTTGTACTGTATATGTTTTAAATTGTAATTTTCCATCTTTTTAGTAAAAGATGGCCCCGTGCGAGTTTCTTACGCCGGTTCTTCTCGCCGGGTTAGTTCCCGAACCGGTGGTAGGCACCGTAGTATCGACGTTCGGTAAAGTTTTTGTAAAAAAATTACTCCGAATAAAAATATTTTTGATTTGATTTGATTTGATTTGATTTGACTTCTCATGTTTAGTCAAATTACGTTTGATAGTTTCGAAAATAAAATTCTTGATTTATAATTTCGCTATCAAAACCATAGTAAAAGGAGGGGAAGTATGTTATCTTCGGCACCGCGCGCGGCTTGTATGTGTGCGCCATAGTATCAATCGACACGTACGGCACACAACAAAGTCTCGGCCAGTTTTACTAGGCTGGTACCGCCGAGATTTTGTTGTGTGCCGTACGTGGCGACGCATTGATACTATGGCACACACATACAAGCCGCGCGCGGTGCCTTTGTATGAAGATGCCTATGCCATGCCTATGTCAAAACTATGGAATGTTTTTAGTGAATCTGTAGCCAACAAAGAACCCTTATAGTTTCGGTCTGTTCAACCGCCTGTCTGTCCGTCTGTCTGTCTGTCTATCCGCGGTTTTGCCCAGAGTATTAAATAGGTAGGGCCTACAAAGCCGTAAATCGGCATGAATGCACAATGCACATCTTAATGATACCGACAAAAAGGTATTAAAAAATTTAAAAAATACGGTACCTCCCCTACATATCAATGTGGGGGTGTTTTTTTTTTCGCGTCCACCCCACCGTTGGATAGTTTTTTTTTTTAATATGACGAGTATTCATAGACCATTTTCCGATTTAGAGATCTATTTGTGAAATATGAACTTTTAGAGTGGAAAAAATCGTTAGTCCAGTGTCTCCCCCTTCTGCATATGCAGTCAGAAAAATTAGGGAAATTTCTTACGAAGATACGGCACGATTAGTATTTTTTAGTTATTTTCATAGTAGGATGTCATATGGAATCCTTTTATGGGGAAACGCTGCCGACATTAATACAATATTTGTGCTGCAGAAGCGAGCCATACGTTCTATTTATAAAATGTCTGTTTTAGAATCTCTGAGAGATAAATTTAAAGAAATTGGTATTCTAACTGTTGCTTCTCAATACATTTTGGATAATGTAATATATGTTAGAAAAAATATAAGTAAATTTAAAGTTAAAAGTGACATTCACTCTAGGAATACTAGAAATAAGCACAAGCTAGATATGCCGGTGATCAGACTTAGTAAAGTCAGTAAATCTTTTAAAGGTCAATGTATACGCCTTTACAACAAAATCCCAGAAAACGTTCAAAATCTTTCCATTAATAAATTTAAAAAAGTAGTTAAAGAACGTTTGTGTGCCAAAGCCTATTATAAGGTCAATGATTTCATAAACGATGGCACACCTTGGGAGTAGGATGGCTTCTTGCAAGGCTACTTCTTCATTACTATAGGACTTACAATTATGTATGTGGATATTGTATATAATATTTAGTTACAAAATTGTAAACTTTATTTTAAAAGATTAATTTTTTTCTCACATTTTTTGGTAAAAAATGGGCCCCGTGCGAGTTTCTTACGCCGGTTCTTCTCGCCGGGTTAGTTCCCGAACCGGTGGTAGGCATCATGTAGGACTTTCTGAAAATATTTATTTTAAATTTATTCAGAAATAAAACAATTTTGATTTTGATTTTTTTGATTTTTCTACCAGCTAAACGGTTGCTTCTGGAAATGTGAAAAATTCACGGGAGTAGAAAATATGATGAATTAAGAAAAACTATCACGGCTAAGAAGACTTCATAAATTGAGTAATAGTCGATCAACTAAAAAAATGTATTTGTAGAAGTACATGGGAACTTTTCGTTCAAATCCTTTAAACGTAACTGAGATGATGTTGTTAGTAGTGTAAAACACGGTATATATGTGAATTCATTGACCGTACAAAAATTATCAAAAACTAGCGGTAAGTTACTACGGAACCCTTTCTTGCGCGTGGCGCGACACGCACTTGGCCGGTATTTTGGCTAAGTAGTATTATTACTATTATTTTTTTATGAAAATAAGGGGGCAAACGAGCAAAAGGGTCACCTGATGGAAAGCAACTTCCGTCGCCCATGGTCATTCGCAGCATCAGGTGCGTTGCCAGCCTTTTAAGAGGGAATAGGGTAATAGGGGAGGGTAGGGAAGGGAATAGGGTAGGGGATTGGGACTCCGGTAAACTCACTCACTCGGCGAAACACAGCACAAGCGCTGTTTCACGCCGGTTTTCTGTGAGAACGTGGTATTTCTCTGGTCGAGCCGGCCCATTCGTGCCGTAGCATGGCTCTCCCACGTATTTAATTATTTTTATTAGTATTTAAAAAGTTTTCTTTATATAATAAAATTATAAAGGAATATAACTCTTTTGTTTAATTGCTAAGAAATGCGTGGGGAAGAACAAAATTAAAATTCTCACCGAGAGAAAGAAAAGTTGTGCCTGACTAAATTTGTGAAAGTTTTCAGAATAGAATAGAAATAAAATTAATTATCTGCAGAATTCACACGGACGGAAAACAAAATCGTTCGGAAAATTTACAACTTAGTTGTGAGTTTTCCTTAAAAAAAACCGAAAAGTATTTTTGTCGAAATTATCAGGAAATTATTTTTATGAATTTCTACCCTAGCTTTGTAACTTAAAATTATTGATAAAGTCTCACACATTTCTTTTTGATTCGTACACAAGTATCTCCTTTTACTCTGATAATTGATAACCCAGTGCCACGGCCCACGGAAGACCGACATGACTGGCGATAGACCAGGTGCAGGACCGACTTGCTTACTTGCCCATCCGATGCAAGGATCGGATCATCTTACTTGTCAGACAAATAGATGATCAGCCTTGAGTCCTAACTCCTAACCAAACTTGAAAATAACATGTTTCCAACGCGGGAATGGAACCCACGACCTCCGTGTTAATAGCCACGCTTTAAGCCACTGGACCACGGAGGCGTAAATTTCGATTATGCTCGATCATAAAATCTCAGAAACCTTTGTCTCCGTAGCTTAACCATATAAAGCCTCTGTGGTCTAGTGGTATAGAGCGCGGCTCTTGACTCGGAGGTCGTGGGTTCGATTCCCGCGTTGGAAACATATTATTTCCAAGTTTAACCAAACTTGGAAATAACATGTTTCCAACGCGGGAATGGACAATGCAGGCTGATGATCCATCCAACACACAATATCGACATGCCCTGCATGGGAACAATCAACGAACTGAAATGAAAAATATTATCGGACAGGACATTACACTCCCAGCAATAGTGTATGCTATGCTGAAGAGCCAAGACAAATGGCGGGCGGTGGAGCACTTTGCGGATGAAGTGATATCCACCAAGGAAGAGGCCGAGCGCGCGAGGGAAAGGGCGGCGCGCCTCGGTTCTCTTCGCTCGAGAAGGCCTAGGCGAAGACGGGCGATCAATCACGACGATCGCAATGTCCCGCCTTAGCAGGGGAATTCGAGATGGCGGTGTGGGGACGCCGCCATCCATTGTACCGAGCCCCCGAGTTGGTTGTGATACACAATGTACTCCTGTGTATCGCGACATTAAAAGCAATGGCTTATGCAAGCCTCATGAGGCCTCTGTTCGGCCATGGAAGGCCCTTGGGCAACCACAAACGCACGACACTATAAAATGACTCCTGCGTAGCTGGCCTGGTTTCAATAAAACCGGCCACCGTCACCGAAACCGGTGTGGGAGCTATTATTACTTAAGCACTTCTAAACGAACTTAATCCATACTTAATATTATAAATTTAAAAGTGTGTCCGTAATATATCTGTCTGTTACCTCTTCACCCCTAAACCTCTGAACCGATTTTGCTGAAATTTAGTATGGAGATACTTTGAGTCCCGGTGAAAGGACATAGGATATTTTTTGTCCCGGAAAAATGTACGGTTGCCGCGCGATTAACAAATTGGCACAACGGGGTTTCGGGCTTCTTCTAGTTCTACATAAAATGCCTCTATACGGTAGTTTTTCTTATTCGTACAAAGTCAAATGCAACATATTTTAAAAGTTACGTTGGCTCTAAATGCCGCTATTCGGAGTTGGCAGTGCGGGGATTACTTTTGCAATTTATTGTATGAGTGCTACCGACTTTAAACTTGAAAAACTCTAGCTCCCCACAAGTAACGACCTAATTGATCTTTTTGTTTTACTCCATACTTAATATTAATATTATGAATGAGAAAACGTGTCTGTCTGTCTGTCCCCACTCTAGCTCCCTACAAGTAACGACCTAATTGATCTTTTTGTTTTACTCTATACTTAATATTAATATTATGAATGAGAAAACGTGTCTGTCTGTCTGTCTATTACCTTTTCACGACCAAACAGCTGAACCGATGTTGCTGAAAATTGGTATGGATATACTTTTGCTTAGTAGTAAAGACCTAATTGTCATTACTCCATACTTAATATTAATATTATGAATGTGAAAGTGTGTCTGTTTGTAACCTCTTCACGTCCAAACCGCTGAACCGATTTTGCTGAAATTTGGCATGGAGATACTTTGAGTCCCGGGAAAGAACAAGGCTACTTTTTATCCCGGAAAAATGTACGGTTCCGCGCGATAAACGAGTTTTTTCGCAACAGAGTTGCGGGCATCATCTAGTATTTAAAACATCATGTTTCCCTTCTGTAACGGTGAAGCCAAAAAGTATTACTTGTGTGATGTGTCCGCTCCAATGTAGAGTATAAAGTCGACTTAATTTTTTTATGTGCATTCATTAGATGATTACAGAATTGACCAGTCAATAGCTTTGTCCACACTGTACCTTTTTCTGTTAGTCAAGGGCATGCGTTATAGCGCAGTCAACAGCGAACGTGAAGCATGCCCGCGACGCATGCCCTCTGACCGTATTCAAAAAACAAAAATGACAATGTTGGCGTTGCGTTCGTGGACGCATTTAATTATTGAATGCACCAAAACGAAAGTTGAATGAGAGAAGATGACGAAAATTGAAGACGAAAGCGCATAGCTAATAATTTTGTAATGATAAAATATTAAAAATACCAAGGTGATATTAAAAAATATATATTTGCATTTCATGATTATTTTCGTGCATCGGAAATGTTTTGAGGATATTGATCGATGCTTAAAAAATATTAACATCTGATGAGTCGCTCATTAATTTCATTATTAAAACAGGTAGTAATAATTTAAAAGAATCTTAGCAGAGTTATTGTGCCGTCCGTCATTTCTGTCATCAATCTTCAATGTCGGCCCTCCCTCAAGTAAATGTTATGTTATTAAAACATTTAATTAAGGCGTCATAATTTTCGTCCAAGCTTTGGTTAAAAAATAATTAAGTTTAATATTTTTCCGGAACAGTCATATACATATTTGAGTAGGGTCACAGATTACTGAAAAGCAAATACGTAAGTTGTATAGAATAAAAATCGGCCAAGTGTGAGTTGGACTCGCGCATGAAGGGTTCCGTTATCCGTATCACAATAGAGCAAAAATAGGCTGAAAATCATGTTTTTATATGGGATTAATTAATTATTTATTTCATTTGTTTTTTTATCATAAATTATAAAAGTACAAATAAAACTTAGTATTTCGTGAATATTTTAAGTGCCTGTGTATTGCCGTTATTGATATCGAGCAAAAAATAGCGAAAAAATCATATATTTGTTGTATGGGAGCCCCTCTTAAAATTTAATTTATTTTGTTTTTAGTACTTATTTGTTGTGTGTGTAATAGTTTGTTAAACTAATATGTATTCTGTGTTATAGTGGCAACTGATAAACACAATTTGTAAAAATTTCAGAAGTCTAGCTATAGCGGTTTTTGAGATATAGCCTGGAGACAGACAGACAGAGGGACAGACAGACGGACATACAGACGCACAGACAGACGGACAGACAGACGGACATACAAACGGACAGACATACTGTCAAACAGACGGACAGACATCGAAGTCTTATTAAGGGTCCCGTTTTTAACCTTGGGTGCGGAACCCTAAAAATGGTCACGTTACCCATAAGTGATATAATAGCCCGTAATTATCGTAAAACGATAATTTTTCTGACACAATGCGGTCACAGATTTTGTTAGCAGTTACGAGGCCGAACACCCGCATACGATAATGCTTAAAATACATTTACGATTCATATGAATACGAGCAATCAGCAGCTACAGAACTACATTTTTAACCGACTACCAACTAAGGAGGACATTCTATGTTCGTCTGTGGATATATTTTCTACCAAACGACTTCGCTGGAAGGGGCTGTTGTTGTATTTAGATGACATATTTCTTTGGCACGCTATCTAAACGACTCGTTGTATTATAGCTTGAGGTATCTTTAGATTCATCTGTATTATAACAACGATCGATGTACGGCAACACACCTGCAGCTCTTCTGATGTTGCGAGTGTCCATAGGCGACGGCAGTTGCTTTCCATCAGGTGACCCGTTTGCTCGTTTGCCTCCTTATTTCATAAAAAAAATGAGCAGAGAGATCGCCTTATGAATAGCAGTTGCCGTCACCAACGGACCCATTTAAACGGAGTTGTGCGTGACTATGATTTACCAACTACCAGCCTTTTTAGGGTTCCGAAGTTTAAGGAATTATTCAACTAAGTATATGTTTAGTATACTATTCTACTGTTGCAGTGACTTTCATTTTAAATGGAGCAATATGACGCTTAAATTGTGACCTGCGTTGCAAACAAAATCCAATTTCCTCGAAAGTGAATGGTCTTGAAATAGGTGTAATATTGTCACCTCACTTTATAGGACTTCAATTTGAGCATTGCATTGAGTCGACCTGAGCCAATTGGTTATTGAATTTGCTTCAATTATAATGCAATCCATACTATTAATATTATAAATGTGAAAGTGTGTTTGTCTGTTACCTCTTCACGCCCAAACCGCTAAACCGATTTTGCTCAAATTTGGTATGGAGATACTTTGAGTCCCGGGAAAGGACAAAGGATACTTTTTATCCCGGCTAAATGTACGGTTCCCGCGCGATAAACGAATTTTGGCGCAACGGAGTTGCGGGCGTCATCTAGTATTCTCATTCTGCTCTCGACAGTTTTACACAATTTTCTTCAAGGCTTGTATGTTCTCATAGGTCTGTAGACAATTTTAACGTTACAGTCTAAATTGAGGGCTAGCTACATATATGTAGAAAGCTTTAGATCGTATAGTAAGTTCCTATTATTGACAAATTTAATTTTTTGAGGTCGAGAACCATTTAATTTGAGACGAAGACGTAATTATAATTACCTATAATTAGTAATTATAATAGTAATTATAATAGACGTAATTATAATTACCTAGACCAGCTTTTGAGGACGAGACTAATTTAATTTGAGACGAAGACATAATTATGATTACGTAGACCAGCGATTCTCAAACTTTTTTGGTGGCGGAACTTTTTTAAGTGTCATTTTTGACGGACTCCATAACAAAAGGATTTTGTCCATGAATGAATCGTATCCTTGCTGTCAGATGAATATTTCTAAAAACTACTTATTTATCGCTCGCGGAGCCCCTACAAGCATGCAAGAGAAGCTGAGAGGATGTGATATTATAACTTTAATATCCGTTGTATTTCCCAAGAGTACTACAGCTGAGGCTAAGTGTCTAATTACACCATGCCGAAGTTCCGCGGCGGAAGTTCGGCATGATTCCGCCTGCAATGTATTTTAAATTACCGATGACACACCATGCCGAAATTCCGTCGCGTTATATTGTATGCGTTTGACATTGCTGACGTAATCATGCCGAACTTCCGCCGCGGAACTTCGGCATGGTGTGTTTAGATACTATTAATTGAAAATTATGCGGTTTTAGTCAGCGGCGCGCGACGTATTGAATTCGATATTTTGGTAACAGGTGCAAATTATATACCTACTATCATAAATCGTAATATCGGACGAACATTGTTGCACTTATAGACGTTGCCTTTTTTTGTGCGCAAAAAAGAAAGTCGCAAGGATGGTAGATATATTTAAAAAAACTAGGGTAAAAAGTGTTAAGTCTAGCCAAAATATTAAACGAAGCCCAAAGAAATATTTTCGGGCCAAAGTTAATAGTTAATTTGGCTAAAGTAAGTAAATAGTCCTTATTAAGCAGGTGTAGTTGAAATAATCTAAAGCTAGCCTAGAATTACCAGCAATCTAACAAAATACTTTTCGGCCGAATCAATAACCATTCATCATCCCCAGCTCGGTAATAGTAAATCTTTAATTAAATAAATTATATTCAATTAATGATTTACTATAACCGAGTTCGATCTTTCGAGTCCAACTTTATGGATTAGGATGAAGTGGGGTCGGAAAACTTGTACGCGTAGTTTACTGCCCGTCAATATAAGATTTATCCAACCCTTTTGAATCGCACCCGAACGGAAGTTTTACGATTGGTAATCATACATGAATGATATTACTATTGTAACCCGGTGGCAGTAAAGGCGTAAAGGTGCCGGTTGGCAGCGGACGACATGGCGCAACCGCAGACGACGTGTCGTCGCGACACTACTGGTTTGTATGTATTTTTATATTTCATCAAAACCCTGCGCAGGTAGCGACACTTATTCATAGAAATACATAGACGATGCTGCAACTTCATGTAGCCGGCTTCCGTTTTGTTCCTTAAAGGTGAGACCGCACTAATGACAAGACATTTCACGTTACAGAACTGAAGTTTTACAAACATGAATCTAACGCTTAGGCTGTCTGCATACACACGTTTTCCGCATGCAATTTCTGAATTGATTTTCCGTATTCGGAAATCCGAATGCATTGAATCAGTAAAAAAACTAAAAATACATTTGCTGGCGCACATGTATTTTTACTGATTCAATTTTTTCCGAACCGAACGAATTCCGCACGTACATTTCAAGTGCAAGCCGGCGAGTTCGTGCGTGAAAAAATTGAACGTTTTCGCTAGATTCACGGAATTTCGAATACGGAAAACGAATTCGGAAGTCGAATAATGAAAACGTGTGTATGTAGCCTCAGCCTTACAGACGTCAGTTCTTATGGAACGTGATGTGTTGCGTCGTGTCGTATCACAATAGTGCGGTCTCGCCTTTATAATAACCAAGTCTTATAAATACCTTTACACAGAGATCTACTTTTCTTGCGGAGAAAAGTGGGGACACTACTCCACTTGTTTCCTTCTGCTTAGTTTAATTACGGGTCTCGAAATAGTTCTAGCATGTTTCTAGGGCTTTTTGAGATCATATCAAAGGGTGTTTTGTGTGTTTGGTTACCGCTGTCGATCCTGGCGACATACACAGGAGATGGCCTACCTCACATTTTCACTACTGCAGTAGCAAGATATTGGAACGAAGTTCCTTATAACGCGTTCGGCGTAAAGGAGGCTAGACAGAACGATATTTGACCTCGATACTTTTTTATTAGTATCTGCATGGTAGGGGCAGAGGGCGTTGATAGTATTCCTGTGCGTCAACTAGATGGGGTTTTTGAGAATAAACAATGACACGTTGTTAGTATTTCTGGGCGTCAATAGATGGCGTTTTTTTTAATATTTTTTTGAGTGTATATACAGGTTTTTTGAACATAAGAAATATCTTCGTTCCATTCGGGTGTCCTTTGACACCTCTCAAGTTTTGTATTTTAATGACTATTTTTACCTACAATCCACCTTCCCACTTTCAGCCTGAAAAGACATTTTTTACTTCCCTAATACGCACTTCTTAAGACTCACATTTTTATCTCGACGGAAAAACATTCTTCTATTTTCGTCGCCCGCAATTTTATCGTACTAAAAGACATTCAGATTCGCGATATCTCAGGACTTCAGCGAATGAAGCTAATTCGATTAAATGTGGTGAGTTTATTTGGGGTTGTTACGACTTACGATGAACCACGCACTGGGAGTGGCGCCCGAGCCCTTCCCGCTTCGTCGTAAAACACCAGTTTGCGACGAGGAGATGGCTTCATTATTTTCGAGAATCGAAAGTGGCTGAACTATTTTATGATATTATGTTGGAATTGGCCGCTCATAACTTTTGTATCGGTTGGCACGGTAGAATCAGGGTACAGATATTTATATATTACTAGTTGTTGCCCGCGACTTCGTCCGCGTGGACTTTAGTTTTAAATAGTGGTTCCCGTACATCTATTGAGTCGTTTACGCGCAAATCAGAAAAGTATATTATGCGGGAACCGCACTTTTTTCCGGGACAAAAACATTCCTTGTCCCAGATTCAAATTAGTATCTCCAATCTCCATGCCAAATTTCATTAAAATAAATTAAATAGTTTAGTCGAGAATCATAAAAGTTTATTGTGCGGGAACCGTATGTTTTCCGGGATAAAAAGTATCCCTTGTCCTTTCCCGAGATTCTCCATCATTCCTCCTCCTCCATTGATTGAATAGTTTAGTCATTAGCGTAATAAAATATAACTTATAGCCTTCCTCGATAAATGGGCTATCTAACACTGAAATAATTTTTCAAATCGGACCAGTAGTTCCTAAGATTAGCGCGTTCAAATAAGCCCTTTCAAATAATTTCCTCTATTTCTTCTCTCCTATTAGTCTTGGCGTGATAAAATATAGCCTATAGAATTTCTCGATAAATGGGTTATCTAACACTAAAGGATTCTTCAAATTGGACCAGTAGTTCCTGAGATTAGCGCGTTCAAATAAGCCCTTTCAAATAATTTCCCCGTTTTTTCTACACTTTCCTCTATTTCTTCGCTCCTATTAGTCTTAGCGTGATAAAATATAGCCTATAGCCTTTATCGATAAGTAGGCTATCTAACACTTAAATAATTTTTCAAATCGGTACAGTAGTTCCTGAGCTTAGCGCGTTCAAACAAACAAACAAACTCTTCCCAATTATAATATTAGAGTAGATTGTTATAACTTATAATTACATTATAACGTTATAACTCCAGTCTTAGACATTTTTATTTATTTATTTTAAATTTATTTATTTAATTCAGGCATCTTGGCCTAAATCTTGGCAAAGTTACAAAATTAGATATAATATCTAATTTTGTAACTTTGCCAAAATCATCTCAGATTCATAATACTAGTGCCCATTCAAAATTGAAGAAAAAAAAATTCCGATATTTCGTCTCCTCCGTACACTGTGCCTTCCCACGCGAGGTGTCAATGCGTTGGGTAAATAATTATTTAACTTTAACCTACATTTACTCAGTGATCATGATCAATTGATATAATAATTTTTTTCAACTAATATAGTAGCCAAATATCACGTCCTCGAGTATTGAACATGTCTCACCACTACTCACCAGTCATGCTGTATAATTATATATTATGGATTTAATGTCTAATATTTTCCTGGGTATTGTTGGAATTTCTAGATTTCTTATATTTATCTATAAAAAATAAAATACGTCTAAATGGTAACGGTTCCACTGTTGTCACCCAGGAGACAATGTTACTAAGTAAGATGCTTACCTTCTAACCTAATTTGCCAACCCTTTGGTTTACTTACGTTATTTTTGTCCTCAGTCATGAGAGTCAAAAACGGTAAGTACAAGGAAAATTTGAAACTATACAGGTGTAACAAAAATAAGTGATAATATTTAGGGTGTGTACGTGTTGCTTGTAGAGAGTTCACTGTGAAGGTAGCAGCGCTGAAAGACCAAAAAAAAATTTCACTTTTGTATGGGGAAACTCGTGACGCTCGGGCCCTTGCCTATACAAAAGTGAAAAAAATTCGTCTTAGCTTAAGCTGCTACTTTCACAGTGAACTCTTTACAAGGAACACGTACACACCCTAAAGTATTATCACTTATTTTTGTTACACACTGTATAAAGAGAAGCTTGAAAACTATATTTGATCTCACTTTTTATACCTTTTTGGAAGTTATGTTTATGTTTCATTACGACTTTGTCTATGAACAAAGTATTTTGGTCTATCAATATCTTTTATTATATATAAGTGAAATCCAACTAATTAAACGTGACACGTATGTTTCACAA
Organism: Aricia agestis; assembly: GCF_905147365.1. Taxonomy (NCBI): domain Eukaryota; kingdom Metazoa; phylum Arthropoda; class Insecta; order Lepidoptera; family Lycaenidae; genus Aricia; species Aricia agestis. The sequence goes on along the minus strand of NC_056407.1, from coordinate 19,161,769 downwards.
AAAAACTCAAAAACTCAACGAAAATCGGTACTGAAACTACTGATATAAAATTAAATGTACCTATAATAAGATGATTCCCTATTATAGTGATTACTAATAAGAGCATGCTTCAATTTTCGGAAAAAAAGAAGAACTTGATCGCGTGCAAAGAATAGTTGATTCATCCATATTGTTTATAATATGGGTGAATCAACTATTCGCTGCTAGCTGATGGTGTTTTATGTACAAGAGTATATATATTATATATATACTCTTGTACATAAAACACCATCAGCTGTCCGTCATTTACCGGCCGAACACGTGTTATTATACGATACCATAACACTGATATTATTGTTTTTATAACGATAGTGTTGGTTTTATCGTATCTATCGTTATTAATTTGTACGATAATGGTTCTAGCCCTCAATGAAAACATTTATTATACTTTAATGAGCGCTCCTGACGGCCCGTGATGTGGGGAATAAAAATATAACTACATACTATTTTTGGTACCATCTACTATTAAAGACGTCAGCGTTTTTTGTAATTTTGGGTCCAGTTTATTTATTAATTCTTCTTCCTCTTCTATACTATTCTTATCTCGTCAAGCTGACGCGTCAGACGTCAAAAGTCTGATTCTCAAATACCATAATCGGTAATCGGGCGTACATATTTTACCGGGTTGAATCTGGTTGGATGGAACGGCAGGCAGTCTGACGAATTTATCGTGATGGAAATGAAATATTTCACGTCACATATTTTATCAAACTACAGATACGCCACGTCATGACGCACGGATACGATGTCGATTGTTCCCAATGATGTAAACATTTTAGACCGGGTCCTCACAGTCGTGAAGGGCCGCTAACAGGCGTGAATATAAAGGCACGTACCTATAATATGAGGTCCCCAAAAATATATTAAAGTATATAAATAGACGAACATAATATAACCTCCTCCATTTTGGAAGTAGGTTAAAAATCCCCCCCAAAAAAACTTTGGGAGTTTTGAAATTAATACTCACGTGTACCTCAGTGTATACTTTTTTTTTCGTCCCCCTAACATTATCAGGGCTTACAGTGTATACTTACTTTATTTCAGTTTATTAATGCAAGTTAACATATTCACGGTAATAGTAGCAGGTTGTGTAGATTAGCAGGTCGTGCCGGGATGTAAACATATAAATATTATGAGTGACTTGTGTCGATATGTATGTAATCATATTCCGTAACGCGTTTGGGAATATTTTTCCCCAAAATCTAATCATGAGAAACCCAGTAAATATGAGAGGAATATTTGATTTGTTCCAACTGCCAAGTGCCTTCACATAATGTGTTATCAGCGTGGTAGTTATTTTTGTGTTCATGTCGGTATTTTATACGTAATATTCCTATACAGTATACATACTATAATAATAGCTCCCACACCGGTTTCGGTGACGGTGGCCGGTTTCATTGAAACCAGGCAAGCTACGCAGGAGTAATTTTATAGTCCCCAAGTGAGTGCGCAGTACACAAGAGCACTCTCTATTCCTTTACTCTCATAACCCAGTGGGAAGGAAGACCCACACGACCGGCGAGAGATCAGGCGCAGGACTTTTTACATGACCATCCGACGCATGGATCATCTTACTTGGTCAGCATTATCTAGTGATCAGCCTACATTGTCCTAACTAAACTTGGAAATAACATGTTTCCAACGCAGGAATCGAACCCACGACCTATACCACTAGACCACGGAGGTGTTGCGATACATACTAATAGTATAAATGCGGGAGTGTGTCTGACTATTTTCCTTCTTTACCCAGCTGCTGAATTTTATTGAATGAATAGTGAATTCACCGTATGAAACAAATATGAAACCATTTGATTTACTGTTAAACACTTGACGAGTTGTGCTTTTGTTAAACGGTACAGTCAATGATATTAAATGTAAAGGTTTCATTCAATGAATTCACTCGCCATTCATTTACCATCTGGTCGCTATTTGATCTCTAGTCATCTGGCTGCGATAGGTACATTGAGTTCCAAAAACGAGTATAAAAAAAGTTTTTAATAAGAAAATGTACGGTTTCACCGCTAAATAAACCCTCAAGTTCCGGGTAATATAATATTTTACTAGCTTTTGATGATATTCCTAAAATTCGGATAGTTTTAGTAGTTTGTATTTCAAAGGCGCTTTCATTTTCATAAAATACGTGGTTTTCATATAATGAAGGAAATCAAGTAGCCTCGCTATAATATTATATATCAAAAAATACTATAATATGTCAAAGTATACATATAAGGGCACATTAATTAAGCCTTTATACAGTTAATTACTTCAAAAAAGCAATTAACTGTTGCCATGTTATAATATACTGCTACTTTTATTAGCTTTCATAATTTATTAATTTAATACTAGCTATTTGACCGACTTTTGCTTGGTATTTCATAAAAAACGAATTAAATGACATTTTCTAAAAATGATTCCTAGCTAGACCTTTAGATTTATTGCCCCCGAAACCCCCTATATACTAAGTTTCATGAAAATCGTTGGAGCCGATTCCGAGATTCCAATTATATAAACTTGCGTGCAAAAAAATCGACCCACCTCTCTCCTTATGATTCAAACGGTAATAACTCAAGAAATATAATTAGTATTAAATAAATGTTGGAATCGTTTTAAAGGTAGTACAATAAGGATTTAATTATTGCTATAGTTATTGTAATTGTAAATTGTTTACTAATTCTACAGCCTTAAAACAAAAAACCGGTCAGTTTGGCATAACATTTCAGTAGGCGATTAATGACATCTTTCTTGTAAAAAACACTAACAAATTGATTTCAATAGCTCATAGTGCCACCCATTACCCTAATTTAGGTTTCCATCCGGGTTTTCCTTGATCTTATCAAAGTTATGATGAACTCCTGAGCGATACCATGCCGATCTTCTTGTACAGCCACCTGGAGGTCCTGAAGGGTATCTGCGGCAAGAGTCCGGGCCCTGACCCTCATTTTGAGTTCTCCCCATAGGTGCTCAATAGGATTAAGGTTAGGACTCCTTGCTGGCCAGTCCAAACCCGAAATTTCGACGTCGGAGAGATATTGACGAACTTTCGCAGCAACGTGCGGTTGAGCATTGTTCTACATCAATATGAAACCTTCATCAACAAAACCAGCACATGGCACCGCATGTTGTCCTAGTACGCCCTGAATGTATCGATAGGTACTCAAAGTGCCAAGGCGTGGCCCGGTTACAAACTCAAGATTGGCTTATGCATCAAAAGAAATCTCGCCCCATACAGTCCCCGAACACCTACCAAATGGAAGCCTTTCATCAATGCACGCCTGCGCAAATCATTCTCCTTATCAACGGTATGCTTTTCTGCGACCATCGTTACCATAAAGACTGATTTAGCTTTCATCAGAAAAGAGCACGACCCGCCATTGCTCCAATGAAAAATCAACATGAGAACGTGCGAAACTAAGCAGCGCTTGACTGTGTGCTGGGGCTAATTTTGGACCGTTAGCGAGTTTTTGTGAAGTCAAATAGCTGCCTGCAAGTCTTCGTCGTACAGTCTACTCAATTACTGTAACTCATCCGACTTCTCTTGGCCGTCGTTGCACTTGAACTGAAATGAGACGTCGATTCCGCAAGGACGTTGACACCTTAAAACGGTCATCATGTTCAAATGTAGCCCAATGTCTTCCTGAACATGGTCGCATGGTAAAGTTTAGAGTCTCTAGAATACTTTGGTATACTCTTGTAACCGAAGTTCGACTTAAATTAAGACTTCTAGCCACAACTCGTTGTCTAAATTCAGCTCTTAGCAAAGCCCTTGCTTGAGAGGCTTTATTTGGAGTAATATCAATTTCGCCACAAAGAAATTACGTTTAAAATGAAGTTAAATGAACAATAAATCAATAAAAATCGAGACAAAACAAAAAAAATAAGATTTGACCGATTTTTCCTACAGAACAAAACCGTTCAATTAACGATTAAAAAACTGAGTGATGGGAGTGCTTAGTGATTTGTGTCGTTTGTAGTCAAGCATGTTGGAAATGAAAATGTAGAGTAAACGTACACATTCCCTATCATATTAACTCGCATTATTAATAAAAAGGAATAATAAATAACTATAACTTTTTAAGATATAGCGACTTGAATAGAAATGCGCGGGGTGGGTCGATTTTTTTGCACGCAAGTGTATATTATTATATACAAGAATTGCTAGTTTAAAGATATAAGATTCTGATGTATTGTGTGATGCTAAAAATAAATGCAGTCTTAATTTTATTCTTAATTGAAAAAGCCTTGTTTCGTAGTATGCAATAAATAATAATAAAGTTCTGCGAAAATCTTAAACTAAACGAAACTACAGCAATATTATACTCAATAATATTAATATGCTAATAGATAATTATTACGTTCATCTATAGTTATGCAAAATTAATTTACGTTATCACATTTTACTTGTTTAAATTTTTAAGAGTTCTTTTACTTACCAATAAGAAAAAAATAGGCAACTAGCTTATTAAATAGTGGCCTGTTTAATAAGTAGTTATTTAACAGGCCGGCAGTATTTTTTTTTTCTGAAAACTAAAAGCTGTACCTGTAAGAACTTTGTGCCCTGATCATATTAATAATATGTTTCTAATAAAATTTCTTAACTAACTATTATCATTAAAACTCTTATAAATAAATGATTCCAGAAGCTGCAAGATGATTATAAAATAAACTAAAATGCGTGAATTTTGAAAATTCGGAATGAAATATCTTAAAAATCTCAGCTGATAGAAAGAAAATGTCTTAGAAACATAATAATATGATCAGATCACAAAGTTCTTACAGGTACAGCTTTAAGTTATCAGGATTTTTTTTTTCAATTTTGTTGGCTTGTGTGTGTGTGCGGCAGCAGATGTGAAGTAAATATTAGTAATTAATAATCAATTTTAAGTTTTTGATTTGTGTCGCTAGCAGGATGCTCTTTCTGCGTTTTTAAAACTTTAACTGATTATATTTTTTTAATATATTTTTTAAGATAATATCAAGTAAAATATAATCAGTTATTATTTCATTTTAGCGACAACAGTTCGCAGCACCATATCTAATATCATACGTCTAATATTTAAAATGATCGTGTCACAGTATTTGTGCGCGAACTCCTCCAAAACAGCTCAACCGATTTTAATGAAATATTGTATGGCCATTCGTTAGACCTGAGAATACATTTTTATCTAATTTTATATTGATACTAGGAATAATTTATGTGGCAAAACAACATTTACCGGGTCAGCTAGTAATAAAATGTGTTTATGTTTGTCACAGATGACGCTGTCCACGTGGTGCCACCACAAGGAGCCGTATCTGGAGCGGACGTACAGCGCGCTTCTCGCGTCGCGAAGGCAGCGTGAATCTCAGACATGCGCGAGAACACGACACAGGAAGATGCAGGCGCACCTCTTCAACGACTCCCAGACCTGCGACAACGCGCAGGTGAGGTTAGACTGAACTTTTAAATACAACCAAACGCACCACGCAATAATCCACAAAGGTTTTTTAAATTAAATTCAATGAAGATATTGACCTAAGCTCTTTTCCCCATTTTCTGTCATTCATTGAAGTAACTGAATGCGGCCGTAAGTGTATATCGCTTATCGGAGGGCATCGCAAGCAAAACAAACAAAAAAAAAAAAAAGGTATCTTGGCTAAAGGTCCAACGTTTGTAGCTAAGTTCTGTCAGAGGCAAAATAACTGAAATGACTGAACTGGAAGATACACGCGAAAAATTGTCGGCTGTCTTCATTACATTACTTTTGCAAGATAAATATTGTGGATTAATGCGAATTTTTTGCACGCTTGGGCTTGGTTGGTAAAGGTTTAGTTTATTCTGAAATATATTGTTACAAGCTATTTATGCTATATAATTATTATAGTTATATATACAATTTATAGTCTTAGGATATAATTCTTATTTTTATACAGGGTGTAACAAAACTAAGTGATAATATTTTAGGGTTTTCTGTGAAGGCAGTGGTGAAAGACCATCATTTGTTTTGTAATTTGTATAGGCAAGCGCCCCAGCGTCGCGAGTTTTCACATACAAAAGTGAAAAAATTTTTTGCTTTTTCAGCGCTGCTGCTTTCATGTGAACTCTATACATGGGACATAGACACACCCTTTTTTTGCCGTTGGGAAATTCTTGATGCATTCCCAACAGCCTGGGGGGCCGCCTGGATATGTGGGACTCCTCGGGTGCTGCGGTAAGGAGGAGCACCCTTGGTTACCCACTTAAACCCAACGTTGCCTCCTCTCCGCGTGTCGCTGAGCCGCTGGACCCGCCTGAGGCGATAACTGCAGCAGCCCAGACAGCAGCATCTGCTCTACCAGCAGAACCATCCGCGCGGCATCTGCCACTTTCTCCGGGAGAGCGGTCCAGGGCTCCGGCCGCTCTTCTACCGGAAGAGACTCATACACACCCTAAAGTATTATCACTTCGTTTTGTTACAACCTGTATAATACAGGGTACATTCTACTCCGATATACTTTGCGGTCTCTTGATGTACGAAACTCTTCTCTCTACAGCAGTTACTTTTCTAATTGTTCATTCATTCTTTTGAATCCCGAAATTGCTATACGCAGATATTCTTATGATAATATTTAACTTCATTAGGGCCTGTTTCACCACTTCCTGATAAGGCTATCCACCAATTAGCTTGACAGATCAAGTATGGAAAATCTGTCAAAAAAGTTGTGAATAGCCTATTAGGCACTTTATCAGAAAGTGGTGAAACAGGCCCTTAATATTTTTTCTTAATAACTCGATAAATATACAACTCCAGTAGCCTTAGCACGGCCACCAGTAGAAATGCGAAAGTATGGACAAACTGTGGAAATAAACTTAAGGTAGCGTACCGATCTTTTTTCGTTCCCAAAAATTCAATTAAAATGCCACTTTATGACAGACTATAGTCCTAAAAATTCAAATAATATCCTACTCTATGACATATACTATAGCCTGTCATAAAGTGGCATTTTAATTGAATTTTTGGGAACGAAAAAAGATCGGTACGCCACCTTAAGTTTATTTCCACAGTTTGTCCATACTTTCGCATTTCTACTGGTGGCCGTGCTAAGGCCACCAATTAAGGATCTTCCGCGCGGCTTCGACCTTGTATTTTGGGAATGTCACGGAAACCGTAATTTTTTTGTAACCGCACATTGAACGCGCTAATCTCAGGAACTACTGGTCTGATTTGAAAAATTCTTCCAGCCCATTTATCGAGAAAGGCTATAGGCTATATTTTATTACGCTAAGACTACTAGGGGCGAAGAAATATAGGAAAATATGGAAAAAAACGGATGTAATTATTTCAAATTGCTTATTATCTTAAGAAACTACTGGAGCAATTTTATGTTATTTGGCACACATGAATATACCACGTGAAAGGACATAGGTTTCTTTTTTTTTTGCAGAAAAATGTGCGGTTTCTGTGACATTACTAAAATACGCGGGCGAAGCTGCGGGGAACATCTAGTTCTGAATAATTTTAAGTTCAGCCACTTGTAAAAATAACAGATTTACATAATATTTTAAAATTACACCGCCTCAAAATTACTACAACACATAATATACCAGCTATTACCTATGCAAAATAGTATTTTAGTTTTTTAATATTATCTACTAAAAGAATTACATGGTTAATGGGATGGGTTATTGATATATATAATATTAAGGGCCTGTTTCACCACTTCCTGATAAGTGCCGGATAGGCTATCCACAACTTAACTTGACAGATAGAGTATGGACCATCTGTCAAATAAGTTGTGGATAACCTATCCGGCACCTTATCAGGAAGTGGTGAAACAGGCCCTGATTCTTCTAATAGGTAATATTGTGTCAAATGCATATCTTTTTTCTTTGCAGAAATGTAATTCATGTGGCCTATCCCACAAGGGGCAGATGCCAGTCAAGGAGTGGGTGTGGGAGCGACGTGTGATGGACTCCGACACGCTGTCCCCTCGCAGCATCTCCAACTCCAGCCTCCACGAGGTGGACGAGGAGCTCAGCGGGGAGGAGCTGGCCACCTTCCTCTACCAGGTCAACTGCAACATCACTGGCCTCACCTGAGACTACGTGTAAGGGCGGGATTCGCGGCCTCTACGGATTCGCGGCTTCAGCAGACGCTCGGCCTCAAAGGTTTCTCGGTCTGTAAGAACTCTTGGCCTCGACGGTTTCCTAGCCTTAACGGATTCTTGGCCTCAACGAATTCTCGGCCTCAACGGATTCTCGGCCTCAACGGATTCTCGGCCTCAACGGATTTTTGGCCTAAACGGACGTGTGGCCTCCACGAATTCTTGGCCAAAATCGCTTGCCGATTTGGAAGACTTCATTTGTGGCCGTCCCACGGAACGGGTCAGACGTTTTTATAGAGAGAATATTTTTGGATGAAAAAATATTTATTTGTAGGAAGAAATGATGTTAAAGTATTATGATGTTGATATTTCAGATGTAATAAAAGTTAAAACTGTGCTGTTTATAAATACGAATTAGGCTAAGTACCTATATTTTGTGAGACTAAACGAGGAGATATTTTCTCGATAATGTGTACCTATATTGTATAGGAAGTAATTAATAGTAGATAAGGTAGCTTATAAATGTATATAATATTTCTGTACATTGTCAGTGTTGCGTGTTATTTATCAAAAAACTAAATTGTTTGCAATTGGAATGAGTAATGTTAGGCACAAAATCAAAATTGTGACAAAGTGGTAAAGACTTGAATTTTATTCACCCGAATGAATGCTATTGTTAACTGACTTCTAACAAGGAGGAGGTTATATGTTCAGCTTTTTTATATTATGACGCGCCACGATTAATTTGAAGTGAAATTTAAGCAAAACGAAAGACGAAAACAAACAAAAAAAAACTCGTCGAATGTTTAACATAAAATCGGTAGCCATTTAATATTGTTCATTTATATTTTATTTTCGCAGTATTTCTATACTTAAATGAAGGAACTACAACTCTTTGTAACTTTGTTTATGATCACTTTTTTGTAGTTCAAAGTGCAGTTAAAATTTAAATGGAAATACTTAGCTTGGAACTTCGATTTACCGTTTGTAAACGTTTTCAGAATTTAAAGTCTGTTGAAGTTGTAGAAGGAGGTAATTTTAAGAATGTTACGTATCCGGCACCTTTGGAGGAAATAAATTATTTGAAGTGCATAATTATTTTGTTTTATTACCTTACCAATAATTCACAGATATTAGAAAAGTAATTACATTAGCTGTTGTAAGAAGTTTTTATTCTATTTTTATTTGCAGGAGTTTTATATGAAGCTATAATAACTAATACGAAATTAGATAATGTTTGTTATGTAAAAACTTATTAGTCATTAGGTATATTATTTACGTATCTACAGCCTAAAAATAAATATAAGTACTTAATACAAAAGACGGAAATAGAAAAGTACACGCAATTTTAAGAGAGACCAAACAATAAGGGAATTGAGGAAAACACTTAATTAAAGTTAATTGTCGTAATCACAAGTAATCTGACTCAGTTAAAATAATAGGTAATTATTACGACTGAACAATATTATAAATCTCGAACATCCCACACAAGTTTCGGTGACGGAGCCGGTTTCATTGAAACCAGGCCAGGTACGCAGGAGTAATTTTAAAGTGTGCGCAGTATACAAGAGCACTCTCTATTCCTTTACTCTCATAACCCAGTGGGACGGAAGACTGACACGACTGGCGAGAGGTCAGGCGCAGGACCGACTTTTTACATGCCCATCCGACGCATAGATCATCTTACTTGTCAGACAATCAGGTGATCAGCCTGCATTGTCCTAACCAAACTTGGAAATAACATGTTTCCAACGCGGGAATCGAACCCACGATCTCCGAATTAAGAGCCACGCTCGTTAAACCACTGGACTACATACATATACAGGGTGTAACAAAAATAAGTGATAATACTTTAGGGTGTGTACGTGTTCCTTGTAGAGAGTTCACTGTGAAAGTAGCAGCGCTGAAAGACCAAACATTTTTTTCACTTTTGTATGGGCAAGGGCCCGAGCGTCACGAGTTTTCCCATACAAAAGTGAAAAAATAATTTGGTCTTTCAGCGCTGCTACTTTCACAGTGAACTCTGTACAAGGAACACGTACACACTCTAAAGTATTATCACTTATTTTTGTAACACCCTGTATACATACAGCTCAAAATCATAACCATCCTTTTTGCTTCGCCGTAGTCTGGTAAAAAATGTTATAAATATTATATTCGAGATCCTTTTCAACTACGAGTATTAATACCTTTACGATAAATGCCAACTGCCAACTGTCTCTAAAGGCTTGTATTCACTTTGATTAGAGATAATTGCAGGTGACTAGTGTAGGTGATTAGTGATTAGAAGTGAGTAAGTTTGGACAGCGACTAATTAGTGCAGTGCTAAGTTGGCTGCGTAGTTTATGCAGCCAACTAACCACTTGCAAGTTGCAATAATCAATAATATGATTAGAAGCGTGTTCTATTTTTTGCGAATGCAAGTGCGGGTAGGCAAGCCCCGCGCACCCTTCCTTACCCCTCACTCGAACGTGCCTGCGACTAAACACTTGTAGACAGGCAGTGTTTGTTTAGTGTTTAGCTATCGATAACGAAAATTGTGTAAGCGAAACAAGAGAGTGAGAGAGAGGCAACTGAAAGTAGGAAAGTTCCAGGAAATGCACAACACAAAAGGTATGATTTTTTAGCTTAGGTACTCTTCCGTAGTATAAATTATTATTCGTAGCTAACAACACAAGAATAATGATAAAAGCTTTGAACACTTTTTTCGGCTAGCTGCATTTTTAGGGTTCCGTACTCAAAGGTTAAAAACGGGACCCTATTACTGAGACTTCGATGTCTGTCCGTCTGTCTGTCTGTCTCCAGGCTGTATCTCAGGAACCGCTATAGCTAGACTTCTGAAATTTTCATAGATTGTGTATTTCTATAGCCGCTATAACAACAAATACTAAAAATAAAATAAATATTTAAGGGGGGCTCCCATACAAGAATCGTAATTTTTGGCCTTTTTTGCTCGTAATCATTAATCAATAATGGCAACTGCTAGGCACTTGAAATTTTCACAGAGTCCTTGATTATATTTGTACTTTAATAATTATTAATTAATAAAATAATAAAATAAAATAAATATTTAAGGGGGGCTCCCATACAAAAAACACAATTTTTGCGTACTTTCGCTCTATAACGGGTACGGAATCCTTCGTGCGCGAGTCCGACACGCACTTGGCCGATTTTTAAATGTTGTGTTCTCAGTTATCAAGTATGTAATGACAGTTCCAATAGCAGATCTTCCGATCAAACGGGATGCAACTTTAAGGCCCAATTTCACCAACGTCCGTTAGTGTTAACAGCTTGTTAAAATGTCGTGTCCTCACTTTCATTCACATGAAAAACGTATGTAACGTGATACTAATTCGAGAGTTTGTTGGTGAAATTGGACCTTACTATACACATCATCCGTCATTCTACGATAGCTTCTTTTGGTAGCAGTACAATTTATTTACAGAAACTAGCAATCTACGTTTATTGAGCTCTGCATCTCTATACAAACACCGCTTTTGATTGTCTACCCAACTTATAGTCTCGAAATTGGATTTTTAGTTGGATTCTTTTTTTGAAACGTCCTAAATAGTTTTATTTTTTATTTTTTTAAATTATGGGGACAAACGAGCGAACGGGTTACCTGATGGAAAGCAACTACCGTCGCCCATGGACACTCGCAACATCAGAAGAGCTGCGGGCACGTTGCCGGCCTTTTAAGAAGGAATAGGCTCTCTTCTTGAAGGTTTGCAGGTCGTATAGGTCCGGAAATACTGCTGGTGACAGTTCGTTCCAGAGTTTTACAGTGCGCGGCAGAAAGTTACGTGAAAAACGCACTGTGGAAGACTGCCACTCATCGAGGTGATGAGGATGGTATGTTTTTCGCGTGGGACGATGGCGAAAAGGTTCAGGTGGTATATGATTCAGTTTCAGATTATTTAAAATGTTCACTAGCCTAGTTTTTTTGCAGCTTCTCCTGCATTGTCGCGGATGCTCTTGGCTTAACTGTAATTGAATATATTGTGGCGATTACGCCATATTAATACAGGGTATAACAAAGCTAAGTGATCATACTTTAGGGTGTGTATGTGGAAAAAAAAGGTGTGTACAAAAATTCAATGAAATTAATCATAAAATAGTAAAATTTATGACGCTTGCCCATACAAATCACAAAAAATGCTCTTTCAGCTACTTTCACAGCGAACACTATATATACAGGGTGTAACAAAAACAAGTGATAATACTTTAGGATGTGTACGTGTTCTTTGTAGAGAGTTCACTGTGAAAGTAGCAGCGCTGAAAGACCAAAATTTTTTTTCACTTTTGTATGGGGAAACTCGTGACCCTTGCCCATACAAAAGTGAAAAAAAATGTTCGTCTTTCAGAGCTACTTTCACAGTGAACTCTCTACAAGGAACATGTACACACCCTAAAGTATTATCACTAGTTTTTGTTACACACTGATATATAATTATATATATATATATATATATATATATATATATATATATATATACAAGAATTGCACATTTAAAGATATAAGATTCACTTGCAGTTTACGTAATGCTGGATAAGTTTAGAATAGATATTATTCCAGTGCCAAGTCATTTCTGGTACTGTACCAATAATCAGCACTTTTATTACCTTGGAAACCGAAACCTGAACAGGAAATTATGATCAGAATTTGCAGCATAAAAATGTCACATATTATTGATATTAATTGTTATTACTTTTTTAAATTAAGTTGCAAATGTGCCTCGATTGGCGACTGGGCTAACGTATTCCTTATAAATTATAAGAAGTCCGAGAATCAATTACTAGCCCGCCGCACATTCCCATTTCCCACCACTGCAACTCTTGTTGTCGTTTACCACTGACAAGCTTAATCTATCTCGGAATCCGCAACGAAAGGAATCAGAAGAAAGGTCAGCCTACATTGAAACGTGACAAGGCGACGCGACGTAGGTAATTCGACGTATTGTATTTTGGGTACTAAAATTAAATTAAGTTCATTGCTGATTATAGCACTCATTACATTCATCGTATCGCTTTCTGAGTTCTGACGTTATAACGTCTTAGTTTAATAGAAACTATACGAGTACAGCTTATGACGCGTTATAAGCTGTACTCGTATAGTTTATATTAAACTAACCATGATTAAAAATCATTTATTACCTATCTGAACGAGGCCTGAGCGGGCTGTATTCATATTGAATAAAATAAGCGACTGTTATAAGGTTTCCATGGCGGCTTTATTAAAATTCAGACCGTTTTATTGCTGTACATTATTTATTTGTTCATTAATGTTTGCTGGGGCTTTAATAGGTATATATTATTATTATTAAAGGTCAACTTCATATTTCGATACTTAAATATGGTATACTGTAGTTTCTTAAGTACCCGAATTTCGTATGAAACTTTTATTTATTCTAGTAACTAATATTATTGCGTAAAGCCGTCATGGTGTAGGTATAGTGGTTAAGAACTATATTGGTTCTTGACTCAGATGTCGAAGGTTCCATTTCTGCGTTGGAACAACTTTGTCTCATTATAAAGATGGCGGCCTTACCCATTGCGGAGCCCCGGGCGGAAGGTCTTTGCGAGGCCCTGGGCGGCAGGTCTTTGTGAGGCCCTTTGTCTTACGAAAAATACCTTGCGAGGCTCCTGCAAGAGCAAGGCACCAGGCGGTTGCCCTGTTCTCCATCCCCTAGAGCCGCCACTGGTTGGAGGGCATCAACATTAAAATCTGGCGACGTGTTCATCACCCAACTTGATTAGATTTTTTCCGCTCCGCGCAGCTTCGCCCGCATAAATTAGATATTTCACAGACAAATTAGTTCACAAAAAATAGCCTATGATCCTTTACGTGGTCTACTTCTTATTTGCGCCACACAACAGAAAAATTGCTCCAGTAGTTCGTGAGATAAGCCCTTTCAAATAATTTCCCCCCTTTTTCCACATTTTCCTCTATTTCTTCGCTCCTATTAGTTCTTGCGTGATAAAATATAGCATATAGCCTTTCTCGATAAATAGGGTATCTACTCGTAACACTGAAATAATTTGTCAAATCGGACCAGTAGTTCCTGAGATTAGCGCGTTCAAATAAGCCCATTCAAATAATTTCTCCCGTTTTTCCTAAACTTTCCTCTACTTCTTGGCTCCTATTAGTCTTAGCGCAAAAAATATAGCCTATATCCTTCCTAAATAAACAGGCTAACTAACACTGAAATATTTTTTTAAATCGGACCAGTAATTCCTGAGATTAGCGCGTTCAAAGAAGCCCTTTGAAATAATTTCATTTTATTTTTACTTTATTTTATTTAGGTAACAAACAGCCATTATACAAAAATACTTAATTATAAGTTTACAATCAAGCCTAAAGTACCATTACTTAATATAAAACTAAACACATTTTATGGTGAATTCGTAGCATTGAGTCATTAGAACACATTGTGTATTACATACAAAAGTTTAAAGTACTTAATATATGGTAAATTATAATAATAACACCTTACAATCATCTTACAATATATTATTGTACTTACATTTAAGTGTCTACAGCTGTATCTAACATGAGTCTAAAATTATTGTAGAATCAAATCACGCACTTTTGATTTATATGATAAAAGGTTGTTGCAAAATATGTCAACAGTGTTTAAATTTTTGTTATAGTGGTCACAAGCACGACGAAGAAAAGAGTTTTTTGAGTAGTTGGTTCGTGAGAGAGGGATATGAAATGTATTATTTGATCTTGATAAAAAGTTTGAGATTTTAAAAGAAATATGTTCTAATAATGAAGATGAATCAATATAATTGTGTATTATTTTAAATAAAAATATAGCATCTAAATATTGGCGCCTCATTTGTAATGGTTGCATGTTATGTCTCAGTTGGGATGACTTGTAATCACAGAATTTAGTATTAGTTACATTATCTAATGATTTCAGAAATTTATTTTGGATTTTTTTAATTTCCCCCCGTTTTTCCACACTTTCCTCTATTTCTTCGCTCCTATTATTATTAGCGTGATAAAATATATTTTATCCTATAGCATTCCTCGATAAATGGGATATCTAACACTAAAATAATTTTTCAAATCGAACCAGTAGTTCCTGAGATTAGCGCGTTCAAACAAACAAACAAACAAACTCTACCCAATTATAATATTAGTATCTAGTTTAGATTATAACTCAAACCACTGGAATCTGGATGGATCTGGCTGAAATTTGGCATGCAGGTAGAATGTAGATGTTAGACGTTGGCATCCGCTAAGAAAGAATTTTTGATCAATTCTACCCCCAAGGTATCCCCTAAATAAGGCGTGTAAGTTTGTATGAAACATTGTAAATTTTAAATCGATTGGGCTGAGACTTTGATAACCTAATTAATAATAACACTTCTTAACGCGAGCGAAGCCGTGGGCAAAAGCCAGTAATATTATATTATACCTTTGATATTACCTATGTTGTTCTTATCTTTCCGATTGGAAGATGACAATCTATTTCACAATAACAGAAAACTAATCCGAAGTTTGCGCCTTGATTGAATTTGCTCAATTGTCTGGAAAATATATCCAATGGTCCTTACAATATTATGTAAAAACTATTTAAGAGGGCGACTAACCTAAAAAATCAAACATCGTCCTTCTCTCTTTACACTCACGCCCGTCTTTCATATGCCAGGTGAAAAACGACGACGTGGAATCATAGCCAAGTTAGTTTTTTCTTAGTAACTCGATATATATACATATACAACTATTTAAATATCCGCCATTTAAGTGTCTCAATGATAGAATTTTATACAATGTGTTACAATATTAATTACTTAGTTTAATGCACGGTTACGGAAATATATGAAAAATTCGGGAAAATTAGATGCATCTTTGTGGTTTTTTTCTATAGAGAAAATTTTAAGATAATAAATATGATGTTTTCGCTCAGATCAAATTCTTGGAAATATAATGTAACAAGTATCTAAAGTTTAGAAAATGAAACAATTCGGTGCTTATTTTCAAGTATAAAATGAATTATATAAAATCGACAATTTTGGGTTAGTCGCCCCCTTAAGAACTCTCGAATTCTCGCAACGATGCAATTAAATATCACATACAATACAATACATTGTATTATTTTTCATACCATAATAATTATTACCTACATTATAGACTTACTTAGTTTTAGATATCTTTATTTCTAGTGTTTTCAGTGAAATCCTTGTAGGAGATGTCATGATTGATCTATCTATAGTTTACAGAAGACATAATATTTTTAAGCATAACTTAAAACTCCGTTGAGTAAAATATATTGCTACTATTTTGCTTCTCTAAATAGTATAAAACAAAGTCGCTTTCCGCTGTCTGTATGTATGTATGTATGCTTAGATCTTTAAAACTACTCAACGGATTTTGATGCGGTTTTTTTTAATAGATTGAGTGTTTCAATAGGAAGGTTTATATGTATAACATATGCATAATATGGTAGAGAAACACTGATAATTTTAGAGGTTTCTAATGTTATGTCGTAAATAAATTCATTTTTTTGCGTTTATATTGCAAACGCTGGCTAAACCCTACGAGATAGATCAAAATAATGTACTACAGTATTGTACACCTTAATAAGGTAAACAAAAAAGTCCGCGATGGTATATGTCTATTTCTTAGGGATAACTCACAATAGCCATTTTTGTTCTTTACTTTTTACGAAAAATAATGGCTTATTTACGAAGCGATTTTAACAATTTACAACATTAACCCTTATCCAAATAAACATATTTGGAAGCTAAGACATTAAATGTAGATTATAATTGTCTTTTACACTATACAATTTCGATCAATACTTTAGAAGTTTTCAAACGTATAAACTTAAGCGGAATCAAAAAATATGTCGCGCGGCGGCGGCCGAGGGACATAGCGTTTACGGCGGAACCGGCCGGGGGCTCTCATAAGCTTCGGGCTTATGTTATTGTAGTAGATAGTGTATTTCGTCATTGTGTGGTTGTGCAGACGGTAACGCAGAGGAGCAACCACAGCGCTTTCTTTCAGATATTCATTGTTTCTGGTTCTTTGGTTTCTGAATTGTCGATAAAAATATATTTGACTTGGTTAGAAAAACGGACTTTTGTTTTTGCTTTGCGATTGGGTTATTTGTTGCTTTGTGGGTATTACTATACGATCATGCCTGGAAGACGTCGTCGTTCGAACATAGGTCGTAGTACAGTGAATGCCAAAAGAGCACGTTCAGCAAGAGATGAAGAATCGTCAACGGAACGTGAGACTCGCCTCAGCCAGAATAGTGATAGAAATCGGATACAGAGAGAAAGAGAATCGTCTGTAGAGCGTTAGGCTCGCTTCAGTCGGAAAAATGATAGAATTCGGATACAGAGAGAAAGAGAATCGTCTGTAGAGCATGAGGCTCGCCTCAGTCCGAAAAAAGATAGAATTCGGATACAGAGAGAAAGAGAATCGTCTGTAGAGCGTGAGGTTCGCCTCAGCCAGAATAGTGATAGAAATCGAATACAGAGAGAAAGAGAATCGTCTGTAGAGCGTGAGGCTCGCCTCAGCCAGAATAGTGATAGAAATCGAATACAGAGAGAAAGAGAATCATCTGTAGAGCGTGAGGCTCGCCTCAGCCAGGATAGGGATAGGCATCGAATACAGAGAGCAAGAAAATCATCCGCACAGACACATAGCAACACCGAACAAAACGAACAACCAAACAGCCACAGACCCGAGAGAGTAACTAATTCATGGGTAAATAAAGAAAATTCTGCCATTTTTTGCGAAACTTTTATCGTTTACGCAGCACAATAGGAAAAATCACCCGATTTTGAAACATTCTTCATTGGTGCTCCGCTTCTATTGGTCTTAGCGTGATAATATATTATAGGCTATATCCTACTAATATTATAAAGGCGAAAGTTTGTTTGGATGTATGGATGTATGGATGTTTGTTACTCTTTCACGCAAAAACTACTGAACGGATTTTAGTGAAACTTTACAATAATATAGCTTATACATCAGAATAACACATAGGCTACAATTTTAACCGACTTTCAAAATGGGGGAGGTGTTATGTTCGTTTTCTTATATTCAACAATTACTCCGCCGTATGTTACCCGATTTTTATATTCACAAAAGTGGTGATCTGATGAAGGATCCATAAGTAATCGAGGGAACTCCTCAAAACTTATAGGGAAACGTGTGGTGACTTCGGTTTCGTGAGAAGTATTCTAAGCATATGCTACCAACAAGTAAGATTTTGCACCGAGATATACCTGGTATACCGTGGTTCGGAAGGTGCTGAGAGAACTCCTGATTCTTTATAGATACAAGTTTGGGAGTTTCGGCGTTGTTTTAAGAACAGGAATCATATGCTACTATGCAAATTACATTCATCATCATCATCATCATCATCACTACCATATTATACCATTTCATAGTCTTTTAGATCGAGACTCGAGTTTGTCAAGCGATAATTAAAAAAAAATCTTTATTTTATTTCTAAAAATAGTTTGACGACCTCTGTGGCTCAGTGGTGAGCGCGTTGGTAGCTCAAGCCGGAGGTTGCGGGTTCAAATCCCGCCGACGGAACAAAAAGTTTTCAAAGTTCCTGGGTCATGGATGTGTATTAAATATTTATTTTTTATTTATTTATTTCTTTTCTCTTATAATATACATAACAGTTATACACTTCCTGCAAAACTGCTTACGTAGTTTGACTGCAAGTTACAGTCTCTTTAATGTTTAAATATCTAAATACTTATTACTTATATTACTTACTTATATTATAATGATATGTGTATCATATAATAAAAATCTTAAATATATGTATAGTATAAAAGTATTAAATATATTTCCGTTGTCTGGTACCTGTAACACAAGTCCATCAGGTACTTACCACGGGGCCAGACTGACCCGGTGTGAAGCGTCCATAGATAAAAAAAATCTATACCTACCTAATATAATAACATTGAAGAGTATGTTTGTTTGAACGCGTCAATCTCAGGAACTACAGGTCCGATTTAAGAACTTATCTCAGTGTTAGATTGGTCATTTATCGAGGCTATATTATATAATATATTATCACGCTAAGACTAATACGACCGAAGAAACTCAGGAAAATGCGGGAAAAACGGGGAAAATATTTTTTATGGGAAAATGTACGGTTTCTGTAAAATTCCTAATTTACGCGGGCGAAGCCGCGCGGGACATCTAGTTCTTATATAAAACCTAAATCTTTAGGCGTATTTATGTGTAACTTTAAATCATTTTCCTCGTTGAGATAAAAAACAAAGTTGGACAAATAAGGGAAAATCTGACAAAATTGATATTTTCCTAATCTACCTTCAACTGCGACCCTTATAATCTACGACACAAGTTCTATGACTAAAGTTCCTTAGATAAGTTAGTTGTCCTAAAATATATTATGATTGGATCCTCAGTCCTCTGTTACATTTCGATGCTATGTTGATATAGGACTAGTGGCCCGCCCCGGCTTCGCACGGGTGGACATTGATTTTTAAATATTTTTTTTTCAATCTTTATTTCTTAGTCAATCTTTATGTTAAGCAGAACATAAAAATGGTTTACACTATTTAGCCTGTAACTACTATATTATAATTATTATACACATTTTTATTGTATTTTTTTTATATTTTAAGTGTTATGTTTGATTATTTTATCCTTGCCTACAGAATATACAATTTTTTTTGTGTAAAGTATTTTATGTTTTTTTTTTGTAGTTTTATGCTTTATTATTTTATGCTTACCTGTAAACGATATTTGATGTTGTTTTATTTTGTGGCAGCAAAATAAATTGATTATCAGCAGCTCCAACTCGAGATAGGCCAACGTATAGTTGACCATGAGTAAAACATTATTTTCGTAGATCGATACCTACTAATTTGAAAGTCTGACCTTGGGACTTGTTAATAGTCAACGCGAAAGATATTTTGTTTGAAGCCGTTTAAATGGGATTGGCAGATCAGTCGGAATCATCGGTATCCTCGGTATATGAGCTAGTTAACCAGCTGCTGGGCCGGTGATAGCTACAATTAAATTGTCCTTTAATTCTTTAATAAGCAGCCTTGTCTCATGGCACATACTTGGTGGGCATAAATTTCTCAAAAGCATGATTGGGATTCCGATTTTTAATGTCAGTTCAATTGGCGGAAGTCCAGAAGGATTCAGCGAACTCAAAAACTCCTGTGGGTAACTGCATCTTCGATATTAGTGACGATGTCGATCGATTTGTAGGTCTTTATTTCACCATGAACTTTTTGTAAAATTAGATTGTTTATTTCGTTTACAGTATCATTCCTATTGCCCTAGAATACAATCACAATTGTGAGACTATTGAACACAACCAATGAAGGTCCTTCTGGTGCAAATTCTCCATATCAGGGTAAATCCGGGCGAGCACACCTGCGCGGCGCGCCTTGACGACGCCCAATTCGCAACTTGCAGCAGAAATCGTAATATTTTAATTTCGCCATAACATTAAAACCAAATGTCCAATTTTAATCATTCACAGACCAAATATTATCTACATTAACTGTACTTAGTAATGGAATAATTTATTTTGATAAGAATTAATGCCATGAGTAAAATAAAGGCATTTAAATGTAGTCCAAAAACATTTCAAGATTTTTTAATAAAAAAATGGTTATTGTGCCTCACTCAACATAGATAGGTATAGTGTGTCGCGGACTTTTTTATAAATATATAAAAGATCTACAATTATTTAGAATATTTTATTGTTCTATCTTTTATAGTGTAGGCGGCGTACGCGAAAAAAGTAACATTTCTGGTTGATTTTTTTCACCTTGCGTCCGAAAATCCCAAATATCTTACGGAACCCTAACTTTTTCCAAAATAAAATTTAGCCTATGTTCAGCAGGATTAATGTAGAATTCCAATGGTAAAAGAATTTTTCAAATCGGTCCAGTAGTTTCGGAGCCTATTCAAGACAAACAAACAATCAAATCTTTTCTCTTTATAATAGTAGTGTAGACAATATAACGATTTGTTGTGTAACAGCACGGATGGAATATAATTTAACTCTGTTTTATAGTGAAGATTGTCTCCGAATAGTAAACTGAAACATTTGGTATTTTGAATTAATTTTCATGTTTTCAGTATTTCATGTATCGAGTTTTGGAGGAAGAAAACTATGTATTATTTTATCTCTGCAAAATTGCATATTTTTGTGATTTTTAAGTTATTAAGTTTTAAGTTATTTTATCGCAGACTTCGAGAGTGGCGACCGAATAAAGAAATTCCGTAATTAAAAACACCTAACATTCATCTAACGATTACGTTGTTTTAGTTCCGCAAACTTCGGCTCGGGGTGTGGTGCTGAGTCAATGTAAATCGTAAACTAGGCCCTTACATCCGTTGTGGATGATTTATACAGTATTTTTCAGAGCGAAGTAACCACTCTTTAAATACTGTAGTGCCTGGGACAATATTTTTAAATGTCCGTATGGTTGCCCAAGCGCATACGGCATTCTCGCATCATAGTCGGCCTAGTCCAGAGGAAAGAACTAGTCAATACGTCTGGGACCAACTATGTGCGGGTTTCCTCACGATGTTTTCCTTCACCATACGAGCGTCCGTATTATGTACTTGAGATCAGAAAATGTCTTATAGCCTATAGGTACACGCCTCCACCCGGGTTCGAACCTGCACCCTCTAGGAGTGCCAACCGAAGGCCCTACCCATTAGGCCACGGACGCTCTACGTAAAAACCTATGCATAAAAATGATATTTTATTATATCTTTGACAATTATTTAACTAAATAAAAGAACGAAACCAATATTGGTTTTAGTTTATAAAACATAGCTTCTATTTTCCTATGTGGTGTTAAGAAGAATATTATTACCATACTCGCTTCTAAAGATAATAGAAAAGGCATTTATTGAGATTGGTTCCGAAGTCGCCAGCAAGTCTAAGTGTAGCGGCAGTTTTATTAAGGCTCACAGCCTATACATATTAAACGGGCCGCATTTTCATGAGCTTACAATCGAAATGATAAATAAATATAGACAGACAATCCATACTAATATTATAAATGCGAAAGTATCTCTGTCTGTCTGTCTGTCTGTCTGTCTGTCTGTCTTGCTTTCACGCCAAAACTACTGAACCGATTGCAATGAAATTTTGTATACAGTTATTCTAGAGTCTGAGAAAGGACATAGGCTACATTTTGATGTGGGAAAATATCTTATTTCCATGAAAATATCGATGAAAATTAATTCGCATTGCGCGTGGCCAGCGCTCATCCCGGGGGTCCTGGGTTCGAGTCCCGCAGGCGGAACAAAAAGTTTTCAATGTTCCTGGGTCTTGGATGTGTATTAAAATAAAATTTCAAAAATCTTAAACATATTTTATGTATAATATTATAAAAAATCCAGAAATATATCGATGGAATGAACATTTTAGTTCTAATACGATTCAACAGATGGCGTTTTATTTTTTACTTTATTGTAACATAGAACTAATCATACTTATTAGTTAGTATGTTTTTGTTTATAGTTTTTAATACGTTAGAATATTATGTTTAATAATATAATCACTTGGTATAATAATAATCAATCTATCTTATCTTATAGAACTCCTACTGCATTTCTAATCCATACTATCCATACTAATATTATAAATCCATACTATAATATTATAAATGCGAAAGTATCTCTGTCTGTCTGTCTGTCTGTCTGTCTGTCTTGCTTTCACGCCAAAACTACTGAACCGATTGCAATGAAATTTTGTATACAGTTATTCTAGAGTCTGAGAAAGGACATAGGCTACATTTTGATGTGGGAAAATATCTTATTTCCATGAAAATATCGATGAAAATGAATTCGCATTGCGCGTGGCCAGCGCTCATCCCGGGGGTCCTGGGTTCGAGTCCCGCAGGCGGAACAAAAAGTTTTCAATGTTCCTGGGTCTTGGATGTGTATTAAAATAAAATTTCAAAAATCTTAAACATATTTTATGTATAATAATATTATAAAAAATCCAGAAATATATCGATGGAATGAACATTTTAGTTCTAATACGATTCAACAGATGGCGTTTTATTTTTTACTTTATTGTAACATAAAACTAATCATACTTATTAGTTAGTATGTTTTTGTTTATAGTTTTTAATACGTTAGAATATTATCTATACTAATATTATAAATGCGAAAGTATCTCTGTCTGTCTGTCTGTCTCGCTTTCACGCCAAAACTACTGAACCGATTGTAATGAAATTTTGTACACAGATAGTCTAAAGCCTGAGAAAGGACATAGGCTACTTTTTAACTGGAAAAGGGGGTTGTAAGGGGGTAAAAATGCATAATTTTGGTCAAATTAAGTTAGTTCCAAAAACTCAAAATAGATGGCGCCAAGAGTCCCCTAGATCGCGCTATTGCTTGCTCATGCGTATTTCTATAAGAGGTGGTACCATGTCAAGTCAGGTTTTTCGATTCTTTCGATTGTTATACACGTTCTATACTAATATTATAAATGCGAAAGTATCTCTGTCTGTCTGTCTGTCTCGCTTTCACCCCAAAAGTCAAAACTACTGAACCGATTGTAATGAAATTTTGTACACAGATAGTGTAAAGCCTGAGAAAGGACATAGGCTCTATACTAATATTATAAATGCGAAAGTATCTCTGTCTGTCTCGCTTTCACGCCAAAACTACTGAACCGATTGTAATGAAATTTTGTACACAGATAGTCTAAAGCCTGAGAAAGGACATAGGCTACTTTTTAAATGGAAAAGGGGGGGTTGTAAGGGGGTGAAAATGCGTAAATTGGGTCAAATTAAGTTAGTTCCAAAAACTCAAAATAGATGGCGCTAAGAGTCCCCCTAGATCGCGCTGTTGCTTGCTCATGCGTATTTTTATAAGAGGTGGTACCATTTTGAGCTAAGCTTTTCGATTCTTTCGATTGTTATACACGTTATTAATTAAGAACTCACCTACCAACTTAGATTAGATATCAAATTCAAAAACAACAGCGCCAAAACTACTGAACCGATTGTAATGAAATTTTGTACACAGATAGTCGAAAGCCTGAGAAAGGTCATAGGCTACTTCTTACTGGAAAAAGGGGTTGTAAGGGGGTGTTTATGCGTAAATTTGTTCAAATTAAGTTAGTTCCAAAAACTGGAACCGATGGCGCTAATAGTGTTGTTTCTGGTCTCTATGTTGGTACGTGAGTTATTTAATAACATGTATAACAATCGAAAGAATCGAAATATTATCTCAAAATTTCGATTATCTCAACATGGTACCACCTCTTATAGAAATACATATGAGCAAGCGATAGCGCGATCTCGCCTAGATCGCGCCACGCCACTAACAGTCTACCAATAATAAATACTAAATAGTTTATGGCCTATGGTTATTGGCTATTGGGCAAAGCTAAAGTTCTGTAATGCATTATGCAGCTAAGTTGTGTAACGCTAAATAAGCTTTAAAAGGTATAAAAAAGTTTAATTTAAAAAAAATCATATTATGTGCACACTACACGGCTGTTTTGGGTATTTTGATTTAAGGGGTACCAGGGTTTTAAAAAGCTTTTGACACCAATTTTATTAACACCGCGCGCTATAAACTGAAGTCCACGCGGACGAAGTCGCGGGCAACAGCTAGTCATATTATACTTTTCAAATTTATGAAAATAATGTATTTGTCTGTGTGTATACATTGTGAAAAACAAATAGTTACCTACTACTTTAAATAAAAAAATGTTTTGTTGTCTTTATACAGAGGTTTACACGCCGCGCAATTTGTGCACTGGTCGATAGGGTCCGCATACGGGGTGCGGGAGATTAATTCTGAAACGCATGCCAACGGGCCCGCATTCGGGGAACCATTTTCATTAGTCGATATACCGCATGTCTTTCTACTACAACAAGCACTTGTGAATTGAAATTGAATAATGAAAATGTATTTGACTCGCGTCCCGCAAGCTGTATATCGACCGATGAATTTCATTGGTCGATATCACGGTCGGTATTATACAGCACGCAGGCAATCCCCGCAGGCGGTGTACCGAACACGTATCGACTTGTAACTTTCATTAGTTGTTGTCTCGGCTGCGGGGACTCCCCGTGTGGCGTATAATTCATTTTTGCGCACTACATCAAAACTAATACTTATACAGGGTGTAACAAAAATAAGTGATAATACTTTAGGGTGTGTATGTGTTCCTTGTAGAGAGTTCACTGTGAAAGTAGCAGCGCTGAAAGACCAAAAAATTTTTTCACTTTTGTATGGGTAAACTCGTGACGCTCGGGCCCTTGCCCATACAAAAGTGAAAAAAAATTTTCGTCTTTCAGAGCTGCTACTTTCACAGTGAACTCTCTACAAGGAACACGTACATACCCTAAAATATTATCACTTATTTTTGTTACACCCTGTATAAGTATTAGTTTTGATGTAGTGTAGTACTTCCGGGATTTAGATATTTGGATGTTTGTGGCTTTACCTAGGGGACTGTCTACAGTGTGTAACAAAAATAAGTGATAATACTTTAGGGTGTGTACGTGTTCCTTGTAGAGAGTTTACTGTGAAAGTAGCAGCGCTGAAAGACGATTTTTTTTTTCACTTTTGTATGGACAAGCGCCCGAGCGTCATGAGTTTCCCCCATACAAAAGTGAAAAAAAATTTTAGTCTTTCAGCGCTGCTACTTTCACAGTGAATTCTCTACAAGGAACACGTACACACCCTAAAGTATTATCACTTATTTTTGTTACACCCTGTATATTCTATTATGAATACTTAGTTTCGATACTACTAAAAAAATAGAGTGTCAATCATCACTATCTATCATCGATGCTGATCAATACTAATAATATTATAAATGAGATACTGTCTGTCTGTCTGTCTGTACCTCTTTACGCCCAAATCGATGAACCGGTTTTGCTGAAAGGTACTACTTGATGTCTTGAAAAACCGGCCAAGTGCGAGTTGGACTCGCCCATGAAGGGTTCCGCAGCAGGAATAAGGTTTATTTTTATGAAATTAAAAGGTTTTCGATTTATTTTTATATTTCAGTTGATTTAATGAAAGTTAAATTAAGGTTTACTATTTATGACGTATAAAAAAAACTATTAGCTAGATCTCGTTCAAACCAATTTTTGTTGGTAGTTTTTATAGTAATGTACATCATATATTTTTTTTAGAATTATCATGCCCCTAATTTAGAAGTTAGAGGGGGGGACACACATTTTACCACGTTGGAAGAGTCTCTCTCGCAAACTATTCATGTTAGAAAAAATTGATAATGGAAACCTTAATATGATTTTTAAATACCTATTTATAGATACCCCACACGCATAGGTTAAATGAAAAAAAATAATTTTTGTTTCAGTTGTACCTATGGGGACCCCTAAAAGTTTTAATAACTTTTCCATTTTTGTATCAAAATCTTAATGCGGTTTACAGACTACATCCACTTACCAAGTTTCAATAGTATAACTCTTATAGTTTCGGAGAAAAGCGGCTGTGACATACGGACGGACAGACAGACAGTCATGACGAATCTATAAGGGTTCCGTTTCTTGCCATTTGGCAACCCTAAAAAGGATAGAAGCATATAATATTATAGGCAATATCAGAGAGTTGATTCATAGGCAAATGGTGGACCTACGTAGTTTGGACGAGTTGTGTCAACCCCAGCTGACAGAATATCACGATTCACGACTTAAATTGAATTGACATAACCCGACCAAACGACGTAGGTCGTTTCTTCGATGGTACAAAATCTTAATATATATATTTCTTGTGTGCGTGTGTATGTGACTGAACTCCTCCTAAACGACTGGACCAATTTTGATGAAATTTTTTGTGTGTGTTCGTGGAGATTCGAGAATGGTTTAGATTTACAGTTTGGTCTACTGGAAAATGTTTTTTCAATTAATTTCTTATTTATAAGGAGTTGTTGATTTTGGAATGTTTTACATTAGATCCGGCGGACGGCGCTATCATCGCATTCAATATTATTCTATTTCAATTTTAGTTTGTCCTGACAGATGGTGCTACGATTAATTTGAAAAAAATTTTGTTATTCAATTCATGTGCTGATTAAAATATTAAATAAATAACACATAGGCTACAATTTTAACCGACTTTCAAAATGGGGGAGGTGTTATGTTCGTTTTCTTATATTCAACGATTACTCCGCCGTTTGTTAACCGATTTTCAAAATTTTTCTTTTGGTATATAGGGTATCATCCCAATTTGGTATTATATTCAGAAAAGTGGTGATCTGATGAAGGATCCATAAGTAATCGAGGGAACTCCTCAAAACTTATAGGGAAACATGTGGTGACTTCGGTTTCGTGAGAAGTATTCTAAGCATATGCTACCAACAAGTAAGATTTTGCACCGAGATATACCTGGTATACCGTGGTTCGGAAGGTGCTGAGAGAATTCCTGATTCTTTATAGATACAAGTTTGGGAGTTTCGGCGTTGTTTTAAGAACAGAAAGCATATGCTACTATGCAAATTACATTCTTCATCATCATCATCATCATCATCACTACCATATTATACCATTTCATAGTCTTTTAGATCGAGACTCGAGTTTGTCAAGCGATAATTAAAAAAAATCAATATCTACCTAATATTATAAACCTGAAGAGTATGTTTGCTTGAACGCGTCAATCTCAGAAACTACAGGTCCGATTTAAAAACTTATCTCAGTGTTAGATAGATCATTTATCGAGTAAGACTCATCATTTATCGAGAAGGTTATATTATATTATTACTCTAAGACTAATACGACAGAAGAAACTCAGGAAAATGTGGGAAAAACGGGGGAAATATTTTTTATGGGAAAATGTACCTACGGATTCTGTAAAATTTCTAATTTACGCGGGCGAAGCCGCGCGGGACATCTAGTGTATTTATAATTTGTTTTAGAATAAATAAAAACCGGCCAAGTGCGAGTCGGACTCGCGCACCGAGGGTTCCGTACAAACCTGCAAGGTTTACAAAGTTCGTTCATTACGACAATCGAGTCATAACTATGGTATTTTTATTGCAAATACCTCTACGCGTTTATGAGGAAATGGGTAGTAAGTTTAAAATTATTAAAAAAATATATATTATGTGATGTAACTAAAAATTTATGGTTTTCGTAATTTTTCCTTTATCTATGCTATAAGACGTTGCTTCGTACCAAATTTCAAGATTCTGAGTTCACGGGAAGCACCCTGTAGGTTTTGATTCCCTTGCAAGTGTCGAAAATTTGCGGCATAAACGGCTGTATCTTTTGATTGCGTTGGCTTAGAAGTTTGATTTTTTCACAGCTTCAAGGGACAGTAGACCTGAGTAATTGATATAAATTTCAGCTTCATACCTCCACGCGTTCCTGAGAAAAAGGGTCTTGACAGACGGACAGACGGACAACAAAGTGATCCTATAAGGGTTCCGTTTTTTCCTTTTGAGGTACGGAACCCTAAAAATGACGTTGATGAATCGTGATCATGATTATTGACTCAATATATGTCTGAAAAGTTTTAAGATCACCACGAAAGCATAGTAAAAGGAGGGGAAGAAGTTATCTTCATACAAAGACACCGCGCGCGGCTTGTATGTGTGCGCCATAGTATCAATGCGTTGCCACGTACGGCACACAACAAAATCTCGGCCAGTTTTAGAGGCTAGTACCGCCGAGATTTTGTTGTGTGCCGTACGTGGCGACGCATTGATACCATGGCGCACACATACAAGCCGCGCGCGGTGCCTTTGTATGAAGATAACTTATTTCCCCTCCTTTTACTATGACGAAAGGAAAATATTTGCACCTTCAATAAAAGTCTTTTTTTTTACAAAAGCGAACTAATGTAATTGTAAGTTGTAACATACTTTAAGAAAAACTAAAACAACGAACTAGATCCGGACCGGATATAAAATTTAAAATATATAAAAATATAAGGAAGCAAAGAACGTATGCAAAAACTCCCCAAATCCTAGTCTGTATATTTTTTTCCAAGAAATGATTGAGTTAATGTGCATGAATCCCAAACTAAGCTTTTATTATTCCTCGCTAGAAGGCTTCTTCTTCTCGTTAGGCCGTTTGTCCGTCGCCACCGTCACCGGAACGTCACCGAGAACGTGATGACGGCGCCGATGGGTCAATTCAGACCGCAACGCGACGAGGCGAGGCGAGGCGCGGCGCGGCATAAATTCGTATGGGTTTGACAGATTTCAATTGCGTGAGACGTCATGCGAATCTGTCAAATCCATATAAATTTAGAAATGCAACTACGCGCCGCGTTGCGGTCAGAATTAACTCTTTGCGATACACATATTTACCTACTTTAGCCGTCTTTCCACTGCACTGCCGCCGTCATCGCGACGTCATCGAGAAAAATTCAGTCATAATGCCACTTTACGGCCTAGGGCCAAGCTTTAGGGTTGATTCAGACCGCAACGCGACGCGTAGATGCATTTCTAAATTAGTATGGATTTGACAGATTCACAAGACGTCTGACGCAATTGAAATCTGTCAAATCCATACAAATTTAGAAATGCATCTACGCGTCGCGTTGCGGTCTGAATCAACCCTTACTTTTCATATTGCTCTATGCCACTACAAACGACGGCGGCACCGGTTGCTACACCTATTTCAGTAAAACATGAAAGTTGTAATGTGCATTTTTTTTTGGTCGGTTACGGCGGCGGGCGGTGGACAAACGGCTTTACCCAAATCCTTTCTACGAAAGGGCTGCTGGAAAAACAGTTAAACCTTCTCAAAGTTCACATCAAGCTTTTATGTTCAATTTGTCTGAAGCGACGAGGAATCGTTGTTAAATATGAAATAAGGTTGGCAAAAATATTAAATAAACGTATAAAAAGTTTTCGAACCTACATTTTTGAAAGGGTGTAGCACCGTATCGGTATTAGGCGAGATAATAATCATGACTTTATATCATATTTCGGAATTTATAATTTGGAAACTACAAACAGAGTAGACAGAACTAAGGATTACCTCGACTTTCAACAAACGTATCTACGCGAGTTGGGCGCGAATGCCACTTTGAACATGTTTCACAATGCTAAGTAAGGGTTGATTCAGACACGACGCGTAGATGCATTTCTAAATTTATATGGATTTGACAGATACGCAAGACGTCTCACGCAGTTGAAAACTGTTAAATCCATACAAGTTTATGCCGCGCCGCGCCTCGCCTCGCCTCGTCGGGTTGCGGTCTGAATTGACCCTAAGGGTCAATTAAGACCACAACTCCGCACCCAAAATATTTAATTTATTTAAAGTGATGCTCTTAGGGCGTGGTTTGGCCTCACAGGACCAAACTTTTTGGCGAAACTTATTTTGTGATGTCATTTTGATGATTTTTAATTAAGTATCTGTATTTCAAGATCACAAGGTTTAAAAATGTTTTACATACTTACTTAAAGAATATAAATTTCAAAGTGTTCAATATGAATATAATATCTTCCCAACAAATCGAAGAAGAAATAGTTGACTCCTCAAGGATTTTTGTCCTTAACGGGGATGAACTCTCTCCCTTTACGCACATGCAGGATTATCCTACAATTCTGGGAAACCCCGTAACAAATACTGTCTATAAAAACTATAATAAACACAACAAATTATCAACCTTGGCTTTTATTAAATAAACATATTTTGTGATCAGAAAAACTTTTTCTTGCACTCAGTACTCAGTACTGATACTGTCATGTATAGTTATAGTTTGATACAAAATGCTAATAAAAATAATTATACTTTAATAATTATTGTAAAATAATGTTCCCATTTATATACAGTACCAAATATTGCTTGTAATTAAAGGGGGTAAGTAGCGATAATCCATTAATTCAGTCATTACCATGAGTCACCACCCCGGGCTATAGTTTAATTTATTATGGAATCAGCTCTTAGACTTTGTTTTAAGCAAGTGTTCTCTTATGCCACTACAGTACGTATACATGAAATTCTCCCAGTCTATATTTTCGGGATTGAAAGGGAATTCGTCCCTATCCTTTTGGGAAAGGGAAAGGAATAGTGCCTTGGTCCTCTGCGCCCGGATCACCCAGGAAGCAGCTATGAACGGCATCATCTTGTTTTCGACGTAATGAAGTTTCTTCATGAGTTCCACGCTTCTGAAAATTATTGTGATAGGTTAAGCTATGGTAATGATGGCTGCTAATTAAGCTTGCAAACACCTGTTTATAAGCCGACTAGATGATGCACGCAATTCTGTTGTGCCAAAATTCATTTATCGCATGGGAACCGTACATTTTCCGGGATAAAAAGTATCCTGTGTCCTTTCCCAGGACTCAAAGCATATCCATGCCAAATTTCAGCAAAATCGGTTCAGCGGTTTGAGCGTGAAGAGGTAACAGACAGACAGACAGACAGACACTTTGGCATTTATAATATTAGTACGGATATCAGCGAACCGAACAGCTTGTAAGGTTTAGGTATAATGCATACCGCTTTATATGGCGATTAAAAGTAGGTATAGAAGTACAAATTTAAGCTATGGATACAATAATTAGTGTATATGTGACCGTTAGAATGCGGAATTCATTAATATTTACATTAACTAGGTAATCTGCAGATTTACCTAATACCATCCGGTAAAGTGTGAAATTTAAATAAAAAAAGGTAATTTTTGCACTTTACCTAGTTACCTTGCATAGTAACGAATGGTACATCGTTAAATTGCGGAAGACAGTGGACGAAACATTTTTGTTACGCTCCTTCCGCCTTCGCTGGGACTGCGTCCCTCTGTCATAGCCTGTGTTCCTATGTTCGATAATTTGATCTGTTATATTTTATCAGTGGAGTAACATCAACAACAACAACATTGAAGTTAATATTGAATATTTTATCCTTTGTTTATTTTTTTTCTTAGTATGGCGCTTCGGCTATAATATAACCATGGCCAGTGTCAAATAAGTGGTGGAAAAACTATGTTCTTGTAACAATTTTAGCATCGATTTTCTATTTAGTAAAGCCCAAAGTCTAGTTAAAGTCTAAGTAAACGTTAAAGTTAATGCAGTCAAGGACTCAAGTCGGTTGATTTAGTAAAGGTAAAAAAAGGTCGATGGAGTTTAGGAGGGAACACAAAAGGCACGTTTCTGAATGTTGTATCACCGGCCTACACTTGTGCATGATAACAAATATAGACTAATGGTTAATATTCGATTAATAAAACACATTAAAAACCCGGAACAATCTTAGGAAATTAATTACAAAACCCAACGTCACTCTTTCACATTGTCGACAAAACTCTTCCTTCGTTTATGTCCTAAAAAACTTTGGCTTAGGCATGCCAACCTTATGGCTGCCGTATACGCTACGGTTTACTGGAGAGGTCACCTGCAGGTATGCCTGCGCAGGTGTCACTCGAAAGAATTGATTTTCGATTTTGCGCCGGTCGCCTACGCAAGTCCAAACAACTGCACAGGTCTATTCCCACACATATTTCGACTTATCTGCGCAGGCATACCTGCACAGGTAGACCTCTCCAGTAGACCGTAGCGTGTATGGCTAACATTAGACTTTTTTTTGGTTTATTTCTAGTTGATTTGATATGTTATATTTTATCAGTGCAGTTTTAATTTTAGTTAAAACTTATTATTTTGTTCCTTTGTTAATCTCTTAAAAATTATATTCAATAATCCCCTATCCCTTCAACTAAATAACATGAAATATTCAAACAAGAACCCGTTTTATGCAATTTATGTCGGTAGTCTGCAGATGACATAGATATTCTGCAGATTATCTTGGTAATGTAAGAATAAAATCAACTTTTTGCACTTTAACTGACTCACCCAGATAATCTGCAGAATACCGCATTAATCTGCACTCTAACTGGTTTACGCAAATTAACGGTAACATATACTTTATTCATCTGATAACAGAATAATTACAAAGTTCTCAGATAATTTAGAAAGTTTTACAATATTCTCATATTAGCTTTGTCTACACTGTGCCTTTTTCTGTTCGTAAAGGGCATGCGTTATAGCGCAGTCAGCAGCGAACGTGAGGCATGCCCGCGACACATGCCGTCTGACCGTATCCAAAACTTTAAGAATGACAATATTGGCGTTCGTTCCTTGACGCATTCAATTATTGAATGCGCCAATATGAAAGTTGATGACGAAAATTGAAGATGAAAGTGCACAGTGTGGACATAACTATTCTCTTTCCTTTATTTTTTTTAGTCATAGAGAATTTAAACTTGGTCGGTTTGAATTTAGAAACTAATGGTTGTCATTTATCTGGGAAAAGAATCTTGAAAATTTTAAATTCCTGCATCTATCAAAAATAGAATAAGGTATTGCTCGAAAGTTGTTTTACGAAGTTAAACTTAAGAACATTACTTTTATTTAAGACTACGAAGAGTTTTTACCTTCCTTTCTTTCCCTTGAAGTAATCTTTGATGTCACTAAGATACATTGGTATAATTTCTTTCCACAATTTCAGTAAATAAATGTTGATGGGCGACATGCTCAGGGTCACATTTGGATTTGGATTTTTATCTAAAACAGAAAAATTTAATATTATTTTACTGATAACATGTACCGCCCCTCTGGTGGCAAATGATATATCGAAAACCCTCATTGTGCGTCTTGTAGTTTAAACTATTAAGTGAGTATCCATTCTCCGTAGTTTAATCTGTATCTGTGCCAATTTTCATCCAAATTTCTTCAGTAGTTTATGACTTCTGAGCATATTTGATGATAACAAACGGAATAGTTAATGTTAAGGTTGCCGGTTCTAAGTTTCATTTTCTACTGACAATATTGCTCTAACTTTTTTTTTATGCGCAGGGGAAACCCTTTATGAGTACCCCGGGTTGTGATTTGCCTCAGTTAAGCTAAAGCTATACCCAGGGCTATGTGGGACTGCCGGCGCCGGGCTTACCCACTAAAACCACCTGCAGTTCAGCCGTATACGGAGGGATATCCTGGATCTGTCTAACACAGGACTCCCTCCACGACCAGCCGCTCTACCTCAAAAGGGAACGGATTTTCACCAAAGTTAGGGAACGCTTCGGCAAACTAAAGCGTTCCCCTCGGCGCCGGGACTAGCTAAGCCGGACAGGTTCCCATCCTGACCCGGAGCCCCGTGGGACGGAAGTTATTGGAGATTCGCATAGCGACGCCTCCGCACTCCCGTCCTACGCCGGAGGAGCGGAACGGAGGATGGGTCATCCTCTTTCCGCTCCGCGGCCTCTTTCTGTGAAAGGACGGTTCACTGAAAGAGATCGCCGCTTGCAAGGCCCTATCGCTCTCGAGCATGCAGCGCACCATGCTCGGGAGCGAGAGGCTCCACCTAGCACTGCCACGAGATCTGCACGGCCCAACGATCCCACACCTTGAGGGTGTGCTGGGCCGTGTCCTCCGCAGCGCCACAGTCATGGCAGGCTGGCGTAGGCCTGCGACCTCACACAGGCACCGAAGCATCCGTGACATTGCTCTAATCTAACCTAACCCGCTGCTTTGTAGCAGCATAGAGCAAAATCAAACCTATAGGTACCAAATGTCACAGAGGTGAGAGGGGCGATTTATTTAAGTGATTGGCGGTCGCGGTCGCTCACCATTTCGATCGGAACTTGTTCTTTAGGGTCAATTCAGACCGCAACGCGTAGATGTGCATTGAGAAATTTGTATGGATTTGACAGATTTGCAAGACGTCTCACGCAATAATTATTGAAGCCTGTCAAATCCATACAAATGAAATTCATCTACGAGTCGCGTTGCAATCGGCGGGCTAAAATTTTTATATTTAGTAATTCCTCTCAATCAATTCAGCAAATGAATTGTCAAAACTGTCAAACTGACAAATGTCAAATCAGTACAAAAATACAAGCAGAGTTGCATTTTGCGATTTTAGAAAAATGAATCATATTATGATTCATATCATGATTCTTCAAAGCGACCATTTTAGCCCCGCTGAATCACGCTCATAGAAACTTAACGCTTAAAAAATACAGTGCGTTACGTAATTAACTGTATTTTCTATAACTTACATAATTTATTCTTAATGCTGTGACCGACAACATATTCGTTCACCATTCGCAATATGATCGGATTTAGTTCACTCGAGCTCGAATTATACACAGCCACCTCGTCTGAACTGAAACAAATTAGGTAGTTCATTACATATTATGCTATGCTTGTTTGATGAATAATAACAATTCAAATTACATAGAATAATCTTTGGTTTCAAGCACTCTATTTCTGTGGTTTCAAGTTTAATTTACTGATGATATGATTAATATTCGCAAGCGTCCCAGCGTCATGAATTTGCCATTTACTAAAAGTTTAAAAAAGTTATTCTTTCGGTGCTGCTACTTTCACAGCGAACTCTATACAAGGGACTCATACACGTTTTAAACTATTTTCACTTTGTTTTGTTACACCCCGTATAAGGCAGATAAATAATAATTGTATTCAAAATTGATGTCCATTTATTGTACTAAAGGCCAGCAACGCACCTGCAGCTCTTCTGATGTTGCGAGTGTCCATGAGCGACGGTAGTTACTTTCCATGAGGTGACCCGTTTGCTCATTTGCCCCCTTATATTATATAAAAAAAACTACCAAATGTGCATTTAATAATCAGTCTACATCCTCAAATTTTTTACTACCCTAAATGTCTAAACATAATAGGCAGAAGTAACGCGGCGGAAATTCCGCATGATTATCGCCCGCAATGTATTTCAAATTATTTACAGATGACATATTATTCCGTCGCGTTCCGTCCATATATTGTATGCGCTTGACATTGCAGGCGTAATCATGCGGAATTTCCGCGGCGTAACTTCGGCCTAGTGTGTTTAGACACTTACAGTTTCAGATTTGGCCTGCGGGGCTAAAATGGTCACATTTAGCAATTCCTCTCAATCAATTCAGCAAATGAATTGCCAAAACTGTCAAACTGACAAATGTCAAATCAGTACAAAAATACAGAAATTAATTGCAAGCAGAGTTGCATTTTGCGAATTCAGAAAAATAAATCATTTTATGATTCATATCATGATTCTTCAAAGCGACCATTTTAGCCCCGCTGCCCTTTTTAGAATCACCCTACTCACCAATGAGAGTCTGTAGTGGCTGCGACGATGGTGAGGTTGATGACGTAGTCCACGGGTATGAAGTCTGTCGCGTTGCTGTACTTGCCCCGCAGTGCTCTCGTCAGCCCCAGCCCGATGCCCCACACGACCGAGTTCGCGCCTGACCAGGTGTCTATCCACCCCTCTACTGGCTCTTTCAGACTTGCCACCACTTGGAAAGAACGGTTGTGTCTTTAAAAGTGTCTAAACTTTAAAGTGTTATAATTTAGGTTGTGTATATGTGTCCCCTATACAGGGTGTAACAAAACTAAGTGATAATTACTTTAGGGTGTGTATGTGTCCCCTGTATAGAGTTTACTGTGAAAGTAGCAGCGCTGAAAGAGCATTTTTTTTGTAATTTGTATACGCAAGCGCCCCAGCTTCATGAATTTGCAATACGACAGTAAAAAAAAGTTGGTCTTTCGGCGCTGCCACTTTGGACTAGTGGACTATATACTGGGAACTCCTTTACGTCAACTAGTTTTTTTTTTTAAATGAAATAAGGGGGCAAGCGAGCAAACGGGTCACCTGATGGAAAGCAACTTCCGTCGCCCATGGACACTCGCAGCATCAGAAGAGCTGCAGGTGCGTTGCCGGCCTTTTAAGAGAGAATAGGGTAATAGGGGAAGGTAGGGATGGAAAGGGAACGGAATAAGGGAGGGTAGGGAAGGGAATAGGGTAGGGGATTGGGCCTCCGGTAAACTCACTCATTCGGCGAAACACAGCGCAAGCGCTGTTTCACGCCGGTTTTCTGTGAGGACGTGGTATTTCTCCGGTCGAGCCGGCCCATTCGTGCCGAAGCATGGCTCTCTCACGTCTGAACTAGTATAACTTAGTTTTGCTTATCTTTTTGTACAATCTTATATTTTATTACGTATATTTTTATTATTTTATTTATTAATTGTATATTTCAGTTTTTTAAAGGGAAAAAAGTGTAAAAGTAACAAAAGTTAGCTCACCTTTACAAGTAGGTACACTAGAAAAATATTTTAGAAAAATTGTTACAATATTATGATAAGCTTAGATTAATTGTGGATTAATTATATTATAGGACTGACATTCCTAGTTAGGATTGTGTTTGTCATTCCTTAATTAATATTTAATACACTTACTTAGATTTTGACATATTATAATAATAATTAATTCTGTCAAAATCTTCATCAAATTCAAAGAGAGTTATTTAACATCTCGAGTGCGGCCATTAGTGATCAAAACTTATTTTTGGAACAAAGTTCCTTGTCGTGCGAAAAAGTTCTAGATGGAAAAAATAAGACGAAAAGTTGGCACGACACTTTTTGCTATAGTTGCGGCATGCGCGTGTTTCTCTGTCTGTCTCTCTCTCTCTCTCTCTCATAAAAAGCAAATTCGTTCCATCCGGGTGTCCCTTAATACCTCTCAAGTTTTATTTTAAAGAAGTGTTTAGTTTACAAGAACCTAGTTTAAAAAGTCTTTAAAAATACCTATAGACGGTCTAACGATGACCGAGGGCACGTGTGCGCGGTTGTCGTTGATGTACACCTCAGCTATAGCCTTCGTGAACGTGTACGTGTTGGGCCTGCCATCTGAAAGAGTCGATTTGCATTCCTTATTTTCTCCGCGTGTCACGCGCCAGCTCGAGCCAGCCCGTGCCATCTCGAGCCACCCCTTCTCACGGCGCGTGGCTCGAGCTGGAGCGGCGCGGCTCGTTATATTACGCGCCATGAGAAGCCAGCATAAAGCTGGTTTTAGACTACGCTATAATATAATAGCATATAGTAGCTCATAGCACAAGAATATCGCGCACCATACATAGCGTATAGCAAGCCAATAAATAATAATATTATAATATATAAGTAGTACAGTACAGCTTGTAAACAGGTCCGTAATAATGTATGGTGCGCGATATTCTTGTGCTATATGCTATTATATTATAGCGTAGTCTGAAACCAGCTTAAGAAATTGATTCATGGGCAGTTGATGGACCTACGTCATTTGGTCGAGGTAATTCAATATAAGTAAGTCGTGATCTGCCGGCTGGGTTTGACATAACGTGACCAAATTACGTTGGTCCGCCATTTGCCTATAGGTGCTTTGCACAAGATGGGGCGGGGCGGGCCGGTCAATTTTGCCGCGAAAGATAGCACAAAGGGAATCCTATATTACCAACGCACACAGAGGGTAAAAAGACCGCGCTGCAGGTGCCCGGCAGGCACTGGCAGCGCGGCATGTCCGCGGTTGCCCGCCGTTATAGATCACACAAACCAGTTTACATGCAGTAACGCAAATGGCGTGTGCTTTGTATTCGCGGCGCGGGCAGCCGCAGACATCGACAGGCGTACGCAGCAAAATTGACCGGCCCGCCCCGCCCCGTCGTATGCAAAGCACCTAATGCTTCGTGGGCAAAAAGCCCGCCCCGTTGTCTGCAAAACGCCTAAATCGACTTTTCTGACAGTACAACGAGTAACTTACCGAGTAGCTTTTCCACTTCTTTTGGATAAAGACCTCCTAGTATCTGCTTTTTTATTGCATTCAACGTGAACGGTAAGGGATATATTCTTTCTTCTATCACTTGATGGTTCGAGTTCGAAAAGGCCGTCGAAACATATACGAATTTCTGTAAATAAAATTATATAGATACTGTAAATTTAGACTTATATGGTAAATGATGACGACTTATTACTGTAAAATTTTAGTGACCATGCTACGCCTGCTGTTGGTTATAGACGGCTGACTGTCGCCAGCAGCAGTTTATTATACGGATAGAGAGGTGTGTAATATTAAAGCAGTAAGTTTTTAGTAATTAGAACGGCCACGACGCGTTCTGGCTATCGCAAAAAGACCATAACGCGAATTTCACGTCGTGGCTGTTTTATTGTGACCACAACGCTATTTTTCCGCTCACTGAGCATTTTCGGTCTTTGAGCGTAACATATACATTATATTACATAACTAGCTGTTGCTCGCGACTTCGTCCGCGTCAGCAAAATGTGATAACAAAGATAATAAAAAAGAGAAAAACAATCCCCTTTTTAAGATTCCTTTATAAAAAAATTTAAGTATATCCTCCTCCTTATCGGAAGTCGGTTAAAAAGTAGCCTAAGTTATTCCTTACTACATCAGCTATGTGCCTAAGAAAGTCCGTCAAAATTGCTCCAGCCATTTCAGAGATTAGTCGGAACAAACAGACAGACAGACAGACATACAGACAAAAATTGTAAAAAATGTTGTTTTGGTGTCTGTACCCTATTACATTCATATGCATTTAGTAAAAAACGGTTCTTTCAATATTACAAACAGACACTCCAATTTTATTTATATGTATAGATGTATAGATGTACAGATATACTAAACAGCGCGCGCACCTCTCTGCTCGCCTTGTTTGATCACACTGTCGTAACGTTCTCGTCACGTATAATATTTTGCCAGCTTACTCCCCAAGTAAAGTCCGTTCGCCTCACCCGATTATAAATTTCGTAACGCTCTCGTCACTCACAGCTTACTCCCTGAGCCTGTCCACACGGGCGCTGCGTCATCGCAGCGTTATTACGAAGCAGTCAACACCCTCCCGCTTCGTCTCGGGGGCTGCTGTCCGTCATGTGTGCGTTGCGCGCTGCAGTCACGACGCAGTTATTTGTACTTGGTTATTTGTATTTAAAACAACGCAACGGCAGTGCTGCGTCGACGCAACGCTGACGCAACGCGCCCTGTGGACTGACTCTAAGTCAATGGTGCGTAAAGAAGTTTTACTTTAAAAAATCCGCAATTACTAAGTTTCCAAACCAAATAATTTCATACCTGTAACCGTTTCATCCGCTTGCACAAGTTCATGACCCGCTCCGTGCCGCCGACGTTGATGTCGAACATCAGCTCGACAGGATCGTTGAAATTCACCGTCGCGCCAAGGTGGAATACGTACGACACCTGGAATATAATAATAATAACTCCCACACCTGTTACGATGACGGTTTCATTGAAACCAGGCCAGTTACGCAGGAGTAATTTTATAGTGCCCAAGTGTGTGCGCAGTGCACAAGAGCACTCTCTATTCCTATACTCTCATAACCCAATGTGACAGAAGACCGACACGACTGGCGAGAGATCAGGCGCAGGACCGACTTTTTACATGCCCATTCGACGCATAGATCATCTTACTTGTCAGATAATCAGGCAATAAGCCTGCATTGTCCTAACCAAACTTGGAAATAACTTGTTTCCAACGCGGGAATCGAACCCACGAACTCCGAGTCGAGAGCTGCACTCTAAGCCACTGAACCACAAAGGCGTTACGGCCTGGAATATAGATCAACACAATATGAGATGAGACTAACATTCATATAGACACCCCCATGAGGTAAGTCACAAAATTTAATAAAACATCGTAGTCCAAATACCGTATTTGCCCGAAACGATAACAACAGTTGGTCGCGTTACGTCAAACCTAGCCGCCCGATGACGACTCATATTAATTTTAATATAATCCGACCAAACTACGTAGGTCTGTACTTTGTCAAATGCCTATGAATAATTTTCTCGATGGTACAAATACGTTACTTATGTTGCCGGCGTAAAAGTTTAGAAAATCCTCATGAAGGTATACCTTCTCAATCATTTCCTCCTCATCTGTTTCCGACAGACCCAGGTTGCAGGAGGTGAGGTCGCCGGTCACCACCGCAACCTTTTCCATCGCCCATGGTTTCTCCTTCTGCAACCTCGAAAAAACCTGAAAGGCACGATAAGATATCTATACAAATAACAAAAAGCTTAAAGTTTGTTCGTTTGATCGTGTTCATATCGTGAACTACTGGACCGATTGTATATTATTAGACACACATAGACCACAGGAAAGGACATGGGCTATATTTTTGCGAGTAATGTAAAGTTTCTTCCATATGTAATGTCTATCTATATACAGGGTGTAACAAAAAAAGTGATAATACTTTAGGGTGTGTACGTGTTCCTTGTAGAGAGTTCACTATGAAAGTAGCAGCGCTGAAAGACGAAAATTTTTTTTCACTTTTGTATGGGCAAGGGCCCGAGCGTCATGAGTTTCCCCATACAAAAGTGAAAAAAACTTTTCGTCTTTCAGCGCTGCTACTTTCACAGTGAACTCTCTACAAGGAACACGTACACACCCTAAAGTATTATCACTTATTTTTGTTACACTCTGTATATAAAACTTAAAGGTGACTGACTGTGATCTATCAACGCACAGCCAAAACCACTGGACCGATCGGGCTGAAATTTGGCATGCAGGTAGATGATATGACGTAGGCATCCCTTAAAAAAGGATTTTGATCAATTCCACCTCCAAGGGGTTAGAATAGGTAATGAAAGTTTGTATATAATAATACTTCTTAACGCGAGCGAAGCCGCGGGCAAAAGCTCGTTTTATAATAAAATTAATTATTTGAGGAGTAAAACTATTATTATGATGACGTTTCTTTGTTTAATTTTTGGTAATTGTTTTCTATTTATAGAAATTCATTTCATGGTTGAATTGATTTTGTAGTCACAAGTAAAATGATAATATGTAAAATGAAATCTGGTAGACCTATAGATGTTGCTGGGAAGTTGTAGGTCCAGCAATTAGTCCAAAAATGAATAGCTTATCGCGTGGAAACCACAGTTTCATCAATAAAAGCTATCGTATGTCTCGTTACTCACATAATGTCTAGTCTATATTCTATAGTCTATACCAAATTCAATTTACTTTAATATAATATTTAGGTATCAGGAAGACCGACAGACATACATATTGACAGAAAAACATACTTATGGTCTTTCAATATGTCTGTTATAAAATATTGTGAATACAATATTAAATATTAAACTATAAGGGCCTGTTATATAACAGGTCCACTTATTAACTTGACAGATAGAGTATGGAGCATCTGCCAAATAAGTTGTGGATAGCCTATCCGGCACTTATCAGGAAGTAGTGAAACAGGCCCTAGGTAATTTTAACTATATTAAAAATGCAACGTATCTGTATAAATAGAAATGAATCCATATTACCCTTGGTCACAACATTTTGCTGATATCCTACTAATATTATAAGGGTGAAAGTTTGTTTGGATATATGGATGTTTGTTACTCTTTCACGCAAAAACCACTAAACGGATTTTAATAAAACTTTACAATAAAATAGCTCATATATCAGAATAACACATAGGCTACAATTTTAACCCAATTTCAAAATGAGGGAGGTGCTATGTTCGTTTTTTATGTTCAA
Source organism: Aricia agestis (assembly GCF_905147365.1). Classification (NCBI taxonomy): domain Eukaryota; kingdom Metazoa; phylum Arthropoda; class Insecta; order Lepidoptera; family Lycaenidae; genus Aricia; species Aricia agestis. Next base: position 19,119,378 of record NC_056407.1, on the reverse strand, counting down.
CGATTACTCCGCCGTTTGTTAACCGATTTTCAAAATTATTCTTTTGGTATATAGTATAAAAAGGATGGTACGACCGTGCCGCTTTTTTGCTCGACTTGGCGGGGGCACTGCCGTGCCCCCAGATCATACCAATTTGGTATTATATTCACATAAGTGGTGATCTGATGAGGGATCCATAAGTAATCGATGGAACTCCTCAAAATTTATAGGGAAACATGTGTTGACTTCGGTTTCGTGAGAAGTATTCTAAGTATATGCTACTCGTACCAACAAGTACGATTTTGTACCGAGGTATACCTGGTATGCCGTGGTTCGGAAGGTGCTGAGAGAACTCCTGATTCTTTATAAATACAAGTTTGGGAATTAAGGCGTTGTTTTAAGAACGGAAAGCATATGCTACTATGCTAATTACATTCATAATCATCATCATCACTACCATAATATTATACCATACATCGTCCCATGGTTATGAGCCTGTTATGACCCTGTTATTGGTACTTTTCATAGTCTTTTAGATCGAAACTCGAGTTTGTCAAGCGATCACTTAAAAAATCTATACTTAATATTATAAACCTGAAAGTATGTTTGCTTGAACGCGCTAATCTCAGGAACTACAGGTCCGATTTAAAAACTTATTTCAGTGTTAGATAGCTCATTTATCGAGTAAGGCTATAGACTATAATATATTATCACGCTAAGACTAATACGACCGAAGAAACTCAGGAAAATGTGGGAAAAACGGGGGAAATATTAGAAAGGAAGGAAATATTAGAGTAGATCACGTGATGTGAGTATAGCTATTTTTTATGGGAAAATGTACGGTTTCTGTAAAATTCCTAATTTACGCGGGCGAAGCCTTAATTTACGCGGGCGAAGCCTTAGTTTAATATAAGCAGAGATACTTTGAGTCCCAGAAAAGGACATAGGATACATTTTGTCTCGGAAAATCTACGGTTACCGCACAATATACTTTTATGATTTGCGCGTAAACTATTCAATCGATGTAAGGGAACAACTACAAACTAAAGTCCACGTGGACGTAGTCGCGGGCAACAGCTAGTGTGTTAATAAAAAAAAACTCACTGGTAATTGAAATATTTTGTCGAGTCTCTGCTGCGCTGATGCGTTTCGATTATCTCGCATCAAAACATATACTTTGTTTATCCCATCGCAACTGTACAGGAGTTTCTCTATGAGTACCTTAAACAAAAGAAATACATTTTTACTCGAACGCTATTGTTACTTAGAATTGAGCTTTTTCGAGTTTGTTAGCCTTATTAGGACAAAGAAATGTGGAATATACCTATTACAAACTTATCGATATCGTATCGACATCGTATCGGATAACATAAAAAGACCTTAATAAAGGGGACAACTAACCCTAAATTGTCGATTTTATAATTGATTTTTATAAGCCCCGAATTGTTTCATTTTCTAAACATAGATACTAGATAGACATAGATACTGCATTAAACTAAGTTAATATTTTAACACATTGTATAAAATTCTATCATCCCTGGCGGTTGGAGGCATCGGCTGGGGTATGTGGGATTAACATACCAGCGGTTGTCCACGTCTCGCAGACTCGTCAAAGCATGTAGACTTTTCTAGGTCTATGCGTAGTCTATGATATTCTATTATAATAATTATTTTTAAACAAAAAATTTAAACCGACTTCCATAGTAAACTGCCTCTAAAAAGTATGAAATAATAATTCTTACTCTATTTAAGTGCCCTTTATAGGATTACACTTAAATAGAGTAAGAATTATTACTTCATACTTTTTAGAGGCAGTTTACTATGGAAGTCGGTTTAAATTTTTTGTTTAAAAATAATTATTTTTCTCTTTTTAGCTATCTCCATTAAGCATATTATTACGTTGTCACGTCCTGTGGATTGTATTTTATATATTACTAGCTGTCCCGGCAAATGTTGTTTTGCCATAAAATGATTTTCCCTGTTTTCCTGCTTTTTGGGGGCATGTAAACCCCCCCCCCCCCCAAGTATGGGCCGGGAGCGAAGCCCCCCACATGGTAATTAAATGACACTCAAAAAGTATAATATGTTTAATATAGGTTACAATAAATTCACTTTTAATTAATAACTTAGTTTGTTCCCAAAAGAGGAGAATTAAAAGTCGACACCATTTTGTTATAAGCAACATTTCTAGGACGGGGGGCAGCCCCCCCAAATAAGGGTCGGGGGCAAAGCTCAACACTAACGATGCGACAACATTTACAGGAGGTGGGCGGGTTTGGGGGTGCTGCGCCCCCTCAGGTAGGGGGCGGGGTCAAAGCCACCCGCATATTAATTAAATGATATTCGAAATCTGTATGTTTAGTTGAGGTTACAATAATTTCGTTATGATATTCACTTTTAATTACTAACTTAGTATAGTACTGTTGATGATGATGATGATGACGATGATGATGATGAAAGTAATTTGCATTGTAGTATATGCTTCTTGTTTTGAAAACAACACTGACCCCCCGAACTTGTATCTATAAGCATTCAAGAGTTCTGTACAGCACCTTCGGAACCAGGGTATACACTGGTGCAAAATGTTACTTTTTGGAAGCGTATTCTCATAATCCTTCAGAAAAAGTTAAAATCACTAGGTGTTTCCATATAAATTTCAAGGAGTCCCCTCGATTCCTCATGGATTGCATCATCAGATCACCACTTTGGTGACCATGGTACCAAATGACGGCTGTATGTATGAACAAAATAATTTTGAAAATCGGTCCACAAACGGCGGAGATATCTGCGAACAAACATAAAAAAAAGGACCTATATACGGTCGAATTGAGTAACCTTCTCCTTTTTGGAAGTCGGTTAAAAAAAGGTAGATATCGCACTAGCGCGTACAGTCTGATACGGCCAAATGAAGGTAAGTGCCTTCTTTTGAATTAGTTGCATGTTGGCAACGAGTAAGCGACGAGGTGTCACGTTAGAATATCATTGTGTCACGTTTTTGACTTAAAATGCCAAGCTGCGTTTTTAGGAAATGCAAAAATTATAGCTATAAGGTAAAAAAGGATGAAAAAGTTACGTACCACAAGAAAGTACATGAAAACATCTAGTAATTAATTTTTATTTGGATGTTTTCCAACATTATCGACAAATTATTTAATGCAAAAAATTAAAATAAAAAAGGATAGAAAATACGGACGACAACTGCAGCGTGATAAGGACAGATAATCGTGTGAAATAGAATAATCGCGTATGCGTGCCGATGTGCAACTCAAAGTATATAGCAATACTTTTCTATATAATTCGTAACGTATTATCTGTCGCATTCATTGTTGTAATTTATAGATACACCAGAGGTAGGTATTTATATATGTCGTACAGGAACAAATTCTGAGGACCGCTTTGTATGAGCATACGCCATCTTTAATAAAACATCATTGGTCGTCCCACGGTGTGGACTAGAATAGCCCACTTTTTTCACCTGGCATATTATGAAAGACGCCCGTGAGCGGTGAGTGTGAAGAGAGAGGGACGATGTTTGATTTTTGCGTTAGTCGCCCTCTTAAGTTAATCACACCCACTTACACATTCCTTCCATTTTATCCGAGGAGTTTAAATTCTCGTAGCACTGCTACGTGCGGCTCTCGTAGCACCGCTACGCGCGTAGCCGGCTACGACATTGGTATTTAAGTTTCGTAGCACTCCTACGTATAATATTATGTTTCTTGCGTGGGTTTTTTTTTTATAATCAATATCGACATTGAGCATTCTATTCAAATATGGAAAACTACAATCAATAATTAATAAAAGTACCGATTGTCTATGGTGGAGAGGCAGATTAAACATTAAAAATCTTTTCTTTTTTAAAAGCAATCCTTGGCCGTCAAAGAACAGTAAATCAAGCCACAAAAATACGAAATATAAATAAAACGTAAATAAAAAATAAAATACCTATTTATAAACTCATTTTATCACAAAAAACTCATTAAAGGAATAAATTAAAGAAATTTTCCTGTTTAAGAAAATAATGTATTCAGAGATGGCAAATTAAAATTTTTGATGTAATGATCAGGAAGGGGAATACCCACTTTGCCGAGGAATCCACTTCCACCGATGACGAACACCGACTTGCCCCGATACTGCGCCGCCACGCCGCTCTCGTCACACTCACCTGGACAAATATATTCATTACAACATTTTTTGGGACGAAGTTCCTTATCGCGCGTTTGGCGTAAAGGGGGCTAGACAGAACGATATTAATTGACCTCGACACTTTTTATTGGTACCTGCATGTTAGGGGCAGAGGGCATTGATAGTATTCTTGTGCGTCAACTAGATGGCGTTTTTTGAGGATAAACAGCGACGTGTTGTTAGTATTCCTGGGCGTCAATAGATGGCGTTTTTTTAAATATTTTTTGAGTGTATAATATGCATACAGGTTTTTTTAACATCAGAAATAACTTCGTTCCGTTCAGGTGTCCCTTGACAACTCTCAATTTTTTTTGTTGAGTTATGAAAGCATTCTTGTTATAAATGATCTAAAGAACATGTCTGTATTCATAACTCAATACGTAATTTTTATATGGGGTGATCACAGACATAGATCAAGATAGATACCGCATGTGTATGTACTTCACGTGCCATATCGCGTTCCCAAACGATGGGCAATGCTCTTTCGAAAGTCGGTTCTTTAGTCTGAATTTTTAAAATGCCTAAATGCCTAAAAGTGCCGTATTGAGCTGGAGAAATTCAAATAGAAACTTTGGCCAAGATAATGGACACGATTCTTATCATCGGTACGTCACAGTAGGTAGGAAAAATTGGTCAAGTGCGAGTCGGACTCGCGCACGAAGTTTCTGTACCGTTATAGAGCGCAAATAGGGAAACAAATGTGTTTTTTGTATGGGTGCACCCCCAGTGTTTATATGTTGCCAGTATGGATTACGAGCCAAAAAGACCAAAAAAGGAACGTTTGTTGTATGGGAGCCCCCCCTTAAATATTAACTTTATTTTGTTTTTAGTATTTGTTGTTATAGACGCACCAGAAATACATAACCTGTGAAAATTTCAGAAGTCTAGCTATAGCGGTTCTTGAGTTACAGCCTGGAGACAGACAGACAGACGGACAGACATCGAAGTCTCAGTAATAGGGTCCCGTTTTTACTCTTTGGCTACGGAACTCTAAAAAAGTGACACGCTCGTTTTCATACAAATGGAGCGACATGCGGTATCTATCTTGATCTATGTCTGTGGAGGTGATATACAAATGCTTAACCCTCCATGCACCACGTGGGGTCTGACAATCCCCAGAAGTACAAAAATTTTCATAACTTTTTTAATAATCGCGTGATTTTTTTGACGCTCTATGTAGCTGGAGTTAAGACATTGCCTTACCGTTTGGCGGCAGTAGTTTAGGATTTTCTTCACCGATGCAACGACCAGACGTACACAATGTGTGTTGGGGTCCCACAAACCCCACGTAGTTCAGGGCGTCGTTAAAAAGTTGTATAGACAGAGTATTGTGAAATGTAAAAAAATCTATTTTTCTCTCATATTTGAATTCAATTCGATTTAATAAGCATTCGTGGACGGGTTTATGAACAAATTAAGTATGATTTTCATAGAAGAAGATTTAAAAAATCGCAAAGATATAAACCATGGATACTAAGAGGTTATTGAAGCGGTTTCACCAACTTCTTGGCAAAGCAGCCCCTGGACCACCAGAAAAATTATCAAGATCAATAAAGAAGTATTCAGATTGTATCAGGAAGATAAATTAAAAACTCAAATACGGTTGTGAGCACAATAATAGACCCATTTGCTTACACATACCGTGCCCACTTTCATTGTAAAAAATGTACTGATTTCAACTTGCCTGAATATCGTGTAGACTGATTGTATTAAGTTAATATTATTCAATTTGTATTCCTTATATAGTTAGTTTTTAAATTTTAAAGCAGTACGGGAAATAAACGGTAACTTTTCAATTGTTGGGGCTCACCATAAAAGAGTCTATGTTTTACTTGGTAAAAGATTACTAAATTTTAATTTTTGGGTGTATAGGATTAAAAATGGGAATTATCTTTCGTATTAGTAATTATTAGTAATTATTAGTATTCGTATATTAGTAAGTATCGTTTTATATTACAATTAAATAGACAAAAAACAGATATTTGAAATAAAATGAACAAATAAATACAAATTACTCATTCCTTGCCCAAATAAGTCTTAGGGTTTGACAAACCCCACGTGGTGCACGGTGTAACTTTTATCACGTGGTGCACGGAGGGTTAACAGCGTTCATATTATATTATTATTATCATGACCTGGCAGACATTGTTTTGCCGTATACGTAACTAGATGACGCCCGCCACTCCATTGCGCCAACATTCATTTATGCCGCGGGAACCGTACCTTTTTCCGGGATAAAAAGTATCCTACGTCCTTTCCCGGGACTCAAAATATCTCCATGCCCAGTAAAATCGGTTCAGCGGTTTGGGCGTGAAGAGGTAACAGACAAACCGACACACAGAATTTCTCATATATTATTATTCTCATAGTATAGTATGGACACTAAATTAAGTAGGTATTCATAATCATAATTACAATTTACCACTTGAATCACTCTTATACAGGGTGTTTCAAATAAAGACGTCTAGTAAGCCTAAAGGGGGATATAATGAAGAACTTTTGTTCTACGACATTTAGAAATTCGCGATGCACTTTTAGGGAACAAATAGCAGTCAATTGAAAGCCGTGTACTAATTACTTGAGGGACTGGACGTTCACATCAGTGTTTCAAAATAATTTCTTGCTCAGGTCATGACTATCGAAAATATCTTTATAGGGGCGTAATCGTGCGTTATATTATAATGTTTTAAGCACCAAGTGTAGATATTGCGGCATCGTTTACGCTAAAACTGATGTACCATCGAAAAAATTGATTCATAGTCAGATGGCGGACCTACGTTATTTGGTGGGGTTATGTCAATTCAATGTAAGTCGCGATCTGTTGGCTTGGTTCGACATAATGCGACGTAGGCTAAGAATCAACTTCTCTGCCCTAGTAGACAAGTGGCAAGCGTTATCGTAAACGCTAACAAAATGTATGCGATTTGACATAAGTCATTGTTTCGCTAGCGAATACTAATGTCAAATCCCATAAATTTTATGGCGTTGGCGTTGGCGTTTACGATGATCGCTTACCGCTTGTCTAGGCCCTTGATAGTACAAGCGTGAGCCGTATTTTTGTTGCCATCCAAAATATTTCTCTATCCTTTTAGCAGTAGTAAAAAGAGGAATAAGAAAGAAATTATCTATCTATTCAGCCGTACCTTCAAAATTTCTCGTGTATAACAGTAAAATTCTACAAAATAAATATAAAACTCACCCATGATATTATGTATTTGTAAAGTAAAAAAAAATTTTTTTGTTCGTAATAAAGTCGCACGAGATAAATAAAATATATAAACGAATAACACTCCTTAAAAATACGACTTCACATAAGTCGGTATCCGTGTATATTAAAACATAATATTATTATTATTATCTATAAGTAAGTGTTTAAAACACGTCTGACCGTCACTTCTAAGAGGAATGAAACATTTTATATAAACACAGGCATTTTCTACGTATAATCTACAGTTGCAATTATATTACATACAGTCGTTGCTCACGACTTTGTCTCTATTATTATTATTATTTACTTTTACAGAAAAATTGCAAGATTCGGTCTCAAAATGATACAGATAGAATACTTAATTCTGTAAAGATGATGGGCCATGGTAAATACAAGATGATTATTATGATTCTATATGGTATGTTAAATCGATGTCGATCTTGGGAAATTAAAAACAAATATATTATTATATAAAAATAATAGAAGCAATAAATAAATAAATAAATCTTTTATTTCACGTTTATTCTTTAGGACGCTATAACATTTTTTCAGAAATATCAGCGATTTTCAGGTACCATTTTAAAGAATTAGGAGTCACACTGCGAAGATATTTGGGTTTCAAATGAAAGATAATATGGTCTCTACGTCTACACCATAAAAATTTTATATTTTAAGGTAATAGGTATTTACGCACCAAGTAGCGCAGCGAACATGAATCAGTTATGAAGTCCCATCTGCCCGCTCGATGCAATTTAACTCGAATGGTTACAATTATGTAATAATTTACATTCATTTGTTATTAGTTTAGTTATAGTTATAAGTAGTTGAGAACGGTATGTCTAGACAAATTCGACAAGAGTTTTTAGGCATATCATAATATAAAATTGTAATTAGATTTGAAGAAGTAAATAAATAAAAATACAAAATTTTCACATAAATACCATCCATCACAATAATCGAAAAACATTGAAAAAATGGGGTTTGATTAGGTACCATTATAGCTAAATACACTGAATGAAGGAAAATAAATATACAAAAAATTGTTGCTTATTTAGTCCCCTATACGAATAGGTAAATATTGTATTGTTACGGATGCGGACACGTAGTGCCATCTAGCGTCAAACCAGCGAAACTTATCGAGGCATCACAACAACATAAATCCCCTACTCAATACTAGATGGCGTTAGGTGTATGTTTACCTGCGCGCACCTTCTAGAAAAGTCCAACACTTGTTTACTTGTTTACCTGTTTACTTGTTTACGTATATTGTGTACATTCGGGAAGGAATGTTCTCGTACAGTCTAGGGCTCGCCTCGACCCATATAAATAGTTGCAGGAGGACGGGCTGAAATTTAGTTCGATACGAGCTATCATCAAGGCGACTTCGGAGTGAAAACAAGTGATCAATAGTGAGTAAACCAGTGAAACATATGACTTGGCTACGACCTAGGACAGTGATAGTGCTTAGTGATTGGACCTAGTGATTAGTGTTTAGACCTAGTGTGTGCTTGTGTGACCTAAGTATAGTCTACAAGAGAGTCAGCAGGTATTTCTCTCCAAATCCTTCGAACCCTAGCACGTAACAGTATATAAAAATATATAACATTTCCATTTATAAGAAAAATAAGAAACGCTCTCAAATTTCTTCATACATTTTTGCCCTACCAAGAACGCGGCAAGCGTCGTAACCGCCACTGTACAAGGCGCGCTGATATTGAATTTTAATCTCCAACGTCGATATTCGTACTGACTTATTTTTAAACAATGTGTTTTAAGTAGTTTTTGATATGAATACATAATATTGAAATTGTTATAAGTAAGTACATTGAATATTTTAATATAAGATAATAAAATGATAAATTGACTTATGTGTCTAAAGATTCAATAATATTATAAAGATTTTACTAATAGTACCTACAATATTTCTTTTTTTTTTTACTGTCAATTAATTTTAAGATTATGTACGTGATTCCGACTTATTTGAGAGTGAAGAGGCATAAAAGGATAATATAGTATAAACGACTCCATAATTGAAAGTACATCATGCGCTAATGACGACGGGTCGATTTAAATCAAAATATAGTTTTGTTATGAATAAAACTGTGATAAATGTCCTTTTGTTTAGTAAGTTTGAACCTAGCGTGTTTAAAGTGAGACTTGAATGACATTTATACTATTATTAGAATATTACTTTTAGAATTTAATTATAATCGTTAATTTCCTGCTTCCTTATTTCTTTGGTGATGTAAAATAGACTTTGTAGATATAATTTAAAAAAAGATGATTATTATCTTTATTATATTTCATTGTATAGTATTTGTGTTTCCTGCCTTTATCTTGTGTCAACTATATAATAGGCTACTTGACCTACTTTTTTCTTCATGCTAATCGCTTCTTAATCATTTATTTACACAAAAGAAACTAATATTTTATTATTTTACACAGTAGAAACCCATAAAAATGTTGATTGAAAAATATGCCACATAAATGGCGCCGAAAACACTGTTCGCCATAGTGTGATGTCATACGTTTTGTATCTTAAACTCTCTCTATTGAACATTTTTTATGTGCTAAATGTACGAGTCTATAAGTGCCCAAAAATTATAAAAGAATAAAGTAAATAAGAAATTAGAAATTATTTTTAATGTTGAAAACTTTTGGAGAAAAGTTTTGGCCATTTCATTTCCCGTCTACAATAAATGGAGATAATATAATATAAAACTGATGTTTTATTTGAATTATTCAAGAAAATATATTTTACAATTCTTTCTAGGCTTATTCTTATTATTTATGTCCAAATAATAATTATTATTTATGATAATATTTATGTACAAACATAATCTGTCAAAATTTCAGAAGTTCTTGAGTTACAGCCTGGAGACAGACAGACGGATGGACGGTCGAACTGACGGACGGACGGATGGACGGACAGACCGACAGACATCGAAGTCTTAGTAATAGGGTCCCGTTTTCACCCTTCGGGAAAACAGACACTAGCGTCACTACGGAACCCTGTATTGCGCGTGGCCCGACACGCACTTGGCTCGTTTTATTTTTTGAGTGCATACAGGTTTTTTGTAGATAAGAAAATATAATAAACTAGAACTTCGATTCATCCGGGTGTCCCCTTGACACCTCTCAAGTTTTTTAAAATAAAATAAAGGGTAAACGAGCAAACGGGTCACCTGATGGAAAGCAACTACCGTGGCCCAAGGATACTCGCAACAATAGAAGAGCTGCAAGTGCGTTGCCGGCCTTAAGCCTTAACCAGTTTTAGTGGTGTTGGGCGACGGTGTCCCCGGGAGGTTACCGCGAACTCCCCACTCCCCAGCTAAGGGCTTTCGCACAAAACTGCGAATTCGCATCGCAAGTCGCAACGTATCGTAACGAGAATTTTGTCGCAGATACAAGTATCTGCGACAAAATTCTCTTCGCATCGCAAGCGATGCGATGCGAATTCGTAGTTATGTTATGCTGGAATGAACTGTCATCAGTAGCATTTCTGGATGCGATCAATACGACCTGCGGGGCTAAAATGGTCACATTTAGCAATTCCTCTCAATCAATTCAGCAAATGAATTGTCAAAACTGTCAAACTGACAAAATAATATCAAATCAGTTCAAAAATACAGAAATGAATTGTAAGCAGAGTTGCATTTTGCGATTTAAGAAAAATGAATCACATCATGATTCATATCATGATTCTTCAAAGCGACCATTTTAGCCCCGCAGCAAACCTTCAAGAATAGAGCGTATTCCCTCTTCTGCAGCTCTTCTGATGTTGCGAGTGTCCATGGGCGACGGTAGTTGCTTTCCATCAGGTGACCTGTTTGCTCGTTTGCCCCCTTATTTTTATAAAAAAAAAAAAATATACAGTATGTCTGGTGAGACATGTTCAATACTCGAGGACGTGATATTTGGCTATAATATATTAGATGAAATAAAATTATATAAAAAAATAATATCATTTGATCACTGAGTAAATGTAGTTTAAAGTTAAATTCATAATTATTTACGCAACGCATGGACAACGTGCGCGGGAAGGCTAGCGACGCCATAGTAAAAGGAGGGGAAGTAAGTTATCTTCTTACAAAGGCCGCGCCGCGCGCGGCTTGCATGAAGGTGCCTTTGTATGAAGATAACTTACTTCCCCTCCTTTTACTATGGCGACGCGGTGTTTCTTTGATGGCGCACGCCGCGCCGCCCGCCGCATCGCGCCGTTCGCATAGTATGCGGCCTACTTGCATAGCCGCGTAATTTACTTAGTGTCCATGGTTCATTTATTTAAAGGGAAATTTGGTCAAAGATTAAGTACCTAATTTTATTACATAATTATAATGAGAATCGAGTAAGTACAGAGTACTCTCCTTAAGTATTGAACATGTCTCACATGCTCAATGCTGTATATAATATGTGTGGGAGCCCTTAGTCGTGAACTCTGGACGTCGGGGCCCTTTGCCTTCGCCTTGGCCTCCTCCGAGGAACTTATTATTTATTATCTATATTATTTACCCACACCACACATTGTCTTAAGCATCATCTCTTAGAGATAACATGAGCACAAACATGCATATGATATTATATCACATTAAATGTTACTCATGATTAATTATTAACATATTTTATACGATTTTTTTAGGAAATGAAAAATATCACGTTACAGAAAAAACAATATAAAATTAGGATTATCATAAAGACAACATACATTTAACGTTGTAAATTAAATTATATTCCTTTATTAAACATTTTAACTTGAAAATTAAAATTAAATATAATTATAAATGCAATAAAAACGTTTTATTACTGTTATTATGCACGAAAACGATACTTCATTTTATTTTAAAAATGCAGCTGAAGGTGTTTTATTACTATCTATTCAAAAAATACACAATATAGCCAGAGTAGACAGAATGATATATCTATTGTGATATAGTAATGTCAAAAAATTTATAGCGCCGTACTCAGAGATATTTAAATTTATAAGATTAACCTTTAACAATTTAATGAAGAGTTTGATAGATAATGTATAGGGCTTATGTCAAAATTTTGAATTAATTACCAATGATATTCTATGTTACTAACGTAACTAGATTGGAAGTTTACGGTAGCAACGCGTTGCCACTTCGAAGATGCCTGCAGGCATATCTCACATACATAATGACATAACGAATATATGACTTGACATTGTCTTTTGAACAAAAAAGTGGTTACGCATTTCTGAGAATCTTTTGTAAGACATTGCTACTCTAGTATTTTAGAAACTCATTGTTAATTACATTTAAGTAATTATTGCTCGGTGTTCCACTCTGAGTGCGGTAAGCTTATAAAATTTTGTTTTGAAATCCAATTTATAGTCAAATTATTGTCCTTTTGTTTAAAGATAAGCTTTTATATTAATAATAAATAATAATGTAGGTAGGTGTACACACAAAAATATCACGATTTTTTTAATTAAGTACTAAAAACTCCAAAAAACGGACAAAAATAGAGGTTTTGAAGGCTTATTATAACATTATGTAAATACAATTGAATATATTTTTATGCATTACGATAATTATTATTATTATGACGCTCGGGACTCATCTTATAAAATACAAGATGACCCCCGCCACTCCGTTGTGCCAAAAGGCCAGGTGCGAGCAGGACTCGCGCACGAAGGGTTCCGTACCGTTATAAAGTGAAAATAAAGAAAAAAATGTGTTTGTATGGCAGTCCCCCTTAATTATTTATTTTATTTCAATTTTATTATTTAATATTAAAGTAAAACTATAATTGAGTACCTATTTTGTGAAAATTTCAAGTGTCTATATGTTGCCATTATGCATTACGAGCCAAAAAGACAAAAAATAACGTTTTGTTGTATGGGAGCCCCCCGTAAATATTAACTTTATTTTGTTTTTACTTTTTAGTATTTGTTGCTATAGCGGCACCAGGCATAATCTGTAAAAATTTCAGAAGTCTAACAATAGCGGTTCTTGAGTTACAGCCTGGAGACAGACAGACAGACGGACAGACTGACGGACAGACATCGAAGTCTCAGTAATAGACCCTATTACTGAGACTTCGATGTCTGTCCGTCCGTTTTTACCCTTTGGGTACGGAACCCTAAAAAGTATCGTCCTTTCCCGGGGTTCAAAGTATTATCTATATCCAGTATATCGGTTCAGCGGATAGCTCGTTAACAAGTGGTAACAGACATACAGACATGCTTTTGCATTTATAATATTAGTATGGTTGTATGGAAATTTAAAATATTTATATTAAACTTGTGTTGTAGACATTTATTATGAGAAACCACTTAATTCGTGCAACTTCGTGCATGACAATAACCATGATAAGGTCTCTTAATTCGATGTGAATTATAATTTTATAAGAAACTAAGTACCTATCGCATATAAATAAATATATACTTAATATTTTGTAGCCTACAAATTACAATAATTATTGTACTAAAGCTGCATCGAATTAATTAAAATGCAAAAATAGGTACTTAGCATAGTAGTACTTAACTTGGTGGTTAAAATAAGGACTTGAGGAATATAATATTATTATATTACTTATATTCTTCAAGTCTATATTATACATCATCACATATCAAATTCGTACGTACTATCAGAAAAGTCAATTCATAGGCAGAAGACGGACATTCGTAATTTGGTAGCGTACTATATTTTTGTTTTTTGTTCCAAGGGGGTAGTAAATAAATCGCTAGTATTTTTTATTTTTGACAACTATTACGTACGTTGATTTATTGTACTGGTGAAAAAATAATTCTGTACTAGAGATCGCCCAATGGTCGAAATTCGACCTTAGATTCAACGACATTAGGACTACTACCTATATTTTGTAAAAAAAAAAAAAACTTTATCATATTTTTTTCAACTCTTGTCTCTAGGACTCAGCTGATCTCAGACTGGCCGTATAAGTATTGTCTAATTAGATTCAATAAAAAAACTATAATCAATTTTCAATTTGTCAACTTGTTGTCAACAGACTTCAACCATAAATAAAAGCATAGACATAATATATACTGTCGTAAAGACCACCTGACAACTCGAAAATGCGTGACCATTTTTGATCTGTCAATGTGTGCGTGTGCTAGTGATGTATATTTTACTATCGATAGTATAGTAAGTTGCTATCGATAGTTTAGTCCGTTCGAGTTATTTTACCTGAGTTTCTATAAGAAATAAATAATATGCAACATTGATAGATTTGTATTTCAAATTAGGTATCATAAATTTTAATTGGCAAAAAAAGGTGACGATTGAAAAGTAGATACACATTTTCTTTTGGAATGATTTTTCAATCGTCGGATATGTTATGACATGAGGTTCTTATAGGGGTAAATAATTTACACTTAACACATTAAAAAGTTATTTATTACTCAGGTAAAATCTATCTGGTAAATCAGTCCTTACATTGAAAGTAAACGTTGAAAGTAAACATACACATTATATTTTATTCTTAAATTAAATACATATTATAAAATATCATAATATTTTATTACAATTATTTTGATCCGACTTCCAAACAGGAGGAGTCTAGACGTTCGCCTGTGGATATATTTTTATGTATGTTCAACGATTACTCCGCCGTTTATGAACCGATTTTCAAATTTTTTTTTTGCTGTACATTGTATTGTTCCGAGTAGGTATCATGTTCACAAAAGTGGTGGTCTGGTGATGGAAACAATGAGAAATCGAAGTGACTCCTTGATATTCAAATGGGAACATAATATGGTCCCAGAAAACGTTCAAAATCTTTCGATTAATAAATTTAAAAAAGTGGTCAAAGAACGTTTTGTGCCAAAGCCAAAATGATTTCATAATTGATGGCACATCTTGGGAGTAGAATGCTGAATGACTGCTTGCAAGGCTACTTCTACATGACTTACAATTATTATGTATCTATCTATGTTTACATTGTATAATTTTTAGTTACAGCATTGTAAATTTTGTTTTAAAAGATTTTTTTTTTTCTCACATTTTTTGGTAAAAAGTGGGCGTGCGAGTTTCTTACGCCGGTTCTTCTCGTCGGCTTAGTTACCGAACCGGTGGTAGGCACCATGTATTCTGAAAATATATTTTATTTTAGATTTGTTCAGAAATAAAGCAATTTTGATTTTGATTTTTTAAAACACCAACTGTAAGTATAGAAAACGTTAAGGACAGTTAAAATGAGTAAAATTATTATTTTTAAACAAAAAATTAAAACCGACTTCCAAGGCAAGGACAATAGTAATATTATACTTAAATGAACTAAAAAGTATTAAATAATTCTTATTCTGTACTCAGTATTAATTATGTTCTCAATCTTCATTATTTTGCAATCGGTACCAGCTAACCTAATCGCCAGTTCTCTGACAGAATAGGTATAACAGCAACTTATATACTTAGGACTGGTACCGACTTCAAAATTATGAAGATTGAGTACAGAATAAGGATTATTTAATACTTTTTAGTTCATATAAGTATAATCTTAAATGAACTAAAAAGCATTAATTGCTTATAATTGCTTATTTTTAATAATTGCTTCAGTAACAAGTGCAACAGTATGTCAAACTTACTGGCACAAATAAAGTTGGGATAGCTCCTTTAACCAAAATAGTATTTATTCTAATTTTTCTTTAAAATTTTCAATGAAATGTTTGCCTACATATTGTTGAATTTTTCTTGGGATTCCAACCAACACGCCCAATTAATTTCAGCCATTTTCCTCTTATTAGAGGATCTTGAGGGAATCTGTAAAACAAATGATTATGATATATAAATATAAACCTTCCTCTAGTTTTAGAGTCACTCTATATTATAGTAGTTATATTATATTAGCTATATTATACTATACTATATTATATTAGTTAAAATAAGATAATATGTCCTTTTTAGTCCAGCCGCACATTTTCCGAATTTCTGATCACAAAAATTCGGACGCCCCGCCCCGCTCATACATTTTGACACGTCAGAAATTCTTTTAGTATGATGGGTCTACAACAAAATGTATGAACAGAGTGCGTTCCGCCGGGCGTCCGAATTTTTCTGATCAGAAATTTCGGATAATGTGCGGCCGGGCTTAAGGTGATAAATATAAAGGTAAATGATTTTTATTTTAGATTTATGTTATTGTAAAATATCGATAAGCATATCGATAAATTTGATTCAAGCACTAGCGTATATGTAAGAAATTTTGATGAAAAATTTTTCTTCAAAATTTGTGTAATATAGGAACAATAGTACCTTTAGTTACGCAAAATATGAAAGTAAAAGGAAGGATTCACAATATTTTATTTGAAATAGAGAACTAAAGACAGAATATAGCAAAAATAAACACATCGTAGCAATTAGGACATGAAGATTAATTACGGGTAAAATGTATATTTTTCAGGATTATTCCTATGATTTACACTGCAATCACTCACAGCACAAGTTATTATTGTTATATATAATAGTATTTGTTGAAAATAACATACGATTTAAATAATAAATTGCAAATACCGAAAGGGCATAAAAACGATTGACGACTTTTGACGACCTGTCAAATATAAGTTGTTACAATTTTCATTAGACTGCCTCTCTCTTTTCATCTTGTTATAATTCCATAAAGGATTTTCTTCTCTCTCGCACTCTTTGTTGGTCTTTAGCATTATATTATGTCTATGAATAAAAGAGTATAATTCGTATTTCGTATGTATAGGCTTGTCACTCAAAAATCTGTCATCTTTTTTAGTAGTAGTGTCGTAGTGTGTGTAACGTTTTATTTGTTAAAAATATAGGTATATGATAAAAGCATAATCTATCTATAATATAAAAATGAGTCGCTGAATGTGTTGCTAAGAGCAAACTCGAGAACGGTTGGACCGATTTCGCAAATTTTTTTTTTAAATATTCCTTGAAGTACGAGGATGGTTATTATGGAGAGAAAAATTCTAAAAAAAAATTTAAATTTCCTGAAAAAGTCTAAAAACAACACTTTTTTATATAAAAAAGGATTTTCAATTGTGTTAGTAACGCTAAAACTCGAAAACGGCTGGAAAGATTGGGCTAATTTTAGTCTTGAAATATTCGTAGATGTCCAGGGAAGGCTTTAAAGTGACACGAAGTTCACCGGGACAGCTAGTTTTAAAATAATATTGGCTCGTTGCACTCCTTCTCCATATAAACTACTAGCTTTTGCCCGCGGCTTCGCTCGCTTTTCTGTATATTTTTTCCAAGAAATGATTGAGTTAATGTGCATGAATCCCAAACTAAGCTTTTATTATTCCTCGCTAGAAGGCTTCTTCTTCGCGATAGGCCGTTTGTCCGTCGCCACCGTCACCGGAACGTTACCGAGAACGTGATGACGGCGCCGATGGGTCAATTCAGACCGCAACGCGTCGAGGCGAGGCGAGGCGCGGCGCGGCATAAATTCGTACGGATTTGACAGATATCAATTGCGTGAGCGTCATGCGAATCTGTCAAATCCATACTTTAGAAATGCATCTACGCGTCGCGTTGCGGTCAGAATTAACTCTTTGCGATAGGTACACATATTTACTTTAGCCGTCTGTCCACTGTACTGCCGTCATCGTGACGTCATCGACAAAAATTCAGGTATAATGCCACTTCACGGCCTAGGGCCAAGGCTATGCCACTACAAACGGCGGCGGCATCTGTTGATACACCTATTTCAGTAGAAAATGTAAAAAAGGTTGTAATGTGGAATTTTGTTTTTATTTTTTTGGCGGTGACGGCGGTGGGCGGTGGACAAACGGGTTTACCTAAAGCCTTTTTACGAAAGGGCTGCTGGAAAAACGTTAAACGTTCTCAAAGTACACATCAAGCTTTTATGATCAATTTGTCAGAAGCTAGAGGAATCGTCGCTTAAATATGAAATAAGGTTGGCAAAAATATTAAATAAACGTATACAAAGTTTTCGAAAAAGCGCTTACGTTTTAAAAGGGTGTAACACCGTATTGGGATTAGGCGAGATAATAATCATGGCGTTATATCATATTTCGGAATTTATAATTTGGAAACTACAAACAGAGTAGACAGAACTAAGGATTGCCTCGACTTCGAACAAACTGGCGTATCTACGCGAGTTGGACTCTAGTGTCACTTTGAACATGTTTCACAATGCTTTGCGAGTTTCTTACGCCGGTTCTTCTCGCCGGGCTAGTTCCCGAACCGGTGGTAGGCATTATTGTGGACTGTATGATTTTTGTTGATATTTATATGTCTATATATTTGAGCTTTGATCACTTTAAATTAAATCACTTTTAACTCTTCACTTCGATTTATTATATTAAAATTAAACTTCGTGCACTGTACCAAGGCAAAGGGCGGACTACTCAATGTTTATTATTTATACTCGTTACACCCGTAATCTGACCTATCGGAGCAATTTATATCCGTCCGATAAGAATGATGTTCTCTGACCAAGATCCGTCAGAGTTTCTGGAGTCGTAGTTGCCGTATGAGTCCTATGCCCAATTACTATTCTATCGCAACGCCACGACGCAACGTCGACCGGCCTATTTATACGTCTAACTTCACTCCCGCCATGCGGCATGCGCTAGCGCAGAGGGAGAAGACCCCGCCCACTTATCCCGGTGCGGGGATATACGCCTTATTTCTATCCCACGGAGATACCATTTCAGCGTACACCTATCTCTTTCCTACCCATTGCTATGGCACTGTGCACTACACAATACAAATTACAATATACAATAATTATTCAATACATAATATGCAATACAACAATTTCAATGCCATGATATTATGTTCTTAATCTACGTAACATAATATCGTGACTCACAGATCAGGGTCTTAGATTAATATACAAATTAAATCTAATTCAGATGTGCACTAATTATTAATCATCTACTAATACACATTATTCGTATTTCTTGCCCTTTGATTCCAAACGTACGAATTACACAATACGTGGCAAGAAATACTCATAGCAACAACTGTCGCGGAAATTATGTAATACACAAGAATACATAAGGTTTTATTATACTCAAAACTTATAGCTAGATACTACAACACATTTAACCACATTCGTATCTAACCCCAAAGGTTTCCCATACGATAGCCTAGTCTTTATTTATTTGTAGTTTACACATATTCTAAAACACATACAACACATTTTGACGTGGGAGAGCCATGCTTCGGCACGAATGGGCCGGCTCGACCGGAGAGATACCACGTCCTCATAGAAAACCGGCGTGAAACAGCGCTTCCGCTGTGATTCGCCGAGTAAGTGAGTTTACCGGAGGCCCAATCCCCTACCCTTTTCCTTTCCCTACCCTCCCCTATTTC
Organism: Aricia agestis; assembly: GCF_905147365.1. Taxonomy (NCBI): domain Eukaryota; kingdom Metazoa; phylum Arthropoda; class Insecta; order Lepidoptera; family Lycaenidae; genus Aricia; species Aricia agestis. The sequence goes on along the minus strand of NC_056407.1, from coordinate 19,099,704 downwards.
CTTCCGTACCCTCCCCTATTCCCTTCCCTACCCTCCCCTATTACCCCTTAGAAGGCCGGCAACGCACCTGCAGCTCTTCTGATGCTGCGAGTGTCCATGGGCGACGGAAGTTGCTTTCCATCAGGTGACCCGTTTGCTCGTTTGCCCCCTTATTTCATATAAAAAAAAAAAAACAATCAAAATAAATATTTCTATCGTAACAATAAACTAAGCATCTGCTAGCTTTCTAAAATTCTATTCTTACGCTGGTTTCTCAGATATTGGCGAACGTTTGTTCCTAACATCCTTTATTTATTGTTCGGACAAAGACAATGCTTTATTACTTTGTAAGAGAAACAGCTTTACTCGTTACTAATTTTTAAGGAACACTGTAATAACGTATTTTGACTAACGAACCTAATACAGTCAAAGGGACCGAACATATTGTGGCGATTTCACTTTAACAATTATTTTTTTTTATGATATAAGGGGGAAAACGAGCAAACGGGTCACCTGATGGAAAGCAACTTCCGTCGCCCATGGACACTCGCAGCATCAGAAAAGCTGCAGGTGCGTTGCCGGCCTTTTAAGAGGGAATAGGGTAATAGGGGAGGGTAGGGATGGGAAGGGAAGGGAATAGGGGAGAGTAGGGAAGGGAATAGGGTAGGGGATTGGGGCTCCGGTAAACTCACTCACTCGGCGAAACACAGCGCAAGCGTTGTTTCACGTCGGTTTTCTGTGAGAACGTGGTATTTCTCCGGTCGAGCCGGCCCATTCGTGCCGAAGCATGGCTCTCCCACGTATTTTAGAAATATTGTATCTTAGAAATACACTACTTAACCTTCTAAAATATGTTCGCTGCCCTTTTCATCGTTGTGTCCACAACAGGCATCATGTAGACGTTCAGAGAATATTTGAAAAAATTTATTCTGAATAAAAAAGTTTTGAGTTTTTGAGTTTGAGTAAGGATTGATTCAGACTGCAACACGACGCGTAGATGCATTTCTAAATTTATTTGGATTTGACAGATTTGCAAGACGTCTCACGCAATTGAAATCTGTCAAATCCATACAAATTTATGCCGCGCCGCGCCTCGCCTCGCCTCGTCGCGTTGCGGTCTGAACTGACCCTAAGGGTCAATTAAGACCGTAACTCGGCAACAAAATATTGAATTGGCCTCACAGGACCAAACTTTTTGGCGAAACTTATTTTGTGATGTCATTTTGATGATTTTTAATTAAGTACATGTATTCAGGAGGAGGTTTAAAAATGTTTTACATACATAAAGAATATAAACTTTTTTCAATGTGAATATAATATCTTTCCAAAAAATCGAAGAAGAAATAGTTGTTGACTCCTCAAAGATTTTTGTCCTTAAGGCCGCGCAACGCCGGAATGGCAGCGGCGAGGCGAGCACTTCTGAAAGTGCTCGCCTCGCCGTTTAAAATCATAATATGACACTGATGTCATAATATTATGATTTTAAATTTTATCTTCATTAAGTAATACATACTTATCACTTGAGAAATCGCGGCCACCGGTGCCCGCTTGGCCGCTCGTAAACTTCTTAAGCGATACTATGTATTACAATAATGAAGATAAAGTTTAAAATCATATGACACTGAAAGTGCTCGCCTCGCCGCTGCCATTCCGGTGTGGCGAGGCCCTAAAGGGGATGAACTCTCGCCCTTCACGCACATGCAGGATTATCCTACAATTCGGGGAAACCCCGTAACAAATACTGTCTATAAAAACTGTAATATACACAACAAATTGTCAACTTTAGCTTTTATGGTATAGTAGTAAATAAACATATTTTGTGATCAGAAATAACTTTTTAGCTTAGATGAATGATTGGCGAGACCAATCATTTATCTAAGCTTTTTATTGTACTCAGTACTCAGTACTGACTACTGATACTGTCATGTATAGTTATATTTTGATACAAAAGGCTTATACAAATAATTATACTTTAATAATTATTGTAAAATAATGCTCCCATTTATATACAGTACCAAATATTGCTCGTAATTAAAGGGGGTAAGTAGCAAATAAGCCATTGATCCATTCATTCTGACATTTCCAATAGTCACCTAACCGGGCTATAGTATAATTTATTATGAATCAGCTCTAAGACTTTGTTTTAGGGCCAACGCTAAATCTCGCGCGGGCGCACGCTTGCGTGTGAATAATGAAAAATAATATGGGCAGCGCAGGCGCGTGCGACGGAGCGCGGACGCGGGCGACGGACTGTCACACGCTCGACGGACGTGCGGGCACACGGCGCGGGCGCACGCTTTCCGCAATGGGGATTGTTGATTTTTTCTTAATTTTGCTCATTACAAAAACATTTCGAGGAATAAGGTCAGTGATCGTTTTTCTGTATATAAACGAAAAAAATACTCGTACCCATTGGTTATTTATGTTTTTGAACAAATACGTTTAACCTTTGTTTGACCTTCAATGGCGTTAAACTAGCAATAAATTCGACCAACATTACGTTTCGAACTTTTGGTAAGCTTCTCGTATCAGCTTTCACATAATGAGAACTTGCATTTGACGAACCAGCCATTATAAATAAGATTGAAAGGAAATTTAAAACATATGCAGAGGTCAATTGGCGGCCGATGATGACGTCAGAGCAGAACTTTAAAAATTTATTAAGAAAAAACTAGCCAATGAATTTCAAAATTATTTAATTTATATTCTTAAAATACCCTATTTTAACGAAAAAAAATATAAAAAGTAAGTACATGTGATTTTTTTGGACAATGCCCATTATCGACGTTGTTTCTGTTGACGTATTTTTACCAAATAATAAATTAGTAAATAATCCATGGTAATCTACTTAACACAACTGTACACGCTCGAAATAAAAAATATACTATCAGCGCTAAATGAGATGCGCACGCGACGGGTGCCCGCTCGCCCGCGGCGGTATTCCGACGCGTGCGCCCGCGCCCGTATCCGCCCGTGTTTTAGCGTTAGTCCTTGAGCAAGTGTTCTCTTATGCCACTACAGTACGTGTACATGTAATTCTCCCAGTCTATATTTTCGGGGTTAAAAGGGAATTCGTCCCTATCCCTTTGGGGAAGGGACTGGAAAAGTGCCTTGGTCCTCTGCGCCCGGATCACCCAGGAAGTAGCTATGAACGGCACCATCTTGCTTTCGACGAAATGAAGTTTCCTTATAAGTTCCACGCTTCTGAAAATTATTGTGATAGGTTAAGCTATGGTTATGATGGCTGCTTAAGTAAGCTTGCAAACACCTGTTTATAAACTAATATCAGCGAACCGAAAAGCTTGTAAGGTTTATGCACACCGCTATAAATTGCGGTAAAAAAATATAGAAGTACAAATTTAAGCTATAGATATAATATTAGTGTATACTTTAGTAATCTGATAACAGTATAATTACAAAGTTCTCAGAGAATTTAGAAAGTTTTACAATATTCTCATCTCTCTCCGTAATTTTTTTAGTCAGTTATAATTATACAATACTGGATGTCCCGCGCGGCTTCGCCCGCGTAAATTAGGAATTTTACAGAAACCCTACATTTTCCCATAAAAAATATTTACCCCGTTTTTCCCACATTTTCCTGAGTTTCTTCGGTCGTATTAGTCTTAACGTGATAATATAATATAGCCTATAGTCTTACTCGATAAATGATCTATCTAACACTTCCTTCCTGAGATTGACGCGTTCAAGCAAACATACTCTTCAGGTTTATAATATTAGGTAGGTATATATTTTTTTTAATTATCGCTTGACAAACTCGAGTCTCGATCTAAAAGACTATGAAATGGTATAATATGGTAGTGATGATGATGATGATGATGATGAATGTAATTTGCATAGTAGCATATGCTTTCTGTTCTTAAAACAACGCCGAAACTCCCAAACTTGTATCTATAAAGAATCAGGAGTTCTCTCAGCACCTTCCGAACCACGGTATACCAGGTATATCTCGGTGCAAAATCTTACTTGTTGGTAGCATATGCTTAGAATACTTCTCACGAAACCAAAGTCACCACATGTTTCCCTATAAGTTTTGAGGAGTTCCCTCGATTACTTATGGATCCTTCATCAGATCACCACTTTTGTGAATATAATACCAAATTGGGATGATACCCTATATACCAAAAGAAAAATCTTGAAAATCGGTTAACAAACGGCGGAGTAATCGTTGAATATAAGAAAACGAACATAACACCTCCCCCATTTTGAAAGTCGGTTAAAATTGTAGCCTATGTGTTATTCTGATGTATAAGCTATATTATTGTAAAGTTTCATTAAAATCCGTTCAGTAGTTTTTGCGTGAAAGAGTAACAAACATCCACACATCCACACATCCATACATCCAAACAAACTTTCGCCTTTATAATATTAGTAGGACTAGTAGGACTAGCTGTCCCGGCAAACGTTGTTTTGCCATAATATAAAGTATTTTGCCCATATTATTTTATTGAAGGGACTAAATAAGTATGGCACCATCGCCACCATGGCAACGCGCAACGTCAATCGCTATCCCGTCGCAAAATCTATAGACGCCGTCAGTCTCGACTCTCGAGTTGTAATATATTACTATTATTTATTCAACAAATGCACTTATCAATTATTATTATTATAAAAAGTACACAGTAGCCGATTCTCAGACCTACTGAATATGCATATAAAATTTGGTAAAAATCAGTAAAGCCGTTTCGGAGGAGTACGGTAAGTCGGTAACTAACATTGTGACACGAAAATTTTATATATATACTAGCTGTCCCGGTGAACTTCGTGTCACTTTAAAACCTTCCCTGGACTTCTACGAATATTTTAAGACTAAAATTAACCCAATCCGTTCAGCCGTTTTCGAGTTTTAGCGTTACTAACACAATTGAAAATCCCTTTTTATATATATAGATAAGATATAGTACAGAATTTAAACTTGGTCGGTTTGAATTTAGAAACTAATGGTTATCATTTATCTAGGAAGAGAATCTTGAAAAATTTTAAATTCCTGCATCTATCGAAAATAGAATATTGCTCGAAAGTTGTCTTACGAAGTTTTTAAACCTTAAGAACATTACGTTAATATGTAGAAGAATTTTTACCTTCCTTTCTCTCCCTTGAAGTAATCTTTGACGTCACTAAGATACATTGGTATAATTTCTTTCCACAATTTCAGTAAATAAATGTTGATGGGCGACGTGGTCAGGGCCACATTTGGATTTGGACGTTTATCTAAAACAGAAAAATGTTAAATTATTTCACTGATAACATGTACTCAACGATACGGAGCACTAAACTTTATATTTATATCTCTATATCTTTATATATATTGAATATTGTCAAAATTTGTAAACAATGAGGGATAAATGGCACTTATATGTAGCCGTAAGGTATATTGTGTCAATTGTCGTGTCAAACAGCTGTCATATGTCACGATATAGACGTCATATTATGTGTATCTGACACGACAATTGACAAGAAATACCCTACCGTCCCTCTGCGTAGCTAGCACGGGGTTTCCCAGTCGATTCTTCGGAAGAAAGTAATGGCAGTTTCTTTCCCATGTCTACATATCTTATTCCCGAGCATGGCACCACCCATCGACTTGAGTTTCAGTGGACAAAGACAAGAAACTCTTTCCATAGCAACCATTAAAGCAACGGCAATTATTTTTTTTTGACATTAGTTTCTTGGTTCTTTTTTTTTAATTATGGCACCTCGGCTATAAAACCATGGCCAGTGTCGAGTAAATGGCGGCAAATTAAAAAAATCGACGTGTAGCAACCTTGTCTATAGCCAGAATTATAGTTTTGATCTACGAAATACGAATAATAAAAACTAAGGAACTTTATTATTCGTAGTTTGTAGATCAAAAAGATAATTCCGGCTATAGACAGGGTTGCTATACATCGATTTTTTGAATTTGCCGCCATTTACTCGACACTGGCCATGGTTTTATAGCCAAGTGCCATAATAAAAATAAAAACAGAATCAAGAAACTAAATGTCAAAAGCGGATCGTCATGCTTGACTTATAGATTTTCAAAAGCGAAAGATATCGAGATAGGAAAGAAACTTTTACTCCAATGTTTTTCCGGTAAAACTGTCAAAATTTAGTTTCTTTCGTTTGTCTACGTGCTTGTGCTAGCTATGCTGGTGGCAAATAATATATCGAAAACCCTCATTGTGTCGTGCGTCTTGCTGTAGTTTTAACCTTCAAGCGGTCGCGCGACGTCGAATCGACTCCCCTCAATACATTTTCGTTGATATTATCGATATTTATCGTTGAATACGTATCATTCTCTCAGTTCAGTAGCTTTTCATAATAATTTATCTATCTACCAAAATATAAATAGCTTATACTTACTCGGCGCACCCCCTTTGAAGCAAGGAGCTTGTATGATTCTCGCTGGAGAGGCAGCTGCATTTCCCTGAAGCTTGTGCTTCAATACCTAGTGAATTCCCAGCAGTAGAAAAGCATAAACACTCACCTGGAAAGGTTTGGACTGGAGGAAGATTCTCTTGAACTCGGGGCGTCGCCTGGTTGCCGGCCGGCAAAGGAATCCCTTCGAAGACACCTTGGTGGGTGTGAAACTATAGCACCACAAATTCACCACGTAGATTGAGCGCAATTCAGTCAGCAAACCTCTAACGAGACTGTTAATTCTTTTAGTTATAGATTTTTAGATCACAGACGCGCACACGCGATATCTTTCAGGCGGCCATATATATTTTTTCTTGCCCGCGCGCAGTGATTGGCGGGAGGCGATACGCGCGGTTGGCGGGATATTTGAAAGTGGGAGGAATTAAAGGAATAGGCTCATGTCTATACATTTTCCCCCCACTTGAAATTCACAAGGATTTCATAAGCAAAGTGATATTAATAGGGGATAGCTGTGCTCGAAATATAATAAACTTAAAAATAAATTAAGAAACTAAAGCTAATAAGGAAACACCATCTACCTTCTACGTGCTTGACAGTATTTCCCTAGCGAATACAGCATTAAGAAATTAATTAATAGGTAAAGGACAGACCTTTACAACTGGTCTGCGTATAATTCTTCCGTTAGCAGTTCGGAGAGTAACTACTCGAACTACTTTATCTGAACCAGTATGAACCTGTTCAACGCGAGCTAGTTTCCACAACAGAGGTGGAAGATTAGGTTCATTAACGACCACTAAATCATCTTTCTTTAAATTAGGAGATTCTGAGAACCACTTATTTTTCTGTTGGAGCGTGTGGAGAAAATCACGCTGCCAAACGCGCCAAAAACTCTGAGTGATCTTTTGAATCATCTGCCATCGAGAACGTGGACAACGGTTTTCATCCCGAAATTCTTCCGGTAATGAAACCAAAGGACCTCCCGTCAAAAAGTGTCCGGGAGTCAAAACGTCAGATTCCTGAGGATCTGGTGACAATAGGCAAAGTGGCCGCGAATTTAATACTGCTTCTACTTTGGTTAAAACCGTTATAAATTCTTCTAAAGTGAGCACTTGGGCACCGACAACTCGCTTAAGATGATATTTTGTCGATTTGATACCGCTTTCGAAAATACCTCCGAAATGAGGTGCACCCGGAGGATTAAATTTCCAAGTTATTTGACGATTTGCCAAGCCGTCGGATATTTCTTGATTATGTTTACTAAGTTCGTTTATAATTTCGTTCAAATGCCGATTTGCTCCTACGAAGTTAGTCCCACAATCGGTAATAATAGTTTGACACATTCCCCGGCGAGACACAAAACGGTCTAATGCGGCAAGAAATGCTTCCGAGCTAAGCTCGGTTACTGCTTCTAAGTGAATGGCCTTAGAGCTTAAACAAACAAAGAGACAAAGATATGCCTTATAAGTTTTAGCGCCTCGACGGCGACTTTCCTTCAAACAAAACGGGCCACCAAAATCAATTCCCGTGGTTTGAAAACAACGAGAAGGCCTTAGTCGAGCCGCGGGCAATTTACCCATGATTGGTTGCCTAGCAACTGGGTTTACCTTGAAACATCGCACACACTTGGATAGTACAGTACGGATAAGAAGTCTTAATCCAACTATCCAGAATTCTCTTTGGATTAAAGACTGAAGGGTTCGAGGACCACAATGTAAATATTTTAAGTGGAAATGTTCGACAATGAGTCGAGAAAGATTACATGCCTTAGGCAAGAGTAGAGGATGTAAAATTGATGGAGAAAGGTTCGCGTCATCAATTCGTCCCCCCACTCGCAATAAACCATCCTGATCTAAGAATGGAGATAATTTTTGAATAGATTTTTCACATTGCTCGTGCCTTTGCACTTGACTGACCTGGGAAGTCATAAAATGACCTTGAGTGAATTTAACTAAAGTCTTCATTGAATTATCAAGCTCAGAACTAGTGAGCGCGGAAATTCTACGGTCCGACCTACGACGGCACCTAGAATTTGAAATAAACCGTAAACACCAGGCTAAGGTTCTTTGAACTTTAGTAAGAGTTGAAAACTTTGAAGTTAAAGTCAGAAGTACGTTTTCGGTTTGCACAACGTGAAAGTTTTCTGTAGCTAGAGTTTTTAATTCTGGTAACTCTTCTTTAGGAAGGAGCACTTGTTTTGAAGACCAAAGATTAGGCTGCAACCGCAACCACGGCGGACCGGTAAACCAGAGTGGGTGGTCAATGAGATCTAGACATGAGACACCACGACTGCTACAGTCAGCCGCGTTGTCTTCAGTAGATACGTAATACCACTTGTCAGGGCTGACCAAATCAGTAGCCTGAACTACACGATTTGCGACGTACATTTTAAGCAAGTGCGGTGCTGTGTTTAGCCATGATAACGTAGTCGTGCTGTCGGAGTAAGCTCGAACCGAACTAATGTCGACCTTGTCCTTAAGAAGATTATACATATGATTCAAGACCTTTGCTAGAAGCACTGCTGCGCTTAGCTCGAGTCTGTTCACTGTTGTCGGCTTCAACGGAGCTACTCGGGATTTTCCTATCAGTAAGCTAACAACTGTGGAACTGCACGCATCAGCAGGAACGACACACATATACACACAACAACCATACCCTTTTAATGAACCATCACAGAATCCCACTAAATGAACTTCTTTCGGTGTCGAAGGTATTACAAGCCTTGGAAAAACAATTTTCTGTAAATCCGCTAAATTTGCAGCTATTAGATGCCACCTTTTGGCGAGCTCTGGAGGAATATCTTCGTCCCAGGACAAGTTTAATCGCCACATGTCTTGTAGCAATGACTTAGCGGCAAAAACTACTGGACAAATCCAACCCAAAGGATCGAAAATTCGAGCAACAATTGAAAGTATTGATCTTTTAGTAAACCTGACGTCGAAAGAGTCCGAAAAGTGATATGAAAAATTATCGTTTGATGGGTTCCAACGGATACCTAAAATTTTGACAAATTCATCTCCTGATATTTCGAAGGATTTGGAAATTTGACAATGATCCAAAGGAACATCAGATAAAAGACTGGGCTCATTTGAGCTCCACTTGCGAAGCTCAAAGTGGCCTTTAGACAATAAAGACGTAAGATCCGCCTTTAACTGCTTGGCTTCCTCGAGAGTTGAGCAGCCCGTGGTTACGTCATCCATAAACGTCTCTTTGGTTAGCACTTCTGACACACGACTTGGAAACTCAGAATCGTGGTCTTCTGCTAACTGCCTAAGAGTTCGGATAGCCAAATACGGAGAGCTACTAACTCCATAAGTTACAGTATTAAGTTCATATTCCACCAAATTATCGTTTGGATCATCACGCCATAATACATGTTGGTAACGCCTGTCTTCAGGTCTTATTAAGATTTGCCGAAACATTTTAGAAATGTCGCACGTGAAAACAACCTTATGTAGGCGAAATTTAGTAATTAAGTCGATAATATCGATTTGAAGCTTTGGCCCAACATGGACAAAATTATTTAAAGAAACATGGCTAGAAGTCTTGCTACTAGCATCAAAGACTACTCGTAGCCGTGTAGTAGCGCTTTCCGGACGCACCACACAATGATGTGGAATTATATAACGATCAGTAGACGAAGCATCTGCAGGCTGCATGTGTCCTAGGTGTTCGTACTGATTCATAAACTCCTTATATTCCCTTTTTAATTCGGGCTGTTTATTAAGACGTTTTTCCAAATTAAAGAAACGATAAGACGCGTGACTATAAGAATCACCCAAAGGCGGAGAATCACCCTTCAACATAATAGGTACTACATAACGACCATCGGAGGTGCGATATGTACCTATCTTATATTTGTGTTCACAAATATCGTCCTCGGGACCGGAAATTTTACATTTCGGCGGTTCCTCGGACTCCCAGAACCGTTGCACGATATTCTCGAGCGCCGAGGAAGACGCGAGAAGTGACGTAACAGGTTGACTAGGAACGTGAGATTTCGTGTTTTGAAAATACTTGCCGGTAACGACCCAGCCGAACACACTAGACAAGGCGCACGGTAGTCCGGGGCCGGGCGAAAAGCGCGATCCGGTATATATTTGATCAAAACATTCGACACCTAACAAAAGATCGATCGGACCCGATTTATCAAAATCGCAGTCGGCGAGATCGAGGTGCTTAAAATGATCCTTGACCGACAACGGCAACGTAGCGGAAGGCATTTGAAATGTAATTTTAGGTAAAACTACAAATGGTAAGTTAAACTTTGGTGATTCACTCGAACGAGGTATTATCGAACCAAAAGTATAACCTTTTATATTACAAACACTATTTTGTCCTAATCCGGTCACACTTAAATTACATTTTTTAATATTTAAACCTAATCGACGCGCACACGCAGTCGTAATAAAACAATCCATCGACCCGCTGTCTATAAGGGCGCGCGCATACTGTAGCGAACCGTCGGCGCGGTAGATGCGCACAACCGCCGAACCTAATATCTTAGCGGTAAGGCCCTGATCGACAGGAGACTCTGTGCTGGTGGCGCCTGTCAGAACGGTACTAGCACCGTCCGACGAGTTCGAATCATTCGTACAAGACACCTTTTGTTCAACATGTAACATCGTATTATGTCTACCGTTACAAACGAAGCAAGTCGATTTTGATTTACAATTTTCTCTAGTGTGACCCGGCCTTAAACAATTTATACACAATTTTAATTCGCGTACGAAGTTTTGTCTTTGTTCTAAACTCATAGAATGCATTTTACCGCATCTATAAATTGAATGACCTTCATTACAGCATGAACATAACATCTGTTTATTACTATTGATAAGATGCGTAGGCTTATCGGAAGCTACCAACGACGATCCCTGCGAGCGACTACCGCCGCTAACCCTATTGACGCCACGCGATTGTTTACTAATTATTATGTTCGATGGGGCGGTCATAACATTAGGTTGACTCACCTCCAGAACCTTTACATAACTCTGTAAGTATGATATTAAGTTATTAAAGGTCGGAATCTCGTTAGTATTTTGTAGCTCAAACCGCCTTTTAGTTTCGATGTCGAGAGGTCGAGAAGCGATATAAAATAGTATAAATTCAGACAAATCCTGAATACCTAAGGCGCGCAAGGCGTTGACACTTTCATATAAAGTATTTGTAAATACTGATAAGTTATTAAGAGACGGCTTTTGTATCGGTGTTAATTGAAATAACTTTTCTAAGTAGGCCGTCGCTAGGACGCGCTTATTGTCATACCTATCTAAAAGTGCATTATAGACAACATTATAATTAGCTTGAGTAATCGGTACGCCCTTAGCCAATGTCAACGCGGCTCCGGACAGGCACGATAGTAGATAATGAAACTTCTCGATATCCGACAACGATTCATTTTTTTGTATAAGCGGAACATAACTATCTATAAATGTCTGCCAATTCTCAATACGACCGTCAAACTTAGGAATTTCTAATTTAGGTAATTTAACGCGAGTAAAGGAAGAAGACTGATGTCCAGATTCCGTAGGCTTCGAGGCAGTATTCGAACCGAGCGAGTCGGCAAATTCAACCGCGGCGTAATATAATTCGTCAAAGGAAAACAAAACACTATTATCGAACTCATATTTTGGATTTAAGCTCAATTCAAATTTATTTATCTGTTCGTGTGATTCAATAAAATTAGCACGAATTCTTTCTATATTTTTGTACCTCGCTTTAAATGACGCGAGTTTTGTAGAATCCTTGCTAATCTCTTGTATTAAATCGTAGATGATTTGTACATTTTTAAACTCGAATTCGCGACGTTTAATGTAAGATTGCAATTTGGCTTCCGCCATTTTGTTTTACCTTTATGACTTGGAAAAGCCTGAACAAACACTTTTCTCAATTTACGAATGTAAATAGTATTTCACTACCTAGACATTGACGTAATTAAAAAAATAATAATAAAACCTTTACTCCCTAGATTTACCTAAATATTTCGAGCACAACCACACCCACAAATAACACTACAAAATTCAAGTCAACGCAGTGCCAATTTCACTATTTAAGTACCTACTAAGATAAGTTTAATTTTGACAAAACTCCACTTATGTCTCAGATGATTATGAAATTATTTTATTTAAATGAAGAATGAATTTCAATGCAAAATTTTATAAATTGTAGGTGTAGGTAGTAATGGCGGACGCTTGCTGCGACCGTGGCAACAATGATAGTTAAGTTACTCAGTTAATATTTTGAAATAATAAGTTTTAATGCGTCTGAAAGACGGAAAATGTTTTCTAATTTAATTAATAAGCGAGGTAATTGATCGGCCTTAGTTGGCGACGAAATTATACCTCACAGGAGGCACCATAAAAAATGTATGATTCTCGCTGGAGAGGCAGCTGCATTTCCCTGAAGCTTGTGCTTCAATACCTAGTGAATTCCCAGCAGTAGAAAAGCATAAACACTCACCTGGAAAGGTTTGGACTGGAGGAAGATTCTCTTGAACTCGGGGCGTCGCCTGGTTGCCGGCCGGCAAAGGAATCCCTTCGAAGACACCTTGGTGGGTGTGAAACTATAGCACCACAAATTCACCACGTAGATTGAGCGCAATTCAGTCAGCAAACCTCTAACGAGACTGTTAATTCTTTTAGTTATAGATTTTTAGATCACAGACGCGCACACGCGATATCTTTCAGGCGGCCATATATATTTTTTCTTGCCCGCGCGCAGTGATTGGCGGGAGGCGATACGCGCGGTTGGCGGGATATTTGAAAGTGGGAGGAATTAAAGGAATAGGCTCATGTCTATACAGAGCTCAATTGTTTTGATCTCGGCGCCGGCGTCGAAAAGACTCCGCGCGCCTCTCTTATAATTTTATATGTAGTTTTCATATAATTGAAGCAAATTCTATGTTTATTTATAAAACTATGTCGTCGTTGACCAATAACATCGAGTGTTATTGCTAGATGAAGAAAAAATTGGAACTAGGATGAGATTTTAATCACTTTTTCTGCCCCTGTCCACACAAGATAAGCTGCTTTGGTCACCGGATTTTATAACTAAGTTTTTACTAAACATACAATTAAATTTTCTGGGTGAGTTGATTACTTTTAAAAAGAGTAATAATTAAATTTATGAAATAACTAGATGATGAACGCAACTCCGTTGCGCCAAAATTAGTTTATCGCGCCGGAACCGTACATTTTTCCGGGATAAAAAGTATCCTATGTCCTTTCCCGGAACTTAAAGTATCTCCATGACAAATTTCAGCAAAATCGGTTCAGCGGTTTGAGCATGAAGAGGTAACAGACAGACACACTTTCGCATTTATAATATTAGTACAGAAGTACCTACAGATAAATAATGTTGAATGAAAAG